>NC_143018.1:32846177-33446177 GCF_055824585.1 Amblyomma mixtum | reverse complement strand
TAAGATTCTCCATCAACTTTGCCTACGGTTTCCTACTATTCTAACCTTATGCCACATCTCTGATTTTCAGCCACCAATCCTCCAATCGCTTTTTGCTGACTTCCACTGCAGATTTATTTACATGACCATTGTTATCTTTAAACCCTAGGGCCTCAGAAAGAGTGACTGTGCCTGCATCGACATCCGGATGGATACCATCACATTTGATTATGAGGTGAAAGCGGAAAAGCGGAAAAGCGAGCGCCACCTTTCGTGCAAAGAGGGAAGCTCCACCGGAACTTTTGGTTGGAAAGTTGTTCCCGAGCAGACGCGTGCAAGGCAGCGTTCAGCAGTTCTCGTGCGCTTGTTGTGTTGTTTTAGTGTTGTTTATTTGCCGGAAACGTGCTTTGCTAACGAAAGAGGAGAACCTCCCATTTTCTTTTTTAGAAATGAGGTGGAGCGAAGATTTTTCTCGTGGTAGCCTCAAATGTGTGGCAGAAGCTCCACTCCACCATCTCAGCTGTTGGCCAGGCTCACTGCGGCTGGTCCTTCAAGGAGGAAGGTTACGTCAGAAACTTGATTAATCTTCAAGCAACAACGATGAACTAGATTTCCTGAGAGTGGCGCGTGCGCGGTGAATAACGGTGTTTATGTGGCAACGGCATGGTTCGTCGTTAGTAACGGCCTTCCTTGTCGTTGGTTTCTCGTCATTGGTGCGCTTTCTTGATAGGGCATTAGTTGCTGCTGGGCACACTTAACTGATTAGTAACCGAGACCCCTTATCTAATACCCCCCCCCCTCCCCCAAAGGCCTTTAACGGTCAAATAAATGATGATGGTGTCCCGTTGTACTGTCTGAATAATGGCTCGTGCTGATACGGCACAGCGTTGCTTTTTGCGTGCTGACTGACCGCAGGAGCGTCAGAATGAACGGATATACGCGACTTTCCGCTCTGCCGTGCACCCGCTCTTCAGAAAGCATGGCTTGACATTGTTGCAATTATGATGAGTGTTCATACTAGTATATATTCGGTATATACGCACGTGCGTCGATGGCAAAACTCTTCTAGAACGACCGAGCTGCGTGCACTTGGCAGCAAGCGCGAAATACAGCAGGAACATTCGTTTCGAAACGGAGCTGGGCGGGAACCTGAGCTTTGCTTCCTTGGTGAATGAAGTAATTCGTGCAGCCAAGCAATGAGCTGGCATTTAAGGACCTCACATCATTCGCCGCACTACAGCGAGGGAATGCACGGCGGGCTCATGTTTTCCAACCAAAACCAAATCGCTTCGGCTTCACTGCGCAAACTTTTCCGCAAATGGTCTATTTCGACACCATATTCAGGAATGAGAAGTGAGACCCCGCACTTCAGTACTGAAACTCAGCAACTGACACAATCATGCAACTCATGGAAGCGGTAAGTTTTGCAAGTGTAGAATAGACGTGATAGAGTGATCGATAATGCGAAGTACAGCCTCTTCACTCATTCATGGGGCTGGGACACGATTCCTCAGACACTCGTTGGAAGCATTTTACTTTTTCCCGGCCGTTTTATTGAATTTGCAGGGTTTCGAGAAGCATTGAACTCTTCTGGTAAGAATGGTTTTAGGTAAGCGGTGAACTGCTATGACGGTTCTTAGTAATCTATGCCGTTCTCTGGCTTGCTCCATTCTGCCGAGCACTGGCCCACACGCCCATTGTTGGCTTGGGCAGGCTCGTATGTGTCCTATGTAAATTTTTCAAATAAATAATTTTTATTTATTTATTAAGGGCAGCAAGGTTTTCGCTATTGGATGAGAACTGTTTTTTTTTGAAGATTCATAAAATGTTCCCATTCATAATTCCTAAACATCGATGTAACTGTGTGGCGGAGCGTCGTGGTCACCAAGCATCCATATACAAATTGTGCACTGCAAAGAATTGATCCGACAAGAATTGATGAATGACGTACGATTAAGCTTCGCCTTTAGGAGTGGAACGCGACAGCGTGTTGTAGCGCTGGTGTTGTGGCACCGCCGCGGCTTGTGACGGCGCGAGACGGTCGCCCTTCTCTTCAGCGTGATGTCACACATGACGTCACACAGAGGTCAACTAAAGGTCAATGGTGGCCCCGCCGCGTCACGGCAAAGGCTGAAAGCGCAAGTAGTAAATATTTCGCGTGCGCATTCCCGAAATCTGGAGATACGCCCTGCACGTACGCCCTCTTCCGGCCAACATGACACGAGACGACCATATTGGCCGGCGCCTCGCGCGGGCGGGAGCCTTGGGACGCTACTATGGAAACAAACGCAGAGTATTTTACGCGGATGCCACCGGTCCACACCATGGGTGTTGGGCATCACCCTCGCCTCCCCCCGATGCGGACTCCCACCCCAATCCGGCTTTTACCTCCAAGGAAATCATCCAATATTACCAATTCGGCCATGCAATCTTCCCTAAGCCCTGCAAGGGCCTCACGAAGGCGGAGGAACGTTTACTTCTTCGCCACTGCTCTGCCCGGCAGTCATCAAACATTTCGACCCTGCGTGCACAGGGGAGTGCCCGCACTGTAAGGAAAAGTATTCGGACCTTTACCACATGGTGTGGGCATGCCAATCAACCCCGCACCTTCCCCCTATCCCCAACCCTACCCGGGAGGACTGGGAGGAGGCCCTGCTCGGCTGCTCTGACCTGGCGAGCCAAAAGGCCCGGGTCGGGCGCGCCCAAGCAGCAGCTACAGCCAATGGGCTCCTGTAATGAGCAGCCCATCTAGCGTTTGTTAGGGACGGCCTCTTAAGGACCGATGCCCTCACTCCCTGTACATATTTTATATATAAAGTTTTTTAGTCAGTCAGTCCCCTGGCCGAAAGCAGATTCGGCCATTTCGAACCCACACAAACTTCGAACCCAGTAAAGGTCCCAGTAAAGATTTCGAACCCAGTAAAGGCCCTTCATCAAATACTCCGCGAAAAAATTGAGGAACAACCTCTGCGAAAACTTCTCGTGCTAAGCTATAACCAGGCATCAGGCGCGGAAGCTGAGGTAAATCTTTTCAAAACAGGTGCTGTTCTGTGCCCATGCACTGGTGAGGGAACAGAATAGCACCTGTTTTGAAATAAACGTCCTTGTCAATGGACCATCCGTCAAAGAGGTACAAACCTGGGGTTGTATTTACAAACAAGTGGAAAGAGTAATGACCCACACACTAAGCTAAAATGCCCGGTAGAAGCGACGGCGCGATTAATCCGCCGCATAGCTATAATCGAAGGCAAGTGGTAAGGGAAAGAGATTTATGTCGACTAGTACAGGCCTGTGCGCCAGGCAGGATACTCTATGCCGCCCCTTATTTGAAATTTACGAAAGCAGAAAAGGACAAGTTGGATAGCATGATACGGCAGGCCTACAAAGCCGCCTTAGGACTCCCACTAAATGCCTCAATCGCGAGGCTAATGAGGGTAGCAATACACACCACCTACAATGCACTCGAAAAAAGCTGTCACCACGCTATCAAAAGCAGCCTTGACAATCAATGCAAAGGTTTGGAAGCCGCGGGGTTCCCTAAACCCCTTTTGAAGGCAGTGGCTTAATCGCTGCTTCAGAACCTAAAGAATGGACGCTCGAAGCGGGCTGACGTTGGTACAACTGAACGGAAGAAAATCGAAGTCATGCCGTACGTGCATAAAGTGAGCCATAACATCAAAAAAGTTGCGGCCAAGCAAGGAGTGAGTATGGTGTTTTCTGCTCCCTGCAAGCTTTCGGGATTGTGCTCTCGCATTTCTAGGGGCAGGGAAAGAAACCACGTTTGCAGAACGCAGCACGAGAACCGTTTCACGGCGTGTGTCGCACAGGTGGTGTACAAGTTCCCCCTCACATGCGAGAGAGTATACATTGGCCGAACTGGTCGGTGTATATTTAATGACCGGCTGCGTGAGCACCACTCCTCCCTGGGGTCCGATGGCGGTGCAAACTTGCCTCGCCATTGCAATGAATGTAGCTGTTATCCTTTGTTCAGCAATGTCACGATTCTTGGTAGAGGCAAGGGAAAACAAGAGCGAGAAATCTTGGATGCGTATCATATCGGTTTGTCAGGCCATGATTGTTTTAGCACAACCTCGGTGCGCTTACTCGAGAAAGAATTTGCTTTTTTAGGTGGATCACGTTACATGAGATTTCTTGTCTCTTTTGCCCTCTTATTTGTGATGCTGGTAGTGAAATTCGCGGTGCTGTATTTTGTCTGCCGCATCCGGTTCGCGATAGTGGAATGCCCATTACTCTCTTTTTTATGGGCCCTCCGCACAACCGCACAGAAAGGGGTCAGTCAACCCAGCGGGATACGGGGGCGCCGGATGGCGGGGGATTACGGGAGGGGTCCCCTCATGGACGGAGTTGTTAGGTGGCATCCTGTGTCCTAAGAAAGCGTCACACGGTTCGCACCTCTTCCAGGTTGCTAAAGACACAACGGCCGATTTGCGCTTAGGCCGAATCAAAGTTTGGTGCAAGCGCTGTAGGGCCATTATTTTGCACAGTTCATCGCCCGCTTGCCACCCAGGTCACGTGATCTTGTGTTGTGTGTTGTGTTGGGTTTATTGGCGCATAAGCGACTAAGCCTATCATGCGCCAAGCTCAGGGTATGAAAATTGTCTTGTATCGGATTTTATACAAAAGTCTAAATGAACGGAGGTGTAAAGGCCCTAAAAAGTTAATTCCTGCAACCTAGTAAATATATAAGACAAACTTTTAAAAGAGACTCATGGTGAATGCTTTAAAAAGGGTTGGCAACCTCAGCAGTCATCCTTGGCTGTGCAAGGATCTCGAGCTCCCCAACCGATAGAATAGTGACCTCAGCCATCTTCTCACGACGAGAGGGTGGCTGAGGTGTGGTTCAAAAAAACAATTCGCAAGTTGTAAAAACTAACCATTATTCAGAGTTTCGAGAGTACGTTGGCTTCTTTTAAAAAGTTAAAAACGCTTGACTTATCAATAAGAGCTTTTTCACCTAAAATCAATGACGGATGAAAAGGGATGTGCTTTTTTCTGAGTGTTTCAAGTTCTATACATGAGATTAAGATATGAGTTACTGTCAGTTCATCTCCGCATTTTTCACAGGTAGGTTTGTCTTGTTTTGTTAGTAGAAAGTTGTGGGTAAGGTGTGTGTGTCCAATACGTAAACGACATAAAATAACTTCAAAAAAGCGTTCCTGATGTGTGCATGATTTCCATTCTCCTAATATTGGTTTTATTAAGTGCAGCTTGTTATTTATCTGACTATTCCATGTGCTCTGCCATTTGTTCCTCAGTCTGCTCTGAACTAGCTTCATAGAATCATTATGTGGCATGCTTATTTTCTGTATTTCCTTGGTGCGGGCTTGAGCAGCGCATGCGTCCGCTCTCTCGTTACCATCAATTCCAACATGGCTGGGAACCCAACATAATTTTATGTTATGCCCTTGTGTTGCGATCCTTGTTATGTTATGTAAGACCTTACCTATTGATGGCATGACTGCATTTCTGGACTGTAGTGCTTTCAGTACACTGAGGGAGTCTGTGTAGATAATACTGTTTTCGATGTTGTTGCTTATTATTTTCTCCGTGGCAAGAAACACAGCATAACACTCGGCTGTAAAAACTGATGCACACTGAGGAAGCCTTACTATTTTTTCCCAGTTCCCTTCCACTGCTGCACTTCCAACATAACCTGTAGTTTTCAATCCGTCTGTGTAGAACTCTGTGTAGCTATCATATTTTTCCTTTAGTGTAAGGAACTCTTGTATGATGTGTTCTGCTGGAGTTTGCCTCTTGTTGAACTGTGTAAGACTTATGTCACAGACCGATGGAAAACTGTACCAAGGGGCAAATGCGTCGCAACGTTCTGCAACATTTGGCAGTGTTTCTGATAAGTCAAGTTCTCGGCAGATCTCCTCAAACCGCATTAGCAAAGGCCTGGTTGCTTGGGGCTTATTTGTAGATATTATCCGAGAAGGGCATGTTGTGACGATTGAATAACACACGTGTTTTGTTCGCGACCTAATTCTAAGAATGTATGAGCATGTAAGTGCTTTTCTTCTATCTTCTAGTGAAGGCTCATTTGCTTCAACATGAAGGCTCATTACCGGAGACGTTCTGTATGCTCCACAAGAAAGGCGGATACCTAGATTATGAACAGGATCTAATCTTTTTAGTTATGAAGGCCTTGCCGAGCCGTACACTATACTCCCATAATCTAGACATGAGCGCACTACAGAACGGTAGATGTGAAGTAGGCATGCTCTGTCCGATCCCCTGCGCTTCCTTGAGAGTACTTTAAGGATATTCATTGCACGGGAGGCTTTTACTTTCAAGTTGTTTATGTGCGGCAGAAATGTCAGTTTTTTATCAAATGTTATTCCTAAAAATTTATGTTCTTGTTTTACAGGTAGTGTGGTTGCATTTAGGTGTAAGTTCGGATCGATCTCCAAGCCTCTTTTAAGCGAGAAAGTAACAGCCACTGTTTTCTGTGAAGAGAACTTGAACCCATTTTTGTCTGCCCAGATTGCTAACTTGTTTAATGTGAGTTGTACCCGCCTCTCACACGTTGACAGGCTGGAGGACGTGCAAGCAATCTGAAGGTCGTCGACATACACGGAATACATAATGGAGTTGGGAATTATTTTCGCTATGGTATTCATTTTCACGACAAAAAGAGTGGTACTTAGGATACAGCCCTGCGGTACCCCATTCTCCTGGACAAAGCTCTTCGAAAGGGTTGCACCCAGGCGCACCTGAAAAGACCGGTCTGACAGGAAATCCTTCAGGCTGTTCAACATCCTACCCCGGATGCCAAGATCTGCCAAGTCGCGTAGAATCCCATATCTCCATGTGGTATCGTACGCTTTCTCCATGTCAAAGAAGACTGCCAGACAGTGTTGTTGATGTATGAACGCCTCTCGAACTGTGTTTTCTAAGCGGACGAGATGGTCAGTTGTCGAACAACCTTTCTTAAATCCGCACTGGTGGATGCCAAGGAGTTCGCGTGATTCAAGAATGAACATGAGCCTAACATTGAGCACACTTTCAAATGATTTTGCGATACAACTTGTAAGAGCTATGGGCCTATAACTATTAGGAGAGGTGGGCCGTTTTCCAGGTTTTAAGAACGGTACGATAACTGCTTTTTTCCAAGCCTCCGGCATCTTTCCGGACACCCATATCTTGTTGAAAAATTGACGAAGTGCTCCTACAGCAGCTTCAGACAGGTGGGCAAGCATTTGATAATGTACATCATCCGGGCCAGCTAGGTGCTGTCTGTTTACCGGAGGACAGTACGTTTTGGATCTCCTGGATTGTAAATATTCTATTATACGTTTCATTTGTACTGCCAGTCGTTGGAAGTTTCTGCTTTTCAATTGGGTTTTTGTGTTTTAAGAATGACTGTGTGTAGTGTGAAGAGCTTGAAACGTCAGAGAAATGTTGTCCTAGTATGTCAGCCTGTTCATCTACACTTGTTTGTGTTCCAGGGGCTGCTAGAAATGGTACTGTAAAGGGAGAGAATTTGCCGTCTAATTTACGCACCTGTTCCCACATCTTTTTTGATGTAGTTGAACTGTTGATGGATGAAACATATCTTTGCCATGAGGCTTTCTCAGCACTGCGGCGAACGTACCGAGCTTTAGCTCTCGCCTTTTTAAAATTTAAGAGGTTCTGATGTGTCGGATACCTTCGAAACTTACTCCAAGCTCTATTTTGTTGTTTTTTTTTGCTTTCTTGCAGTCTTTTGTCCACCACACTTTGCGGTTTTGTGACACCACTCCTGAAGACTGCGGAATAGCTAACTGTGCGGCAGTTACGATACAATTTGTGAACAATTCGTTTATCTGGTCAATGCTTAAATTATCTAAAACTATATTTTCTAAAGTTGCGTTAGCTCTAAAAAGTGACCAGTCAGCGAGATGAAGCTTCCAACGTCGCGGTTTTGTTGGGATGATTTGTGCTGCAAATGTTAAACTAATTCGTACAGGAAGGTGATCACTGCCATATGGGTTGTCAATGACATCCCATTTAAAATCGTTAAAAATAGATGGCGATGAGAAAGCTAGATCGAGGGAGCTCATCCCTCCCGAGCTTGGGCAACAATATGTCGCTTTTCCTGTATTTAAAAGACAGATATTATTTGAGAGGATAAAATCTTCTATTATTTGGCCCCTCGAGTCACAGCGTTCGCTTCCCCAGAACGGTGAGTGAGCGTTAAAATCACCAACTACCAGGAATGGCTCCGGTAGTTCATTTATCAGGCCTTCTAAATCTTGTGTTGTTAATGTCATGTGCGGGGGAAGATATACAGAACATATCGTTATGGTTTTGTAGCTAACGACGCTAACCGCAACCGCTTCCAGTTTTGTGTTAAGATTGATTTTTTTTGCAGGGACACCGCTCTGAGTGACAATTGCGACGCCTCCTAAGAGTCTGTTGGCATGCTCGCGATCGCGTCGGAATGTTTTATAATGTCTCAGGATATTTGTATGTTGTGGACCGAGGTTGGTTTCCTGAAGACACAAAGCTACAGGAAGCATTGACCCAAGAAAATGTGTTATGTCATTGTAATTCCTAAGCAATCCTCTACAATTCCATTGAAGTAGGAAAGTCATGTTTATGTTTTTGGATGAGAACTGAAGGGATTTACTTGTCTTCTGGGCCCGTTATCGGGGTCCTGTCTTTTCTTCGCTCATGAGAGCGATTCCGCCGCTGCAAAGTGGGCGGACTGGTAGTTGTATCCATCACCTCACCAGAGGTGCTGGAGGACCGCGAAGCCGCGGATGTGTTGGTGTCAGGCCTCCCCCGACGGGGGGAAGTCCTGCGGGATGCTGGCCCTTGGGCCGGCACTCCCTGGCTTGTAGTTGGCAGAGCAGCCTTGGCTGTCTCTGCTTGGGGCGTTGATGGCACTGCCACAGGCGCGGTGGGAGTGGCCGCGGCAGGTGCCGGAGCGCTGTGTGGTGCTACGCCCCCGCGCACCACATCAGCGAAGTTGGGTTTTGCTGTGAAGGAGAATGAATTGGTAAGCGCAAAACGCCTCCTCGCTTCTTTGAATGAAATATTTTCTTTGGTCTTTATTGTAGTAATTTCTTTCTCCTTTTTCCAGGACGGACACGCCGTGGAGTATGCAGCGTGGGCTCCTTCACAGTTCGCGCAGCGTAGTGCTGCGTCGCATTCCTCAGACTGGTGATTCTTTGAAGCGCATTTCGCGCAGGTTTTGCGGCCGCGACAATTCTGTGAGCCATGGCCGAATCTCTGACAGTTAAAACATCTTCGTGGGTTGGGTATATATGGTCTTACATTTATTTTCAGGTAACCGGCTTCAATGCTTTCAGGCAGTGTGCTGGTATTGAAAGTGAGGATCAGGTGCTTCGTGTCTATTTCCTTGTTATCCTTCCGGATCTTTATGCGCTGAACATTTATGACATCTTGATCAGTAAAGCCCTCAAGCATTTCTTTTTCAGAGAGGTGGATAAAGTCGATTTCAGATATGACGCCTCGGACAGTGTTCAAAGATCGATGTGAAGTGACAGAGACTGGGATTTCCCCAATGGACGCAAGGTTTGAGAATTTAGAGTGTTGGACAGTGTCACGAAGTTCGAGCAGTAAGTCACCGCTGGCCATTTTGGATACCTTGTACCCAATGCCCAAGCTGTCTGTAAGGCACTTTGCTACTAGGAACGGGGATATCAGTCTTGCTTGTTTTGCTTCTGCTTCGCTATGGAAAACATGAAATTTTGGGAAAGATAGCTTTCTTTTCAGAAAAAATTCATCTGCATCGTTCCGCCCTCTTTTGAGAGAGCGATCTGGTTTGGAAAAAGGGGGAGCCATAAATAATTACTGTTTTTCAGTCATGGTGCCAGCCACCCACCATGGAGCCCAACAAGGGGACGGGACAGGAACTTACAAGCAAATCCTGCCCACGCCAGCTGTACACCCCAACTATAACCTAATATGACTCAACTCAGGGTAGTTGGTCACACACGGTTAGCCCTTGCCGCCAGGAAAACGAGGAAAAAACGAAGAAAAGAGGAGGAGACAGGAGAGTTGTAAGAAAGAGATATGAAAGTGAAAGATAGAGGGGAGGACAGGAAAAGGCGACTGCCGATTTCTTCCGGTTGGGTCAGGCAGGAGGTTGGGTCAGGCCGGATGCTCGGGTCCGTGGTGACGCATTGTTCACCATCATCCCGCTGCGGGGATGTCCCTGCGGATGCTCGGGTTAACCCCGTGGTGTCGCCACTCACCAATGTCTGCATGCTGCAGACGCCTCCCTGCGGTGATCACGTGATCTTGTGACGTCATCAAAGCTTGCCAGGTGTTTGTGTGTGTGTGTGTGTGTCAACAACTACAGAACAAGGAGCATAAGGGATGTCCTTTTTGTAATTTGTGGTCATCTTCAATGGTAGATTAATGAAAGCAGAAGAAGAAACAACACCATGCCGCCGGTGGGATCCGAACCCACGACCTCCGAATTAAGCTTCTGGTGCTCTATTAACTGAGCTGCGGCGACAGCTGTCAAATCTTCGGCTTTCGTGCACCGGACGCGTAATTTGGGGTTCCTGATGACTACAGGTTCTCCATTCACTCTGTATTCCATTTCTATTCCATTATTCCATTCATTTTTCCATTTATATCCGCTTTCCTCGCTTTTTTTTCGCTCTCAATTCTCTATGACCCGTTTGCATACGACAGTAACAAGGCGAAGAGCCCAAGCCACCATCATCATTGTTCGGTTCATCGTTCCTAAAGTCACGTGCACGGTTTTGATTGCGACACCGTGCTTTCCCGTCATAGTGTGTAGTTGGAAGGAGTTCGCTATTTTTTCCTCGAGGCGAACGATATTTCGAACCAGTTTACCATAATGCATCGCTGCAACAACACCCTCATTTCGTCACAGATCTTCGTAGAGCGCCATCAGTCGACAGTTTAATAGCCCTCATTCAGCCGGAGCAGAGAAACATATATGTGTTAGTCTGCAGCCAGTAAACCCGAGAGTAAGTGTTACGAGCTTGAAAGCACTTATGCCTCTAACAGTAGATCGTTTATTACGCTCCATTCCTTACGCATCTTAGCAACGTGCACTTCTTTTTGTCTGCCAGTCTGCGAGACCTTAGCGACGTAAATTTTAGTCATGTTTTAACACGACCTGAATTGTCTGCATTATAGTTTTGCAAGTACGGTTTATTTTTTAAACACGCTGCTACTAAGCTAACTGTTACTATTTTATGCTCCTGTTCTCCTATGACTTTTATTTTTTTCAAGCTTCTTCCCTCAAGGGGGGGTTTCATGCTGACGGTTTTAAATTACGGTGGCACGAATATCCGCTGTTCGTTTACAGGGCCTTCTGCAGATCAGGTTCTTTTACCCTCGCACGCAGGCTGCGGGCGCGCTCCTACTCTCGACACCAGTCGCTATCTGCCGGCGCACGCGACCCGATCGACTGCGGGTCGCGCCGGCGCCGCGCGTAGAACGCATGTTTGCGTGTTCGCTTCTGCCGTCGTTGTGCTCCATCAGCTAACGTATGTGGGTGTGTGCTGTGCGTCACCACTCACATTTTCCCTCTACCAGACAGTACTGCGGTTATGCGAGCAGTTACTCGTTAACGTGACATCCGAGGGTAGTCGGCCAGGTAGCGTACGGACTGGAAACCGGTACTTCTTAGCAGATTTCTGCGCTGGCGTGTCGTTTGTTGTCGCCTTTTACGTGCGCTGTCATCTATGATGATTTTATGCATCAGAATGTAGATCTATTGATTTGACTCAGTGCAGTAGTAACTGGATAGGCAAGCTGCAGTCAGAAGGTTGTCCCAACGAAGCGAGTGTTTTCGATCACCAGTACACGTTCGGCATCCTTGCGCTGAGCTTCCTCTTGTTCCCACTAAACACATTTCATGCACAGGATTGTAAGCACGACCACTACCAATTTCATTTGCTCTTTCCGCACGCATGTCAGGGGGATCGAGGGGGTAAATGGCTTGCCGTAGCATCTTTCTGCTGTTGGTATCTACCTTAATCATAAGAAAATTTCACTACATTCTTTCACACTTAGCCAAACGGCTACGCAACGCTCTCACACGCGGCGAGAGCTCCCGAATAAAATAAACGCGACTTATCGCCCCTCAGAATTCCTGAAAGCCGTATTAGCTGCTCATATCTATTCAAGCTGTGAGAAATTAAGCGAAAGTACGTTTTTATGCGCCAGGTTGCATAAACCATGACAAAATTTGTTTTCTGTGGGCTCTGCGACTCAGTCGAGCTCACAGCGGTAATTTGTTGATAGACTGGCGCACCACACAGGGGACAAGAAAGTCCTGTTTGTGGCGGGTGCTTTTCGGCCGGCAAGAAGGATACCTAATGCTTGATATTGAACAAAAAGTTTTCTTTGTGGTGGAGCACCAAGATGGTAGCGATATAAGCACGAGCGCGTTCTAAGCGCCGACACAATTAGAGTGAATGTCAAGCTAAACGTCATTACAACTCATCAGTATTCTCCCTTTGATAACGTAAATACTTCCTGCAACACACAGCCACGCTGCGGAAGTATGCTCGACAATGTTTCTTTAGCGCCCGAAGCGCGGCTATATGCAGGCGCGGCCGCGGAGCTGCCGCAGCCCCGTAGTCCCCAAAGAAACGCCCGCACTGCGGCGCGCCAGTCGGCGGAAAATGGCCGCGCCGGGAGCGGCTCTGGATTCTGGTCTTAGTTGTTAACACCGGGCCATGGTCCGTGGCGCATTGTATTACTCCGCTAGCCAATCACAACAGTAAACGAAATCAGCTTTTTTATTATCTGACTTTATTAAACGAGCCAGTTATCGAAATTCTATATCATATAATTTTTCTCTCGTGATTGGCTTCTTGCTTCGGTAACAGGAATAGTTTTGACAACGGACTACTTTTTTGCAATGGAGGTATTCTGTGCGGAGGCCCTGAATGTGGGTAGGTCGTCACTGCAGACTTGTTGTACCCGACTATAGCTCAGTTTCACGCTGTTTATGCTCTCCAAATCGGACCCAAGTGACCGAAATGAATTCACACATACACGTTTCTTTCCCTTCATCTCTCTGTCCGCAGCGTTCGGCCTGGCGTTCGTGGTGTACCCTCAGGCGCTGAGCCTGATCGAATTCCCCCGCCTCTGGTCGGTGACGTTCTTCGCCATGCTGTTCCTTCTGGCCATCGACTCCGAGGTAGTGCTCGGACTCCGAAGGAGCCTCGATTCCCTTTTTTAGCGATGAAGGCAGCACAGCGCTATATCCGCAGCACACAGACAAAAGAGCGAAACGCTGAGGCAGCGTATGAGTATCGAGCGTTAGCAATATCGAACGAATATTAAGGCGAAAGCTTTTAATGCCTCATGCTGTCGTTAGCAATCCGTGTCGGCAGCCGTGTCTGCGTCCGTGTTGGCAGCCGTGTCGATAGATGTGTCCTCGTTTTGACGGGTGTCCACTCCACCGAGATATGTGAGACAGTTACTGCGTAATTTCCTTTCCTCAAATACAATTTTCAGTTTCTTCATTACGGCCCCTCTTTCTTCTTTCACTCCCACTTCCTTCCTTCCTGTACCGCGCGGTCAAGGTGTCCACCGAGATGACTGAGAATTACAGCGCCATTTCCTTTTCTCAAAAAGCGTTGCGTCCAAAGGGCAAGGCATCGCGCCGAACGGACGGTGGCGTTCCGTGGACTCCCTGGCAGCGCTACAACACGCTGTCGCGTTCCACTCCTAAAGGCGAAGCTTAAGCGTCGTTAATTAGCGGTCAATTAGTGCTGAGTGGTTAATCAATAATTAGTCATTAATTAGTAATTGTGAATACTTCGTCATCAATTATGTGTGACGTCATCCAGTGGTGACGTCACCAGTGTCACATAAGCAAAGTGGTGCGGAAAACGCTTTCGCCTCTACGCACTTTAGACAATCAAAGTGCCCCCTGAATTTTTGCGCGAATAACCATCTTCGCTATATCCGGTACAAAATTTTCGTTATATACGGATATGTACTTTTTGATGCCAACGTATTCAGCGTAAGAAGACACGAATGTTCTACGTCAATTAATTTGACCGTAACGGACGTTTGAAGTTTACGGAGTCACAGTTTGGGGAACCAATGGTCGTCGGTGCGAATGCCTATAATGCTACGCTTGGATTCGCCTAGTAATCTTAAGCTTCGTACCACCCTGAATCTTTTGATACCACCCCGAACTTTCTATGGAGGCCCACAATCTGTGTACCAGTGGTACCACCCACTGGTCCCACTTGAATGACAGTGTGCAAGGCTCTGAAGTTATGCAATTTGCGAAATTTCTCGTATGCTTCGCTGTGTTCCGGAATTCGGTGCGCTGACAAGCACTGCTCGCGCAATTCACATTTCCATAGCTCTCTGCCGAAACTCATCTTCGTTTAGTCAGCTGTTTTTGTGTGTATGTGGGGGTGGTCCAGGGTCGCATTTGAAGATCTGTAGTCAGTTTGCACCAAAATTAGGTTACCGACTAGCTGCCCTATCTAGACTTGATCGATCACGCCTATGCCACTATACATAGCCGACCAGAGCTTAGATTTCAGCAAGCGAGGGATTTAGTTATGGCAAAACCTTAGTTATGCTGAGCACCGAATGCTGTTACAGTATTTAACTTCAAATTATTTTTTTCTCTGTGTGCAGTAGGGGTACTTGCACTGTAAAAAGTAACTTGTGCGTAAATTTGATCTTTAAAAATGTGTGCTCTATTTTGACTGCTGTCAGAGTGTCACAAGGGATGAAGGATTTTAACACTGCCCGCGATCTGCGCTTTCATTCCGGCCGTGCCCGCTTGTCTTGAGTGATTTAAGAATTGGTTGCTGAAACTTGTCTTTCGTTATCCCTCAGTTCGGCTTCGTCGAGGCTGCGTTGACACCATTGAAGGACGAGATACCGGCGTGCCGGGCCCACGAGACGTACCTGGCCACCATATGCTGCATCTGCCTCTTCATCCTGGGTCTGCCCATCGCGTCGCAGGTAAGCGCAACGGAGTGACGACGCCGGAGCTGCTCTGTCGTTCACAAAGCGTGACAACTACCAACCATACACTTGAGGCGCGGACCTTTAAACGCGCTCTAAGGGCGATCTCAGTAAAAGCAGAAAGGTGGGCCTTTCGTAACTGTGTTGACATTTGCATGGCATCAGAGACCAAATTAGCTACAACTCCACTACAGTAGGATACAACTTAAAAGAAAACAGCAGTTGCTAACACTGGGCAGCGGTCCGCGGCGTCCTGTATTACTCCGCTGGCCAATTACAACAGTAAACGAAATCAGCTTTTTAATGTTTGACTATATCAAACAATCCATGTATCAAAATTCTAGAGCTTATAATTTTTTTTTATTGTGATAAAAAGCTTCGTGTTCAGAGAAAAATAAACGTTTAACCAGCGGACTACTTTTTCGTCGTGGAGGAATTCTGTGCGCGGAGGCTGAATGTGGGCGGAGCTTCATTGCAGACTTATTTTGCATCCGACTATAAACCAAGGCACCCGAAATGCTGCGCTTATACGAATTCCACAAAGATTAAAGAAAAAGTGCCGAGTAGACGTGCGAAAGCAAAGAATGCGAAAGCACCCCTTGCTTGAAAGGTGCGAAAGCAAACGGACCTTGACAAGGACACCTTCAAGGTCACCCTCCCATTGGCTGCAGCTTGTGCAACCACCCGAGTTGTTCCGAGGCTTCACACAAGATTTTTGGTCGGAATCGTGGTAACTAGTGCTTTCGCAGCACTAAAAAAAAATTTAGTTCCCCTTGCTTTCGATTTATATCGAGAGAAAGCCAAATGTTCAGGACGGGCTTCAGGACGGGCACACAGGCATATGCTTTGTCACAGTATGTTAGGAAGTTGCTACTCGCCGCATTCCCTTAGTGACAGTGCCGTTCGGCTGCTGAGCACCTGTAAGCGGGATGGAATCCCCGGCTGCGGCGGCCACACCTCGATGGAGGTGAAACGAAAAAAGACGACCTTTTCCTGTGCGATGTGAGTGCACATCAAGAACCTCAGGTGGTCGAACTTAATCCGCAACCCTCGACGACGGAATCTCTCTCATAGACCGTGTGCTGTTCTGGGACATCAAGAACCACACACCACCAATTCAATTCAATTTCATACATTTTGCAATGCATAGGAATGACTGCGATCCTGACTGGCCGGCAGCAACTGCGCATCCTCGATGGCCGAACTTTTAGGCTTACAGTGATTCTGCTTCGTCGCAGGGAGGCTTGTACATCCTGACGCTGATGGACGAGTTCGTCTCCAGCCACCTCATCCCTTGGGTGGGAGTGGGAGAGATGGCTACCCTCGTGTTCGGCTACGGTGAGCGTGTTCATTGAACCGGCAGAGTAGCTGTACGGTGGCCACTGTCCTTGTGAATGTCTTTATTTTTTTTTGCCCGACTTCAACGCGCACTTTTTTCATGAAAATGTATCCTCAAAACGGCATGGGCGTTGCAGTAGAATGCAAAAAATAAATCGCACTAAGAAGAGCCGCAGCCGTCATGACGTGGATGAGACAATGACCTTCAATGCCTCACAAGGTCAAACCGAACATAAAGCGTGGTGGTATGGCCTAAGCAATGGTAGTGTGACCATGTGATCATATGACTATGACCGTTGGGTACCTTACCTTGACATTTGATTTGAGACAGTGGGCACCACATCAAGAACGACCTTCAATGCCTCACAAGGTCAAATCGAACTTGACTGCATGGTGGTATGGCCCGAGCTATGGTAGTATGACCATGTGTCAAGGTGAGTTAAAAAGAAGGCAGTAGCCGGGACATTTAATTGCATTTAATAGGGAAATCGGCCGCGCAGGACAACAATTCGGAGTTTCGAAGAATTCGGGAAGCGTGCAGATCGAGTTCCCGCGGTAAAAAGACGAGCTCAGTTTCCTCTCTAGTGCACCTCTCAGTTGTATCCGACTATAGAGGTGGCCGCTTTTCACGAGGCCCTCCAATAGCTCTCTCGTTGTAAAGCAATCTTAAAGGGGCCCAGAAACACAATCTTAGTTAACTGTTTTGCCTGTTGATTGCATACAGTGAGTTATAATGGTGCTATTAGCGTCGGTAATACCGCGTACATTCCGTTTTTTTAATATTTTAATGTCCTCCCAAAAACAACTTCATGGCTCTGATGGTGTCGCCACACAGTGGCGGGTTTTTAGCAGCGGATATGACATCACCTGGCGCGAGCTTGTTGACCGGACAAACAGTAAATATACTGCAAATTGTGTGAATAAATAGAGACAAATTTTGTCACCTGTCTGCGTTTTATATTAGATCAACAAAAGCAATTTGTTTGTCTTAGATAAAAGCCCTGCAAAGCAAGTAAAATAAAAATACACCACCAGGGGCGCTCTGGCATGGAAACAACGCTGACAGTCTCACAGAGAGCAGGCAACCATGGAGTAAAAACTTCCGCGACGTGCTCTGGCTGGCTGTTTTGATTGGTTGCGCCAAGTGCCGTCATTGGGAGAGCGAAATAGGAGTGGGAAGCGCCGCCAAAATCGAGTTGAGGGCAGCGTTTTGTTTGCTTGTATTTTGAAATTTCTCCACTGAATAACTCCCGTTCCTTTGCATCGATTCCTGTAATTCTTTTTAAGTCAGCATCTGTGTGACACAAAGAACCCACCTGAAGTATAGCCGGTATTCCCCCAGGCAGTGTTTCGCAGCCCCTTTAAGTGAATGCATCATGCGGCGCTCGCAGGCATCTCGCGCATGGTCGTGGACATGGAGTTCATGCTGGGTGGACCGCCGGGCACCTTCATGTTCATCACCTGGAAATTCGTGCTTCCGCTGGCAGTGGCGGTGAGTGACGCGCCGCTGCGTCACTCGTGCAGCGCTTGCCTCGTTTTTACAACTTAACATATGGGATTTCTGCAGAACCGCAGAATACCGTGGGCTCCATCCTCAGGAAATGACGTCATTGCATAATAAGTTTAAATTAACGCATTGTCATCAGCCTTGTTGCACATAGTTGAGGCCTGTTGTTGGTCACATTAATAGACCATTCAACCATTATTATCAAGTCATGACCAATTTTGCTCTCATGTTACGGTTCAATAAACTCGCGGCTGAGCTCTCGAACCCACTTTCTCCTCATATCCCTGTTACACGTGTTCCAATAGACGGAAGTATCCCCGAACTCCGCCCTAGCACGCCCGCTATAGAAAGGGGAAGCTATGAATTTCAGCGGATCCTTACTGGCAATCTTGTCTTGGCCAGCAGATGTCAACGTGGCTAGTTTCAAACAGTGTTGTAGGCGTTACCGAAAAAAGGTAACTAAATACGTTACTCGTTGCACTAAAAAAAAAAGAACGCGTTACCGCCCTACGTTACCTACAAAGAAAGGTAACGCGTTACCGTTACCGAAAGAAAGTATCGCACGTTATTTTGCCGTTACTCCATGGCCATAAATTTTAATCAGTGCGTCTTGACTGTAAGAACTCAAGATAATTTTATAAAGCTCATATTTCATATAATTCCAACTTCACAAAGAAGACATAACTGAACTCAACAAATTTACAGTAATTCTGGTGTGCTTCTGCTTACGAAATTACGCGGAAATTGTGTAGCAATAAAGAAATGCTTAAACTTCATAGTTCCGGACAAAATATATTTGCGCTCATAAACAATTTTTTTTTTTACTTGAACCTGCATAATTATCGCAACAATGCGAGTGTTTACGTCAAGGTGTTCAAGGTCATCTTCGCTCGGTGCTGTATCTCTGTACTCTTTCGACGGCTCTTTTTTTAGGACCATCTTGAAGTAAACTGGCGACATTCCTGAGTTTGCTCCAAAGAGGGAACTGCTTTCACAAAGAATGCGAGAGTGTCGCCTGGGAACGAGACCTTTTGGTTAGAAAACAAGCTTAAGGAGAAACTGGCTTAGAGGTTTCTGCAAATGGTCCATCGGTGGCTTGGCATACGTCCACTCTTTAGAAAGTTGTGTGTGTTAGTGGTTTGGGGGTGAAGACAAGTGTGACTGCGTGTTCGTGCTTTTTTTTTTTAGTGCGTCGTCAAGGGCAGGTGTTTTTTGGCATGCATGCGAGCCGCAACAAGGGTCGTCGCGAACACCTGTAGATTTTGTTTATTTTCAATACCATTTTCGGCGGTTTTTTTTTTACACAAAGAGGTAGAGGGGGACAATTGAAATAAAGAGTAACTAGTAACGTGACACCTCTCGTTACCGAAAAATTCTAACTTAAGTACGTTACCCGTTACAGTCCCGAAATGGTAACGAGTACGTTACTAAGTTACCGAAAAAAGTAACGCGTTACCGGTAACGACGTTACTTGTAAATCGTTACCGAAATTCAAAGCACCGTGCTTGTCTAAGTGCGGGCCATAATTAAGTCAGGAATTAAAGGGGAATGAGTCGTGCTTTATCTCATTTCACTGCGGTACATTGGATATCTTTTTTTTTTTCGAATAGGCTTTCGAACGCGAGCTTACGAAACGCGCTAAAATCTCAACATCAAAGTGAAGGGACCTTGAGAAAGAAGTCATGCATGTGTATGAGGTGCTCGGAATCTCATGCATGCATGTATCGGGGTCACTGACCTCTGTAAGTGCTTTAAATGGTTAATTGCATGAGTCACTTGACCCATCGTGCCAATACGTGTTTAAGGCCGATGGTGCAGTCTTTGACGACGATCAGGAAGCGACGTGCCCTTTCGTGCGTACCACGCGATATTCGTACGAGCAAGCTAGACGCTGCTAAAAGATTCTACAAGGGGAAGCTTTGGGCTCGTCCTGTCCTCTTCCCGATCTTCAGTCCTGTCAAGTTTGCGGTTATCCCTCCTCCCCAACATGCCTAAAAGATTCTGCTAGCCGTGGCAGCTGCCTTCGAAACCTGAAACACCTGGGCTGCAGCTGGCGTGAGAGGCAGGACAGGGAGAGAGTAGGAAAGGGGGGAGCGATAGTAACAAAGGATAGGGGTAGGGCGGCAATATACACCATGTACAAATACAGACTGGCCATGGGGTGCTGCGACGCGCATGGCTGCAAATTGCCACCTGTCATTGTAGGCGAAAAAAAAAATTCTTGCCATCCTCTCGGGTGTGTATGGTGCACATGTGTTATGCACTGGGCTACTCATAATAGCGGCCAATGTCCACGAAGGTCAAGAGGGTCATGAACTCGTGGCTATTCGAAACGTTCTGGATATTTTCTCCTTATCGGATCACTCTTACAATAGACAGTGTGCAGGGTGCGAATTGAAGCACCGTCACAAAGGTCAATTTAGATACTCCACGGACAAACATAGCTAGTCCATCGTCAGTCAGTCCCATCGTCGCAAAAAAAAAAGGACAGATAATCAATGCGAGTGATGCGGTAGCGTATACGTTAGCATGTGGCACATCATGTACATGTGCTCTCTATGCGCCTTGCATCCTTTCTCCCCTCCACTTACCGCGCCCTTTCGCACTGCCGACTGTCGTAATCGTCTGTCATTATTTTTGCCCCCTTTACTGGGCAATGCAAGGTATTATAAATAAATAAATAAATAAATAAATAAATAAATAAATAAATAAATAAATAAATAAATAAATAAATAAATAAATAAATAAATAAATAAATAAATAAATAAATAAATAAATAAATAAATAAATAAATAAATAAATAAATCGGCATCTGATATTTTTCCGTGCTGCAGAGAAATAACAATCGGGCGATAAATTAGGGAGTGCAACTTGTTAGATTGAGAGATAGATGGCCCCGTAAGACGCGAGCGTGAGGTGCCTATCGCTGTTTCTTCTCCCAATTTTCAAACGGGGGGAGGGGGGGGGGGGGCTTATCATTCCAATGTGAAATCTCTTGGGCAGTGGCAGCACTATAGTCATCCCGCCCATTCTCCTCGCAGGTGCTCGCCGTGACGTCGATGACGAACTTCGAGTGGTTGACGCTGAAACGGCACGGCGTGCTCTACGAGTTCCCACGGTGGGCTCAGTACATGGGCATCATCGTGGCCGGCGTCGGACTGGCCATCATCCCCGCAGTTGCCCTCAAGGAGCTGTGGGCTGCGAAATGGGTGAGGAGGGGTTGCTATGTCCTCCAGTCAAGAGCGTAGCAGTGGGTGCTTTGTATGTGTGTGCGCGATCCTCTCTTCGTCACAAAGCACAGAGATCATTGCGCATGAAAGACGACCGGCAGTTAGAGCGGTATTAAAGCGTTATATTAAAGACCTGCTAACCCTACAGAGGTCCGTATGCTCCTCGGGAGTCGACTGAAGATTCCACGAATTAGTAGGCTCCGATGAAGAGCATATGGACCCTTCTATGTTTGCAGCTAATGCTGAGTGCAACTTGGGAACTGTGCGTTTGGCCAACAGCGAGGAGAGAAGATCTGTTCTTCAAAGCAGAGATGTGTGTGCAATATGAGCACAGCTCCTCGCATTTTGATCCTCTCTGACTCGACGCCAATTTAACTCGGTTGTACGCCATGAACCTCGTGATAGAGTAATGGAGCTTCCCCAATGAATGGATAAGCGGTCCGGCGACTGTGTGTGTACATATGAGAAATACTGCATGGTATGATCGAAATGTAACTAATACTACCGTGGGACTAAGAAAAACAATTGGGAAAAAAGGTGTCCCTGTGCTTAATGCAATATGAAGTAGAAAAATAACAAATAATAAAAGAATTTTGTATAGCAGAAAATAAGCAAATACAAGCGCAAAATTATTTGTGCCTGTGCCGTTAGAGCTGAAGCCATTGGAACGCCTGTTAAGGAGAGTCATTGTATTACGAAGGTAAGCAATTTTTTTTTCTTGAGATGGCTTAGTTGATGAAAATTACGCGATATAATAAGCTTCATGAGGAGGTCGGACTTCGGTATTTTCGTTCCTGGTGGGCAGATGAAGAATTTCAAAAAGATGGAGGGAAAATGACAGTTGAGAATCTCAGGTGTTGCCTCCGTCTCTTGAGGCATTGGGGACATATGACTGGAGGCTAATCCTATAATGATCCTGCGAGATTGATTTCATTGCTCTGTGTATCGCTACATTCCTAGTTATGGTTGCTGACGCGGCGTTCTGTCGCAGGACTTTTGGAAGGCGATCAGTCCCCGCGAAGACTGGGGCCCCAAGGGCTACGAAGACCGAAGACGCTACCGGCTCTTCATGGTTGAGAAGGGCTACATGAAGGCCGAGGACGCCGAGAGGCTGAACGAGAGCGAGAGGCCCCAGCGAGAGCTCGAGCTCAAGCTCAAGGCCATCGAGGACGCCAAGGAGGCAGCTGCGAACAAGGCATCGAATAAGCCGGAGCAAGAGGCGGCTGCCGGCGAGGGCAAGCAGGAGCCGAAAGCGAAGCCCAAGGATGAGCCCAAGGCCGAGCCACCGAAGCCTGAGGCACCAAAGCCCGAGCCCCAAAAAGGCTGAGATTTGCACGTCGATGTGAAAAGGCTGGTTGCTTGCAAACTGACTGAGTGTCGGGGAATAAAGCGGCACGAGTCGTAGCGCCGTTTTGTTTCGTCAGGGTACCGAATCGTTTGCGGAGCCTACAGTATCTTGGCGGGACCCATGCAGCTTCTTTTGTAGATTTATATTTGCAATGCTTAGAAACTTCTCGCCTCTGGCGTATCATTGAGAGCATGGTAGGCTGTCCACGCTTGTGTAAAATAAAAGAAAGAGGAGTACTACATTCCGATGATATGCCTAAAAATGATGCAAACGTAGATGTAGATAGTGGCATTGGACGGAGTGCTCGCGCACGACCCGCAGACGATTAAAATCCATATCCCTGCAGTGAACACTCGTCACTGTTATGTATTCAACACTGTCGATCGCCTTTTGGCAGTCTCAGCAACAGTGTTTGCACTGTGTGACAGGCGCTAGGCACAACCGCGTGTAAACACAACGATAGCAGATAGGATAGGATAGGATAACTTTATTTGGCTCTAGCACAAGTGTTCTTTTATGCGGTCAGATGAGTCCATCCGCAACAGTCGGTTGCCCCTATTCCAGGGCTCCGCTGGATGCTGCCGTCAGCTGAGCTCGCCGTATCAAACCGATCTGGTCATCACGGCAGTCGCTGGAGAGCAGACCCTCCCATTGCTCCACACTTCGGCTTTGTATAACTGGGACGATGTCGACCTTTTGACATGCCCATGTGATGTGATACAGTGTAGGTTTTTCATGGCACCACGGGCAATTGTGTGCGTAAAGTGTGGGGTGAATTTTACTTAGTGTGTTTAGATTTGTTTATGACCCCGTTTGAAGTTGTCTCCATGTGACAGCCTCTTCTTTGTTTAAAGATTTGTGCGGTGGTGGGTACCGCATCCTGCTGCCTTTGTAGTTGTTGAGTATGACCGAGTATTCCTGAGGTACTGGCAGGGATTCCTGAAGGTCGTTGACGTTGGATGCTCGGTAGTTAGTATATCCTCGAGCTATCCTGTCCGCCTCTTGGTTTCCTGCCACCCCCGTGTGCCCCGGTACCCGGACGATCTTATGTTTGATCGGCTTGTGTGGTTTTGCATGTGTTTGTTGCGTCTTGCAGTCTACAGAGCGGAGTATGCGGAGCGCTCTGTGACAGACTCTGCGGCAAAGGTAGTTGCGGCAGGCTGCTTGTGAATCAGTAAGAATTGTCAGTGACCGCCCAGTCCGATAGCCCTCCGCTGCCGCTAGAGCGGCGGCCGCTTCTTCAGCCTCAGCTATCGTGCAGTCTTGCAGTGAGACGCTGGTAATCTCGTGTAATTCCGAGTTGACTACAGTGTCCACTGCGTTGTTGGTGCCTTGTCCCCTTGTCATGGCATATGTGGCAGCGTCCACATACACTGTTGTATTCTGGGATGCGTGTGTTTTCTGTAAGCGGTCGGCCCTTGCCTCTCTTCGGTCTTTGTGGAGGTTAGGGTCCATGTTTCTTGGTATTGGTGCCACCCTGAGCGTGCTGCGCTACTCATCGGGGATCGTTTCAGTTCTCAATATTTCTCGAATTTGTTCGGTGTAGCCCAGTTTCTTTAACCCCCAAACTCTGAAAGCTTCCTTACCTCAGTAAGGGAGCCTTCACTGCGGTGAGGAGCCCTCATGTCAATCTGAAAGCTTCCTTACTGAGGAGCCCTAAGCATGGGCGTCCGGAAGGGGGGGCAAGGGGGGGCGGTTGCCCCCCCCTGGAATTACGGACATTATTGTTGCCCTAGTAGAAAACAACTACAAACCTACCACCTCCCCCATCCCCGGACATCGGGTGCACCCCCCTGGAAGAAGTTCTGCGGACGCCCTTGGTAAGTAAGGTCGTCCTTGGTGCCTCCTCACAGTTGAGGCAGCTGCCAGCTGCCTTCATGCGTCCTTACGTCGCTCCTGGCCCTGGAGGAGCGCTTCACCTCACTGCTGCCACAAGTGACTCCGCACACTCACGCGAGCGGCGAGACGCGGCGCAAGGACGCGAGCCCGGCGTGAGCGCAGTTGAGCAGGCGGGAGAAAATGGTAGCGTGGACTGACCGCAACGCGGGCGACTGCACGCAATTTTTTAACCGTGCTTGTGAATACGCATTCGATGAAGTGTACCTGTATCCTCGAACGGCTAGGTTGCTTCGCGACGCGGTGAATCCAGTGGAAGTGCACTCAGAGGAAGAATTTGCGTTCAGATTCTGCAGTAGTGCAGCTCTGTCACTCTTGGGCATTCGGCGGCGAGAGCGAGCGAAGTCCGCCGCCGCCGAAATGTTGCCTCGTTCACACCTCCCGGCCACCACATCGCCGCTCGTGGCGTGAGAGATATGGCTAGCAAATAGCATAAATCGACGCTGTCAATGTACCATAAGCGTGTGCATGCTTACGTACGCTAAACGCAAGTATTTTGCGGGACGTTACAACGTTTCTCAAATTTCCACTTTTAATTCAGCTTATGCAAACAGCGACGCAATGTCATGACGATTGACGTTTATGTGGCTATTCTCTTTGCATCTGGTGGACGAGTTTTCCGCCTAGCTCAGCCTAGTGGCGCCATCTGGTTGTTAGCACGGAAACCATTTCTGTCAACAAACCGACGGTCCTAAGCCTAAAAGCGGCTGAATCGCCAATCTAAATAAAAAAATAAGGCAAATTTATCAGTCATACTTTCCTTAGAGGCGAGATGAGAGGAAGCGAAAGACCGATGGCCCATTTATGGCCAGCGAACGCACTGAAAAACGCAGTAACGACGACGAATTCAGTTCGAATCGAGGGGCCCAGCTTCGAAGGGCGCCGCCATGTTTGTTGTCGCCGCGGGAATGCAACTTCCTACTCGGCGTCCTATTGGCCGATGTGAAGGAACCCTCGTACCCAGACACGCGGCATGCGTTCCTTACTTGAGGAGAGGCGAGGAGAGCTTTCAGAGTAAGCTGGCTTCCTCCATCGAACATTCGCGGAAAGGCGGCCTCACGTAAGGTTAGGAAGACTTCTAAGGAAAGGAAGCTTTCAGAGTTTGGGCCTAAAAGAACTAACTCTGCCTGTGGGGGTCTGCTGTAGTCTGCGCATTTGGGCAACATGCTGCGCTTCCCGTAATTCCTCGAACGTGTTGTGCAGTCCCAAGGCTAAGAGCTTTTCAGTTGAGGTGTTATGGGGTAGTCGAAGCGCGGTTTTATACGCTTTGCGTAAAATCGCGTCCGCCTGTTGTATTTCACTTCTGATATCATTGTAGAACAATCGAGATAGTGAACAGAAGCCAAGTATACGATACATTAATGAGAGGAAACTTAAAACAACAAAGACTCGAATAATTAAAAAACTGATGCCCCGAACCTACTGGCACACACTGAGAGCAGAGAAAAACGGCTCAGGGGACATTAAACTGTTGCACATGTGAAGCATGATTATTCACGGTGCTTGATGACATCTACAATCTTTTTGCCCAGATTGAAGCGGGACATCCCGTCAGTGACAAAAGAGGAATTAAGGAAAACTTTAGGAGCAATGCAAAGGGGGGAAGGCAGCTGGTGAGGATCAGATAACAACCGATCTGTTGAAAGACGGAGGGAAGATTGTGCTAAAAGAACTAGCCACCCCCCTGCTTTGTATAGACTTCCTTACCCCCGCGACGTCACGAAGACGCGGTGGCGCTGATGTCAGTAGCGACTTTCGCGCGGTAGGCAAACCAGGTTTCGTCTGCCGTGCCTACCGCAGCTACCGGCAGCTGCCTGCGCACTGCAGAAGCATCATGTACTGACCAGCTGCGTCACTGTCGCATCCGCAGTTAGATTAGCCCTAATAGGTTTCTTGCAAATAAATACCGCATTAGGAAGTCTGGGCCGCGGTAGTAAAAGCGCGAAGTCTGGGTGCCGACCGGCGCTGCCAGTCAACGTACTTCATAGCAGGGAAATTGCCGAGCTCATTCACGTGAACAACAGCATGGTCCGCTTAAAATAGAGCAAGGAAAAAAAAGCATATATATATAAATGCGCACGTATTTATCACCCTGAGCTGGTGTGCACGGGCGCCGGCAGGGTCACTCACCACCAATGAGTGCGTTATTTTCTCGATAGTATAGCATATTTTAAAGTGTGTTGATGTTATACCAACGTATAATAGCGCGTTTTAGGGCATTTAATATATAATTGAAACTATTTCTCAACATGATCGACGTAATTATGTGATTCTAGTAGAAAGAAGTCTGATAAGTTGTGGGAAACCTTGCGCGGTCGCGTTCGCGCACGTTGCGGTCACGTTCGCGGTCGGAACAGCGTACTTTAAGTGTGCTAAAAGCCATTAGCTTTTCATTGCATCGTGCCTGTGTCATAAGCTGCTTCATGAAGTAGTACATGACCGTGAAGCCTGTTTGGAAAGAAGCAACTGCAGGCGGGCTATTAACTGAGGCACGTAGCGAGATTGACACGGGATGAGGCAATGAAAAGTGTTTCCTTTAGTGATGCATGAGATATGTAACCAAATTTAGTGCAACTATGAAATTGCTCGGCTAATTGCAGTAATGCATTTTATTGCCAGCTATACCTGGTACAGTTCTTGGGTAATTATGATTAACACCTTCGTCATGTCTCCCCGGGTCTTGAATAATTAAGTAGAAAGTGCGGAATTTTTTTATGTTTGCATGTTCCCAAAGCCGTGTTCTCTGTGATGCCGGTATCACTTCTTTTTACTTCAGATTCTCAGTACTTATGCATGCATAGCCACATGAAAACTTTTCTTATAAATATAACTAACATACTACTGCTCCTTTAGGAAAAAAATTGAGAGATTTATTGCATTCCTAAACGTCTCTGGAATCGTTCGCGACAAATAGAATCATTCTGTTTCCATTCGGTAAAAATTAACAAAGGGGCGAGTGATGTCAATCGCAGAAAATGTGGTAGATAACAAAACAAACCTTTTAGTTTATTTCCTCGTTTATGGCTTCTTCGCTTTCACTTTGGTCAAAGAAATACGGCAGTTAAATCAACGAAACCTCTGATCCCTCTTCTTCGTATTGATGCTACCACTGTGGTGCTCCGTCGTCGGAAACCTGCAAAATTCGCGACGTGCCAGGACCATCAGAAACCCTATTACGTCAATTTTTTACAACTACAGATCTAAAAAGTGTAATTTTATGAATTTCTACTAAATATTTTGCTATAGTTGTTCGTCACTAATCAGAAGACCCAGGACTAGGAAAGCATATAATTTCAGGAATCCAAACTTTTCCCCAGATCGACCAGTTTAAGAAGGGGAGAAGTCGGCCTGGCTGGTGCCTGATTTGACGGCTAAAAACAGCGGTTACGCGAGACAGATGAGATCGGGACACGATCGACACTGTCCCCACTCTTCGCACTGGGCGACACGTGTGTAAACAGATGGTGAGCGCACGTCGGGTCTGCCAAAAAAACGCCAGTGCTTCCCTCACTACTGTCCCGAGGTAAAATCATCCTGGCTAGTGCAGAGTGCCAAAAACTTATTATTTTATTCAATGCCTAGGGTAGAAACCAACGGCAGAAACGCTTTCTAGGGATAATACAATACACTGTGGTGAAATACGCCGTACGTGGTCAACGCGAGCCCCTGTACTTCGAGGAAAACTTAGTTGACAGCATCAACCATTGTTCTGGTTCTCAGAAACTGAAAACGCGCCCACTAGCAACTGCAGCGCCACCTCGCTTGTTTGCAAACATGGAGGAGGTCTTATCACGTGGTTTAGAGTCGAGTGAGGTCGGACGATTGTGTTACTTCTAGCATCCGGTCTGCGGCAGTGGCAGTGTTCGTGTCCAATAAAGATATCTTCCAACCCACAGAAGGCACTCTCGGAATATTTTTCCATATAGGAAGGGGGGCAGAAGCCACCTAATCTGCATGAGACGGAAGTCGCTGAAAAGACAAGATAGAGTCACCGAAAAAGGGTTTCAGTGAATCCAAAAGAATACAAAGGAGGCCAACTCCCTGATCTTCCTTGGCCTTAACTACTCTTGCGGGCAGAGTGGGAAGTGAAAACAATCTTTGAACAAGGGTTTTTCGTAGAAAATTTTCTCTCAGTGATTCAGCTTCCCTGAAATTTTGAAAGTTCGCTGTTCTTTCAATACAATGGGTGCGCAGGGGACGTCCCCTCAGTGCCTTCTTGGTGGCCCCTAGAGGGTTGCGTACTGGAAAAAGAAGGCTTTTTGGTAGGAAATTTTTTCCCAGTTAGTCAGCTTTCGTGGAACTTTGAAACTTCTTGAATAAACAGCGCGAACGACGACAAGCACAACAGCAGAGGCAACGGAAGACACAGTGCTTTCCAGAGAACTTTGAAAGTTGGCTGTTGGTTCAATACAATAGGCTTGCGGGGGACGTCTCAATGCCTTCTCGGAGCGAACCACAGGCGACCCAACCCTTCTTGGTGGCCACTAGAGGGGTGCCTACTGGAAAAACATTCACTGATGTCAAATCCCCTCAAACATGAATGCCAGAACAACACTGCAAAATGAATCCTCATTTTAACACGCTCTTTTTCTTTGCTGCATTTTCAACACCCCACTGGTTGAACACGGGCCGCCAGCTTGTATCATACACGTGCAGTTCCTTTTTTTAATATCGAGATTTATTGCCTCAGAGAATCAATGGTCGAAAGTGTGATGAAGGCTGCAGTAATGTTAAAGTAATGGGAATAGGTTAGCTGATTTTGTGAAGTCCAGTAGCGAGCGATGGAATGGTCCCTGCTTCCAGGCGACATATGAAGCAGGGTTGCACGAGGAAAGACCCGCTGCCTTCAGGTGCCGCATCCTTGTAGGCTTGAGAGCAGCGCAGTGCCACACTAAGTGGTGAATGTCGGCTTCAATGGCCTCGCCTTTACATAATGGCCACTCAGGCCGAGGAAAGAAATCTCGGTTCTGAGGCCCCCTCCGAGTGACGGCAGGTGTGAGGGCAACAACTACCCAGGTCCTCCGAAGCGCAACTCCTCTGCATGCAGAACGTTTTCGCGGAAGCGGATTGCACCTGCGGTGGGCAAAACACTGACCACGTGTCTTGGTTTTCGACAAGTTTTCGGTGCAGAAGAGGAATGACAGACTTGCAGACTTGCGTGGTACAAGGTAAAGCTGGAAAGTTCCCAGAATTTAGGCACCTCATAGCACCAAGCGACACTTCCGGTTTTAACACGTGCAAACAGCATGCCAGCAAAACACCGCCCCTCAGCTCAAAGGAAAATCGTCACAGAGAGAAGGGAAGACGTTCAGGGCAGCATAGTTAATTAGATTACATCATTTTAATTCACCGTAGCCGAAACGCTGGGAAGGGTGAGCTTGGGAAATGGGTCTTTGACCCCGCCTTGAGAAGAACAAACCTTGTGTCATGGAGGTGTTTGACCGCTGATGCCGTCGAGCCCAAAAATTCTCCGGCATACAGGCAGACAGGAACCATCGCCTATCAGGTCCAACATTCTCGGACGGAAACTTTGAATATTGGAAAAGTGTAATGTACTGGTGTAGAGATGTTGAAGGTCCTTTATTCCGAAACGTAGCAAAATCTTTCCGATTGCTACATATCTTCCGATATGTGGCAAAATCGAGCAGTTAGGACTGCCATAGAAAACCAACGCAGAACGCTTTTGACGATAGCAAAACCGATAATAGCAACAAAAAATTCAAGCTTGCCGACGGAATATATGCGGGTATGGTGATTATTATAGTGAAACCTTATATATAGTGAAAAAAAAAAATCCGCTCATAAACCCTTTCCCGTTCAAGAATGCTTTTGTTCAGAATTGTTCGGTACGCACGCAGGTCCGGCATTCAGCGAAAACATGCGGTCTGGTCCTCAAGCAACTCTGAGCCGGGCAGAAAGCGGATTAAGTCGCGCGGATATTGGTTGTGCACAGCCCTTATGGCTGCAATATCCAGCATTGCTCTTAACTATTTCTGGAAGCAAGCCCAAGAGATTTACACTGGTCACTCTCTATCGCAAAAAATCTGTAGTTGGGGCTGGAGCACATAAGGGAAGCCTTTCTGGAAGAGGCCCATTTTTAATTTTGCTGTAGGTGTTGGAGGTCTGCTCAGATATTTCCCAGATTTTATTCAATAGCTGTTTTGAATAATGGAGGAAATCCCTCTTCCCACGTGATGGATTACACGTGGACGGTGCAGTTCTTGGTTAACGGAAATGCAGTATTAGGCGGACTTCATCTCGCGAGCGACAATTGCAGTGATTGATCGGCACACATATAAAATCATTGACACTTCTTCCCGCCTCCGGTACCTTGATCTCGATTGAATGAGAATACAGGTCGATCCTATACGGGGACCAGTTTTCTAAAGCAGCAATTACATCTCTTCCGGAGATTGGCTCGTCATCAGTCTGACTACGACACTGCAGCAAAAAAGCCTCTCCCAATGTCTCGCCTTGTTCTTTGACCCTGTCCCTTGCCAGCTGCAGCCACCGTATCCCCGGAAACCTCTGATTCCCATCCGCGCACCTGACTTTCTGGCGGCCCCTGCTTCGCTTGCCTTCTCTTGGAATCCACTCCGCTACCCTTAAGGACCAGCGTTTATCTTGCCTTCGCATTACATGCCCTCCCCAAGCAAATTTCTTCCTCCGTCTCGTGTCCGGTTCATCCTGCCACGGCCGCTCGACGGCTCTGCATTGTACATATAGGCCGTTCTCTTTCGGGTTTTATTTTTTCCGGAATGCGAGGCGTAAACACAGGGTGTTGTTTTCCGAGCTCTAAATCAGGATAAATATCGGGTTATTGCGAATAAATTTCCACAGGCAGTACCAGTTCCTTTTGCAAATACATTTTCGCGTACGTTACCAATCTCCCACTGAGCACTCCCGCATGTGAGGAAAATGGGCCTGCCTTTAGGTATGCAGTGCGAAAACATTCAGGATTTCGGCAGCGATTTCAAACGTGCCGGTTCTTTGGTTCAGGTAGTCCTTAATCGTGGGTAGCGCTTACTTCAGTGACTCGTGTAAGGCGTCTGATCGGCAGCCTTAGTCTGGCTCCCCGCTTCTAAACTGCCGTCTTCGAATTTATCCTGAAATTCGCACTCCTCACAAAAGCATTCAAAGAGGTTTAAGATCCCCAGTTCCCCGTATAGAGCAGTCTTGAATAAGCACTGAGTGTTCAAATAATTTTTGTGGCGTCTTCAGATATGTGAATTATACAACCACCATCGTCTACAAGTCCCGTTTTCGGGCATATGTCTGGTTTGCACCAGTTTTTAGAAAATGTGTTTTGGGCGCAAATATCGGCTAGGATACAGGTTTTGGAAGCAGGTTTAGAGGCGCCCCTCTTCCTTGCTGTGGTGATATACAATATCGCCTCAACTGGATATCAAAGCAGACTGCGCTAGGACGGGGTCGGCTGGACCGCTGCTTGAGACTTGATGCGGTACGTTTACGAGACATGGCCGTGCTTTAATTTACTGGTTTCTAGTAATTTGTAATTGTAATGCATTACTTTCGGCCAGCAATTCCACAGCACAAGTACTTAATTACTCTCGAAATTACTTTAATTGGAAATGCACCACTGCGGATTCTTGTATGTTTGCTTTCGACCCTCGTCTTCCTGGCCGGGTTCACTGGAAGGGGGAACAAAAGCGGGGGTTTACGCGGCTGCGGCAGAGTCGCATCGAGACCGGTTTTCCTCGCGTCGACGTCATGTGTACGGCTCGCTTCGCTACTGTCTAGTGGCTGCGTCACCTGGGGGCGGATGGAGTCCCGACTGCTCCTTCCAGAAATGTGTTTCAACCCGAAAGCGCTTCGCACGGAAGCGAGGGGAGACTCGGGGCATTGTGGTTGCGCTGGACAAAGGTAGACGCACATGTAAGCTCGTGGTGGCGTTTCCGAGAACGCAGAAGTCCGAAGCAGAGGAGCCGATTTGCTACGCTTCCTCCCCGCTTTCCTAGTGCTTCGGTTATGTAACTAACTTCCCGGAACTAGTCGCGCGACGTTTGTGACTCACCAGTGTGAAGGCAAGTTCACACTGGCGAGTCGCAAACGTCGCGCGACCGATTTCGGTCAATTAGTGACGGTTTCCAAAGCACTTGTAAAGTGGGGAGGGAGAGTAAAAAATCGATTTAAGCCTGTCGCGCGACTTCCGCGACTCGCCAGTGTGAACCCACCTTGAATCCGCCTTAACTCTCAGCTGCGACACAAGGCGCCGCTACCATCGCGAAAGCTTCGATGCGCGAAACAGTGCCTTACTGCAGGCCCCTGGTGCTTTCCCGGAAAAGAATGCGGTGCAGGCAATCGACCAATCTACTCTCGCACTCGCATCTTTTGTCGGCAGAGCATGCGGTGTAAAACGCACACTGTGAACGACGCCTGATTGGAATTCCTGAAATTTCGCTAGTATGGAAGCAAAGGGAGCAAACCAACCAAAGGCTGCATCAACACCTAACCACGCGTAGTTAGGAACACGTTTCTTTTAGGATGCAGATGTCCGGGAAGCGTAAAGCCCAGAAATAACCCCAACGCCAACCCGTCTGAACAGCAGCCAGCAAAAATTTTCAGTAGCCCAATTTAGCTACAAGTAGTCTAGTTTGACGACATAATGCCCCTTGGAGCATTGAAGAGAGGTCTTCTGGAATAGACCTCTCCCAAGTGGATACAACGTGACGTAACAGGAGCGCTTACGATGAGCGAAACCACCCACTTTCGCTTTTGTCTGCTTTTTGCTTGTGACTTCCGCTTCCCCGCCGACTTTTTTCTGCCGGCTGGTGACGCCTTGCTACTCATCGCAGCCATTATTCTTGAGATTATGGCCATAACTAGAGATATTTAGCGTAGCGGAGACGTGCTAGTGTAGAAGTATACCGGCTCGCTGACACAGCAGACCGTTTGTGGCATTATCGGAGAAAGAGCTCGACTTCATGGCATGACGGCATGTGGCATTTTGTTATGTTTCTTCTTTCTATCTACTGCATCAGTAGTGTATACATGCTCTTGATCTGCATTAAATCCGCTCTGTTGATAGTTAGCGCTTGTCCCGTCGTGTCCTTGGCTTGAGTTGTTCCCGCGCTATGATTACTGCGTTAGAATTAATGTGTTCCCCTTGCAGTTATGAGCGGGCTACCTCGCAGGAATCTCTTAAAATTTTCTGCTGAACAAGTCAGACCTTCTTTTCAATATCCTCCCTTCACTGCTCCGCAGCCGGAACAAGAAACAACCCACTCCCCTTGCAACGGTGACAAATGCCGGTGTCCCTCCTTGTTCCCTGAATCCGAAACGTGTCAGAGCATTTGTACGACCCCCCCCCCCCCCCCCCCCCCCCGCCTAGCACAAAGGAAATTGCACTGGGTTGCCCTCATTTCTGCTTCAGCAGAGTGGTTGTTCAGAATGGCGACACCCTTTCCTCCAAAAGGGCACATTTCCGATGTCCACTTTGCAGCGCAACTGCTCTGCAATATCTCTAAAGCTGAATTACAGGAAGGTTTCTTGCAAACAAAAACCTTCGTTCGCAGGACGCGTTTTCATTTCCTGCCCTGCTGACTGAAGGGGTTAGCGTGAGGGGAGATAATTAAGTCACTCCCCCTCCACTGTATTCTTTTTCGAAAAGGTGAGGGGGGGCTGGACCCTAATTGAGCTACCGCAATCACCACAAGCTTTCCAGAGAGTGTAAAGGGCAGTTGTCGAAAGGTGACAATGATGCATTTTCTTGGCGAGCACCTGTCTCGATAAGCTCCTCGCGTTCGCACCGCTGCATGCTCTGTTGCGTCCTTCCAACAAATTTCCAGTCGTACAAATAAACGGGCATCTCCCCCCTTCCTTCTCGATCAAGAATGCGAGATCACCGTGTGTGAACGAGGGTTTTCGGTTTCAAAAATTGTATACTGCAAGTTGTCAGTTGCATTGATTTTCTTGAGGAATTTCCGTGTAATTTCATTACACATGGGCGGTTTTGAGAAAGTAATTACTAATGTAATTTAACTGCTTTTCAAAAGTAGTCTTGCCATGTACGCAGTGGCGTGTCTCGTTTCACGAGATGCGCTATAATTACGGTGCCCACTGTCGTATTCATGCAAACGCGGTTTATGGAGACTCCATCATCCCAAGTTGTGCGTCTTTGGATATTCTGGGAACTTGAGGCACGGCGTCACTGTTAACCGCCTTATACCTGAGATGTCCTTGCAGTTGCGTGGTAGGAGGTGCAAGAGAAAGTTCTGCGATTGTGGTTTAGGGCTTCTTTGAAAGACATTTACTGCATGCCTCCTTGACTCCAGAGAAATTTTGTGACCGGCCGCTTGGAAGAAAATTTTGCCATTCTTACTGCGTGGAATTCCCTCCATGCGGTGCAACGATCAGGCAAAGGGATCCCAGAGATAGTCGGAAAAGCGGGCGTTAACTACGCAAAATAGTTACATTTGGCAGGTAATGCTCCGCGCTGCTGGCATAGCCGAGAAACTTGGGGCCTTGTGAAGAGTCCTAAAGTTCGATCAACAAATGCAGCTTAATTCAACTGAGTTACACATTTTCTCTTGTGTGAAGTTGACATATTTTCAACCTAGGGACACATAGCTCTCAATCTACCTCGCCTGAATGTGACGGTGTATAATCCTTTACAATTCACACTCCTAAAAAATGTTATCAGCAAGGCATACATAAACTGCTTACTTGCTTGTGTCTTGCCTTCATTATGTCCTGTGTATGCTTTCTTCAATTTGCCGTTGGTAAACTGTACCAGATGAACATGATTAGAACCTTTTGGGGGTAGCTTACTCAAGTAATCAATGTGCGTATGTAAATCTTTGATCGTATGAGCATTCATCTTTAGCCCTGCGTCTTTTTCTGGAACGCAACAAAGCTGGTGAGCTAAACATGGGTCATTGATAATTCAACGACTGATGATTGCAGTTTGTGTTTCAGACAGTGTCTTTTATTTTCCCTTCCTTGCAGGGCAAATGGCCGATCCGACCCAATTTCATGAAGTCGCAACCGTTGCTGGAACCCTGGATGCGGGCTTGCTGCGTTGAGTGGATGATATTCATCCACGAACTCGTCGGATTATTGCCAGAGACGCTCTTTCTGGCGGTCGTATTCATGGATATCTTCTTACAGGTTGGCACGTCTCCTACTTTTACCTTTGAATATCGTTATTCCAAAGCTGCGCCCAATGCGACACCTCTTTCTATTAATATTCACGGAGTTCGAGCATATCTAACCTACTTAATACTAAGTGACTAGCACACTGCAGGAACATACAGAGTTTTGTACCAACTCTGTCACGGTCATTTGAGCATAACAAAAGAAGCATACTCTCAGGAGCCGTTCGGCCACCCTTCGAGAATTAACAATGCTCATAAGTCTTCTTGTCCCCACCACATCTTTTTAGGTGACATACACTGCCATCTATTGTTGTGCATCGCAACTCGGTCGGGGCTTTCATAGAACATGTTAAGTCATGAATGGACATCATTATCACTGACGCCCATGTGATGATGAACTATTTGTTTCTATCTATTTGTGCCTAAACTTGTTCTTCTTGTTCGGTTCACTATTTTAATTACTCTGCGTTTTTATACCCTCCTGAGTAGGCCCGGGAAAGGCCTGCAGTATTGGTAAATGAATTAATGAGACGCTATAATTAACGCGAACAAACTCAAGTTACCATGTAAGATACTTCATTAACGCTTGTGTCTCGTCTCTTGTACTTTGTGGTCGTGTGTGTTTGCGCCCTTTTAAAGTTTTCAAGTTTTCAAAGTTTACCATGTAAGAGTTGCTCAGTCAACATTGTGCGACTGTACCTGTTGCTCTTACTGACAGCGTTCAGTAAGAGCTGCGATTGCAGCGGCCGGGGTATTTTAATCGTTCTTATTGCAGTAGTTTATCCATCTCGAGCTTAACCGCGAAGTAAGTTTGTCGCCAATATGCAAGGTGCCACTTTTACCAGTACTGACAGCGCTCAATGTGAGCTGCATTTGCAGTGGCCGAGGTATTTTAGTCGCCCTCGTGGCGCTATAGTCGGATACAACTCAAGAACGAAGCGGTAAGAACGCCTTCCAGCCAAAGGCGTCGACCCATTTTCGGGACGCCGGGGTTAATCCGATTAAGCCGCGGTTATTGCATATTCATCTTCCGCATCCTGCACGGGGATCGGTCAAGAAGGAGGAATCGGCCGACGCCATTGCCTGGAGGGGCCACTTTTGGGGGCATATCTACCGCTTCGTTCTCGAGTTGTAACCGACTATGGTTGAAATACAAAGCGAGCCTTTCATTAAAAAAAGAAAACATAGTACACAACCTTGGCTTCTTCAATATCGTAGACCTCTTGTTAGGGTCCCACTTTCCCCGCCTTAGCATTTCCTATGCTCAAATAATTATTAACGAGCCAAGTAGCAAATGCTTCAGGCCCGAAGGTGTGAATGATGTGAAGGAACTGTCACTTGTGCTGCGCAAATGTTTCGCCTTATTTCGACTGTGACGGTAGCATGTACCGTCTGTTGCAAAAGTTTACAATCCACCACGCCGTTCATTTCCGTGGCGCGGTGGGCTGTAAACTTTTGCATTAGAAGGTACATGCGCCTTCAGCCTTCGCTGGAACCTGCGAATGAGGAGGGCTTCCTCGCGACCGTGCTCAGTGTCCGCCTTTCCTACATTTCAGGAGAGTCCACAGATACCCCTTCGCAAAATGGAGGCGCTCCTGGCATCTTCACTCTTGCTAGCGGCCATGAATGAGAACAAGGGAAATGGATGGCGAAGTGAATTCATTAACACGGTACACGAGAGACGAGGCATCAAGGAGGAGGAAATAATGGAAATGACGCAGGAAATTCTCCATGTGGTCAAGTGGTTTCAGGCATGTCGCCTGCTCGTCCGCAAGCTGCGTGGCAACTGCGAGAACGCTCAGGTTTGTTCATGTTTTGCTTGGGGCTGCGTTCTTGCCGTGATAGGGTCATTGGGCGATGATGCTGCCCGCATTGTCTTTGCGAAGACAGTGCCCTTGTGCCCTTGAATAGGCTCTCAATAATGTTGCGGCATGGCTAGGATGTTAAAGGACGCCGCTTCACACATATCCTGACTTATCAGCAGTTAAAATTTGAATTCCCGCGTTTTGACGCCTTTGTCTCTACTCGCGTAAGATTTGCACACTGAAGTGTCGCCGCTCTTCAGTCGGCCTCCCCCACTCGGCCCCTCCTACGGCTGCCGACGCGCGAGGGAGTTCCCCGGGGGGCGGAGCTCCCGGCCGTGGCCATTGTAGCGGCGTGACGTCAGACAGAGTTGACGCGGCGGACCAATGATAGCCCTCCGCTGCTGACGTAACGAGCGCTGCATGTGGATTCGGGCAAAAGCTCGGCACCGCTGGCTTGAAAAATGTATCTTAACCACATGCGGCTGTCCGGTTGGATGGCGCCGCTGCTGTCCCCGACTACTATCGAACCTTCGATTCTGGAATCGAGAGGTATTCGGCCTGCGACCAATGTTCTCGCGACCTGCTCGAGAAGATTTCATCAGAGTAGCTACCCATCCTTAGGGGCGTTCGTGTGCGACGCTCGTTATAGGCCGAATTTGCGGTCCATACGCACTCTCTGAGGCGTTCTGGGTAGAGCAGTCTATAGGCAACACAAAGGATAGATTGATGGCCGCACACTTTTAGCAAACTTTTCTCTATAGACTATGAATAGACAAAAAGAAATATCTATGGAAGGCAATAGAGTCTATAAGAAATAAGGACAAGGTTCTTAGGCACCAGTTTTATTTACGAGGGAACTGTGCAATATTGTAAGGTATTGTTATGGAAATGCTGGACGTAATGGTCCACTCTTCCGGCATGTAGGAAAATCGCTTTCGTCAAGTGGTTAAGACCGCTACAGAAAACCAATGCAGAACGTTAAAAGTAAAAAAAAAGACAAGCCTGCTGAGGGAGAGATTTAGATATCTATTGATTGTTACAGCGAAATCGGACGCGATATGTGAGAAAAAAACTGTATTCACCAAATATCTCCTGTTGAAAATGCGCCCGTCCAGAGTTTCTGGGTATGTGTATTACCGGATTTACTCGCATAGTGAGTATTCCTGGCTACCATCTCTCATCTTCCCCTCTGCAGGCTAGCCCAAGAGAGGAACTGACAGCCATGTTCATTCTGGAGGTTTCCGTGATGAACCACGAGATGGCTCCGGTGGAACCATCACTGCTGGCTGGTGCAGCTGTGTACTTGATGCTGCTGCTTAATGGAAGGCCAGAAAGTTGGTATGTAGCTGAGTTCCTTCTTTTTTCTTAGTGGCTCTAAAAGTTTAGGGTGTGAAAGCTTTCTAAAGTATCCCTGTGCAGGTGTTGTGTGGTGTACGTTCAGTTTTGTGCATTGTGTGCGTTCAGAAAGATCAGCCAGTCTTCTCTGAACGCCATTTTTGAAATTCGACCCATCGCCTACATTGTAATTCTGCAAGAAAAAAACGAAACAAGGTGTTTGAGTACTTTCATATGGAAACCGCCGCGCGTGATGAGAAATGCGATTTTAATTAAAAGTCAATTTCAAATGTTTTCAGCTGTCCCACACGTAATAGGTAGCGAATCTGCCTGGTATGCTATATTGAAAGTCAACTGAAAATTCGGTGTTCACAAAAATATTTCAGCCAATAGAAAGATAATTCTGAATTTTTAAGTGAAGCAATCATTTTATATCACATTTCTGAACTTTCAGGTCATATTGACTAAACAACAAAAGCAAGAATTTCTAGTGTTCCGCACATTTTACACTGTCGCATGAGATTTGTATCAACGGGATTCTGGGATACTGTGGCAATTATTCCTGCTCGATTTTGACTGCATTAGTGTGTTCTAATAGAAGGTGCACGTAATAAACATATGTGACACAGATATGTCATTCCGTAAGTGCATCTTTTGTATGTGTCGAAAACGATTGGTATGCTATCTTCCTCACCAGAGAGTTGTTGTCGTCATCAGGATAGTTCCCAGGTATTCAGTGTTACATAAAATTTAAAGCCCCTTGCCGAGAGAGACGTCCTAGAGCTGCTTGGGAATCGCAGGTCTCACAAGCTCAGTTTGAAATAGTGGATGTGAGCGCCAAGCGCAATGCTTTTCCTTTGCAGTTGGGACCGCAAAATGAAGTTCCACTCCGGTCATTCAGCAGAGAGCCTGTGGCCATTAGTGAGGCAGATGATCAGGATGACCTTGGACGCATGCGAAGATGCGCATTGGGTATGTAGTGTATTTACCTTTTTTGAGCGTACAAATGTAAGGATGCATTGCTTATTGTTACTAAGGGTACAAGTCCGCTTCTCAGTCCCTACTGATTTGTATTATTATGCATAGAAATTTCTTATATGGTCCTTCGTAAGGATTCACTTGCAGGGCCAGTGATGGCGCTACGACACGGCAAGCAAGAAGTAAATTTACCGGAAGCGTACTTTTGTACTCGGTTAATTGCGACATTGTCATTTATATGCTCATAATTGCTCGTATACACTTCTAAGACAACCCGCCGCGGTGCCTCAGTGGTTATGGTGTTCGGCTGCTGACCCGACAGACGCGGGTTTTGGATGCCGGCCACGGCGGTCAAATTTCTATAGAGACGAAATTATAGAGGCCCGTGTACTGTGCGATGTCAGTGCCCGTTAAAACCCCAGGTGGTCGAAATTTCCGGAGCCCTTCATTACGGCGCCCCTGATAGCCTGGGTCGCTTTGGGGTGTTAGACCCCACTAAACCAAACAAAAAATTCCTAAAAGAACTCTGCATTCACTAGACGCGCCTTTATTCACCTGTAAAAGTGAAACCCTTGTCTTTCCTTGCCACCGTTTTAGTTGTGTTAAGACGCGTGTTTTAGTTGTGTAGTGTTTTGTTTCCAACGAAATTGATCGGCTGCTGGTTGATTATTTTGCAAGTAATGCATAAATGCGTGTAATAAATGTTAAAGAAAAAAGCTCTCGTCGCGCAGTGGAATCGTCGCCTTATCGCAGGCCCGGGTTTTATCCCCGTATATACCAATTTTCTTTCCTTATTTTTCTTCACTGACAGTTCGTACGTTTTTCAATTATGGATTGGTTTGTGGATTATGGTTTGGCTTGTTGGATGGCTATGGATTAGATTCTAGATTGGCTATGGAATGGTGAATGGGTGCCACATCCTGTCCACGCTACTCATACGCCATAAAAGGCTTTCACCTTAAAATTCCCGCATGTATCTGACTGCATGTGTTTGTAAATTGCGCCAGCATGGGACGAATATCTGACGTCGTTCTCTGTTGCAGGCTCCGTGCTACAAGTACAGGAAGCCTAAGTACGAACGTGTAAGCAGCCTCACGCAAGACCAGGCAGCAATCCTTTACAGGATGGCACGGATTCAAGGACAGCGCACCCCGTCCACTATGTCACGCACCTCGCCCGAACCCGCCAGAATGCGTCGACTTTTTCCGTTATAAGGCCCGCCGAATTGGATGTCCATGTCAACTGAGAGCGGCTGAGAACTTTGTACGGATAATGTCATATTGCATGCACAGTGCTTATAAGAACATGTTGAATGGGGGAGGTTTTTGACAGCGCACGAGGGAGCACTGTGGACGGCTAGATTAAATTCGATTCTTATCTAAATTTTCGTGATGTGTAATAATAAAAAAGTGCATGCTATCAATTTCAGGAGCCCCCGTAGTGGGTCACATGTAAGAGTGAAATAAACATGGTGGATCATTTTCAGTCCTTTGTGTTTGTGAAAAAACATTGAATTGACCATGATGATGATGATGTCGCGGTCACACCCTTTACAACAGGAGAACATCAGTTATCAGAGTCCGACCAAAAAAAAAAACAAAAGCGGAAAAGCGAGCGCCACCTGTAGTGCAAAAAGGGAAGCGCCACCGGACCTTTTGGTTGGAAAGTTGTTCCCGAGCAGACGTGTGCAAGGCAGCGTTCAGCAGTTCTCGTGCGCTTGTTGTGTTGTTTTAGTGTTGTTTATTTTCCGGAAACGTGCGTTTGCTAACGAAAGAGGATGACAGAGGAGGAGAACCTCCCATCTGCGTTTTTAGAAAGCGAAGATTTTTCGCGTGGTAGCCTCAAATGTGTGGCAAAACCTCCACTCCACCACCTCCGCTGTTGGCCAGGCTCATCGCGGCTGGTCCTTCAAGGAGGAAGGCTACGTCAGAAACTTCATGAATCTTGAAGCAGCAACGATGAACTAGATTTCGTGAGAGTGGCGTGTGAATACCGGTGTTTATGTGAGAACGGCATGGTTCGTCGTTAGTAACAGCCTTCCTTGTCGTTGGTTTCTCGTCATTGGTACGCTTTCTTGATAGGGCTGCTAACTTGGTACAGCGCATTTTGCTGCTGGACACACTTAACTGATTAGTAACCGAACCCCCTTATGTAATACCCCCCCAGGGGCCTTTAACGGTCAAATAAATGATGATGGTGACCCGTTGTACTATCTCAATAATGGCTCGTGCTGATACGGCAGAGCGTTGCTTTTTGCGTGCTGACGGTTGCGCTCTGCCGTGCTCCCACTGTTCAGATAGCATGGCTTGACATTGTTGCATTTATGGTGAGTGGTCATACTAGTATATATTCGGTATATACGCACGTGCGTCGATGGCAAAACTCTTCTAGAACGACCGAGCTGCGTGCACTTGGCAGCAAGCGCGAAATACAGCAGGAACATCCGTTTCGAGACGAGCTGGGCGGGAACCTGAGCTTTTCCTTGGTGAATGAAGTAATTCGTGCAGCCGTAGGCCAAGCAATGAGCTGGCATTTAAGGAGCTCACATTCGCCGCACTACAGCGACGGAATGCACGGCCAGCTGATGTTTTCCAACCAAAAATCGCCTTCGCAAAAATCGCGCAGAAACTAAACTTTTCCGCAAATGGCCCATTTCGACACCATATTCAGGAATGAGAAGTACGTGAGACTCCGCACTTCAGTACTGAAACTCAGCAACTGACACAAACATGCAACTCATGGAAGAGGTAAGTTTTGCAAGTGTAGAATAGACGTGATGGAGTGATCGATAATGCGAAGAAATTTTTAGAGAAAAATTTAGAGAAGTACAGCCTCCTCACTGATTCATGGGGCTGGGACACGATTCCTCAGACCCTCGTTGGAAGCATTTTACTTTTTCCCGGCCGTTTTATTGAATTTGCAGGGTTGCGAGAAGCATTGAACTCTTCTAGTAAGAATGTTTTTAGGTAAGCGGTGAACTGCTATGACTTGCTCTCTGGCTTGCTCCATTCTGCGGAGCACTGCCCCACAAGCCCATTGTTGGGTTGGGGAGGCTTGTATGTGTACTATGTAAGTTTTTCAAATAAATAATTTTTATTTATTTATTAAGGGCAGCAAGGTTTTCGCTATTGGATGGGAACTTTTTTCGAGGATTCATTAAATGTTCCCATTATAATTCCTTAACATCGATGTAATTGTGTGGCGGAGCATTGTGGTCACCAAGCATCCATATACAAATTGTGCACTGCAAAGCGGCAGCCGACAAATAATTGATCCGACTTTTTTTTTCAATAACAAAAAAAAATGAATGGCGTACGATTAAGCTTCGCCTTTAGGAGTGGAACGGGGCAGCGTGTTGTAGCGCTGCCAGGGCGTTAACACAAGCACGTAAACTGCATCAGACCAACTTGCGAAACAAACTCATCCCATTGCTTATGATATTTATCTGCACAACAGTGAAACTGCATGCATGTGCTTGCAAGAGCGTAAAAAAGCCATAATGAGGAATAGAGAAAATGCCAGCAAGTCATTTGAACCAATTTGCTGAAATCAGTAGAGTGAGCCACGCAGCCAGCCGTACCACCCTCCTCTGGCCGAAAGCAGATTCGGCCATTTCGAACCCAGTAGCTCAAGTAAATCTTTTCAAAACAGGTGCTGTTCTGTTCCCATGCACTGGTGAGGGAACAGAATAGCACCTGTTTTGAAATAAACGCAGATAAACGTCCTTGTCAATGAAACATCCGTCAGAGAGGTACTAACCATGACAACACTGGGGTTGTATTTATAAGCAAATGGAAAAAATAATGACACACTCACTAAACTAAAATGCCCGGTAGAAGCGACGGCGCGATTAATCCGCCGCATAGCTATAATCGAAAACAAGTGGTAAGGGAAAGAGATTTATGTCGACTGGTGCAGGCCTGTGCGCTAAGCAGGATACTCTATGCTGTCCCTTATTTGAAATTTACGAAAGCAGAAGAGGACAAGTTGGATAGAATGATACGGCAGGCCTACAAAGCCGCCTTAGGACTCCCACTAAATGCCTCAATCGAGAGGCTAATGAGGGTAGCAATCCACTCCACCTACAATGAACTGAAAGCCGTTTAATGGCTCAAACGGCGACATTAGCCAATTCCAGAACTCGCAGGAGTATTATAACCACGCTTGGAATTGACTATCAACCTACGAACAAAGACGCTAAAGTAGAGAGAGAGAGAGACTCTTTAATGAAACACAGAGAATTTAGCCGGCGTTTAAAAATCGCTGGCATGCTACTCTGCGTAGGGAGGGGAATTCGGGAGATAAAGACAGAAGGAGAGCAGAGTGGAAGAGGTAAAAAAAAAACGAAGATAAAATGCGGCCATGAAATGGGTACTAAGGATGCAATGGCGAGTATTGATGTAACCTATGGAATGATGGAGTGCATAGTCCGTCAAATGGGCTGACGAAGTTCACTGCATGAAGAATGCATGAAGGTAACGTGCAAGTGAATATAAAGCTTATCGAGATGTCCAATGTCTTTTAAATGTGTGAATATAAAGTTCATTGCAAGTCGCTGTTGCCTAAGGCAGGCTAAGAGACCTAAAACTTTGTCCATTGTTAGGGGCACTGAGCAGAGCTTCTGCATGCAATATTCATAGTACGCACGCTCGTTAGCATACGCAGGGCACTCAAGCAAGATATGCTCCACAGTTTCTATCGCGGCACAGTTGTCACAGTGCGGAATGTTCATTTGTCCAAAACGGTATCGTAAGCCGTTTGTATATGCAGCATTCAGACGAAGTCGATGATAAAGTGTTTCCAGATGTCGAGGAATTCTGGGTGAGAGTCTTGATCTAAGATGTGGGTCGAATGAGTGAATAAATTGGTACTGATGTGTCGGCAAACTCCAAAGCCGATACGTTTCTTCGGAAGCAAAACTTTTAACCATCTGGAACGCATCAGATTTCGTGAAAAAAGTTCTAATGTATCTCCGATGTTGACGGCCCTTACGGGCCGCTTCATCTGCTTTTTCATTAGCCTGAATTCCACAGTGAGCAGGTACCCACTGAAATGTTATGCAGTGACCTGCGGCAATAGCTAAATGATGTAGATACCCGATGTCCAGGAAAACTGGCTGGTGATTTGTTTTCTTCAGCAGGTTGGCCAGGATCTGCCGAGATGCTTTCGAATCGGTGAAGATAACCCAACGGCCGGCGGTTCGGCGCAGGATGTAAGAAACAGCTTCCTTAATGCCGTGAAGCTCAGCTGTCGTAGAGGATGTCCTCCGCTGCAGCCGGTAAGAAAGGGTATGGCCTGTTGAGGGCACATAAAGGCCGCATGAAGAGCTTTCTTTAGTAGTTGAACCATCGGTGAAGATATGGCTGTGCTGCCTATATTCCTCCGTTAGGTTTGGTTTGGTTTATGGGGTTTAACGTCCCAAAGCGACTAAGGCTATGAGAGACGCCGTAGTGAAGGGCTCCGGAAATTTCGACCACCTGGGGTTCTTTAACGTGCACTGACATCGCACAGTACACGGGCCTCTAGAATTTCTCTTGCAAAGAAATTACAGCCGCCGCGGCCGGGATCGAGCCCGCGTCTTTTGGGTCAGCAGCCGAGCACCATAACCGCTGAGCCACCGCGGCGGCATTCCTCCGTTAAGTAGGCGAGAGTACTTTGCAGAAGCGCTGCCTGTGGCATGCGGCTCTTTGCATTCACACCTGGAACAAACTTCTTCACCTTTAGAGGAGAGAGTGTCCATGGAGGAAAGGCCAGAGGTAGTAGTTTCTGTGGCTGATTAATAGTAGGGATGGGCAGGAGCTGCACTGCCTGGCCAAAGCTAGAGTTGCTGTGAGTTAGGTGGACACGGTGCAGGAAGTGCTTCTTCCCTTGAAGAACATGGCGGAGATGGGTACGCATAGTTTCCTGGGCGGCAATCAGCTCTAGTGGGAGACATCCTGCCTCCGCTACTTTTCCTGATGCAGAGGAACCCTTTGGGAGGCCAAGCCATACTCGCAGGCAGTTGTTCCGTGCGACAACGAGATACTTATTGCTTGATGTAGATAATCTTTGAAACACTGGTAGACAGTAGCGCAAGGTTCCTTCAACGTAGGCTTCTTCAAGCAGAAGCAATGATCGGCAGTTTCTACCCCACCTTGTTCCCGCCATGAACCTAAACACTTGCGATGCTGCAGTGATCCTCTCGCGAAGTTTTTTGATCTGAGGTGTCCATGACAGATTATAGTCGATTACAACACCCAGGAATCGCTGAGATCGTACATATGGTAGCGATCGTCCGCCTAGGAGCAGCGGATATCAAGTCATCGTTTTTCTTGTACCGTATTTTCCGGTGTATAAGACGCGGCTTTTTTTCGAAAATCTTGCTGGTGCGTCCCATACAAGGGTGCGTCTTATATGCGAATTTTTCATCTTTTTTTTGCGAGTTCATCGATTACTCCAGTTCATGCTCAAGCTTTTTTCACCTAAAATATATCACTAAAAATTACGCGGTTGTAACACGGTTAATACTTCAATACCGGGACCGCCGTGCGCAACTTTTTTAGGTGAAGTTTATCATGAAACGGCGGGGATGACGACTTCCGGGATCACAAACGCGCGGCTGTTTCGGAGGCCCCAAGCAAAAGTAATGAGAAGCGCCGCCAAAAGATGGTGACAATCGCGCTTCTCGCCATTGTCAAGACAAGCCGGCGTTCTTTTCTAGTCACCCTTTGCAACTTTTTTTGCTCCGGGTACGTAGTGCATGTTTCAGCCGAGTTGCTTCCAGAAATGGGTGAACCTTTTGATAGCGCATCTGAAGATGAAGACTTCGAAGATTTCAAGTAGAAATAAAATGTTGTTATGGACATATGGGGAGCTGTATCTTTTTTTCTTTCTTTTTTGCTAAAACGTGGACGGGTTTGGCGTGAGTGTTGCCTTTTTCGATCACTTAGCGTTGCTTAAGAATTGCTCACAGGTACAGTGCATTTCGCGATAGTCGCGCAAGCGTGTTTAAGCCTCACTAGCCTAACTGGGTAAACTGGGATGCGTCTTATACACGGGTGCGTCTTATATACGAACTTTTTCGGCGACAGCTTGCATATATGGCAGGTGCGTCTTATACAAGGGTGCGTCTTATACACCGGAAAATACGGTAAACGCCATTGCAACACTCTTTTCTGGCGAGAGACGAAGACCTCTGGAAGCCAGCTACATCGAAATGTGCAATAGCGCTCTCTGTAGACGTTGCTGGGTGATATAGCGCGAGCGTGATGCGGTCCAGATGCAGATATCATCAGCATAAATTGTTATACGGACCCCTCGCGGAAGGTTTCTTCTTATGTGTATAAGGGCAATACTGAACAGGAGAGGGCTGAGCACCGCTACCTGTGGTACGCCCCTCTCCACTGCGTGAAAGAGTGTTGGACCGTTTGGAGTGGTCATAAAAATTTGCCGTTCTTTCAAATAATGCCCAATCCATTTGTATAGCTTTCCTCCAAGGCCAAGACTGGCAAAGGCGGCGAGAATTGCATGGTGAAAGACAGAGTCAAAGGCGGCCTTGATGTCTAGGAAAACGGCTGTCGGGATGTACCCAGCATGAAGGTACTCCTCAATTGATGAGACGAGGGCGATGATATTGTCAGTCGCAGACCTGTTTTGACGGAACCCGTTCATTTCTTGGGGGAACTAAGTCCAAGAACAGACCCCTGTACCGCAGGGGTCTGTTCTTGGACCCCTTCTTTTTCTGATTTACATCAATGATACTGTTTTGGATCTTACCTGCAAAGTTCGGCTCTATGCTGACGATTGTGTCGTTTACACTGTTGTGGAAAATTCCTCTGATGCGTTAAAACTACAGCGAAACTTGGATTCCATCCAGTCCTGGTGCTCAAAATGGCAAATGTCTTTGAATGCCACAAAATGCCAATTTGTCTCTTTCACTCGAAAGCGTTCCCCATTACAAACAAATTACTCACTACATAATGTTCCCTTGCAAAAAGTACTTGAATACAAGTACCTCGGCGTTTATTTTTCAACTAACCTAACATGGACGAGGCAAGTTGAGTACACTACATCCAAAGCCTGCAGAATGCTTAATTTCTTAAAAAGAAATTTCAATAAAGCACCGTCTAATGTCAAACAACTCCTGTATTTCACTTACATCCGACCAATTCTTGAATATGCCTGTCCTGTATGGGACCCCCAGTTTGCTTACTTATGTGATATGCTCGAGCGCGTCCAAAATAATGCTGCGAGATTTGTGTCCAATAATTACAGCTTCTCAACTAGTGTCACGTCTCTTAAAAACCACCTTGGCTGGGGATCTTTAGCTAACCGTAGGAAACATTTGAGATTACAAATCATGCATCGCATCTATTTTGGAAAGCTGAGCATTGACAAAGACCGGTATCTGCTTCAACCTCATTTTTTTTCTAGACGAGTTGATCATAAGTGGAAGATCCGAGATATTAAGTGTCGCACAGATGTTTACAAAACCTCGTTCTTTCCACGGACGATCAATGAGTGGAACAGGCTACCAGCCGGCGTCACTGAGTGCTGCACGAAGGTCAATTCCGCGCTTTTTTATCTGATGTGTGACGTGGCGCGCAGTTGTCTTGCGCGTGTCTTTTTCATTTCATTAGTGTCATTTTATTTCTGGAGCGTGGTTGTCTTCCTTCAGTGCATGTTTTTCCTCATCTATTAGTTGTGTGATTGTATTTCTGTTATTATGTGTACTTTCGGCCAAATGAGCAGAAGTTATTGTGTCCCCCCCCCCCCCCCCTGCAATAATGCCCTTGGGCGCTGCGGGTATCTGTAATAAATAAATAAAAATCTCTGCCTCTCCCGTAAACGAGAGTAGAGTAAGCATGAAATGTTTACGGGCCTGAACCGCACCGTACAGGAAGGGAGGAACGCCACCACCCGTTCAGCGCGATGCCTTGCCATTTGAACGCAAGGTTTTTTGAGGAAAGGAAATGACGCAGTAATTCTCTGCCATCTCGGTGGACACCCGAACCGCACCGTAAAGGAAGGGAGGAACGCCACCACCCGTTCGGCGCGATGCCTTGCCCTTTGAACGCAGCGCTTCTCCCCCGGATCACGTATGACAACCAAGTGTAACATGGCATTTATGTGCTTTTTGCACGCGTTATTAGAAATCGGAAATTATAATTCCGTGCATTATCAAACCCACAGCTCCACTGATATCTTGATAAACATTGAGAAGGCACTGGCAGCAGTTATTTTTTGTCTCGTTTGGAGACCAACCGGCGCTTGCATGCCGGTCGCGTAGGAGGGCTTAGAGAGTCTCGTTAAATCTCGTTAAGTCTCGTACGGTGCCGGGATGTTCTCGTTTTAGAGCCCGGATGACTGGAATTCAGTGCCCGGATGACTGGAATTCAGTGCCCGGATGAATGGATTTCAGCGCCCGGATGATGGCTCTCGGTCTCGGCGTGACGTCACCACACTGCCGACAACGGGAGCTAAAAGCATTTCATGCTTAATAATAAATGGCTAGCGGCGACCTTAGCGGCCCACTCGGTGCCCAAGGCTTGAACGCCCATGTCCGAGCTGACCAGAACGGCCTCCCATTTCTCATGAGAAGTAATTTGTACTAGATCCTCCGGTGGTGGTGGTTCTTTGCATCACAATAGTGTGTGATCATATACGGCTGTTTCGGCACAGAACCTGCGCTCGGAGTTGAAGACATCCGGGTATATTTTTGCCAACAGATAGGGACTAAGAAAGGACTTCGTTTGGAGTCTCCTCCGGGCGGTCTCTTTTGCCTCATACAACGTTTTGTCAAGTGCTGGAAATTTGTGCCTTTGCAATTTGTAATGGCTTGTGATATTTTGGAAAGATGCCAGCCCCTCCTTCATGGATACGGTCGACGCATCGACTCGGATGACGAAAGCTCGAGCCATGTTGTGGGCCGCCTCGTTTCACGCATTCCCCAACCCCGGCAACCATTATTTCAATTTATTTCTAAGGCTGCCTGGTCAATTTTAGATTCTATTGCGCCACAGTCGAGATTCTGCCCATGTGATCAACGCCAATGAACACAACGAACGCCGAAGGCCTATGGCTTGAGCGCCGCGTTTCTGGCACAACGTTGTCAATGCCAACGAAAGCAGCGCACATCTGTCACTACCGCCACGTAGCTTAAAGCACGATTAAGGCGTGCACTGTTCCAAGACGGTAGTTATGCGCCTTCCCTCTGGTTCAGGTGTCCACCGAGATGTGTGAGACAGACAGTGCGCTATTTCTTTTCCTCAACAATCAATTTACCGATTTTGCCCTCTGCTTTCCAAGCTCCCGCTCCATTGATTTCGCAGCTGCTGGTTACAGCGACGGCGACGCCGCGAAGCGCAGAAACGGGCGCCAAAGAGCTGCGCTCTAAAAGAAACGGCACGCAGGCATTTGAGTAGCGTGAAGCGAATCTATTTGCTAGTGACGAAACGCAGCCACTGCGTGGACGAAAAAGCAAGCACTGTTTATGTACGCGAGAGACGCGATAAACTACGGCAAAGTTTTGCGCATTGTCGTCAAGGCGCGGCGGAAAACAATAATATACTTCAAAGACAAAACAAGTTTCCAAGCGTCGCATATGACGCCCTCCGGTGAATATTCTGCCGCTCGTGCTCGGCATAGCGGTAGTTCACATGCAAGGGCCCAGTCATTTCCGCAGTGGGAACATAGAACAGGTCGTGGTCTTCCGCTTGCGACGTTGTGGCGTCGCGACGCCGCTGCAACTGTCGGCCCCCGTTACCTCGTTCAGCAGCGCCTTCTCGGAAAGGGTCATCAGCAGCAGCGAGAAGACCATCATATGGACGGCTGCCACCCCCACTGGGAGCGCGGAGAGGTCGCTGGGAAGGACGCGCTCGACGACCTTGAACGCCTCCGACGCCATGGCGCCCAGCCTGCCGAATGTGTACGCCCCGGAGAAAGCCACGCTCCGGACCCGGGTGGGGAACAGCGCCACAGTGTGGACGCAGAGCAGGACGTAGGCGATGTTTAACAGCATCTCCCGCCACATGAGGCCCAACTGAGCCGAAAATTTGAGGCCCAATAAGTGCAAGGCCGCCTGGAAGAGCAGTAGCAGGGAGACCGCCAGCAGAAAGACTACCAGGGGCTCCCGTCGGCCATGATGCCTGATGATGAAGTAGGCTATGGTCATGGCCGGCACGTTACCAGCGATGATCACCCACTTGACGGCCGAGAAGTACGGCAGGTCAAGGTTCCGGTAGTAGTAGTTGACGAACAATGTGAACCAGCAGCTGAAGATGACGAAGCAGTGTGCCAAGACGGTCCGCGACATGTAGCGCAGCCGCGGTTGGTAAACTGCCGGATGCCGTTCTTCCTGCTGGTCGCGGTTAGCAGTTCCTGCTCTACCGGCGCGGGCAGCCAGCATCTCCTTGACCAGCTCTAGGCGTTCGATGACGACCTCGGGCTCTTCGTTGTTGATGCGGGCGGCCCAGGGGGCAACTCGCCGGGCTTCGTGGAAGCGCTTGTTGACGATGAGCCAGTGGGGCGACTCCTCGGTGAAGTACACCGTCAGGATGAGCGACAGCGCCGGGGCCACCAGCCCCGCGTGGCAGATGCTCCAGTCGAGCGCCAGGTACGCGATGAAGCCCACGTACACCGGCGCGAGCACAGTGGGCCAGCAGACGGCGAGCGCGCAGAAGGCCTCCCGTGGTCCCGGTGGCGTTGATTCGAACAGGAGCACGAAGGCCACGACCTCGAGCGCGCTCACGGCCGCCGAAGACACGAAGCGCAGCGCTACAAACACGGCCGCCGTGGGCGCCAGTGGCGCGGCCACTCCGGGGAACAGGAGAGCGCCCAGTGAGGCCCACATGATGGGCCTGCGACCCCAGCGGTTGGACGCGAGCCCGGCGCATGGCACCGACAGTGCGCCTGCGCACATGAAGGCCCCGCTGAGGAGTTGCTGGTACCAGGCACGGTCACAGACCAAGTTCCAGTGGACCACCACTGTGCGGCCTGTCATGTGCGTGTCGTAGTCCCAGGCGTCGCAAGGGACCACGACCCGAGCGTCCCCCTCGGCATCCGGGCCACTTTCTCTCACTGTCGCTGCGAGCGGCGTCTCGTAGCGGTGGCAGCTGTTGAACCTTGCTGCGGAGCCTGGCGACCGTGGCACGGACAGGTTCTTCCAGGCCTACGCGCTCGTGTTGGAGTACTCGGCGCTGGGGCGGCACCAGTGATCCACGGGCTCCAGATCGATGGTGACGGCGAAGCTGCACGTGTAGGCGACGAACGTGGTGATCTCCGCGCAGAGCAGCACTAGCTTCTGTGGAGGCGTCCGAAACCGAACACGACCATGGTCTGGAAGAACGTCTCCATCTCACTGTCCGAAATAGGCTCGGTCACCGGATGGAACAGGCTCGGCAGCAATGCTGACACCATGCTGCGGGAGCGCTTTCGTTTCGCCATGATTCTCTCGATGGTTCGCTGCCTGTCTCGAAAGCAATAGCCCTCCTTGCTGTGCACCTCTGATCGTAGAACATCCTTTCTTCGTCTTCTCTAGATGGCAGCCCGCGCGTGGGCGTGCAGGTGATGATGATGATGATGCACATACCCACGGCCGGGGATTGGGCAGGGTGCATAGCCGGATGCCCGTGTCCAAGACACGGGCGGTTCATCGTTCTCTTTTTTATCTGATGAGAATGTGCACTGACAGCTTTGAAACCGTGGGCTCCCCTGTCTCCTTGTCTATAAGCTTTTCATAGCTACCTACAGTCGAATACAACTCAGAACACAGCCACAAATGCTCCTTAAAATACGCGGTAAACGTTTAAAATCGCTTGATATAAATTTGAAGCGCACAACGAGACATGTCTGACCAACACGCCCAAAAAACCACTTTGCTTAAAACGGCGCTTAGAGATTTTCAGGACGTTATCTCCTGTGATGCCACATTGGCATCATGAGAACCGGTGGAGTGGCAACTCAGCTTCAAAAATAATTCCCCTCCATTTTTCTGGTTTAACTAATGAGACTTAGGAGCGCTAATTCGCTTGTTCTTGTTCAGATTTGTTTCCATTTATGGACTTTTATATGCTTGAAAATCCAAGTTGCATCCAAAAGTTCTTAATGCCGTTCCTCCGTTTTCCTTTTGCCATAATATGCCACCTGAGCTGCTCCTTGCGATTTGGGAAGCCGTTCCCCCTGTTCAGCGATCTCTGGAGCCATTGGTACCGTCCTCTCGACTGCACGTTCCTCCGGCGACTTCATCATTCGCTTCTTCTTTTTCGCTGTTCACATTTCTCGCTCTTCATTTGTTTCTGCATCTCGTATAGCAAGTTTATATACTAGAACTCGCTGTGGTGTTCTCTGCACAGGAAACCATTTCAGATTTTATCAGTGCGCTGCCTTGAACACTGCTTACCTGTCACAATTCCGGGGAGCAAAGCACTTCTGCAACTGAACCCTCCCAGTAAGTGCACGATTCATTTGCGCACTGAATGCGAGAAGGCTTCACTCCCCGTGAAGAAACACCAACGTAGGAATAAAATGTTATGGAGAAAAACATTCTAGAAGTCAATACGAAATGGCAAACAACTGGATTCACGGTCAGTGGTGGACTGCATGCAACTGCTACACGCAATCTCACAAGTCGTTTGCAGCCCATGTGGATGCCAGTACAATCTGAGGCTATCAGAACAGCGCACGCAGCATGTTTCAGCCCGGCCCCGAGTTGCCGGCGCGAAGAGTGTGCTTCCACAGGACCTGGTGTGCCCGTGGCGTCTGAAGCTATCGCTCAAAGGTTTCCCCGCCGCGGCAGAGATAAAGGCGACAAGGCTGACGTTCGAGCGAGCCCTGTCCTTACCCTAGCTTCCCTCGCGCCTTTATCCCCCCTGCAGCCTACACACATTGCCTAGTCGACGTCGCTCGATATGCAACTATGGAGGCTGAAGTAATCACCTATCCAGCACATAGGCGGCTTCATTGCCGCCGCGTTGAGTTAGCGATGTCCTTATTATAACTTGTTTCTGGCCATGGCGACCGCACAACAGGAAATCCGCTGCCACCAGCCGTCGGCCGATTGAAATCGGGCGATTATCAGTGTGGTCTGATAAGTGTAAAGACAGCGCAGAAACAGAGAGAAACAGAGCGCCGACTGAGATCAGCGTGTACTGTGACCATGCCTTTAGCGATGGGATCTGCCGACGTCAGCATCGTTGACAAGTAGCATTTACGTGATGACGTGAAGGAGGAGGAGGTAAACTTTATTAAAGAAGAGGTCTTAGGCGCGGATTGGGGTGATGTTCCCCTCCCCGCGGTGGGCTCCTCTTCTAGGCCGGACGCCAGGTGGCCGACCGACGATGTCGTTCGTAGAGTCACTGGAAAAAATTTCTTTTTTTCCAGTGACTCTAGTCGTTCGGCGACCTCTTCGGCTCGCTCTGTGACTCGAAGTTGAACCTCCTGGTCCGAGCTGAGCAGCGCGGCCTCCCACTGAGATTGGGTAGAGAGTGTAGACTGTGCGATGGCTTGTCTTGAGTGCATGAGTATAGGATGTGCAGTGTGTCTGCCTTTTGGTGCCGACAGAGAAAACAGACGGGGCTGTACTGCTCCGGGAACCATATGGAGTACATGTATGGATTAAAGAAAGTGTCTATTTGGAGCTGCCGCCAACTGACTTGTGTTTTACTCAGAGATTTATGTGGTTCTGGGAAGATCTGTCTTTCTTTCTTGAAGTGGGTAGTAATTTCTTTGTAGGTTGTCATTCGCTCCTTGGCCGACCTGAGTGCGGGGTAGTGCACCTCCCGGTTAACCACGAATCCTCGGGCAAATTGGTGCGCCGCCTCGTTTCCTGGATGGTCCGAATGGGCGGGGACCCAGATCAATGTAATCTGGCGGGTATTGGAGATTTTTTGTGAGACTTTGATGACTGCTGAGTGGGCCCTTCCTTTTGCAAAATTTCGAATTGCTGTTTTGGAGTAACTTATGATGTATTTGGCAGTGGTGGAGGTAATGGCTAAAGCTATGGCAGCTTCTTCGGCCTCCTCCGGAAATTTTGTTTTATCTATTGTCGCCGATGCAAGGGGAGAACCTCGATGATCGACAACTGCTAGAGAAAAGGCGTTTCTGTTCGCATGTTCCGCCACGTCCACGTGCGCCGTGTCTTTCTGAACTGAAAATCTTTCGTGAAGTTTTTGTGCCCTAGCCTTTCTTCTGTCCGTATCATAGTGTGGATGCATGTTTTTGGGCAGAAGAGGGACTGTTAAGTGTTCGTGCACGTGTCTTGGAATTGGCAAGGTGTGTGTACGGATTCCTTCATATTGTATTCCTGCTTTCTTTAGGATGAAACGTCCCGTTTCAGTGCCTGATAGTCTTTCACATTGTGCGGTGAGGTGTGCTTCTATCATTTCCGCTAAGGTGTTGAAATCCTAACTAATAGTTTTTCATTTGGAGTATGACGAGGGAGGTTGAGCGCAATTTTCTAGGACTGTCTAATTAGAGAATCCAGGTCGTCTCTTTCTCTCACTGTGAGGGTGACGTATGGTGTAGTGTAGTTGACTCTGCTAAGAACGAAGGCTTGTATTAGTTTCCTGGTCTCGGCTTCTTTAACTCCTCCTCGCCTATTCGCGATGCGTCTGATGAGGAAGGTGATTTCGTTGACAGTGTTTCTCAGTTTCTTAATTAACGTGTCGTTTTTTTGGTTTGACTGGGCGAGCCTTTTCATTAGGCGCGCCCAATCGACGCGGGCGGCATGAGGCTCGGCAGGACGGAGTCTCGACAAGTTTTCTTTATTCTCGGCGTGTAGGAGGAAGCGTTGCGCCAGCTGTAGCCAACAGGAGGAGGGCGTCGCCAGCTGCCACTGACAAAGGGTGCGATGATGATGAGCGCGATAAACACGGTTGCGTGCACATGCAGATGCCAGGAAAAAAAAAAGAGGCGAAGAATGAACACGTGCTTTCGCACGTCTACTCTGTTTAACTACGTTATAACCCTACCACTTTTTTTAACCACCAATTTCTTCGGTGTTACTGAGGCTATATAGTAGGGCATAACTTTAAAAAAATCAGCAGTTGGCAACAGTGGGCCACGGTGCGCGCCGTTCGGTATTACTCCGCTGGCCAATCATAACACTAAATCAAATCATCTTTTGATGCCTGACATTATTAAACAAGTCAGGTATCAATATTACAGGGCTTACAATTTCCTCTTGTGATTAGTATCTTGTTTAGGCTACAAGAAAAGTTTTGACAATGGACTACTTTTTTTGTGGAGGAATTCTGTGTGGCAGTCGTGAATGCGGGCGGAGCTTCACTGCATACTTGCGCTGCATTCGACTACAGCTTAACTTTTGCGGTGCGGAGACTATGGGATAGCGATCACTCGTAGGCATTTCCTAACCTAAGTAAATATCATCTCATGGTCCCTTAAAATATATTAAAATAACAGACCACTGACCAAAACTTGTCATGAGGTTGTGGCGGGAATGAAAAGATCGCGCTAAATTTTGTAAGAGCTGAGCACTGCAATGTAGAAGAAACAACGGTTTATAATTTTAGTTTGGCATTGAAAATTGTACAAACAGATATCTTGCAATGAAACTCACCATTATCGGTGTAATCGCACCCCGTGGCCACATATCGGTAAAACATCACGATCTGCTTCAAGCACACCTTGTTTTGTTTTTTTTTATTTGAGGAGTGTTCGCTATGTTTAATTGTAATTTAGACTCTATACAGTGCACCCTCCGATGAAAGCGAAAGCTCTCGTTCATCATCGCCCATGTGCTTTTAGCATGTCACTAGAGGGTGCCACAGTGTTTCACATTTCTTGGATGCAGCAGCGACAGTGCACTAAAGCTTTCGGCGACGAGGCATGCGGAAACTAAAATGAACGCTACTCTTACTAAAAATTGCTAATCACTATCTGACGGGTGAGACTATGTTTTTAGTATAGCACTTTTACTATTATTAGTCTATACTTTTAATGCCGTGAAATGGCCACCGCGCTCCGCTCATCATAGTTTCCAGAATTGGGATACATAAAAGCGGGCGCATGCACTGATAGAAAAATTTCCGGTAAAAATCTACGAAGCTTCCAATAAGGACTTCATGGCATCCAGCACCTTAGACAACGAGCTTTCTGTTGCGCCAAAAAAAAAAATTGGTTCAGTCCCTTTAAAGTAGAGGACATTCGCTGGATAAAAATCTGCCTGCTGACCCTGCAGCTTCGTGTTGGTCTTACTCAGAGCAGCTGCAGAAAATGAATGGAAAGCCCATTTTTGAAAAAGCAACCATGAAATACTATTGCCTCCAATTTAAACAGCGCTCATTTTTCATATTGGCTGTTGAATGTGGGTGCATTAGCTCGCATAATGGACACGTAATGATTTTACTCCTTCATGAATTGTACACTAAAGAGGGTTAACACACATTTAAAAAGTGAATGCTAAGCACTTATTTAATGAACATGTAAATATTTTCATCAAGTTTTTGATGTGATGAAGACCCAGATTAAAAAAAGTCAATTTTGGGCTGGATTGTGCAAATGGAAATTGTGTCTAGCTGGAACACCTCTTGCTTCCAGCTGGGAGAGTGCTTTCCTGGCTGCTTTCCAGCTCCAGCTGCAGAGCCACTGCACCCAGTGCCGTTCCCCCTGGCAACTCCTAATTTTCTACATAAAAGCCACTCAATGTCAATCTTTATGTGGACGAAAACGTCGAAGCAGCTAGGTGGTCAATATTTAAAGTGGCCCCGAAAAACATTTGCAGTTTAATGTTTTCAGTGTAGGTTGCACAGTGTGCTATTGTGTTTTCGCTACTATGGCCTTCGTGCGCTACGTTCACACCAAAGTCGCGTGCGTGTGGGGCTCGCCATTTGACGGCTCTTACTGGCAATCGATCCTTACTGGCAATCGTGCCTGGGCCCGCAGATGTCAACGTGGCTAGCTCCAAAAACACCGTGCTTGTTTAAGTGCGGGCTATGATTAAGTCAGGAATTAAAGGGGAATGAGTCGTGCGTTATCTCATTTCACTGCAATACATTGGATATCTTTTTTTTTTTTTCGAATAGGCTTTCGAACGCGAGCTTACGAAACACGCTGGAATGCCAACATCAAAGTGAAGGGACCTTGAGAAATAAGTCATGCATGTGTAACGAGGTCCTCAGAATCTCACGCATGCATGTATCGGGGTCACTGACCTCTGTAAGTGCTTTAAATGGTTAATTACATGTGCCACTTGGCCCAATGAGCCAATATGCGTTGAAGCCCGATGGTGCAGTCTGTGACGACGGTCAGAAAGCGACGTGCCCTTTCGTGCGTACCACGCAATATTCGTGCGAGCAAGCCAGACGCTGCTAAAAGATGCTGCTAGCCGTGGCAGCTGCCTTCGAAACCTGAAACACCTGGGCTGCAGCTGGCGTGAGAGGAAGGACAGGGAGAGAGAAGGAAAGAGGGGAGCGATAGTAACAAAGGATAGGGGGAGGACCGGGCGGCAATATACAGTTCGTACAAATACAGACTGGCCATCAGGTGGAATGCTGCGACGCGCATGGCTGCAAATTGCCACCTGTCATTGTAGGCGAAAAAAAAAAATGCCCAGGCTTCGCTTGGTTAAGCCAAGAATGCGTTGCATACTGCGCGGTCTTTTTGCGCGAGCTATTGCTTGGCGGCACTCGATTTTCTCAGCAGCTTTTCCTCCGTGACGTATGGATGGATGGATAGGAGCGCCCCCTTTGAAACGGGGCGGTGACAACCGCCACCATGCTCAGCCGTTCTTTTTTTTCTTTTTCTTTTCTTTTTTATTATTTTTGTAAAGTGGTTTGGGGACGTCACGTGCCGTGACGTCATCTGGACATTAGCGCGCGAGCGGCGCGAACTTGATTGCTTTTGTATTTTGTAAATAGTGTACAAAGCTCTCCCCTATCCTTTCTTGCTGTCGCTCCCGTCTATACTTCTCCTCACTATCCTCTCCCTTTCCCTTTCATGTCCGCCGGCTGCAGCTTGGGTGCTTAAGATATTAGATAGCTATTGCCGCGGCCGACAACACTCTTTTGCTTCACTTTTTTATTTTTTAAATAAACCACTACCACCACCACCAATATGCTACGCATAAAAATTCTTGCCATCCTCTCGGGTGTGTATGGTGCACCTGTGTTATGCACTCGGCTTATCATAATAGAGGCCAAACTCAAAGTCCACGAAGGTCAAGAGGGTCATGAACTCGTGGCTAATCGAAACGTTCTGGATATTTTCTCCTTATCGGATCACTCTTACAATAGACAGTGTGCAGGGCGCGAATTGAAGCGCCGTCACAAAGGTCAATTCAGATACTCCATGGACAATCATAGCTATGTCAAGGGAGAAAACCAGCCAAAAAAGATGGAAACACAAGAAGAGAACGACGCAGGACAACGGCATCACAGCTAGTCCATCGTCATTCAGTCCCATCGTCACAAAAAAAAATATGACAGATAATCAATGCGAGTGATGCGGCAGAGTATACATTAGCATGTGGCACATCGTGTACATGTGCTCACTACGCGCCCTGCATTCTCTCCCCTCCACTTACCGCGCCCTTTCGCACTGCCGACTATCGTAATCGTCTGTCATTATTTTTGCCCCCTTTACTGGGCAATGCAAGGTATTACTAACTAACTAACTAACTAAATCGGCATCTGATATTTTTCTGTGCTGCAGCGAAATAACAATCGGGCGATAAATTAGGGAGTGCAGTTCGTTAGATTGAGAGATAGATGGCCCCGTAAGACGCGAGCGTGAGGTCCCTATCGCTGTTTCTTCTCCCAATTTTCAAACGGGGGGAGGGAGGGGGGGGGGGGGGGGGCTTATCATTCCAATGTGAAATCTCTTGGGCAGTGGCGGCACTATAGTCATCTCGCCCATACTCCCCGCAGGTGCTCGCCGTGACATCGATGACGAACTTCGAGTGGTTGACGCTGAAACGGCACGGCGTGCTCTACGAGTTCCCGCGGTGAGCTCAGTACATGGCCATTATCGTGGCTGGCGTCGGACTGGCCATCATCCCCGCGGTTGCCCTCAAGGAGCTGTGGGCTGCGAAATGGGTGAGGAGGGGCTACTATGTCCTGCAGTGAAGAGCGTAGCAGTGGGTGCTGTGTATGTGTGCGCGCGATCCTCTTTTCGTCACAAAGCACAGAGATCATTGCACACGAAAGACGACCGGCAGTTAGAGCGGTATTAAAGCGTTATATTAAAGACCTGCTAACCCTACAGAGGTCCGTATGCTCCTCGGGAGTCGACTGAAGGTTCCACGAGTTAGTAGGCTCCGATGAAGAGCATATGGACCCTTCTATGTTTGCAGCTAATGCTGAGTGCAACTTGGGAACTGTGCGTTTGGCCAACAGCGAGGAGAGAAGATCTGTTCTTCAAAGCAGAGATGTGTGTGCAATATGAGCACAGCTCCTCGAATTTCGATCCTCTCTGACTCGACTCCAATTTAACTCGGTTGTACGCCATGAACCTCGTGATAGAGTAATGGAGCTTCCCCAATCAATGGATAAGCGGTCCGGCGACTGCGTGTGTACATATGAGAAATGTAACTAATACTACCGTGGGACTAAGAAAAACAATCGGGAAGAAAGGTGTCCCTGTGCTTAATGCAATATGAAGTAGAAAAATAACAAATAATAAAGGAATTTTGTATAGCAGAAAATAAGCAAATACAAGCGCAAAATTATTTGTGCCGTTAGAGCCGAAGCCATTGGAACGCCTGTTAAGGAGAGTTATTGTATTACGAAGGTAAGTAATTTTTTTTTCTTGAGATGGCTTAGTTGATGAAAATCACGCGATATAATAAGCATGATGAGGAGGCCGGACTTCGGTATTTTCGTTCCTGGTGGGCAGGGGAAGAATTTCAAAAAGATGGATCGAAAATGACAGTTGAGAATCTCGGGTGTTGCCTCCGTCTCTTGAGGCATTGGGGACATATGACTGGAGGCTAATCCTTTAATGATCCTGCGAGATTGATTTCGTTGCTCTGCGTATCGCTACATTCGTAGTTATGGTTTCTGACGCGGCGTTCTGTCGCAGGACTTCTGGAAGGCGATCAGCCCCCGCGAAGACTGGGGCCCCTAGGGCTACGAAGACCGGCGACGCTACCGGCTCTTCATGGTCGAGAAGGGCTACATGAAGGCCGAGGACGCCGAGAGGCTGAACGAGAGCGAGAGGCCCCAGCGCGAGCTCGAGCTCAAGCTCAAGGCCATCGAGGACGCCAAGGAGGCAGCTGCGAACAAGGGGGATAAACCGGACCAAGAGGCAGCTGCCGGCGAGGGCAAGCAGGAGCCGAAAGCGGAGGCCAAGGATGAGCCCAAGGCCGAGCCACCGAAGCCTGAGGCACCAAAGCCCGAGCCCCAAAAAGGCTGAGATTTGCACGTCGATGTGAAAAGGCTGCTTGCTTGCAAACTGACTGAGTGTCGGGTAATAAAGCGGCACGAGTCGTAGAGCCGTTTTGTTTCACCAGGGTACCGAATCGTTTGCGGGGCCTACAGTATCTTGGCGGGTCCCATGCAGCTTCTTTTGTAGATTTATATTTGCAATGCTTAGAAACTTCTCGTGTCTGGCGTATCATTGAGAGCATGGTAGGCTGTCCACGCTTGTGTAAAATAAAAGAAAGAGGAGTACTATAGTCGGATACAACTAAAGTCTGCAGTGAAGCTCCGCCCACTTTCAGCCTCCGCGCACAGAATTCCTCCACGACAAAAAAGTAGTCCGCTACTTAAACGTTTCTTGTTACCTAAACAGGAAGCTTATCACAAGAAAAAAAATATGAGCTCTAGAACTTTGAGACGTGGATTGTATGGTACAGTCAAACATTAAAAAGCTGATTTCGTTTACAGTCGCGATTGGCCAGCGGAGTAATACAAGATGCCGCAGACCGCAGCCCAGTGTTAGCAACTGCTGTTTTTTTAACCTGTATCCGACTATACATTCCGATATATGCCTAAAAATGATGCAAACGTAGATGTAGACAGTGGCATTGGACGGAGTGCTCGCGCACGACCCGCAGACCATTAAAATCCATATCCCTGCAGTGAACACTCGTCAGTGTTGTGTATTCAACACTGTCGATCGCCATTTGGCAGTCTCAGCAACAGTGTTTGCACTGTGTGACAGGCGCTAGGCACAACCACGTGTAAACACAACGGTAGCAGATAGGATAGGATAGGAGAACTTTATTTGGCTCTAGCACAAGTGTTCTTTTATGCGGTCAGATGAGTCCATCCGCAACGGTCGGTTGCCCCTATTCCAGGGCTCCGCTGGATGCTGCCGTCAGCTGAGCTCGCCGTATCAAACCGATCTGGTCATCGCGGCAGTCGCTGGAGAGCAGACCTTCCCAATGCTCCACACTTGGGCGTTGTGTAACTGAGACGATGTCAACCTTTTGACATGCCCATGTGATGTGATACAGTGTAGGTTTTTCATGGCACCACGGGCAATTGTGTGCGTAAAGTGTGGGGTGAATTTTACTTAGTGTGTTTAGATTTGTTTATGACCCCGTTTGAAGTTGTCTCCATGTGACAGCCTCTTCTTTGTTTAAAGATTTGTGCGGTGGTGGGTACCGCATCCTGCTGCCTTTGTAGTTGTTGAGTATGGCCGAGTATTCCTGAGGTACTGCCAGGGATTCCTCAAGGTCGTTGACGTTGGATGCTCGGTAGTTAGTACATGCTCGAGCTATCCTGTCCGCCTCTTGGTTTCCTGCCACCCCCGTGTGCTTCGGCACCCAGACGATCTTATGTTTGATCGGCTTGTGTGGTTTTGCATGTGTTTGTTGCGTTTTGCAGTCTACAGAGCGGAGTATGCGGAGCGCTCTGTGACCGACTCTGCCGCAAAGGTAGTTGCGGCAGGCTGCTTGTGAATCAGTAAGAATTGTCAGTGACTGCCCAGTCCGATAGCCCTCCGCTGCCGCTAGAGCGACAGCCGCTTCTTCAGCCTCAGCTATCGTGCAGTCTTGCAGTGAGACGCTGGTAATCTCGTGTAATTCCGAGTTGACTACAGTGTCCACTGCGTTGTTGCTGCCTTGTCCCCTTGTCATGGCATATGTGGCAGCGTCCACATACACTGTTGTATTCTGGGATGCGTGTGTTTTCTGTAAGCGGTCGGCCCTTGCCTCTCTTCGGTCTTTGTGGAGGTTAGGGTCCATGTTTCTTGGTATTTGTGCCACCCTGAGCGTGCTGCGCTACTCATCGGGGATCGTTTCAGTTCTCAATATTTCACGAATTTGTTCGGTGTAGCCCAGTTTCTTTAAAAGAACTAACTCTGCCTTTTGGGGTCTGCTGTAGTCTGCGCATTTGGGCAACATGCTGAGCTTCCCGTAATTCCTCGAACGTGTTGTGCAGTCCCAAGGCTAAGAGCTTTTCAGTTGAGGTGTTATGGGGTAGTGGAAGCGCGGTTTTATACGCTTTGCGTAAAATCGCGTCCGCCTGTTGTATTTCACTTCTGATATGATTGTAGAACAATCGAGATAGTGAACAGAAGCCAAGTATACGATACATTAATACTCGAGCAGAATGAGAGGAAACTTAAAACAACAAAGACTCGAATAATTAAAAAACTGATGCCCCGAACCTACTGGCAGACACTGAGAGCAGAGAAAAACGGCTCTGGGGACAGTAAACTGCTGCACATGTGAAGCATGATTTTTCACGGTGCTTGATGAAATCTACAATCTTTTTGCCCAGATTGAAGCGGGACATCCCGTCAGTGACAAAAGAGGAATTAAGGAAAACTTTAGGAGCAATGCAAAGGGGAAAGGCAGCTGGTGAGGATCAGGTAACAACCGATCTGTTGAAAGACGAAGGGAAGATTGTGCTAGAAGAACTAGCCACCCCCCTGCTTTGTATAGACTTCCTTACCCCCCCGACGTCACGAAGATGCGGTGGCGCTGATGTCAGTAGCGACTTTCGCGCGGTAGGCAAACCAGGTTTCGTCTGCCGTGCCTACCGCAGCTACCGGCGGCTGCCTGCGCACTGCAGAAACATCATGTACTGACCAGCTGCGTCACTGTCGCATCCGCAGTTAGATTAGCCCTAATAGGTTTCTCGCAAATAAATACCGCATTAGGAAGTCTGGGCCGCGGTAGTAAAAGCGCGAAGTCTGGGTGCCGACCGGCGCTGCCAGTCAACGTACTTCATAGCAGGCAAATTGCCGAGCACATTCACGTGAACAACAGCATGGTCCGCTTAAAATAGAGCAAGGAAAAAAAAGCATATATATAAATGCGCACGTATTTATCACCCTGAGCTGGTGTGCACGGGCGCCGGCAGGGTCACTCACCTCCAATGAGTGCGTTATTTTCTCGATAGTATAGCATATTTTAAAGTGTGTTGATGTTATACGAACGTATAATAGCGCGTTTTAGGGCATTTAATATATAATTGAAACTATTTCTCAACATGATCGACGTAATTATGTGATTCTAGTAGAAAGAAGTCTGATAAGTTGTGGCAAACCTTGCGCTCTCGCGTTCGCGCACGTTGCGGTCACGTTCGCGGTCGGAACAGCGTACTTTAAGTGTGCTAAAAGCCATTAGCTTTTCATTGCATCGTGCCTGTGTCATAAGCTGCTTCATGAAGTAGTACATGACCGTGAAGCCTGTTTGGAAAGAAGCAACTGCAGGCGGGCTATTAACTGAGGCACGTAGCGAGATTGACACGGGATGAGGCAATGAAAAGTGTTTTCTTTAGTGATGCATGAGATATGTAGCCAAATTTAGTGCAACTATGAAATTGCTCGGCTAATTGCAGTAATGCATTTTATTGCCAGCTATACCTGGTACAGTTCTTGGGTAATTATGATTAACACCTTCGTCATGTCTCCCCGGGTCTTGAATAATTAAGTAGAAAGTGCGGAATTTTTTTATGTTTGCATGTTCCCAAAGCCGTGTTCTCTTTGATGCCGGTATCACTTCTTTTTACTTCATATTCTCAGTACTTATGCATGCATAGCCACATGAAAACTTTTCTTATAAATATAACTAACATACTACTGCTCCTTTAGAAAAAAATTTAAAGAGATTTATTGCATTCCTAAACGTCTCTGGAATCGTTCGCGACAAATAGAATCATTCTGTTTCCATTCGGTACAAATTTACAAAGGGGCGAGTGATGTCAATCGCAGAAAATGTGGTAGATAACAAAACAAACCTTTTAGTTTATTTCCTCGTTTACGGCTCCTTCGCTTTCACTTTGGTCAAAGAAATACGGCAGTTAAATCAACGAAACCTCTGATCCCTCTTCTTCGTATTGATGCTACCACTGTGGTGCTCCGTCGTCGGAAACCCGCAAAATTCGCGACGTGCCAGGACCATCAGAAACCCTATTACGTCATTTTTTACAACTACAGATCTAGAAAGTGTAATTTTATGAATTTCTACTAAATATTTTGCTATAGTTGTTCGTCACTAATCAGAAGACCCAGGACTAGGAAAGCATATAATTTCAGGAATCGAAACTCTTCCCCAGATCGACCCGTTTAAGAATGGGAGAAGTCGGCCTGGCTGGTGCCTGATTTGACGGCTAAAAACAGCGGTTACGCGAGACAGATGAGATCGGGACACGATCGACACTGTCCCCACTCTTCGCACTTGGCGACACGTGTGTCAACAGATGGTGAGCGCACGTCGGCTCTGCCAAAAAAAACTCCAGTGCTTCGCTCACTACTGTCCCGAGGTAAAATCATCCTGGCTAGTGCAGAGTGCCAAAAACTTATTATTTATTCAATGCCTAGGGTAGAAACCAACGGCAGAAACGCTTTCTAGCGATAATACAATACACTGTGGTGAAATACGCCGTACGTGGCCAACGCGAGCCCGTGTACTTGGAGGAAAACTTAGTTGACAGCATCAACCATTGTTCTGGTTCTCAGAAACTCAAAACGCGCCCACTAGCAACTGCAGCGCCACCTCGCTTGTTTGCAAACATGAAGGAGGTCTTATCACGTGGTTTAGAGTCGAGTGAGGTCGGACGATTGTGTTACTTCTAGCATCCGGTCTGCGGCAGTGGCAGTGTTCGTGTCCAATAAAGATATCTTCCAACCCACAGAAGGCACTCTCGAAACCTTTTTCGATATAGGAAGGGGGGCAAAGCCACCTAATCTGCATGAGACGGGAGTCGCTGAAAAGACAAGATAGAGTCACCGAAAAAGGGTTTCAGTGAATCCAAAAGAATACAAAGGAGGCCAACTCCCTGATCTCCCTTGGCCTAAACTATTCTTGCGGGCAGAGTGGGAAGTGAAAACAATCTTTGAACAAGGGTTTATCGTAGAAAATTTTCTCTCAGTGATTCAGCTTCCCTGAAATTTCGAAAGTTGGCTGTTCTTTCAATACAATGGGCGCGCAGGGGACGTCCCATCAGTGCCTTCTTGGTGGCCCCTAGAGGGTTGCATACTGGAAAAAGAAGGCTTTTTGGCAGGAAATTTTTTCGCAGTTAGTCAGCTTTCGTGGAACTTTGAATCTTCTTGAATAAACAGCGCGAACGACGACAAGCACAACAGCAAAGGCAACGGACGACACAGCGCTTTCCAGAGAACTACGAAAGTTGGCTGTTGGTTCAATACAATAGGCTTGCGGGGGACGTCTCAATGCCTTCTCGGAGGGAACCACAGGCGACCCAACCCTTCTTGGTGGCCACTAGAGGGCTGCCTACTGGAAAAACATTCACTGATGTCAAATCCCCTCAAACATGAATGCCAGAACAACACTGCAAAATGAATCCTACATTTTAACACCCTCTTTTTCGTTACTGCATTTTCAACACCCCACTGGTTGAACACGGGCCGCCAGCTTGTATCATACACGTGCAGTTCCTTTTTTTAATATCGAGATTTATTGCCTCAGAGAATCAATGGTCGAAAGTGTGATGAAGGCTGCAGTAATGTTAAAGTAATGGGAATAGGTTAGCTGATTTTGTGAAGTCCAGTAGCGAGCGATGGAATGGTCCCTGCTTCCAGGCGATATATGAAGCAGGGTTGCACGAGGAAAGACCCGCTGCCTTCAGGTGCCGGATCCTTGTAGGCTTGAGAGCAACGCAGTGCCACAGTAAGGGGTGAATGTCGGCTTCAATGGCCTCGCCTGTACATAATGGCCACTCAGGCCGAGGAAAGAAATCTCGGTTCTGAGGCCCCCTCCGAGTGACGGCAGGTGTGAGGGCTACAACCACCCAGTTCCTCTCAAGCGCAACTCCTCTGCATGCAGATCGTTTTCGCGGAAGCGGATTGGACCTGCGGTGGGCAGAACACTGACCACGTGTCTTGGTTTTCGACAAGTTTTCGGTGCAGAAGAGGAATGACAGACTTGCAGACTTGCGTGGTACAAGGTAAAGCTGGAAATTTGCCAAACTTAGACACCTCATAGCACCAAGCGACACTTCCGGTTTTAACACGTGCAAACAGCATGCCAGCAAAACACCGCCCCTCAGCTCGAAGGAAAATCGTCACAGAGAGAGGGGAAGACGTTCAGGGAAGCATAGTTAAATAGATTACATCATTTTAATTCACCGTAGCCGACACGCTGGGAAGGGTGAGCTTGGGAAATGGGTCATTGACCCCGCCTTGAGTAGAAGAAAAAAACCTTGTGTCATGGAGCTATTTGACCACTGATGCCCTCGAGCCCAAAAATTATTCGTCGTTTCTCGCTTTACCGGTGCGCCGGGCAAACAAGAACCATCGCCTATCAGGTCCAACATTCTCGGACGGAAACTTTGAATATTGGAAAAGTGTAATGTACTGGTGTAGAGCTGTTGAAGGTCCTTTATTCCGATACGTAGCAAAATCTTTCCGATTGCTACATATCTTCCGATATGTGGCAAAATCGAGCAGTTAAGACTGCCATAGAAAACCAACGCAGAACGCTTTTGACGATAGCAAAACCGATAATAGCAGCAAAAAATTCAAGCTTGCCGACGGAAGATATGCGGGTATGGTGATTATTACAGTGAAACCTTATATATAGTGAAAAAAAAATCCGCTCATAAACCCTTTCCCGTTCAAGAATGCTTTTGTTCAGAATTGTTGGGTACGCACGCAGGTCCTGCCTTCAGCGAAAACATGCGGTCTGATCCTCAAGCATCTCTGAGCCGGGAACAAAGCGGATTAAGTCGCGTGGATATTGGTAGTGCACAGCTCTTATGGCTGCAATATCCACCGTTGCTCTTCACTATTTCTGAAAGCAAGCCCAAGAGATTTACACTGGTCACTCCCTATCGCAAAAAATCTGTAGTTGGGGCTGGAGCACATAAGGGAAGCCTTTCTGGAAGAGGCCCATTTTTAATTTTGTTGTAGAACCATGCTGATAGCACGCGACATAAAAGGATAGGAAAGAGAGAGGTGAGATCCCTCAGGCTTTAATCAACTCGTTGGCATGCACACTACATGTAGGGTGGTGCCCTACACAATATGTGCATGCTGACTATAGTCGATACAACATTAAAAATTCAGCTGCTTTACCCCATTAAAGGAACCCCTTACCACCAATGGCGTCGGCCGATACTCATGACTCTGCTAGTGTGGCAAAGCAGGGTGCGGTAGATGAAAGGGGGCAATCCCTTCCCTCTATGGTCCAGGATAGGCCCCTCTCTCTCTTTTGGCGCCGCTGCCTGCTTTGTCGCACTAGAAGGGCCACGAAAATCCAGAGACACCATTCCTGGAAGGGGCCATCCACAGGAAAAGCCCCAGCGCTCTTGAGTGCTACTGGCCTATATGGGGAAAGTGTTTCCAGGCACTTTTTTTTTTTCCCTCCTTCTTTATCTTGTCTCATCGCTCCTCTTACTAGCTTTGAGTGGCAGTGGCAGTAGTTGACCGACATTCACATGAGTCACAAACCAAAAGGGTCACCTATCCCATACCTATCCCCTTTCCCTTTACTTAGCCCCTTCACATTTCTCTCTCTCTCATGCACACGTGACGTGGGCCACCTTGCCTATAAAAATAGAGCCCGCAGTTTATAGTCCGCAGTTTTCAAAGTGTTGGTGTGCAGTGGTGGTCGGAAGCTGGTTCGAACAGTGCATTCGGCGACGTCTGAACAGCCGCCGTGAGAGAAGTGCGGAGATTGAACCTGCAGTATGGCGAACTACGACGCATCCATTGCCAAGGTGAGTCGATCCAGCTGTTCCGATTTGTCCGCCTAGAAATCATCGTTATATCTGGCGCATCCACTTGTTGAAGTGTCTTTAGCGCTGCTGTTCTCACAATATTGTGCATGTTTGCCTGGTGTTGGAGGTCTGCTCCGATATTTCCCAGATTTTATTCAATAGCTGTTTTGAATATTGGAGGAAATCCCTCTTCCCACGTGATGGATTACACGTGGACAGTGCAGTTCTTAGTTAACGGAAATGCAGTATTAGGCGGATTTCATCTCGCGAGCGACAATTACAGTGATTGATCGGCACACATATAAAATCATTGACACTTCTTCCCGCATCCGGTACCTTGATCTCGATTGAACGAGAATACAGGTCGATCCTATACGGGGACCAGTTTTCTAAAGCAGCAATTACATCTCTTCCGGAGATTGGCTCGTCATCAGTCTGACTACGACATTGCAGCAAAAAAGCCTCTCCCATGTCTCTCCTTGTTCTTTGACCCTGTCCCTTGCCAGCTGCAGCCACCGTATCCCCGAAAAGCTCTGAATCCCATCCGCGCACCTGACTTTCTGGCGCCCCCTGCTTCGCTTGCCTTCTCTTGGAATCCACTCCGCTACCCTTAAGGACCAGCGTTTATCTTGCCTTCGCATTACATGCCCTCCCCAAGCAAATTTTTTCCTCCGTCTGGTTAGTCCGGTTCATTCTGCCACGGTCGCTCGACGGCTCTGCATTGTACATATAGGCCGTTCTCTTTCGGGTTTTATTTTTTCCGGAATGCGAGGCGTAATCACCGGGTGTTGTTTTTCGAGCTCTAAATCAGGATAAAGATCGGGTTATTGGGAATAAATTTCCATAGGCAGTAACAGATCCTTTTGCAAATAAGTTTTCGCGTACGTTACCAATCTCACACCGAGCACTCCCGCATGTGAGGAAAATGGGCCTGCCTTTACGTATGCAGTGCGAAAACATTCAGGATTTCGGCAGCGATTTCAAACGTGCCAGTTCTTTGGATCAGGGAGTCCTTAATCGTGGGTAGCGCTACTTCAGTGACTCGTGTAAGGCGTCTGATCGGCAGCCTTATTCTGGCTTCCCACTTCTACACTGCCGTCTTTGAATTTATCCTGAAATTCGCACTCATCACTAAAGCATTAAAAGAGGTTTAAGATGCCCAGTTCCCCGTAGACAGCAGTCTTGAATAAGCACTGAGTACTCAAATAATTTTTGTGGCGTCCTCAGATTTGTGACTATACAACCACCATCGTCTCAAGTCCCGTTTTCGGGCATATGTCTGGTTTACAGCAGTTTTTAGAAAATGTGTTTTGGGCGCAAGTATCGGCTAAGATACGGGTTCGGACCGAGAACGATGCTAAAACACAGAGAGTGGAGACAGGTTTGGAAGCGCCCCTCTTCCTCCCTGTGGTACTATACAATATTGCCTCAACTGGATATCAAGGCAGACTGCGCTAAGATGGGGTCGGCTGGACCACTCCTTGAGACTTGATGCATTACGTGTACGAGACATGGCCGCAGTTTAATTACTATTTGAGTTATTTACCTGGTAGAGTAATTCGGTGCTGTAATGCATTACTTTGGGGCAGCAATTTCGCAGCCCAAGTACGTAATTACTATCGAAATTACTTTCATTCGGGATTCTTGTATGTGTGCTTTCAACCCTCGTCTTCCTGGCCGGGCTTACGCGGGGATTTACGCGGCTGCGAGAGTCGCATCGAGACCGGTTTTCCTCGCGTCGACGTATTTGTATACGACTGGCTTCGCTACTGTCGCAGCCTGGTGGCTGCGTCACCTGGGGGCGGATGGAGTCCCGACTGCTCCTTCCAGAAATGTGTTTCAATCTGAAAGCGCTTCGCACGGAAGTGAGGGGAGACTCGGGGCATTGTGGTTGCGGTGGACAAAAGTAGACGGCCACGTAAGCTCGTAGTGGCGACGCGGACGAAGCGGACGAGCCGATTTGCTACGCTCCCTCCCCGCTTTCCTAGTGCTTCTGTTATGTAACTAACTTTCCGGAACTAGTCGCGCGACCGATTTCGGTCAATTAGTTACGGTTTCCAAAGCACTTGTAAAGCGGGGAAGGAGCGTGACCTCCGCGACTCGACAGTGTGAACCCACCTTGAATCCGCCTTAACTCCCAGCTGCGACACAAGGCGGCGCCACCATCGCGAAAGCGTCGATGCGCGAAACAGTGCCTTACTGCAGGCCCCTGTTGCTTTCCCGGAAAAGAATGCGGTGCAGGCAATCGGCCAATCTACTCTCGCACTCGCATCTTTTGTGGGCAGAGCAGGGGTGAAAACCCACACTGTGAAGGGCACCTGATTGGAATTCCTGAAATTTCGCTAGTACGGAGGCAAAGAGAGCAAGCAAAGCAAAGGCTGCATCGACAGCTAACCAAACGTACTGCACTTCTTGGAACACGTTTCTTTTAGCATACAGATGTCCGGGAAGCGTAAAGTCCGAAAATAACCACAACGCCAAACCGTCTGAAAAGCAGCGAGGAAAAATTTCCAGTAGCCCAATTTGGTTACAAGTAGCCTAGACAATGCGCATGAGACAGGTATTGTGGAAGTGTTCTGCGCCACAAGTCGGAATAGACCTCTCCCGAATGGAAACAACGTGACGTCAGAGGGGCGATCCCGATGAGCGAAACCATCCGCTTTCATCAGCGCTGTATTTATGGATGGATGAATGGTAATGGCTTTACCCTTTGTTTCGGGTGGTAGCTTTCGTCACCTAGCCTATACTTCCCCCATTGTTAATTTATTTTTCTTTTCCCTTTCTTTCACTTTCGCTCGTACAATGTCTAGTCTGGCTATCCTTTTCCCCCCCAAATTCACCCCTCCCTTGATTTCCGCCACCAATACTCCAACCTCTCCAGCGCTATCTCTATGGCTGTTGCTGCCCCCTCTGGGAGGGCTGGGCAGAGTTCTGCGCACCTCAGAACCAAGTGCTCTATGGTCTCCGTTTCCTTTCTACAAGCAGAGGCCAAAATATCCACTTCTTCAAATTTGGACCTATGCGTTTTTGTTCTCAGAGCCCCTGTCCTAGCCTGAAAACGCAGTGTACTGCCCCGTGAATTATCGAATAATCGCTCTTTTTTGATGTCCTGTTTTCGTGTCCTATATATGCCTAGCGCCGAATTTTCCTGCATTCTTTCTTTCCACATCTTTCTTTCCGTCTCCTTTACCTCCGCTTTCACGTTAGTATTTTGTTGCGTCCCATCCCTCACCCATAAATACTTCGTTCTTAGCTTTCGGGTTCTATTTGTCCATTTTTGTGTTAATACTTTTCATGTATAGATACTTGTACACCTTTTTTGTCCACCTTGTTTCCTCCATTTGCGTTAGTCTGATCATATTTCAGTTTGCTGATTGCCTCCCGAACCTCGAACGACGCTCAACCCATATCTCCCCGGACTCCCGCATTCGGAGTGTTCCCATGGGCTCCCAAGGCTATCCTTCCTACACTCTCTCTCTAGACTTGACTTGACTGTACCTCTTTATTCCGCTCTCTTCTTTGGCCTTCGGCCTGGCGCTGTTTCAATCATACCATCCACTTTCGCTTCTGAACCGGTTTTGCTTATGACGGCCGCCTTTTTTCTGCCGGTTGGTTACGCCTTGGTACTCATCGCAGCCATTATTCTTGAGATTATGGCCATGACCAGAGAGATTTAGCATTGGGGAGTGAATGAGTGAACAACTTTATTAAGCTCTAGATTTGCTGTTCTTCTGCGGCTGTCAGATGGCTTCGTCCATCTGCTTGTGCAAAGGTCGGCTGCCCTTAGTCCAGGGCTCCACTGGAAGCTGCTGCCAGATGTGCTCGCCGAATCGGACCTTCTTGGTCGACTCGGCGATCGCTGGAGAGCACTCCCTCCCATTGCTCCGCACTCGGGTTCGTTATAACTGGCACCACGCTTATCTTCTGGCATGCCCCGGGTATGTGGTACAGCGTGTGCGGTTCTTGGCACCAAGGGCATTTGTCAGTGTATTGTGTGGGATACATTTTGTTGAGTACGTGTAGGTTCGGGTACGAGCCCGTTTGTAGCTGCCTCCACGCGACAGTCTTCTCTGCTAAGGGAGTTGTGTGGTGATGGATACCGCTTTCTGCAGCCCTTGTAATAATTTAGCGCTTGTGTGTGTGTTTCCTCTCTTTTTGCCCGTGTCTTTGTTTGCGCTATAATATTTATAATTCAATAATTTAGTATCGCCGAATAATCTTGGGGTACAGGTTCGTTCTCCTCGAGGTCGGCTACTTTGGATGCTCGGTAATAAGTGTACCCTCGAGCTGTCCGCCTCTAGGTTCCCTGTTACGGTTCGTTGAAACAGCAGACCCTCTGTGGCATTATCGGAGAAAGAGTTCGATTTCGTGGCATGATGGCGTGTGGCATTTTGTTATGTTTCTTCTTCGTTCTATTTACTGCATCAGTAGTGTATATATACTCCTGATCCGCAATAAATCCGCTGTGTTAATAGTTAGCGCTTGTTCCGTCTTGTCCTTGGCCTGAGTTGTTCCCGCGCTATGATTACTGCGTTAGAATTAATGTGTTCCCCTTGCAGTGAGGAGCGGGTCTGACTACAAGTCAGACTTCTTTTCAATACCCTCCCTTCACTGCTCCGCAGCCGAACAAGAAACAACCCACTCCCCTTGCAACGGTGACAAATGCCGGTGTCCCTCCTTGTTCCTAAACACGCCGTGATTCTGATTCGTGTCAGAGCATTTGTACGGCCCCTTCGCACCCATAACACCCCCCCCCCCCTTTGCCTAGCACAAAGGAAGTTGCACTAGGCGGTTGTTCAGCATGGCGACACCCTGCCCTCAGGGCAAATTTCCGACGGCCACTTTGCAGCGCGACTGCTCTGCAATGTCCCTTTTCAATAATGCAACTGCTCATTCCATAAAAAAATCTCAAATGCTTCAGAGCTCTGACCAGTACACGTCTTTGCTTGCACGAAACATAAATTTCATAGTGATGTACAACTTGCAGGAAAGCTAACTTACAGGAAGGTTTCTTGCAAACAAAAACCTTCGTTCGCAGGACGCGTTTTCATTTCCTGCCCTGCTGACTGAAGGGGTTAGCGCGAGGGGAGATAAGTCACTCCCCCTCCACTGTATTCTTTTTCGAAAAGGTGAGGGGGGGGGCTGGACCCTAATCTGCGTGAAATTGAGCTTCGGCAGTCACCACAAGCTTTCCAGAGTGTAAAGGGCAGTTGTCGAAAGGTTACAATGATGCATTTTCTTTGCGAGTACCTGTCTCCGTAAGCTCCTCGCGTTCGCACCGCTGCTCTCTTGCGTCCTTTCAACAACTTTCCACCCGTACAAATAAACGGTAATCTCCCCCCTTCCTTCTCGATAAAGAATGCGAGATCACCGTGTGTGAACGAGGGTTTTCGGTTTGAAAAATTGTACCCTGTAAGTTGTCAATTCCATTAATTTTCTTAAAGAATTGCCGAGTAAATTCATTACACATGCGCGGTTTTGAGAAAGTAATTAGTAATGTAATTTAACTGCTTTTCAAAAGTAGTCTTGCCATGTACGACATGTACGCAGTGGCGTGTCGGTTTCACGAGATGCGCTATAATTGCGGTGCCCACTGTCGTATTGATGCAAACGCGGTTTTTGGAGTCTTCATCATCAGAAGTTGTGCGTCTTTATACCTGAGATGTCCTTGCAATTGCGTGGTAGGAGGTGCAAGAGAAAGATCTACGATTATGGTTTAGGGCTTCTTTGAAAGACATTTACTGCTGCTACCTTGACTCCAGAGAAATTTTGTGACTGGCCGCTTGGAAGAAAATTTTGCCATTCTTACTGCGTGGAATTCCCTCCATGCGGTGCAACGATCAGACAAAGGGATCCCAAAGAATGTCGGAAAAGCGGGCGTTAACTACGCACAATAGTTATATTTGGCAGGTCATGTTCCGCGCTGCTGGCATACCCGAGAAACTTGGGGCCTTGTGAACGGTCCTAAAGTTCGATCAACAAATGCAGCTTAATTCAACTGAGTTACACATTTTCTCTTGTGTGAAGTTGCGATATTTTCAACCTCGGGACACATAGCTCTCAATCTACCTCGCCTGAATGTGACGGTGTATAATCCTTTACAATTCACACTCCTAAAAAATGTTATCAGCAAGGCATACATAAACTGCTTACTTGCTTGTGTCTTGCCTTCATTATGTCCTGTGTATCTTCAATTTGCCGTTTGTAAACTGTACCAGATGAACATGATTAGAACCTTTTGGGGGGAGCTTACTCAAGCAATCAATGTGCGTATGTAAATCTTTGATCGTATGAGGATTTATCTTTAGCCTTGCGTCTTTTTCTGGAACGCAACAAAGCTGGTGAGCTAAACATGGGTCATTGATAATTCAACGACTGATGATTGCAGTTTGTGTTTCAGACAGTGTCTTTTATTTTCCCTTCCTTGCAGGGCAAATGGCCGATCCGACCCAATTTCATGAAGTCGCAACCGTTTCTGGAACCCTGGATGCGGGCTTGCTGCGTTGACTGGATGATATACATCCACGAAATCGTCGGATTATTGCCAGAGACGCTCTTTCTGGCGGTCGTATTCATGGATATCTTCTTACAGGTTGGCACGTCTCCTACTTTTACCTTTGAATATCGTTATTCCAAAGCTGCGCCCAATGCGACACCTCTTTCTATTAATATTCAAGGAGTTCGAGCATATCTAACCTACTTAATACTAAGTGACTAGCACACTGCAGGAACATAGAGTTTTGTACCAACTCTGTCACGGTAATTTGAGCATAACCAAAGAAGCATACTCTCAGGAGCCGTTCGGCCACCCTTCGAGAATTAACAATGCCCATAAGTCTTCTTGTCCCCACCACCTCTTTTTAGGTGACATACACTGCCATCTATTGTTGTGCATCGCAACTCGGTCGGGGCTTTCATAGAACATGTTAAGTCATGAATGGACATCATTATCACTGACGCCCATGTGATGATGAACTATTTGTTTCTATTTATTTGTGCCTACACTTGTTCTTCTTGTTCGGTTCACTATTTTAATTACTCTGCGTTTTTATACCCTCCTGGGTAGGCCCGAGAAAGGCCTGCAGTATTGGTAAATGAATTAATTAGATGCTATAATTAACGCGAACAAACTCAAGTTACCATGTAAGTCAACATTGTGCGACTGTACCAGTTGCTCTTACTGACAGCATTCAGTAAGAGCTGCGATTGCAGCGGCCGGGGTATTTTAATCGTTATTATTGCAGTAGTTTATCCATCTCGAGCTTAACCGCGAAGTAAGTTTGTCGCCAATATGCAAGGTGCAACTTTTACCACCACTGACAGCGCTCAATGTGAGCTGCATTTGCAGTGGCCGAGGTATTTTAGTCGCCCTCATGGCGCTAAAGTCGGGTACAACTCAAGAACGAAGCGGAAAGAACGCCTTCCAGCCAAAGTCGTCGACCCATTTTCGGGACGCCGGGGTTAATCCGATTAAGCCGCGGTTATTGCATATTCATCTTGTGCATCCTGCACGGGGATCGGTCAAGAAGGAGGAATCGGCCGACGCCATTGCCTGGAGGGGCAACTTTTTGGGGCATATCTACCGCTTCGTTCTCGAGTTGTAACCGACTATGGTTGAAATACAAAGCGAGCCTTTCATTAAAAAAAGAAAACTTGCATAGTACACAACCTTGGCTTCTTCAATATCGTAGACCTCTTGTTAGGTCCCGCTTTCCCCGCCTTAGCATTGCCTATGCTCAAAGAATTATTAACGAGCCAAGTAGCAAATGCTTCAGGCCCGAAGGTGTGAATGATGTGAAGGAACTGTCACTTGTGATGCGCAAAAGTTTCGCCTTATTTCGACTGTGACGGTAGCATGTACCGTGTGTTGCAAAAGTGTACAATCCACCGCGCCGTTCATTTCAGTGGCGCGGTGGGCTGTAAACTTTTGCATTAGAAGGTACATGCGCCTTCAGGCTTCGCCGGAACCTGCGAATGAGGAGGGCTGCCTCGCGACCGTGCTCAGTGTTCGCCTTTCCTACATTTCAGGAGAGTCGAATGATCCCCTTTCGGAAGATGGACGTGCTCTGGGCATCTTCACTCATGATAGCGGCCATGATTGAGTCCGAGGCAACTGAATGGCCACGTGCATTCATGAACACGGTACACGAGACACGAGGCATCGAAGAGGAGGATATGATGGAAATGACGCATGAAATTCTCCATGTGCTCCAGTGGTTTCAGGCATCTCCCCTCTCCGTGCACAAGCTTCGTAGTAACTGCGATGAGGCTCAGGTTTGTTCATGTCTTGCTTGGGGCTGCGTTCTTGCCGTGATAGGGTCATTGGGGGATGATGCTGTCCGCATTGTCTTTGCGAACACAGTGCCCTTGTGCCCTTGAATAGGCTCTCAATAATGTTGCGGCATGCCTAGGATGTTAAAGGACGCCGCTTCACACACATCCTGAGTTATCAGCAGTTAAAATTTGAATTCCCGCGTTTTCACGCCTTTCTCTCTACCCGCGTAAGTTTTGCACACTGAAGTGTGCAAAACTACCCCTCCTACGGCTGCCGACGCGCGCGGGAGTTCCCCGGGGGGCGGAGCTCGCGGCCGTGGCCATTGTAGCGGCGTGACGTCAGACAGAGTTGACGCGGCGGACCAATGATATCCCTCCGCTGCTGACGTAACGAGCGCTGCATGTGGATTCGGGCAAAAGCTCGGCACCGCTGGCTTGAAAAATGTATCTTAACCACATGCGGCTGTCCGGTTTGACGGTGGCGCTGCTGCCCCTGACTACTATCGAACTTTCGATTCTGGAATCGAGATGAATTCGGCCTCCGACCAATGTTCTAGCGACCTGCTCGAGAAGATTTCATCAGAGTAGCTACCCATCCTTACGGGCGTTCGTGTGCGACGCTCGTTATAGGCCGAATTTGCAGTGCATACGCACTCTCTGAGGCGTTCTGGGTAGATCTGTCTATAGGCAATACAATGCTTACAGACTGCCTATAGACAGTTTATAGTTTTATGGCCGTACACTTTTGGCAAACTTTTCTCTATAGACTATGAATAGACAAAAAGAAATATCTATGGAAGGCAATAGAGTCTATAAGAAATAAGGAAAAGGTTCTCAGGCACCAGTTTTATTTCCGAGGGAACTGTGCAATATTGTAAGGTATTGTTATGGAAATACTGGACGTAATGGTCCACTCTTCCGGTATGTAGGAAAATCGCTTCCGTCAAGTGGTTAAGACCGCTACAGAAAATCAATGCAGAACGTTGAAAGTAAAAAAAAGGCAAGTCTGCTGAGGGAGAGATTTAGATATCTATTGATTGTTACAGTGAAATCGGACGCGACATGTGAAAAAAAAACTGTATTCACCAAATATCTCCTGTTGAAAAGTGCGCCCGTCCAGAGTTTCTGGGTATGTGTATTACCGGATTTACTCGCATAGTGAGTATTCCTGGCTACCATCTCTCATCTTCCCCTCTGCAGGCTAGCACAACAGAGGAACTGACAGCCATGTTCATTCTGGAGGTTTCCGTGATGAACCACGAGATGGCTTCGGTGGAACCATCACTGCTGGCTGGTGCAGCTGTGTACTTGATGCTGCTGCTTAATGGAAGGCCAGCAAGTTGGTATGTAGCTGAGTTCTTTCTTTTTTCTTAGTAGCTCTAAAAGTTTACGGTGTTAAAGCTTTCTAAAGTATCCCTGTGCAGGAGTTGTGTGGTGTACGTTCAGTTTTGTGCATTGTGTGCGTTCAGAAAGATCCGTCAGTCTTCTCTGAACGCCATTTTTGAAATTCGACCCATCGCCTACCTTGTAATTCTGCAAGAAAAAAACGAAACAAGGTGTTTGAGTGCTTTCATATGGAAACCGCCGCGCGTGCAGCTGTCCCACACGTAAGAGGTAGCGAATCTGCCTGGTATGCTGTACTGTAAGTCAACTGAAAATTCGGTGTTCACAAAAATATTTCAGCCAATAGAACGATAATTCTGAATTTTTAAGTGAAACAATCATTTTATATCACATTTCTGAACTTTCAGGTCATATCGACTAAACAACAAAAGCAAGTATTTCTAGTGTTCCGCACATTTTCCACTGTCGCATGAGATTTGTATCAACGGGATTCTGGGATTCTGTGGCATCGATTACAGCTCGATTTTGACTGCATTAGTGTGTTCTAATAGAAGGTGCACGTAATAAACATATGTGACACAGATATGTCATTCCGTAAGTGCATCTTTTGTATGTGTCGAAAACGATTCCTGTGCTATCTTCCTCACCAGAGAGTTGTCGTCATCAGGATAGTTCCCAGGTATTCAGTGTTACATAAAATTGAAAGACCCTTGCCGAGAGAGACGTTCTAGAGCTGCTTGGGAATCGGAGGTCTCACAAGCTCAGTTTGAAATAGTGGATGTGAGCGCCAAGCGCAATGCTTTTCCTTTGCAGTTGGGACCTCAAAATGGAGTTCCACTCTGGTCATTCAGCAGAGAGCCTGTGGCCATTAGTGAGGCAGATGATCAGGATGACCTTGGACGCATGCGAAGATGGAAGATGGGTATGTATTGTATTTACTTTTTTTGAGCGTACAAATGTCACGATGCATTGCTTATTGTTACTGAGAGTAAAAGTCCGCTTCTCAGACCCTACTGATTTGTATTATTATGCATAGAAATTTCTTATATGGTCCTTCGTAAGGATTCACTTGCAGGGCCAGTGATGGCGCTGCGACACGGCAAGCAAGAAGTAAATTTACCGGAAGCGTACTTTTGTACTCGCTTAATTGCGACAGTGTCATTTATATGCTCATAATTGCTCGTTATACACTTCTAAGAGAACCCGCCGCGGTGCCTTCGTGGTTATGGTGTTCGGCTGCTGACCCGACAGACGCGGGTTGGATGCCCGCCACGGCGGTCAAATTTCTATAGAGACGAAATTCTAGAGGCCCGTCTACTGTGCGATGTCAGTGCACGTTAAAACCCCAGGTGGTCGAAATTTCCGGAGCCCTTCATTACGGCGCCCCTGATAGCCTGGGTCGCTTTGGGGCGTTAGACCCCACTAAACCAAACCCAAAACTTCTAAGATAACTCTGCATTCACTAGACGCGCCTTTATTCACCTGGAAAAGTGAAACCCTTGTCTTTCCTTGCCACCGTTTTAGTTGTGTGGTGTTTTGTTTCCAACGAAATTGATCGGTTTCTGGTTGATTATTTTTGCAAGTAATGCATAAATGCGTGTAATAAATGTTAAAGAAAAAAGCTCTCGTGGCGCAGTGGAATCGTTGCCGTATCGCAGGCCCGGCTTTTATTCCCGTATAAACCCATTTTCTTTCCTTATTTTTCATTCACTGACAGTTCGTACTTTTTTCAATTATGGATTGGTTTGTGGATTATGGTTTGGCTTCTTGGATGGCTATGGATTAGACTGTAGATTGGCTGTGGAATGGTGAATGGGTGCCACATCCTGTCCACGCTACTCAAACGCCATAAAAGGCTTTCACCTTAAAATTCCCGCATGTATCTGGTTTGGTTTGGTTTATGGGGTTTAACGTCCCAAAGCGACTAAGGCTATGAGAGACGCCGTAGTGGAGGGCTCCGGAAATTTCGACCACCTGGGGTTCTTTAACGTGCACTGACATCGCACAGTACACGGGCCTCGAATTTCTCCCCCAAAGAAATTCAACCGCCGCGGCCGGGATCGAACCCGCGTCTTTCGGGCCAGCAGCCGAGCACCATAGCCACTGAGCCACCGCGGCGGCTCCACATGTATCTGACTGCATGTGTTTGTAAATTGCGCCGGCATGGGTCGAGTATCTGACGTCGTTCTCTGTTGCAGGCTCCGTGCGACAAGTACAGGCAGCCTAGGTACGAACGTGTAAGCAGCCTCACGCAAGACCAGGCAGCAATCCTTTACAGGATGGCACGGATTCAAGGACTGCACACCCCGTCCACTATGTCACGAACCTCGCCCGAATCCGCCAGACTGCGTCTGCTTGTTCCGTTGAAACGCCCGGATATTTGGATATCCATCTTAACTCACCTCGCCTATTCTAGTTCACTACCGCGGCTGAGAACTTTGTACGGATAATGTCATATTGCATGGACAGTGCTTATCAGAACATGTTGAATGGGGGAGGTTTTTGACAGCGCACGAGGGAGCACTGTGGACGGCTAGATTAACTTCGATTGTTATCTAAATTTTTGTGATGTCTAATAATAAAAAAGTGCATGCTATCAATTTCACGAGCCCCCGCATGTAAGAGTGAAATAAACATGGTGGATCATTTTCAGTCCTTTGTGTTCATGAAAAACCATTTAATTGACCATGATGATGATGATGTCGCGGTCACATCCTTTACAACGGGAGAACATCTGTTATCAGAGTCCGACCCAAAAAAAAAAAAATAAAGCGGAAAAGCGAGCGCCACCTGTCGTGCAAAGAGGGAAGCTCCACCGGACCTTTTGGTTGGAAAGTTGTTCCCGAGCAGACGTGTACAAGGCAGCGTTCAGCAGTTCTCGTGCGCTTGTTGTGTTGTTTTAGTGTTGTTTATTTGCCGGAAACGTGCGTTTGGTAACGAAAGAGGATGACAGAGGAGGAGAACCTCCCATTTGCGTTTTTAGAAAGCGAAGATTTTTCGCGTGGTAGCCTCAAATGTGTGGCAAAACCTCCACTCCACCACCTCCGCTGTTGGCCAGGCTCATCGCGGCTGGTCCTTCAAGGAGGAAGGTTACGTCAGAAACTTCATTAATCTTCAAGCAGCAACGATGAACTAGATTTCCTGAGTGTGGCGCGTGCGCGTTGAATACCGGTGTTTATGTGGCAACGGCATGGTTCGTCGTTAGTAACGGCCTTCCTTGTCGTTGGTTTCTCGTCATTGGTACGCTTTCTTGATAGGTGCTGGGCACACTTAACTGATTAGTAACCGAGCCCCCTTATGTAATACCCCCCCCCCCCTTCCCCCAAAGGCCTTTAACGGTCCAATAAATGATGATGGTGACCCGTTGTACTATCTCAATAATGGCTCGTGCTGATACGGCAGAGCGTTGCTTTTTGCGTGCTGACGGTTGCGCTCTGCCATGCTCCCACTGTTCAGATAGCATGGCTTGACATTGTTGCATTTATGATGAGTGTTCATACTAGTATATATTCGGTATATACGCACGTGCGTCCATGGCAAAACTCTTCTAGAACCACCGAGCTGCGTGCACTTGGAGGCAAGCGCGAAATACAGCAGGAGCATCCGTTTCGAAACGAGCTGAACGGGAACCTGAGCTTTTCCTTGGTGAATGAAGTAATTCGTGCAGCCGTAGGCCAAGCAATGAGCTGGCATTTAAGGAGCTCACATCATTCGCCGCACTGCAGCGAGGGAATGCACGGCCGGCTCATGTTTCCCAACCAAAACCAAATCGCCTTCGCTGCGCATGCGCGGAAACTTTTTCGCAATTGGTCTATTTCGACTTCATATTCAGGAATGAGAAGTACGTGAGACTCCGCACTTCAGTACTGAAACTCAGCAACTAACACAAACATGCAAATCATGGAAGAGGTAAGTTTTGCAAGTGTAGAATAGACGTGATAGAGTGATCGATAATGCGAAGAAATTTTTAGAGAAAAATGGGTGACACGATTCCTCAGACCCTCGTTGGATGCATTTTACTTTTTCCCGGCCGTTTTATTGAATTTGCGGGGTTGCGAAGAGCATTGAACTCTTCTCGTAAGAATGTTTTTAGGTAAGCAGCGAACTGCTATAGCAGCAATGACGGTCTTAGTAATCTGTGCCGTTCTCTGGCTTGCTCCATTCTGCCGAGCACTGCCCCTCAAGCCCATTGTTGGCTTGGGCAGGCTCGTATGTGTACTATGTAAATTTTTTATATAAATATTTTTTATTTATTTATTAAGGCCAGCAAGGTTTTCGCTATTGGATGGTAACTGTTTTTTCCAGGATTCATTAAATGTTCCCATTCATAATTCCTTAACATCGATGTAATTGTGTGGCGGCGCGTTGTGGTCACCAAGCATCCATATACAAATTGTGCACTGCAAAGCGGCAGCCGACAAAGAATTGATCCGACTTTTTTTTTCAAGAACAAAAAAAAAATAAATGAATGACGTACGATTAACCTTCGCCTTTAGGAGTGGAACGCGACAGCGTGTTGTAGCGCTGCCAGGGAGTCCACGGAACTCGACCCTCCGTTCGGCGCGATGCGTTGCCCGTTGGAAACACAATTTAACGCATCGCTTTTTGAGGAAGGAACCTTTCAGGCGCCGCGGCGGCTGCGTTTTGCCTCGTAGTAGCGATTCAGGAGAATAAAATAAGACATCGGTGAATGAAAACAATCCCTACAACACGGCTGCCCATTCGCGTATGAAAGGGATCATGAAAGTGAAAGTGAAAAATTTGCTGAAATCAGTGGAGTGGGCCAGCCGAACCACCCTCCTCTGGCCGACAGCAGATTCGGCCATTTCGAACCCACACAAACTTCGAACCCAGTAAAGATCCCAGTAAAGATTTCCAACGCAGTAAAGGCCCTTCATCAAATACTCAGCGAAAAAATTGAGCAACATCCTCTGCGAAAACTTCTCGTGCTAAGCTATAACCAGGCATCAGGCGCAGAAGCTGAGGTAAATCTTTTCAAAACAGGTGCTGTTCTGTTCCCATGCACTGGTGAGGGAACAGAATAGCACCTGTTTTGAAATAAACGCAAATAAACGTCCTTGTCAATGGACCATCCGTGAAAGAGGTACAAACCTAGGGTTGTATTTATAAACAAATGGAAAGAGTAATGACCCACTAATTAAGCTAAATTGCCCCGAGATTAATCCGCCGAATAGCTATTAATCCGCCGAAGAGCTATAATCGAAGACAAGTGGTAAGGGAAGGAGATTTATGTCGACCAGTGCAGGCCTGCAGCAGAACTTCTTGCTGGGCTAGTTGGTCCTGCTAAATCTAGCCCAGCAAAAAGTTCTGCTTGACTTCCTTTCTTATACAGTGGGCCCTTCTCAGCGCTCTTTCCTGTTCCTTCTTCGTTTCGCCTTCGGGCTACTTTCGCGCGTTTTTCACTGATGTCACAATCAACCAACTAGCCCAGCAAAAGGTTCTCCTTGACTTCCTTAGCTTAATCCAACATGAAGTAGAAAATAACAAAATAATAAAAGAATTTACCATAGCAGAAAAGGAAGCGCAAAATTATTTATGCCGTTAGAGCCGAAGCCATTGGAACGGCTGTTAAGGAGAGTTATTGTATGATGAAAGTAATTTTTTTTTCTTGAGATGGCTTAGTTGATGGAAATCACGAGATATAATAAGCATGATGAGGAGTCCGGACTTCGGTATTTTCGTTCCTGGTGGGCAGATGAAGAATTTCAAAAAGATGGAGGGAAAATGACAGTTGAGAATTTTGGGTCTTGCCTCCGTCTCTTGAGGCATTGGGGACATATGACTGGCCTGCAGTATTTTGAAATAAATAAAATAATGATCCTGAGAGATTGATTTCATTGCCCTGTGTATCGCTACTTTCGTAGTTATGGTTTCTGACGCGGTGTTCTGTCGCAGGACTTCTGGAAGGCGATCAGCCCCCGCGAAGACTGGGGCCCCAAGGGCTACGAAGACCGGCGACGCTACCGGCTCTTCATGGTTGAGAAGGGCTACATGAAGGCCGAGGACGCCGAGAGGCTGAACGAGAGCGAGAGGCCATCGAGGACGCCAAGGAGGCAGCCGCGAACAAGGCATCGGATAAGCCGGAGCAAGAGGCGGCTTCCGGCGAGGGCAAGCAGGAGCCGAAAACCGAGCCCAAGGCCGAGCCACCGAAGCCTGAGGCACCAAAGCCCGAGCCCCAAAAAGGCTGAGATTTGCACGTCGATGTGAAAAGGCTGGTTGCTTGCAAACTGCCTGAGTGTCGGGGAATAAAGCGGAACGAGTCGTAGAGCCGTTTTGTTTCATCAGGGTACCCAACCGTTTCCTGGGCGTGCAGTATCTTGGCGGGTCCCATGCAGCTTCTTTTGTAGATTTATATTTGCAATGCATAGAATCTTCTCGTGTCTGGCGTATCACTGTTAACACGCTACGTTGTCCAGGTGAGCGTAAAATAAAAGAAAAAGAGGGGTACTACATTCAGATATACCTAAAAATGATGGTTTGGTTTGCTTTATTGGGGTTTAACGTCCCAAAGCGACTGAGGCTATGAGAGGCGCCGTAGTGAAGGGCTCCGGAAATTTCGGCCACCTGGGGTTCTTTAACGTGCACTGACATCGCACAGCACACGGGCCTCTAGAATTTCTCCTCCAAAGAAATTCAGCCGCCGCTGCCGGGATCGAACCCGCGTCTTTCGGGTCAGCAGCCGAGCGCCGTAACCACTGAGCGACTGCGGCGGGGCTAAAAAAAAAATGATGAAAACGTAGATGAAGACAGTGGTTTTGGACGGAGTGCTTGCAAATGACCTGCCGTTCATTGAAATCCATATCTCTGCAGTGAACTCTGTCCTAATTTCTGTGTATTCAACACTGCCGATCGCCTGTTGGAAGTCTTAGCAACTGTGTTTGTTTGCACTGTGTGACAGGCGCTACGCGCAACCGCATGTAAACACATAGAAAATTGCTCGAAGCAGGCACATAACGATAACAGAACAACCTAGACAGTGAACAGAAGCCAAGTGTATACGATACATTCATGCTCGAGCAGAATGAGAGGAAACTATCATTAAAACAACAAAGACTCCAATATTAAAATAACTAATGCCCGGACCTGTTGGCAGAGACAAAGCAGAGAAAAAGGGCGCAGGACCGTAAACTGTAGCACATGTCATGCCTGATTTATTTATTTATTTTATTTATTTATTTACAATACTGCTGGTCTTATTGCAAGACCATAGCAGGGGCAATTAGTACAGTGCAAAAAACAAATATAAGCATATTATTCAAAGGCAGCAAACATGGCATAAAAGCAAAGGTAGGGAAAAGTGAATTGGCCATAGCAAAAGGATATACAGAACAGATCTTCGACAATGGTAGGCACAATTTCAGAATGCACTCAAAATCGCATACATGACAAGTTAGAAGGGGTTGTCTTCTTGCCTAGATTTGCAGTCACGGTTGCTGCATCGCCACTGTGCATTACGACAAATGCTCTATCTGCGACACGAATGATGATAAGGATTGAGTGCAGGTGATGTTACGATCCAAGCGATTCCATTCACTAATGGAGAGAGGGAAAAAGGAATGCTTAAACGTGTCATTATGGCACACATACTCGGTTAGTACATGTGTTCGTATGTTTGTGCCGTGAAGGTGGCGATTGTGAGTACGTAACGTATTTTTTCACATCTATCCTGTACTGCTCGTGTAATAATTGAAACAAAAATTTTAAGCGTGCTTGTTTTGCTCTTGCGGATAATGTTTGGAGACCGGATGAAGCTGCAAGCAATGTTGGGGAATCTGTGCGCTTGTATTTATTGTGAATTATTCGTAGGGCTTTGCGTTGTATAGCCTCAAGTTTTGTGATGTTAGTTATTGATTGGGGTAACCAGACTGTGTTCGCGTATTCTAAGACTGGCCTTACAAGGGTTTTGTAGGCCAGGAGTTTAGAAGATACTGGTGCGGACCGCAAGCGTCTCCTGATAAAGAGAAGTTTCCGTAAAGCAGTAGACGTGATGTTAGCAATGTGAGAGTCCCACCTCAGGTCAGAAGACAGCGTAATACCTAGATATTTATGGTGTTTAGGTTTCGCTAATGGAACGCCGTTTACAGAGTAAGATTGTAAGATTGTTCACGATACTAGATGACACCCTGATAGCTGTCCTGATTCTCTAGTCTTGTTCAAAAAAACAAATAAGTTGAACACCGACATTAGACGGGCTAGAATGGAGTATCATCGGAAGCTGTTCTCTGACATTGGAATGAAAAGCTCAGACGCTGTCTGGAAAGTTGTAAACAACTTCATAGGCTGCAATGCAAAAAGTGCGCCACCTGAACGAATATTTTTACAAAAGCCGGGAATTACCTGGCCAGGCACTTGCTGACCATTTTAACGATTTTTTAACTGTCCATGAACCAATGGCACAACTGCCTGAAGTTCCCTCATCTCGTACTCCCGTCGAAAGCATTTTTCTTGAGCCCACCGATGAAACAGAGATATATACAACCTTTATGAATCGAAGTAATAGCAAAGCATTAGACGTTGATAATATCCAGATAAAACCAGTGAAACATGTACTATCTGTTATAGCGCCAGTGGTTGGCCATATATTCAATTTGGTGACTGAAACAGGAGTTTTCCCGGAAGAGATGAAGAAAGTAAGGGTGATAGTTGTGTTTAAGGGCGGCGATAAAGGTGTTGTATCAAACTGTAGACCAATATCTGTTATTCCGGTTTTTTCAAAGGGTTTGGAAAAAGTCGTCGTTTCCCGTCTATCGAAGTTTTTTAACACAAAAGGAATCTTGTCTCATGCTCAATTTGGTTTTCGAAAGATCAAGACAACAGAAACAGCTCTGTTAAAACTAAAGGAAACTATACTGCGAAACATCGAAACAGGTATTTTTACTCAAGGACTTTTCTTTGATTTCAGCAAGGCTTTCGATTCCCTTAACCATAAAATTTTAACTAACAAACTTTCTTAGAATGGAGTTCGTGGGATACCTCTTAACCTCATGAAGTCATACTTGAATAATCGGCAACAATCTGTTTATATAGGGAGCCATCAGTCTTCTTTTCTACCAAAAGAAAGTGGTGTCCCCCAAGGAAGCATTCTTGGCCCACTCCTCTTTAACGTCTACATAAATGACATTGTCCAGATTGATTATACTGCGTAATTTATTATATACGCCGACGATAGCAGTGTACTTATCCCTGGCCCTGATGTCAACAATCTAATACAAAAGTGCAATGCAATACTTACGAGACTGCAGAAATAGTCTTATTCTAATTGCCCCCGAATGAACCCTCCAAAGACTAAGGTAATAATTTTCCATGCAAAACATAAGCCAGCTCTACTACACGCTCTTAAATACGCAGGTCAGGAAATTCAAATTGCAGATAAGCACAAAATCCTTGGCGTTACATTTTCAACCCACCTCAGTTGGGATTGGCATGTAGATAATATCTGTAAAAAGCTTTCTTCGATAACAGGAGTGCTATCAAGATGCCGATGGCTTCTCCCTACACAGATAAAAATTCAGGTTTATCATGCTCTCTTCGGTTCTGTCTTGAATTACAGCAACTCTGTTTGGGCGACCACGACAAAAAGAAATATAAGAAAAATACAGATTCCGCAGAAGAAAATGATTCGCTATATCGCTAATGTTCCTTATCTCCCTCCGACGCGAACTGCTTTTTAGAATTGCAAAATAATTCGCTTTGAGCATATTTATGTCTTTCGAATTTTGCGCTCGTTTTACCATTCTTCTCCTGCCTTTAGGAATTTTTTAATAAATACTGCACATTTAAGACCGCCATCAAGCCAAATCTACACTCGAAACACCGACCGCTGGTTTATATCATACTTTCGAAATAATTATAAACTACATACACTAGAACATAGCTTACCATCTATTCTTAACCAATACCTTTCTTTAGCTAGTGTTACCCTAAATGAGCTTAAAACATACTTTGTTTATTGCTAGGTTGTACGTACCTGTGTAAACTGTTATTATCACCGAAGCATACTAAGTGTTCATTTGTGGCTTGTGTTCAAGTTTGTACCTGGTGTGGCTGTGGAAATTGACTTATGTACTCATGTTAAACGTGTTAATAATATCTCTTCACAATTTCATGTTGCTTAAATATTATTGTCAAATCACAGTCATCCAGTTATGTGCGTCTCATCGTCTACTGCCATTATAGAGGTTCCTGGGCCCAGTCATGCTGTTTACTAACAGCTTTTAGCCCTGTAACCTCTGCAGGATGTATTTTTTTCTGCAAAAATAAATTTAATTGCATCTTCAAACGCTGCATGGTTTTGTCCAGATTGAAGCGGGACGTCCCGCCAGTGACAAAAGAGAAAGTAAAGAAAGCTTTAGGACCAATGCAAAGGGGATCAGGCAACAACCGATCTGTTGAAGGACGGAGGGAAGATTGGGCTAGAAAAACTACTCCCCCCCACCCCCCACCCCTCCCTTCTTTGCATACCAAAGTCGGAAGAGTGAGTGAAGTCACGTGGTTTAGAGGCGAGTGAGGTCGGAACGATTGTGTTACTTCTAGCATCCGGTCACCGGCAATTGCAGTGTCGCGTCAAATTGAGATATCTTCCAACCAAAAGGTCTCGTTCACAGAAGGCACTCTCGGAATCTTTTTCGATATAGGAAGAGGGGGGAGATCCCACCTAATCTGGATGAGACGGAAGTCGCTGAAAAGACGAGACAGAGTCACCGAAAAAGGGTTCCAGTGAATCCACAAGAATACAAAGGAGGGCAACTCCCGATCCTCCTTCCTGTTAACTTCTCTTGCGGGCCGAGGGGCAGGTGAAAACAATCTTTGAATAAGGGTTTTTCGTAGGAAATTTTCTCTCAGTGATTCAGCTTCTCTGGAATGTTGAAAGTTGGCTGTTCTTTCAATCCAATGGGCGAGCAGGGGACGTCCCCTCAGTGCCTTCCTGGAGGATACCATAGGCGACCAAACCCTTCTTGGTGGCCTCCAGAGGGGTGCATACTGAAAAAAGCTTCACTGATGTCAAATCCACTGCACTGCACTGCACTTAATCTGTATGAGGGGGAAGTTATTGATAAAAAAGGATAAAGTCGCCGAAAAAGCGTTCCAGAGAACCCAAAAGAATAGAATGGAGGGCAACTCGTAGGTCTAGCTTCGCGTTAACTACTCTTGTGGGCAAAGCAGGAAGTGAAAACAATCTATGAACGAGACTTTTTGGACGGAAATTTTTTCCCAGTTAGTCAGCTTTCGTGGAACTTTGAAGCTTCTTGAATAAACAGCGCGAACGACGACAAGCACAAGAGACAAGACAACGGACGACACAGCGCTTTCCAGAGAACTTTGAAAGTTGGGTGTTCGTTCGTTCAATATAATACGCACGCTGGGGACGTCTCCTCAGTGCCTTTTCGGAAGGTACCATAGGCGACCAAACCCTTCTTGGTGGCCACTAGAGGCGTGCGTACTGGAAAAAGATTCACTGATGTCAAATCAACCCAAACATGAATGCGAGAACAACACTGCACAATGAATCCTATATTTTAACGCCCCGCTTTTTCTTTACTGCATTTTCAACACCCCACTGGTTGAACACGGGCCGCCAGCTTGTATCATACACGTGCAGTTCCTTTTTTTTTGTAGCGAGATTTATTGCTTCAGGGGATCAATGGGCGAAAGTGTGATGGAGGCTGCAGTAATGATTAAAGTAATGGGAATAGGTTAGCTGATTTTGTGAAGTCCAGTGGCGAGCGATGGAATGGTCCCTGCTTCCAGGCGATATATGAAGCAGGGTTGCACGAGGAAAGACCCGCTGCCTTCAGGTGCCGGATCCTTGTAGAGCAGCGCAGTGCCACAGCAAGTGGTGAATGTCGGCTTCAATGGCCTCGCCTTTACATAATGGCCACTCAGGCCGAGGAAAGAAATCTCGGTTCTGAGGCCCCCTCCGAGTGACGGCAGGTGTGAGGGCAACAACAACCCAGTTCCTCTCAAGCGCAACTCCTCTGCATGCAGATCGTTTTCGCGGAAGCGGATTGCACCTGCGGTGGGCAGAACACTGACCACGTGTCTTGGTTTTCGACAAGTTTTCGGTGCAGAAGAGGAATGACAGACTTGCAGACTTGCGTGGTACAAGGTAAAGCTGGAAAGTTCCCAGAACTTAGGCACCTCATAGCACCAAGCGACACTTCCGGTTTTAACACGTGCAAACAGCATGCCAGCAAAACACCGCCCCTCAGCTCAAAGGAAAATTGTCACAGAGAGAGGGGGAGACGTTCACGGCAGCATAGTGTGTTATGGAGCTTGTGTTATGGAGCTGTTTGACCGCTGATGCCCTCGAGCCAAAAAAGTCTTCGTCGCTTCTCGCTTTACCGGTGCGCGGGCAGACAGGAACCATCGCCTATCAGGTGCAACATTCTCGGACGGAAACTTTGAATATTGGAAAAGTGTAATGTACTGGTGTAGAGATGTTGAAGGTCCTTTATTCCGAAACGTAGCAAAATCTTTCCGATTGCTACATATCTTCCGATATGTGGCAAAATCGAGCAGTTAAGACTGCCATAGAAAACCAACGCAGAACGCTTTTGACGATAGCAAAACCGATAATAGCAACAAAAAATTCAAGCTTGCCGACGGAATATTTGCGGGTATGGTGATTATTATAGTGAAACCTTATATATAGTGAAAAAAAAATCCGCTCATAAACCCTTTCCCGTTCAAGAATGCTTTTGTTCAGAATTGTTCGGTACGCACGCAGGTCCGGCATTCAGCGAAAACATGCGGTCTGGTCCTCAAGCAACTCTGAGCCGGGCAGAAAGCGGATTAAGTCGCGCGGATATTGGTAGTGCACAGCTCTTATGGCTGCAATATCCAGCATTGCTCTTAACTATTTCTGGAAGCAAGCCCAAGAGATTTACACTGGTCACTCCCTATCGCAAAAAATCTGTAGTTGGGGCTGGAGCACATAAGGGAAGCCTTTCTGGAAGAGGCCCATTTTTAATTTTGTTGTAGAACCATGCTGATAGCACGCGACATAAAAGAATAGGAAAGAGAGAGGTGAGATCCCCCAGGCTTTAATCAACTCGTTGGCATGCACACTACATGTAGGGTGGTGCCCTACACAATATGTGCATGCTGACTATAGTCGATAAAACATTAAAAATTCAGCTGCTTTACCCCATTTAAGGAACCCCTTACCACCAATGTCGTCGGCCGATACTCATGACTCTGCTAGTGTGGAAAAGCAGGGTGCGGTAGATGAAAGGGGGCATCCCTTCCCTCTATGGTCCAGGATAGGCCCCTCTCTCTATTGTGGCGCCGCTCCCTGCATTGTCGCACTAGCAGGGTCACGAAAATCGAGAGGAACCATTCCTGGAAGGGGCCTTCAACAGGAAAAAGCCCCTGGGCTGTTGAGTGCTACTGGCCTATATGGGGAAAGTGTTTCCAGCCACTTTTTTTTCTTCCCTCCTTCTTTATCTTGTCTCATCGCTCCTCTTACTAGCTTTGAGTGGCAGTGGCAGTAGTTGACCGACATTCACATGAGTCACAAACCAAAAGCGTCACCTATCCCATACCTATCCCCTTTCCCTTTACTTAGCCCCTTCACATCTCTCTCTCTCATGCACACGTGACCTGGGCCACCTTGCCTATAAAAATAGAGCCCGCAGTTTAAAGTCCGCAGTTTTCAAAGTGTTGGTGGTGTTGGTGTGCAGCGTTGGTTCGAACAGTGCATTCGGCGACGTCTGAACAGCCGGCGTGAGAGAAGTGCGGAGATTGAACCTGCAGTATGGCGAACTACGACGCATCCATACCCAAGGTGAGTCGATCCAGCTGTTCCGATTTCTCCGCCTAGAAATCATCGTTATATCTGGCGCATCCACTTGTTGAAGTGTCTTGAGCGCTGCTGTTCTCACAATATTGTGCATGTTTGCCTGGTGTTGGAGGTCTGCTCAGATATTTCCCAGATTTTATTCAATAGCTGTTTTGAATAATGGAGGAAATCCCTCTTCCCACGTGATGGATTACACGTGGACGGTGCAGTTCTTAGATAACGGAAGTGCAGTATTAGGCGGATTTCATCTCGCGAGCGACAATTGCAGTGATTGATCGGCACACATATAAAATCATTGACACTTCTTCCCGCATCCGGTACATTGATCTCGATTGAATGAGAATACAGGTCGATCCTATACGGCGACCAGTTTTCTAAAGCAGCAATTACATCACTTCCGGAGATTGTCTCGTCATCAGTCTGACTACGACACTGCAGCAAAAAAGCCTCTCCCATGTCTCTCCTTGTTCTTTGACCCTGTCCCTTGCCAGCTGCAGCCCCTTTATCCCCGGAAACCTCTGATTCCCATCCGCGCACCTGACTTTCTGGCGGCCCCTGCTTCGCTTGCCTTCTCTTGGAATCCACTCCGCTACCCTTAAGGACCAGCGTTTATCTTGCCTTCGCATTACATGCCCTCCCCAAGCAAATTTCTTCCTCCGTCTCGTGTCCGGTTCATCCTGCCACGGCCGCTCGACGGCTCTGCATTGTACATAGGCCGTTCTCTTTCGGGTTTTATTTTTTCCGGAATGCGAGGCGTAAACACAGGGTGTTGTTTTCCGAGCTCTAAATCAGGATAAATATCGGGTTATTGCGAATAAATTTCCACAGGCAGTACCAGTTCCTTTTGCAAATACATTTTCGCGTACGTTACCAATCTCCCACTGAGCACTCCCGCATGTGAGGAAAATGGGCCTGCCTTTAGGTATGCAGTGCGAAGACATTCAGGATTTCGGCAGCGATTTCAAACGTGCCGGTTCTTTGGTTCAGGTAGTCCTTAATCGTGGGTAGCGCTTACTTCAGTGACTCGTGTAAGGCGTCTGATCGGCAGCCTTATTCTGGCTCCCCGCTTCTAAACTGCCGTCTTCGAATTTATCCTGAAATTCGAACTCCTCACAAAAGCATTCAAAGAGGTTTAAGATCCCCAGTTCCCCGTAGAGAGCAGTCTTGAATAAGCACTCAGTGTTCAAATAATTTTTGTGGCGTCTTCAGATTTGTGAATTATACAACCACCATCGTCTACAAGTCCCGTTTTCGGGCATATGTCTGGTTTACACCAGGTTTTAGAAAATGTGTTTTGAGCGCAAGTATCGGCTAGGATACGGGTTTTGGAAGCAGGTTTAGAGGCGCCCCTCTTCCTCCCTGTGGTGATATACAATATCGCCTCAAGTGGATATCAAAGCAGACTGCGCTAGGACGGGGTCGGCAGGACCGCTGCTTGAGACTTGATGCGGTACGTGTACGAGACATGGCCGTACTTTAATTTACTGCTTTCTAGTAATTTGTAATTGTAATGCATTACTTTCGGCCAGCAATTCCACAGCACAAGTACTTAATTACTCTCGAAATTACTTTAATTGGAAATGCACCACTGCGGATTCTTGTATGTTTGCTTTCGACCCTCGTCTTCCTGGCCGGGTTCACTGGAAGGGGGAACAAAAGCGGGGGTTTACGCGGCTGCGGCAGAGTCGCATCGAGACCGGTTTTCCTCGCGTCGACGTCATGTGTACGGCTCGCTTCGCTACTGTCTAGTGGCTGCGTCACCTGGGGGCGGATGGAGTCCCGACTGCTCCTTCCAGAAATGTGTTTCAACCCGAAAGCGCTTCGCACGGAAGCGAGGGGAGACTCGGGGCATTGTGGTTGCGCTGGACAAAGGTAGACGCACATGTAAGCTCGTGGTGGCGTTTCCGAGAACGCAGAAGTCCGAAGCAGAGGAGCCGATTTGCTACGCTTCCTACCCGCTTTCCTAGTGCTTCGGTTATGTAACTAACTTCCCGGAACTAGTCGCGCGACGTTTGTGACTCACCAGTGTGAAGGCAAGTTCACACTGGCGAGTCGCAAACGTCGCGCGACCGATTTCGGTCAATTAGTGACGGTTTCCAAAGCACTTGTAAAGTGGGGAGGGAGAGTAAAAAATCGATTTAAGCCTGTCGCGCGACTTCCGCGACTCGCCAGTGTGAACCCACCTTGAATCCGCCTTAACTCTCAGCTGCGACACAAGGCGCCGCTACCATCGCGAAAGCTTCGATGCGCGAAACAGTGCCTTACTGCAGGCCCCTGTTGCTTTCCCGGAAAAGAATGCGGTGCAGGCAATCGACCAATCTACTCTCGCACTCGCATCTTTTGTCGGCAGAGCATGCGGTATAAAACGCACACTGAACGACGCCTGATTGGAAATCCTGAAATTTCGCTAGTATGGAAGCAAAGGGAGCAAGCCAACCAAAGGCTGCATCAACAGCTAACCACGCGTAGTTAGGAACACGTTTCCTTTAGGATGCAGATGTCCGGGAAGCGTAAAGCCCAGAAATAACCCCAACGCCAAGCCGTCTGAACAGCAGCCAGCAAAAATTTTCAGTAGCCCAATTTAGCTACAAGTAGTCTAGTTTGACGACATAAAGCCCCTTGGAGCATTGCAGAGAGGTCTTCTGGAATAGACCTCTCCCAAGTGGATACAACGTGACGTCACAGGAGCGCTTACGATAAGCGAAACCATCCACTTTCGCATTTGTCTGCTTTTTGCTTGTGACTTCCGCTCCCCCGCCGACTTTTTTTGTGCCGGCTGGTGACGCCTTGCTACTCATCGCAGCCATTATTCTTGAGATTATGGCCATAACTAGAGATATTTAGCGTAGCGGAGACGTGCTAGTGTAGAAGTATACCGGCTCGCTGACACAGCAGACCGTTTGTGGCATTATCGGAGAAAGAGCTCGACTTCATGGCATGACGGCGTGTGGCATTTTGTTATGTTTCTTCTTCTTTCTATCTATTGCATCAGTAGTGCATACATGCTCCTGATCTGCATTAAATCCGCTGTGTTGACAGTTAGCGCTTGTCCCGTCTTGTCCTTGGCCTGAGTTGTTCCCGCACTATGATTACTGCGTTCGAATTAATGTGTTCCCCTTGCAGTTATGAGCGGGTTACCTCGCAGGAATCTCTTAAAATTTTCTGCTGAACAAGTCAGACCTTCTTGTCAACATCCTCCCTTCACTGCTCCGCAGCCGGAACAAGAAACAACCCACTCCCCTTGCAACGGTGACAAATGCCGGTGTCCCTCCTTGTTCCGCGAATCCGAAACGTGTCAGAGCATTTGTACGACCCCTTGGCAACCCCCCCCCCCCCCCCCCCCCCGCCTAGCACAAAGGAAATTGCACTGGGTTGCCCTCATTTCTGCTTCAGCAGAGTGGTTGTTCAGCATGGCGACACCCTGTCCTCCAAAAGGGCACATTTCCGATGTCCACTTTGCAGCGCAACTGCTCTGCAATATCTCTAAAGCTGAATTACAGGAAGGTTTCTTGCAAACAAAAACCCTCGTTTGCAGGAGGCGTTTTCATTTCCTGCCCTGCTGACTGAAGGGGTTAGCGTGAGGGGAGATAAGTCACTCCCCCTCCACTGTATTCTTTTTCGAAAAGGTGAGGGGGGGCTGGACCCTAATTGAGCTACCGCAATCACCACAAGCTTTCCAGAGAGTGTAAAGGGCAGTTGTCGAAAGGTTACAATGATGCATTTTTTTGGCGAGCACCTGTCTCGATAAGCTCCTCGCGTTCGCACCGCTGCATGCTCTGTTGCGTCCTTGCAACAAATTTCCAGTCGTACAAACAAACGGGCATCTCCCCCCTTCCTTCTCGATCAAGAATGCGAGATCACCGTGTGTGAACGAGGGTTTTCGGTTTCAAAAATTGTATACTGCAAGTTGTCAGTTGCATTGATTTTCTTAAGGAATTTCCGTGTAATTTCATTACACATGGGCGGTTTTGAGACAGTAATTACTAATGTAATTTAACTGCTTTTCAAAAGTAGTCTTGCCATGTACGCAGTGGCGTGTCTCGTTTCACGAGATGCGCTATAATTACGGTGCCCACTGTCGTATTCATGCAAACGCGGTTTATGGAGTCTCCATCATCCCAAGTTGTGCGTCTTTGGATATTCTGGGAACTTGAGGCACGGCGTCACTGTTAACCGCCTTATACCTGAGATGTCCTTGCAGTTGCGTGGTAGGAGGTGCAAGAGAGAGTTCTACGATTGTGGTTTAGGGCTTCTTTGAAAGACACTTACTGCATGCCTCCTTGACTCCAGAGAAATTTTGTGACCGGCCGCTTGGAAGAAAATTTTGCCATTCTTACTGCGTGGAATTCCCTCCATGCGGTGCAACGATCAGACAAAGGGATCCCAGAGAATGTCGGAAAAGCGGGCGTTAACTACGCAAAATCATGTTCCGCGCTGCTGGCATAGCCGAGAAACTTGGGGCCTTGTGAACGGTCCTAAAGTTCGATCAACAAATGCAGCTTAATTCAACTGAGTTACACATTTTGTCTTGTGTGAAGTTGACATATTTTAAACCTCGGGACACATAGCTCTCTATCTACCTCGCCTGAATGTGACGGTGTATAATCCTTTACAATTCACACTCCTAAAAAAATGTTATCAGCAAGGCATACATAAACTGCTTACTTGCTTGTGTCTTGCCTTCATTATGTCCTGTGTATCTTCAATTTGCCGTTTGTAAACTGTACCAGATGAACATGATTAGAACCTTTTGGGGGGAGCTTACTCAAGCAATCAATGTGCGTATGTAAATCTTTGATCGTACGAGCATTTATCTTTAGCCTTACGTCTTTTTCTGGAACGCAACAAAGCTGGTGAGCTAAACATGGGTCATTGATAATTCAAACGACTGATGATTGCAGTTTGTGTTTCAGACAGTGTCTTTTATTTTCCCTTCCTTGCAGGGCAAATGGCCGATCCGACCCAATTTCATGAAGTCGCAACCGTTGCTGGAACCCTGGATGCGGGCTTGCTGCGTTGACTGGATGATATTCATCCACGAACTCGTCGGATTATTGCCAGAGACGCTCTTTCTGGCGGTCGTATTCATGGATATCTTCTTACAGGTATGCACGTCTCCTACTTTTACCTTTGAATATCGTTATTCCAAAGCTGCGCCCAATGCGACACCTCTTTCTATTATTATTCAAGGAGTTCGAGCATATCTAACCTACTTAATACTATGTGACTAGCACACTGCAGGAACATACAGAGTTTTGTACCAACTTTGTCACGGTCATTTGAGCATAACAAAAGAAGCATACTCTCAGGAGCCGTTCGGCCACCCTTCGAGAATTAACAAGGCCCATAAGTCTTCTTGTCCTACTACCTCTTTTTAGGTGACATACACTGCCATCTATTGTTGTGCATCGCAACTCGGTCGGGGTTTTCATAGAACATGTTAAGTCATGAATGGACATCATTATCACTGACGCCCATGTGATGATGAACTATTTGTTTCTATTTATTTGTGCCTAAACTTGTTCTTCTTGTTCGGCTCACTATTTTAATTACTCTGCGTTTTTATACCCTGCTGATTAGGCCCGGGAAAGGCCTGCAGTATTGGTAAATGAATTAATGAGACGCTATAATTAACGCGAACAAACTCAAGTTACCATGTAAGAGTTGCTCAGTCAACATTGTGCGACTGTACCAGTTGCTCTTACTGACAGCATTCAGTAAGAGCTGCGATTGCAGCGGCCGGGGTATTTTAATCGTTCTTATTGCAGTAGTTTATCCATCTCGAGCTTAACCGCGAAGTAAGTTTGTCGCCAATATGCAAGGTGCCACTTTTACCAGTACTGACAGCGCTCAATGTGAGCTGCATTTGCAGTGGCCGAGGTATTTTAGTCGCCCTCGTGGCGCTACAGTCGGATACAACTCAGGAACGAAGTGGAAAGAACGCCTTCCAGCCAAAGGCGTCGACCCATTTTCGGGACGCCGGGGTTAATCCGATTAAGCCGCGGTTATTGCATATTCATCTTCTGCATCCTGCACGGGGATCGGTTAAGAAGGAGGAATCGGCCGACGCCATTGCCTGGAGGGGCCACTTTTGGGGGCATATCTACCGCTTCGTTCTCGAGTTGTAACTGACTATTGTTGAAATACAAAGCGAGCCTTTCATTATAAAAAGAAAACTTGAATAGTACACAACCTTGGCTTCTTCAAAATCGTAGACCTCTTGTTAGGTCCCGCTTTCCCCGCCTTAGCATTGCCTATGCTCAAAGAATTATTAACGAGCCAAGTAGCAAATGCTTCAGGCCCGAAGGTGTGAATGATGTGAAGGAACTGTCACTTGTGCTGCGCAAATGTTTCGCCTTATTTCGACTGTGACGGTAGCATGTACCGTCTGTTGCAAAAGTTTACAATCCACCGACCGTTCATTTCAGTGGCGCGGTGGGCTGTAAACTTTTGCATTAGAAGGTACATGCGCCTTCAGCCTTCGCTGGAACCTGCGAATGAGGAGGGCTTCCTCGCGACCGTGCTCAGTGTCCGCCTTTCCTACATTTCAGGAGAGTCCACAGATACCCTTTCGGAAGATGGACGTGCTCTGGGCATGTTCACTCTTGCTAGCGGCCATGAATGAGAACAAGGGAAATGGATGGCGAAGTGAATTCATTAACACGGTACACGAGAGACGAGGCATCAAAGAGGACGATATAATGGAAATGACGCAGGAAATTCTCCATGTGGTCAAGTGGTTTCAGGCATGTCGCCTGCCCGTCCCCAAGCTGCGTGGCAACTGCGAGAACGCTCAGGTTTGTTCATTTTTTGCTTGGGGCTGCGTTCTTGCCGCGATAGAGTCATTGGGGGATGATGCTGCCCGCATTGTCTTTGCGAAGACAGTGCCCTTGTGCCCTTGAATAGGCTCTCAATAATGTTGCAGCATGCCTAGGACGTTAAAGGACGCCGCTTCACACATATCCTGACTTATCAGCAGTTAAAATTTGAATGCCCGCGTTTTGACGCCTTTGTCTCTACTCGCGTAAGTTTTGCACACTGAAGTGTGCAAAACTACCCCTCCTACGGCTGCCGACGCGCGCGGGAGTTCCCCGGGGGCGGAGCTCCCGGCCGTGGCCATTGTAGCGGCGTGACGTCAGACAGAGTTGACGCGGCGGACCAATGATAGCCCTCCGCTGCTGACGTAACGAGCGCTGCATGTGGATTCGGGCAAAAGCTCGGCACCGCTGGCTTGAAAAATGTATCTTAACCACATGCGGCTGTCCGGTTGGAGAGCGGCGCTACTGTCCCCGACTACTATCGAACCTTGGATTCTGGAATCGAGAGGAATTAGGCCTGCGACCAATGTTCTCGCGACCTGCTCGAGAAGATTTAATCAGAGTAGCTACCCATCCTTAGGGGCGTCCGTGTGCGACGCTCGTTATAGGCCGAATTTGCGGTGCATACGCACTCTCTGAGGCGTTCTGGGTAGAGCAGTCTATAGGCAACACAAAGGATAGATTGACGGCCGCACACTTTTAGCAAACTTTTCTCTATAGACTATGAATAGACAAAAAGAAATATCTATGGAAGGCAATAGAATCTATAAGAAATAAGGACAAGGCTCTTAGGCACCAGTTTTATTTCCGAGGGAACTGTGCAATATTGTAAGGTATTGTTATGGAAATGCTGGACGTAATGGTCCACTCTTCCGGCATGTAGGAAAATCGCTTTCGTCAAGTGGTTAAGACCGCTACAGAAAACCAATGCAGAACGTTAAAAGTAAAAAAAAGACAAGCCTGCTGAGGGAGAGATTTAGATATCTATTGATTGTTACAGCGAAATCGTACGCGACATGTGAAAAAAAAAACTGTATTCACCAAATATCTCCTGTTGAAAAGTGCGCCCGTCCAGATTTTCGGGGTATGTGTATTACCGTATTTACTCGCATAGTGAGTATTCCTGGCTACCATCTCTCATCTTCCCCTCTGCAGGCTAGCACAACAGAGGAACTGACAGCCATGTTCATTCTGGAGGTTTCCGTGATGAACCACGAGATGGCTTCGGTGGAACCATCACTGCTGGCTGGTGCAGCTGTGTACTTGATGCTGCTGCTTAATGGAAGGCCAGAAAGTTGGTATGTAGCTGAGTTCCTTCTTTTTTCTTAGTAGCTCTAAAAGTTTACGGTGTTAAAGCTTTCTAAAGTATCCCTGTGCAGGAGTTGTGTGGTGTACGTTCAGTTTTGTGCATTGTGTGCGTTCAGAAAGATCAGCCAGTCTTCTCTGAACGCCATTTTTGAAATTCGACCCATCGCCTACATTGTAATTCTGCAAGAAAAAAACAGAGCAAGGTGTTTGAGTACTTTCATATGGAAACCACCGCGCGTGATGAGAAATGCGATTTTAATTAAAAGTCAATTTCAAATGTTTGCAGCTGTCCCACACGTAATAGGTAGCGAATCCGCCTGGTATGCTATATTGTAAGTCAACTTAAAATTCGGTGTTCACAAAAATATTTTAGCCAATAGAAAGATAATTCTTAATTTTTAAGTGAAGCAATCATTTTATATCACATTTCTGAACTTTCAGGTCATATTGACTAAACAACAAAAGCAAGAATTTCTAGTGTTCCGCACATTTTCCACTGTCGCATGAGATTTGTATCAACGGGATTCTGGGATTCTGTGGGATTGATTCCAGCTCGATTTTGACTGCATTAGTGTGTTGTGTGTGCACGTAATAAACATTGGTGACACAGATATGTCATTCCGTAAGTGCATCTTTTGTATATGTCGAAAACGATTCGTGTGCTATCTTCCTCACCAGAGAGTTGTTGTCGTCATCGGGATAGTTCCCAGGTATTCAGTGTTACATAAAATTGAAAGCCCCTTGCCGAGAGAGACGTCCTAGAGCTGCTTGTGAATCGCAGGTCTCACAAGCTCAGTTTGAAATAGTGGATGTGAGCGCCAAGCGCAATGCTTTTCCTTTGCAGTTGGGACCTCAAAATGAAGATCCACTCCGGTCATTCAGCAGAGAGCCTGTGGCCATTAGTGAGGCAGATGATCAGGATGACCTTGGACGCATGCGAAGATGCGGAATGGGTATGTATTGTATTTACCTTTTTTGAGCGTACAAATGTAAGGATGCATTGCTTATTGTTACTAAGGGTACAAGTCCGCTTCTCAGTCCCTACTGATTTGTATTATTATGCATAGAAATTTCTTATATGGTCCTTCGTAAGGATTCACTTGCAGGGCCAGTGATGGCGCTACGACACGGCAAGCAAGAAGTAAATTTACCGGAAGCGTACTTTTGTACTCGGTTAATTGCGACATTGTCATTTATATGCTCATAATTGCTCGTATACACTTCTAAGACAACCCGCCGCGGTGCCTCAGTGGTTATGGTGTTCGGCTGCTGACCCGACAGACGCGGGTTTTGGATGCCGGCCACGGCGGTGAAATTTCTATAGAGACGAAATTATAGAGGCCCGTGTACTGTGCGATGTCAGTGCACGTTAAAACCCCAGGTGGTCGAAATTTCCGGAGCCCTTCATCACGGCGCCCCTGATAGCCTGGGTCGCTTTGGGGTGTTAGACCCCACTAAACCAAACAAAAAATTCCTAAAAGAACTCTGCATTCACTAGACGCGCCTTTGTTCACCTGTAAAAGTGAAACCCTTGTCTTTCCTTGCCACCGTTTTAGTTGTGTTAAGACGCGTGTTTTAGTTGTGTAGTGTTTTGTTTCCAACGAAATTGATCGGCTGCTGGTTGATTATTTTGCAAGTAATGCATAAATGCGTGTAATAAATGTTAAAGAAAAAAGCTCTCGTCGCGCAGTGGAATCGTCGCCTTATCGCAGGCCCGGGTTTTATCCCCGTATATACCAATTTTCTTTCCTTATTTTTCTTCACTGACAGTTCGTACTTTTTTCAATTATGGATTGGTTTGTGGATTATGGTTTGGCTTGTTGGATGGCTATGGATTAGATTCTAGATTGGCTATGGAATGGTGAATGGGTGCCACATCCTGTCCACGCTACTCATACGCCATAAAAGGCTTTCACCTTAAAATTCCCGCATGTATCTGACTGCATGTGTTTGTAAATTGCTCTAGCATGGGACGAATATCTGACGTCGTTCTCTGTTGCAGGCTCCGTGCTACAAGTACAGGAAGCCTAAGTACGAACGTGTAAGCAGCCTCACGCAAGACCAGGCAGCAATCCTTTACAGGATGGCACGGATTCAAGGACAGCGCACCCCGTCCACTATGTCACGCACCTCGCCCGAACCCGCCACACTGCGTCGACTTTTTCCGTTGGAAGGCCCGCCGAATTGGATGTCCATGTCAACTGAGAGCGGCTGAGAACTTTGTACGGATAATGTCATATTGCATGCACAGTGCTTATAAGAACATGTTGAATGGGGGAGGTTTTTGACAGCGCACGAGGGAGCACTGTGGACGGCTAGATTAAATTCGATTGTTATCTAAATTTTTGTGATGTGTAATAATAAAAAAAGTGCATGCTATCAATTTCAGGAGCCCCCGTAGTGGGTCACATGTAAGAGTGAAATAAACATGGTGGATCATTTTCAGTAATTTGTGTTTGTGAAAAAACATTGAATTGACCATGATGATGATGATGTCGCGGTCACACCCTTTACAACAGGAGAACATCAGTTATCAGAGTCCGACCAAAAAAAAAACAAAAGCGGAAATGCGAGCGCCACCTGTAGTGCAAAAAGGGAAGCTCCACCGGACCTTTTGGTTGGAAAGTTGTTCCCGAGCAGACGTGTGCAAGGCAGCGTTCAGCAGTTCTCGTGCGCTTGTTGTGTTGTTTTAGTGTTGTTTATTTTCCGGAAACGTGCGTTTGCTAACGAAAGAGGATGACAGAGGAGGAGAACCTCCCATCTGCGTTTTTAGAAAGCGAAGATTTTTCGCGTGGTAGCCTCAAATGTGTGGCAAAACCTCCACTCCACCACCTCCGCTGTTGGCCAGGCTCATCGCGGCTGGTCCTTCAAGGAGGAAGGCTACGTCAGAAACTTCATGAATCTTGAAGCAGCAACGATGAACTAGATTTCGTGAGAGTGGCGTGTGAATACCGGTGTTTATGTGAGAACGGCATGGTTCGTCGTTAGTAACAGCCTTCCTTGTCGTTGGTTTCTCGTCATTGGTACGCTTTCTTGATAGGGCTGCTAACTTGGTACAGCGCATTTTGCTGCTGGACACACTTAACTGATTAGTAACCGAACCCCCTTATGTAATACCCCCCCAGGGGCCTTTAACGGTCAAATAAATGATGATGGTGACCCGTTGTACTATCTCAATAATGGCTCGTGCTGATACGGCAGAGCGTTGCTTTTTGCGTGCTGACGGACCGCAGGAGCGTTAGAATGACCGGATATACGCGAGGTTGCGCTCTGCCGTGCTCCCACTGTTCAGATAGCATGGCTTGACATTGTTGCATTTATGGTGAGTGGTCATACTAGTATATATTCGGTATATACGCACGTGCGTCGATGGCAAAACTCTTCTAGAACGACCGAGCTGCGTGCACTTGGCAGCAAGCGCGAAATACAGCAGGAACATCCGTTTCGAGACGAGCTGGGCGGGAACCTGAGCTTTTCCTTGGTGAATGAAGTAATTCGTGCAGCCGTAGGCCAAGCAATGAGCTGGCATTTAAGGAGCTCACATCATTCGCCGCACTACAGCGACGGAATGCACGGCCAGCTGATGTTTTCCAACCAAAAATCGCCTTCGCAAAAATCGCGCAGAAACTAAACTTTTCCGCAAATGGCCCATTTCGACACCATATTCAGGAATGAGAAGTACGTGAGACTCCGCACTTCAGTACTGAAACTCAGCAACTGACACAAACATGCAACTCATGGAAGAGGTAAGTTTTGCAAGTGTAGAATAGACGTGATGGAGTGATCGATAATGCGAAGAAATTTTTAGAGAAAAATTTAGAGAAGTACAGCCTCCTCACTGATTCATGGGGCTGGGACACGATTCCTCAGACCCTCGTTGGAAGCATTTTACTTTTTCCCGGCCGTTTTATTGAATTTGCAGGGTTGCGAGAAGCATTGAACTCTTCTAGTAAGAATGTTTTTAGGTAAGCGGTGAACTGCTATGACTTGCTCTCTGGCTTGCTCCATTCTGCGGAGCACTGCCCCACAAGCCCATTGTTGGGTTGGGGAGGCTTGTATGTGTACTATGTAAGTTTTTCAAATAAATAATTTTTATTTATTTATTAAGGGCAGCAAGGTTTTCGCTATTGGATGGGAACTTTTTTCGAGGATTCATTAAATGTTCCCATTATAATTCCTTAACATCGATGTAATTGTGTGGCGGAGCATTGTGGTCACCAAGCATCCATATACAAATTGTGCACTGCAAAGCGGCAGCCGACAAATAATTGATCCGACTTTTTTTTTCAATAACAAAAAAAATGAATGGCGTACGATTAAGCTTCGCCTTTAGGAGTGGAACGGGGCAGCGTGTTGTAGCGCTGCCAGGGCGTCAACACAAGCACGTAAACTGCATCAGACCAACTTGCGAAACAAACTCATCCCATTGCTTATGATATTTATCTGCACAACAGTGAAACTGCATGCATGTGCTTGCAAGAGCGTAAAAAAGCCATAATGAGGAATAGAGAAAATGCCAGCAAGTCATTTGAACCAATTTGCTGAAATCAGTAGAGTGAGCCACGCAGCCAGCCGTACCACCCTCCTCTGGCCGAAAGCAGATTCGGCCATTTCGAACCCAGTAGCTCAAGTAAATCTTTTCAAAACAGGTGCTGTTCTGTTCCCATGCACTGGTGAGGGAACAGAATAGCACCTGTTTTGAAATAAACGCAAATAAACGTCCTTGTCAATGAAACATCCGTCAGAGAGGTACTAACCATGACAACACTGGGGTTGTATTTATAAGCAAATGGAAAAAATAATGACACACTCACTAAACTAAAATGCCCGGTAGAAGCGACGGCGCGATTAATCCGCCGCATAGCTATAATCGAAAACAAGTGGTAAGGGAAAGAGATTTATGTCGACTGGTGCAGGCCTGTGCGCTAAGCAGGATACTCTATGCTGTCCCTTATTTGAAATTTACGAAAGCAGAAGAGGACAAGTTGGATAGAATGATACGGCAGGCCTACAAAGCCGCCTTAGGACTCCCACTAAATGCCTCAATCGAGAGGCTAATGAGGGTAGCAATCCATACCACCTACAATCAACTGAAAGCCATTTAATGGCTCAAACGGCGACATTAGCCAATTCCAGAACTCGCAGGAGTATTATAACCACGCTTGGAATTGACTATCAACCTACGAACAAAGACGCTAAAGTAGAGAGAGAGAGAGACTCTTTAATGAAACACAGAGAATTTAGCCGGCGTTTAAAAATCGCTGGCATGCTACTCTGCGTAGGGAGGGGAATTCGGGAGATAAAGACAGAAGGAGAGCAGAGTGGAAGAGGTAAAAAAAAACGAAGATAAAATGCGGCCATGAAATGGGTACTAAGGATGCAATGGCGAGTATTGATGTAACCTATGGAATGATGGAGTGCATAGTCCGTCAAAATGGGCTGACGAAGTTCACTGCATGAAGAATGCATGAAGGTAACGTGCAAGTGAATATAAAGCTTATCGAGATGTCCAATGTCTTTTAAATGTGTGAATATAAAGTTCATTGCAAGTCGCTGTTGCCTAAGGCAGGCTAAGAGACCTAAAACTTTGTCCATTGTTAGGGGCACTGAGCAGAGCTTCTGCATGCAATATTCATAGTACGCACGCTCGTTAGCATACGCAGGGCACTCAAGCAAGATATGCTCCACAGTTTCTATCGCGGCACAGTTGTCACAGTGCGGAATGTTCATTTGTCCAAAACGGTATCGTAAGCCGTTTGTATATGCAGCATTCAGACGAAGTCGATGATAAAGTGTTTCCAGATGTCGAGGAATTCTGGGTGAGAGTCTTGATCTAAGATGTGGGTCGAATGAGTGAATAAATTGGTACTGATGTGTCGGCAAACTCCAAAGCCGATACGTTTCTTCGGAAGCAAAACTTTTAGCCATCTGGAATGCATCAGATTTCGTGAAAAAAGTTCTAATGTATCTCCGATGTTGACGGCCCTTACGGGCCGCTTCATCTGCTTTTTCATTAGCCTGAATGCCACAGTGAGCAGGTACCCACTGAAATGTTATGCAGTGACCTTCGGCAATAGCTAAATGATGTAGATACCCGATGTCCAGGAAAACTGGCTGGTGATTCGTTTTCTTCAGCAGGTTGGCCAGGATCTGCCGAGATGCTTTCGAATCGGTGAAGATAACCCAACGGCCGGCGGTTCGGCGCAGGATGTAAGAAACAGCTTCCTTAATGCCGTGAAGCTCAGCTGTCGTAGAGGATGTCCTCCGCTGCAGCCGGTAAGAAACGGTATGGCCTGTTGAGGGCACATAAAGGCCGCATGAAGACCTTTCTTTAGTAGTTGAACCATCGGTGAAGATATGGCTGTGCTGCCTATATTCCTCCGTTAGGTTTGGTTTGGTTTATGGGGTTTAACGTCCCAAAGCGACTAAGGCTATGAGAGACGCCGTAGTGAAGGGCTCCGGAAATTTCGACCACCTGGGGTTCTTTAACGTGCACTGACATCGCACAGTACACGGGCCTCTAGAATTTCTCCTCCAAAGAAATTACAGCCGCCGCGGCCGGGATCGAACCCGCGTCTTTTGGGTCAGCAGCCGAGCACCATAACCGCTGAGCCACCGCGGCGGCATTCCTCCGTTAAGTAGGCGAGAGTACTTTGCAGAAGCGCTGCCTGTGGCATGCGGCTCTTTGCATTCACACCTGGAACAAACTTCTTCACCTTTAGAGGAGAGAGTGTCCATGGAGGAAAGGCCAGAGGTAGTAGTTTCTGTGGCTGATTAATAGTAGGGATGGGCAGGAGCTGCACTGCCTGGCCAAAGCTAGAGTTGCTGTGAGTTAGGTGGACACGGTGCAGGAAGTGCTTCTTCCCTTGAAGAACATGGCGGAGATGGGTACGCATAGTTTCCTGGGCGGCAATCAGCTCTAGTGGGAGACATCCTGCCTCCGCTACTTTTCCTGATGCAGAGGAACCCTTTGGGAGGCCAAGCCATACTCGCAGGCAGTTGTTCCGTGCGACAACGAGATACTTATTGCTTGATGTAGATAATCTTTGAAACACTGGTAGACAGTAGCGCAAGGTTCCTTCAACGTAGGCTTCTTCAAGCAGAAGCAATGATCGGCAGTTTCTACCCCACCTTGTTCCCGCCATGAACCTAAACACTTGCGATGCTGCAGTGATCCTCTCGCGAAGTTTTTTGATCTGAGGTGTCCATGACAGATTATAGTCGATTACAACACCCAGGAATCGCTGAGATCGTACATATGGTAGCGATCGTCCGCCTAGGAGCAGCGGATATCAAGTCATCGTTTTTCTTGTAAACGCCATTGCAACACTCTTTTCTGGCGAGAGACGAAGACCTCTGGAAGCCAGCTACATCGAAATGTGCAATAGCGCTCTCTGTAGACGTTGCTGGGTGATATAGCGCGAGCGTGATGCGGTCCAGATGCAGATATCATCAGCATAAATTGTTATACGGACCCCTCGCGGAAGGTTTCTTCTTATGTGTATAAGGGCAATACTGAACAGGAGAGGGCTGAGCACCGCTCCCTGTGGTACGCCCCTCTCCACTGCGTGAAAGAGTGTTGGACCGTTTGGAGTGGTCATAAAAATTTGCCGTTCTTTCAAATAATGCCCAATCCATTTGTATAGCTTTCCTCCAAGGCCAAGACTGGCAAAGGCGGCGAGAATTGCATGGTGAAAGACAGAGTCAAAGGCGGCCTTGATGTCTAGGAAAACGGCTGTCGGGATGTACCCAGCATGAAGGTACTCCTCAATTGATGAGACGAGGGCGATGATATTGTCAGTCGCAGACCTGTTTTGACGGAACCCGTTCATTTCTTGGGGGAACTAAGTCCAAGAACAGACCCCTGTACCGCAGGGGTCTGTTCTTGGACCCCTTCTTTTTCTGATTTACATCAATGATACTGTTTTGGATCTTACCTGCAAAGTTCGGCTCTATGCTGACGATTGTGTCGTTTACACTGTTGTGGAAAATTCCTCTGATGCGTTGAAACCACAGCGAAACTTGGATTCCATCCAGTCCTGGTGCTCAAAATGGCAAATGTCTTTGAATGCCACAAAATGCCAATTTGTCTCTTTCACTCGAAAGCGTTCCCCATTACAAACAAATTACTCACTACATAATGTTCCCTTGCAAAAAGTACTTGAATACAAGTACCTCGGCGTTTATTTTTCATCTAACCTAACATGGACGAGGCAAGTTGAGTACACTACATCCAAAGCCTGCAGAATGCTTAATTTCTTAAAAAGAAATTTCAATAAAGCACCGTCTAATGTCAAACAACTCCTGTATTTCACTTACATCCGACCAATTCTTGAATATGCCTGTCCTGTATGGGACCCCCAGTTTGCTTACTTATGTGATATGCTCGAGCGCGTCCAAAATAATGCTGCGAGATTTGTGTCCAATAATTACAGCTTCTCAACTAGTGTCACGTCTCTTAAAAACCACCTTGGCTGGGGATCTTTAGCTAACCGTAGGAAACATTTGAGATTACAAATCATGCATCGCATCTATTTTGGGAAGCTGAGCATTGACAAAGACCGGTATCTGCTTCAACCTCATTTTTTTTCTAGACGAGTTGATCATTAGTGGAAGATCCGAGAGATTAAGTGTCGCACAGATGTTTACAAAACCTCGTTCTTTCCACGGACGATCAATGAGTGGAACAGGCTACCAGCCGGCGTCACTGAGTGCTGCACGAAGGTCAATTCCGCGCTTTTTTATCTGATATGTGACGTGGCGCGCAGTTGTCTTGCGCGTGTCTTTTTCATTTCATTAGTGTCATTTTATTTCTGGAGCGTGGTTGTCTTCCTTCAGTGCATGTTTTTCCTCATCTATTAGTTGTGTGATTGTATTTCTGTTATTATGTGTACTTTCGGCCAAATGAGCAGAAGTTATTGTGTCCCCCCCCCCCCCCCCCCCCTGCAATAATGCCCTTGGGCGCTGCGGGTATCTGTAATAAATAAATAAAAATCTCTGCCTCTCCCGTAAACGAGAGTAGAGTAAGCATGAAATGTTTACGGGCCTGAACCGCACCGTAAGGAAGGGAGGAACGCCACCACCCGTTCAGCGCGATGCCTTGCCATTTGAACGCAAGGTTTTTTGAGGAAAGGAAATGACGCAGTAATTCTCTGCCATCTCGGTGGACACCCGAACCACACCGTAAAGGAAGGGAGGAACGCCACCACCCGTTCGGCGCGATGCCTTGCCCTTTGAACGCAGCGCTTCTCCCCCGGATCACGTATGACAACCAAGTGTAACATGGCATTTATGTGCTTTCTGCACGCGTTATTAGAAATCGGAAATTATAATTCCGTGCATTATCAAACCCACAGCTCCACTGATATCTTGATAAACATTGAGAAGGCACTGGCAGCAGTTATTTTTTGTCTCGTTTGGAGACCAACCGGCGCTTGCATGCCGGTCGCGTAGGAGGGCTTAGAGAGTCTCGTTAAATCTCGTTAAGTCTCGTACGGTGCCCGGATGTTCTCGTTTTAGAGCCCGGATGACTGGAATTCAGTGCCCGGATGAGTGGATTTCAGTGCCCGGATGAATGGATTTCAGCGCCCGGATGATGGCTCTCGGTCTCGGCGTGACGTCACCACACTGCCGACAACGGGAGCTAAAAGCATTTCATGCTTAATAATAAATGGCTAGCGGCGACCTTAGCGGCCCACTCGGTGCCCAAGGCTTGAACGCCCATGTCCGAGCTGACCAGAACGGCCTCCCATTTCTCATGAGAAGTAATTTGTACTAGATCCTCCGGTGGTGGTGGTTCTTTGCATCACAATAGTGTGTGATCATATACGGCTGTTTCGGCACAGAACCTGCGCTCGGAGTTGAAGACATCCGGGTATATTTTTGCCAACAGATAGGGACTAAGAAAGGACTTCGTTTGGAGTCTCCTCCGGGCGGTCTCTTTTGCCTCATACAACGTTTTGTCAAGTGCTGGAAATTTGTGCCTTTGCAATTTGTAATGGCTTGTGATATTTTGGAAAGATGCCAGCCCCTCCTTCATGGATACGGTCGACGCATCGACTCGGATGACGAAAGCTCGAGCCATGTTGTGGGCCGCCTCGTTTCACGCATTCCCCAACCCCGGCAACCATTATTTCAATTTATTTCTAAGGCTGCCTGGTCAATTTTAGATTCTATTGCGCCACAGTCGAGATTCTGCCCATGTGATCAACGCCAATGAACACAACGAACGCCGAAGGCCTATGGCTTGAGCGCCGCGTTTCTGGCACAACGTTGTCAATGCCAACGCAAGCAGCGCACATCTGTCACTACCGCCACGTAGCTTAAAGCACGATTAAGGCGTGCACTGTTCCAAGACGGTAGTTATGCGCCTTCCCTCTGGTTCAGGGGTCCACCGAGATGTGTGAGACAGACAGTGCGCTATTTCTTTTCCTCAACAATCAATTTACCGATTTTGCCCTCTGCTTTCCAAGCTCCCGCTCCATTGATTTCGCAGCTGCTGGTTACAGCGACGGCGACGCCGCGAAGCGCAGAAACGGGCGCCAAAGAGCTGCGCTCTAAAAGAAACGGCACGCAGGCATTTGAGTAGCGTGAAGCGAATCTATTTGCTAGTGACGAAACGCAGCCACTGCGTGGACGAAAAAGCAAGCACTGTTTATGTACGCGAGAGACGCGATAAACTACGGCAAAGTTTTGCGCATTGTCGTCAAGGCGCGGCGGAAAACAATAATATACTTCAAAGACAAAACAAGTTTCCAAGCGTCGCATATGACGCCCTCCGGTGAATATTCTGCCGCTCGTGCTCGGCATAGCGGTAGTTCACATGCAAGGGCCCAGTCATTTCCGCAGTGGGAACATAGAACAGGTCGTGGTCTTCCGCTTGCGACGTTGTGGCGTCGCGACGCCGCTGCAACTGTCGGCCCCCGTTACCTCGTTCAGCAGCGCCTTCTCGGAAAGGGTCATCAGCAGCAGCGAGAAGACCATCATATGGACGGCTGCCACCCCCACTGGGAGCGCGGAGAGGTCGCTGGGAAGGACGCGCTCGACGACCTTGAACGCCTCCGACGCCATGGCGCCCGGCCTGCCGAATGTGTACGCCCCGGAGAAAGCCACGCTCCGGACCCGGGTGGGGAACAGCGCCACAGTGTGGACGCAGAGCAGGACGTAGGCGATGTTTAACAGCATCTCCCGCCACATGAGGCCCAACTGAGCCGAAAATTTGAGGCCCAATAAGTGCAAGGCCGCCTGGAAGAGCAGTAGCAGGGAGACCGCCAGCAGAAAGACTACCAGGGGCTCCCGTCGGCCATGATGCCTGATGATGAAGTAGGCTATGGTCATGGCCGGCACGTTACCAGCGATGATCACCCACTTGACGGCCGAGAAGTACGGCAGGTCAAGGTTCCGGTAGTAGTAGTTGACGAACAATGTGAACCAGCAGCTGAAGATGACGAAGCAGTGGGCCAAGACGGTCCGCGACATGTAGCGCAGCCGCGGTTGGTAAACTGCCGGATGCCGTTCTTCCTGCTGGTCGCGGTTAGCAGTTCCTGCTCTACCGGCGCGGGCAGCCAGCATCTCCTTGACCAGCTCTAGGCGTTCGATGACGACCTCGGGCTCTTCGTTGTTGATGCGGGCGGCCCAGGGGGCAACTCGCCGGGCTTCGTGGAAGCGCTTGTTGACGATGAGCCAGTGGGGCGACTCCTCGGTGAAGTACACCGTCAGGATGAGCGACAGCGCCGGGGCCACCAGCCCCGCGTGGCAGATGCTCCAGTCGAGCGCCAGGTACGCGATGAAGCCCACGTACACCGGCGCGAGCACAGTGGGCCAGCAGACGGCGAGCGCGCAGAAGGCCTCCCGTGGTCCCGGTGGCGTTGATTCGAACAGGAGCACGAAGGCCACGACCTCGAGCGCGCTCACGGCCGCCGAAGACACGAAGCGCAGCGCTACAAACACGGCCGCCGTGGGCGCCAGTGGCGCGGCCACTCCGGGGAACAGGAGAGCGCCCAGTGAGGCCCACATGATGGGCCTGCGACCCCAGCGGTTGGACGCGAGCCCGGCGCATGGCACCGACAGTGCGCCTGCGCACATGAAGGCCCCGCTGAGGAGTTGCTGGTACCAGGTACGGTCACAGACCAAGTTCCAGTGGACCACCACTGTGCGGCCTGTCATGTGCGTGTCGTAGTCCCAGGCGTCGCAAGCGACCACGACCCGAGCGTCCCCCTCGGCATCCGGGCCACTTTCTCTCACTGTCGCTGCGAGCGGCGTCTCGTAGCGGTGGCAGCTGTTGAACCTTGCTGCGGAGCCTGGCGACCGTGGCACGGACAGGTTCTTCCAGGCCTACGCGCTCGTGTTGGAGTACTCGGCGCTGGGGCGGCACCAGTGGTCCACGGGCTCCAGATCGATGGTGACGGCGAAGCTGCACGTGTAGGCGACGAACGTGGTGATCTCCGCGCAGAGCAGCACTAGCTTCTGTGGAGGCGTCCGAAACCGAACACGACCATGGTCTGGAAGAACGTCTCCATCTCACTGTCCGAAATAGGCTCGGTCACCGGATGGAACAGGCTCGGCAGCAATGCTGACACCATGCTGCGGGAGCGCTTTCGTTTCGCCATGATTCTCTCGATGGTTCGCTGCCTGTCTCGAAAGCAATAGCCCTCCTTGCTGTGCACCTCTGATCGTAGAACATCCTTTCTTCGTCTTCTCTAGATGGCAGCCCGCGCGTGGGCGTGCAGGTGATGATGATGATGATGCACATACCCACGGCCGGGGATTGGGCAGGGTGCATAGCCGGATGCCCGTGTCCAAGACACGGGCGGTTCATCGTTCTCTTTTTTATCTGATGAGAATGTGCACTGACAGCTTTGAAACCGTGGGCTCCCCTGTCTCCTTGTCTATAAGCTTTTCATAGCTACCTACAGTCGAATACAACTCAGAACACAGCCACAAATGCTCCTTAAAATACGCGGTAAACGTTTAAAATCGCTTGATATAAATTTGAAGCGCACAACGAGACATGTCTGACCAACACGCCCAAAAAACCACTTTGCTTAAAACGGCGCTTAGAGATTTTCAGGGCGTTATCTCCTGTGATGCCACATTGGCATCATGAGAACCGGTGGAGTGGCAACTCAGCTTCAAAAATAATTCCCCTCCATTTTTCTGGTTTAACTAATGAGACTTAGGAGCGCTAATTCGCTTGTTCTTGTTCAGATTTGTTTCCATTTATGGACTTTTATATGCTTGAAAATCCAAGTTGCATCCAAAAGTTCTTAATGCCGTTCCTCCGTTTTCCTTTTGCCATAATATGCCACCTCGGCTGCTCCTTGCGATTGGGGTTGCCTTTCCCCCTGTTCAGCGGCCTCTGCAGCCACTTCTACAGTACTCTCGACTGCACGTTCCTCCGGCGACTTCATCATTCGCTTCTTCTTTTTCGCTGTTCGCATTTCTCGCTCTTCATTTGTTTCTGCATCTTGTATAGCAAGTTTATATACTAGAACTCGCTGTGGTGTTCTCTGCACAGGAAACCATTTCAGATTTTATCAGTGCGCTGCCTTGAACACTGCTTACCTGTCACAATTCCGGGGAGCAAAGCACTTCTGCAACTGAACCCTCCCAGTAAGTGCACGATTCATTTGCGCACTGAATGCGAGAAGGCTTCACTCCCCGTGAAGAAACACCAACGTAGGAATAAAATGTTATGGAGAAAAACATTCTAGAAGTCAATACGAAATGGCAAACAACTGGATTCACGGTCAGTGGTGGACTGCATGCAACTGCTACACGCAATCTCACAAGTCGTTTGCAGCCCATGTGGATGCCAGTACAATCTGAGGCTATCAGAACAGCGCACGCAGCATGTTTCAGCCCGGCCCCCAGTTGCCGGCGCGAAGAGTGTGCTTCCACAGGACCTGGTGTGCCCGTGGCGTCTGAAGCTATCGCTCAAAGGTTTCCCCGCCGCGGCAGAGATAAAGGCGACAAGGCTGACGTTCGAGCGAGCCCTGTCCTTACCCTAGCTTCCCTCGCGCCTTTATCCCCCCCTGCAGCCTACACACATTGCCTAGTCGACGTCGCTCGATATGCAACTATGGAGGCTGAAGTAATCACCTATCCAGCACATAGGCGGCTTCATTGCCGCCGCGTTGAGTTAGCGATGTCCTTATTATAACTTGTTTCTGGCCATGGCGACCGCACAACAGGAAATCCGCTGCCACCAGCCGTCGGCCGATTGAAATCGGGCGATTATCAGTGTGGTCTGATAAGTGTAAAGACAGCGCAGAAACAGAGAGAAACAGAGCGCCGACTGAGATCAGCGTGTACTGTGACCATGCCTTTAGCGATGGGATCTGCCGACGTCAGCATCGTTGACAAGTAGCATTTACGTGATGACGTGAAGGAGGAGGAGGTAAACTTTATTAAAGAAGAGGTCTTAGGCGCGGATTGGGGTGATGTTCCCCTCCCCGCGGTGGGCTCCTCTTCTAGGCCGGACGCCAGGTGGCCGACCGACGATGTCGTTCGTAGAGTCACTGGAAAAAATTTCTTTTTTTCCAGTGACTCTAGTCGTTCGGCGACCTCTTCGGCTCGCTCTGTGACTCGAAGTTGAACCTCCGGGTCCGAGCTGAGCAGCGCGGCCTCCCACTGAGATTGGGTAGAGAGTGTAGACTGTGCGATGGCTTGTCTTGAGTGCATGAGTATAGGATGTGCAGTGTGTCTGCCTTTTGGTGCCCACAGAGAAAGCAGACGGGGCTGTACTGCTCCGGGAACCATATGGAGTACATGTATGGATTAAAGAAAGTGTCTATTTGGAGCTGCCGCCAACTGACTTGTGTTTTACTCAGAGATTTATGTGGTTCTGGGAAGATCTGTCTTTCTTTCTTGAAGTGGGTAGTAATTTCTTTGTAGGTTGTCATTCGCTCCTTGGCCGACCTGAGTGCGGGGTAGTGCACCTCCCGGTTAACCACGAATCCTCGGGCAAATTGGTGCGCCGCCTCGTTTCCTGGATGGTCCGAATGGGCGGGGACCCAGATCAATGTAATCTGGCGGGTATTGGAGATTTTTTGTGAGACTTTTATGACTGCTGAGTGGGCCCTTCCTTTTGCAAAATTTCGAATTGCTGTTTTGGAGTAACTTATGATGTATTTGGCAGTGGTGGAGGTAATGGCTAAAGCTATGGCAGCTTCTTCGGCCTCCTCCGGAAATTTTGTTTTATCTATTGTCGCCGATGCAAGGGGAGAACCTCGATGATCGACAACTGCTAGAGAAAAGGCGTTTCTGTTCGAATGTTCCGCCACGTCCACGTGCGCCGTGTCTTTCTGAACTGAAAATCTTTCGTGAAGTTTTTGTGCCCTAGCCTTTCTTCTGTCCGTATCATAGTGTGGATGCATGTTTTTGGGCAGAAGAGGGACTGTTAAGTGTTCGTGCACGTGTCTTGGAATTGGCAAGGTGTGTGTACGGATTCCTTCATATTGTATTCCTGCTTTCTTTAGGATGAAACGTCCCGTTTCAGTGCCTGATAGTCTTTCATATTGTGCGGTGAGGTGTGCTTCTAACATTTCCGCTAAGGTGTTGAAATCCTAACTAATAGTTTTTCATTTGGAGTATGACGAGGGAGGTTGAGCGCAATTTTCTAGGACTGTCTAATTAGAGAATCCAGGTCGTCTCTTTCTCTCACTGTGAGGGTGACGTATGGTGTAGTGTAGTTGACTCTGCTAAGAACGAAGGCTTGTATTAGTTTCCTGGTCTCGGCTTCTTTAACTCCTCCTCGCCTATTCGCGATGCGTCTGATGAGGAAGGTGATTTCGTTGACAGTGTTTCTCAGTTTCTTAATTAACGTGTCGTTTTTTTGTTTTGACTGGGCGAGCCTTTTCATTAGGCGCGCCCAATCGACGCGGGCGGCATGAGGCTCGGCAGGACGGAGTCTCGACAAGTTTTCTTTATTCTCGGCGTGTAGGAGGAAGCGTTGCGCCAGCTGTAGCCAACAGGAGGAGGGCGTCGCCAGCTGCCACTGACAAAGGGTGCGATGATGATGAGCGCGATAAACACGGTTGCGTGCACATGCAGATGCCAGGAGAAAAAAAAAAGAGGCGAAGAATGAACACGTGCTTTCGCACGTCTACTCTGTTTAACTACGTTATAACCCTACCACTTTTTTTAACCACCAATTTCTTCGGTGTTACTGAGGCTACAGTAGGGCATAACTTAAAAAAAAAATCAGCAGTTGGCAACAGTGGGCCACGGTGCGCGCCGTTCGGTATTACTCCGCTGGCCAATCATAACACTAAATCAAATCATCTTTTGATGCCTGACATTATTAAACAAGTCAGGTATCAATATTACAGGGCTTACAATTTCCTCTTGTGATTAGTATCTTGTTTAGGCTACAAGAAAAGTTTTGACAATGGACTACTTTTTTTGTGGAGGAATTCTGTGTGGCAGTCGTAAATGCGGGCGGAGCTTCACTGCATACTTGCGCTGCATTCGACTACAGCTTAACTTTTGCGGTGCGGAGACTATGGGATAGCGATCACTCGTAGGCATTTCCTAACCTAAGTAAATATCATCTCATGGTCCCTTAAAATATATTAAAATAACAGACCACTGACCAAAACTTGTCATGAGGTTGTGGCGGGAATGAAAAGATCGCGCTAAATTTTGTAAGAGCTGAGCACTGCAATGTAGAAGAAACAATAAAGTTCCATAATTTTAATTTGGCAATGAAAATTTTTCATAAAGCCATCTTGCAATGAAACTCGCCAATATCGGTGTATCCCACCTCGTGGCCACATATCGGTAAAACATCACGATCTGCTTCAAGCACACCTTGTTTTTTTTTTATTTGAGGAGTGTTCGCTATGTTTAATTGTAATTTAGACTCTATACAGTGCACCCTCCGATGAAAGCGAAAGCTCTCGTTCATCATCGCCCATGTGCTTTTACACGTCACTAGATGGTGCCACAGTGTTTCACATTTCTTGGATGCAGCAGCGACAGTGCACTAAAGCTTTCGGCGACGAGGCATGCGGAAACTAAAATGAACGCTACTCTTACTAAAAATTGCTAATCACTGTATGACGGATGAGGCTATGTTTTTAGTATAGCACTTTTACTATTATTAGTCTATACTTTTAATGCCGTGATATGGCCACCGCGCTCCGCCCATCATAGTTTCCAGAATTGGGATACATAAAAGCGGGCGCATGCACTGATATAAAAATTTCCGGTAAAAATCTATGAAGCTTCCAATAAGGACTTCATGGCATCCAGCACTTTAGACAACAAGCTTTCTGTTGCGCAAAAAAAAAAAATTGGTTCAGTCCCTTTAAAGTAGAGGACATTCGGTGGATAAAAATCTGCCTGCTGACCCTGCAGCTTCGTGTTGGTCTTACTCAGAGCAGCTGCAGAAAATGAATGGAAAGCCCATTTTTTAAAAAGCAAGCATTAAATACTAATGCCTCCAATTTAAACAGCGCTCATTTTTCATATTGGCTGTTGAATGTGGGTGCATTAGCTCGCATAATGGACACGTAATGATTTTACTCCTTCATGAATTGTACACTAAAGAGGGTTAACACACATTTAAAAAGTGAATGCTAAGCACTTATTTAATGAACATGTAAATATTTTCATCAAGTTTTTGATGTGATGAAGACCCAGATTAAAAAAAGTCAATTTTGGGCTGGATTGTGCAAATGGAAATTGTGTTTAGCTGGAACACCTCTTGCTTCCAGCTGGGAGAGTGCTTTCCTGGCTGCTTTCCAGCTCCAGCTGCAGAGCCACTGCACCCAGTGCCGTTCCCCCTGGCAACTCCTAATTTTCTACATAAAAGCCACTCAATGTCAATCTTTATGTGGACGAAAACGTCGAAGCAGCTAGGTGGTCAATATTTAAAGTGGCCCCGAAAAACATTTGCAGTTTAATGTTTTCAGTGTAGGTTGCACAGTGTGCTATTGTGTTTTCGCTACTATGGCCTTCGTGCGCTACGTTCACACCAAAGTCGCGTGCGTGTGGGGCTCGCCATTTGACGGCTCTTACTGGCAATCGATCCTTACTGGCAATCGTGCCTGGGCCCGCAGATGTCAACGTGGCTAGCTCCAAAAACACCGTGCTTGTTTAAGTGCGGGCTATGATTAAGTCAGGAATTAAAGGGGAATGAGTCGTGCGTTATCTCATTTCACTGCAATACATTGGATATCTTTTTTTTTTTTTTCGAATAGGCTTTCGAACGCGAGCTTACGAAACACGCTGGAATGCCAACATCAAAGTGAAGGGACCTTGAGAAATAAGTCATGCATGTGTAACGAGGTCCTCAGAATCTCACGCATGCATGTATCGGGGTCACTGACCTCTGTAAGTGCTTTAAATGGTTAATTACATGTGCCACTTGGCCCAATGAGCCAATATGCGTTGAAGCCCGATGGTGCAGTCTGTGACGACGGTCAGAAAGCGACGTGCCCTTTCGTGCGTACCACGCAATATTCGTGCGCGGTCTTTTTGCGCGAGCTATTGCTTGGCGGCACTCGATTTTCTCAGCAGCTTTTCCTCCGTGACGTATGGATGGATGGATAGGAGCGCCCCCTTTGAAACGGGGCGGTGACAACCGCCACCATGCTCAGCCGTTCTTTTTTTTTCTTTTTCTTTTCTTTTTTATTATTTTTGTAAAGTGGTTTGGGGACGTCACGTGCCGTGACGTCATCTGGACATTAGCGCGCGAGCGGCGCGAACTTGATTGCTTTTGTATTTTGTAAATAGTGTACAAAGCTCTCCCCTATCCTTTCTTGCTGTCGCTCCCGTCTATACTTCTCCTCACTATCCTCTCCCTTTCCCTTTCATGTCCGCCGGCTGCAGCTTGGGTGCTTAAGATATTAGATAGCTATTGCCGCGGCCGACAACACTCTTTTGCTTCACTTTTTTATTTTTTAAATAAACCACTACCACCACCACCAATATGCTACGCATAAAAATTCTTGCCATCCTCTCGGGTGTGTATGGTGCACCTGTGTTATGCACTCGGCTTATCATAATAGAGGCCAAACTCAAAGTCCACGAAGGTCAAGAGGGTCATGAACTCGTGGCTAATCGAAACGTTCTGGATATTTTCTCCTTATCGGATCACTCTTACAATAGACAGTGTGCAGGGCGCGAATTGAAGCGCCGTCACAAAGGTCAATTCAGATACTCCATGGACAATCATAGCTATGTCAAGGGAGAAAACCAGCCAAAAAAGATGGAAACACAAGAAGAGAACGACGCAGGACAACGGCATCACAGCTAGTCCATCGTCATTCAGTCCCATCGTCACAAAAAAAAAATATGACAGATAATCAATGCGAGTGATGCGGCAGAGTATACATTAGCATGTGGCACATCGTGTACATGTGCTCACTACGCGCCCTGCATTCTCTCCCCTCCACTTACCGCGCCCTTTCGCACTGCCGACTATCGTAATCGTCTGTCATTATTTTTGCCCCCTTTACTGGGCAATGCAAGGTATTACTAACTAACTAACTAACTAAATCGGCATCTGATATTTTTCTGTGCTGCAGCGAAATAACAATCGGGCGATAAATTAGGGAGTGCAGTTCGTTAGATTGAGAGATAGATGGCCCCGTAAGACGCGAGCGTGAGGTCCCTATCGCTGTTTCTTCTCCCAATTTTCAAACGGGGGGAGGGAGGGGGGGGGGGCTTATCATTCCAATGTGAAATCTCTTGGGCAGTGGCGGCACTATAGTCATCTCGCCCATACTCCCCGCAGGTGCTCGCCGTGACATCGATGACGAACTTCGAGTGGTTGACGCTGAAACGGCACGGCGTGCTCTACGAGTTCCCGCGGTGAGCTCAGTACATGGGCATTATCGTGGCTGGCGTCGGACTGGCCATCATCCCCGCGGTTGCCCTCAAGGAGCTGTGGGCTGCGAAATGGGTGAGGAGGGGCTACTATGTCCTGCAGTGAAGAGCGTAGCAGTGGGTGCTGTGTATGTGTGCGCGCGATCCTCTTTTCGTCACAAAGCACAGAGATCATTGCACACGAAAGACGACCGGCAGTTAGAGCGGTATTAAAGCGTTATATTAAAGACCTGCTAACCCTACAGAGGTCCGTATGCTCCTCGGGAGTCGACTGAAGGTTCCACGAGTTAGTAGGCTCCGATGAAGAGCATATGGACCCTTCTATGTTTGCAGCTAATGCTGAGTGCAACTTGGGAACTGTGCGTTTGGCCAACAGCGAGGAGAGAAGATCTGTTCTTCAAAGCAGAGATGTGTGTGCAATATGAGCACAGCTCCTCGAATTTCGATCCTCTCTGACTCGACTCCAATTTAACTCGGTTGTACGCCATGAACCTCGTGATAGAGTAATGGAGCTTCCCCAATCAATGGATAAGCGGTCCGGCGACTGCGTGTGTACATATGAGAAATGTAACTAATACTACCGTGGGACTAAGAAAAACAATCGGGAAGAAAGGTGTCCCTGTGCTTAATGCAATATGAAGTAGAAAAATAACAAATAATAAAGGAATTTTGTATAGCAGAAAATAAGCAAATACAAGCGCAAAATTATTTGTGCCGTTAGAGCCGAAGCCATTGGAACGCCTGTTAAGGAGAGTTATTGTATTACGAAGGTAAGTAATTTTTTTTTCTTGAGATGGCTTAGTTGATGAAAATCACGCGATATAATAAGCATGATGAGGAGGCCGGACTTCGGTATTTTCGTTCCTGGTGGGCAGGGGAAGAATTTCAAAAAGATGGATCGAAAATGACAGTTGAGAATCTCGGGTGTTGCCTCCGTCTCTTGAGGCATTGGGGACATATGACTGGAGGCTAATCCTTTAATGATCCTGCGAGATTGATTTCGTTGCTCTGCGTATCGCTACATTCGTAGTTATGGTTTCTGACGCGGCGTTCTGTCGCAGGACTTCTGGAAGGCGATCAGCCCCCGCGAAGACTGGGGCCCCTAGGGCTACGAAGACCGGCGACGCTACCGGCTCTTCATGGTCGAGAAGGGCTACATGAAGGCCGAGGACGCCGAGAGGCTGAACGAGAGCGAGAGGCCCCAGCGCGAGCTCGAGCTCAAGCTCAAGGCCATCGAGGACGCCAAGGAGGCAGCTGCGAACAAGGGGGATAAACCGGACCAAGAGGCAGCTGCCGGCGAGGGCAAGCAGGAGCCGAAAGCGGAGGCCAAGGATGAGCCCAAGGCCGAGCCACCGAAGCCTGAGGCACCAAAGCCCGAGCCCCAAAAAGGCTGAGATTTGCACGTCGATGTGAAAAGGCTGCTTGCTTGCAAACTGACTGAGTGTCGGGTAATAAAGCGGCACGAGTCGTAGAGCCGTTTTGTTTCACCAGGGTACCGAATCGTTTGCGGGGCCTACAGTATCTTGGCGGGTCCCATGCAGCTTCTTTTGTAGATTTATATTTGCAATGCTTAGAAACTTCTCGTGTCTGGCGTATCATTGAGAGCATGGTAGGCTGTCCACGCTTGTGTAAAATAAAAGAAAGAGGAGTACTATAGTCGGATACAACTAAAGTTTGCAGTGAAGCTCCGCCCACTTTCAGCCTCCGCGCACAGAATTCCTCCACGACAAAAAAGTAGTCCGCTACTTAAACGTTTCTTGTTACCTAAACAGGAAGCTTATCACAAGAAAAAAAATATGAGCTCTAGAACTTTGAGACGTGGATTGTATGGTACAGTCAAACATTAAAAAGCTGATTTCGTTTACAGTCGCGATTGGCCAGCGGAGTAATACAAGATGCCGCAGACCGCAGCCCAGTGTTAGCAACTGCTGTTTTTTTAACCTGTATCCGACTATACATTCCGATATATGCCTAAAAATGATGCAAACGTAGATGTAGACAGTGGCATTGTTCGGAGTGCTCGCGCACGACCCGCAGACCATTAAAATCCATATCCCTGCAGTGAACACTCGTCAGTGTTGTGTATTCAACACTGTCGATCGCCATTTGGCAGTCTCAGCAACAGTGTTTGCACTGTGTGACAGGCGCTAGGCACAACCACGTGTAAACACAACGGTAGCAGATAGGATAGGATAGGAGAACTTTATTTGGCTCTAGCACAAGTGTTCTTTTATGCGGTCAGATGAGTCCATCCGCAACGGTCGGTTGCCCCTATTCCAGGGCTCCGCTGGATGCTGCCGTCAGCTGAGCTCGCCGTATCAAACCGATCTGGTCATCGCGGCAGTCGCTGGAGAGCAGACCTTCCCAATGCTCCACACTTGGGCGTTGTGTAACTGAGACGATGTCAACCTTTTGACATGCCCATGTGATGTGATACAGTGTAGGTTTTTCATGGCACCACGGGCAATTGTGTGCGTAAAGTGTGGGGTGAATTTTACTTAGTGTGTTTAGATTTGTTTATGACCCCGTTTGAAGTTGTCTCCATGTGACAGCCTCTTCTTTGTTTAAAGATTTGTGCGGTGGTGGGTACCGCATCCTGCTGCCTTTGTAGTTGTTGAGTATGGCCGAGTATTCCTGAGGTACTGCCAGGGATTCCTCAAGGTCGTTGACGTTGGATGCTCGGTAGTTAGTACATGCTCGAGCTATCCTGTCCGCCTCTTGGTTTCCTGCCACCCCCGTGTGCTTCGGCACCCAGACGATCTTATGTTTGATCGGCTTGTGTGGTTTTGCATGTGTTTGTTGCGTTTTGCAGTCTACAGAGCGGAGTATGCGGAGCGCTCTGTGACCGACTCTGCCGCAAAGGTAGTTGCGGCAGGCTGCTTGTGAATCAGTAAGAATTGTCAGTGACTGCCCAGTCCGATAGCCCTCCGCTGCCGCTAGAGCGACAGCCGCTTCTTCAGCCTCAGCTATCGTGCAGTCTTGCAGTGAGACGCTGGTAATCTCGTGTAATTCCGAGTTGACTACAGTGTCCACTGCGTTGTTGGTGCCTTGTCCCCTTGTCATGGCATATGTGGCAGCGTCCACATACACTGTTGTATTCTGGGATGCGTGTGTTTTCTGTAAGCGGTCGGCCCTTGCCTCTCTTCGGTCTTTGTGGAGGTTAGGGTCCATGTTTCTTGGTATTTGTGCCACCCTGAGCGTGCTGCGCTACTCATCGGGGATCGTTTCAGTTCTCAATATTTCTCGAATTTGTTCGGTGTAGCCCAGTTTCTTTAAAAGAACTAACTCTGCCTTTTGGGGTCTGCTGTAGTCTGCGCATTTGGGCAACATGCTGAGCTTCCCGTAATTCCTCGAACGTGTTGTGCAGTCCCAAGGCTAAGAGCTTTTCAGTTGAGGTGTTGTGGGGTAGTGGGAGCGGTTTTATACGCTTTGCGTAAAATCGCGTCCGCCTGTTGTATTTCACTTCTGATATGATTGTAGAACAATCGAGATAGTGAACAGAAGCCAAGTATACGATACATTAATACTCGAGCAGAATGAGAGGAAACTTAAAACAACAAAGACTCGAATAATTAAAAAACTGATGCCCCGAACCTACTGGCAGACACTGAGAGCAGAGAAAAACGGCTCTGGGGACAGTAAACTGCTGCACATGTGAAGCATGATTATTCACGGTGCTTGATGAAATCTACAATCTTTTTGCCCAGATTGAAGCGGGACATCCCGTCAGTGACAAAAGAGGAATTAAGGAAAACTTTAGGAGCAATGCAAAGGGGAAAGGCAGCTGGTGAGGATCAGGTAACAACCGATCTGTTGAAAGACGAAGGGAAGATTGTGCTAGAAGAACTAGCCACCCCCCTGCTTTGTATAGACTTCCTTACCCCCCCGACGTCACGAAGATGCGGTGGCGCTGATGTCAGTAGCGACTTTCGCGCGGTAGGCAAACCAGGTTTCGTCTGCCGTGCCTACCGCAGCTACCGGCGGCTGCCTGCGCACTGCAGAAACATCATGTACTGACCAGCTGCGTCACTGTCGCATCCGCAGTTAGATTAGCCCTAATAGGTTTCTCGCAAATAAATACCGCATTAGGAAGTCTGGGCCGCGGTAGTAAAAGCGCGAAGTCTGGGTGCCGACCGGCGCTGCCAGTCAACGTACTTCATAGCAGGCAAATTGCCGAGCACATTCACGTGAACAACAGCATGGTCCGCTTAAAATAGAGCAAGGAAAAAAAAGCATATATATAAATGCGCACGTATTTATCACCCTGAGCTGGTGTGCACGGGCGCCGGCAGGGTCACTCACCACCAATGAGTGCGTTATTTTCTCGATAGTATAGCATATTTTAAAGTGTGTTGATGTTATACGAACGTATAATAGCGCGTTTTAGGGCATTTAATATATAATTGAAACTATTTCTCAACATGATCGACGTAATTATGTGATTCTAGTAGAAAGAAGTCTGATAAGTTGTGGCAAACCTTGCGCTCTCGCGTTCGCGCACGTTGCGGTCACGTTCGCGGTCGGAACAGCGTACTTTAAGTGTGCTAAAAGCCATTAGCTTTTCATTGCATCGTGCCTGTGTCATAAGCTGCTTCATGAAGTAGTACATGACCGTGAAGCCTGTTTGGAAAGAAGCAACTGCAGGCGGGCTATTAACTGAGGCACGTAGCGAGATTGACACGGGATGAGGCAATGAAAAGTGTTTTCTTTAGTGATGCATGAGATATGTAGCCAAATTTAGTGCAACTATGAAATTGCTCGGCTAATTGCAGTAATGCATTTTATTGCCAGCTATACCTGGTACAGTTCTTGGGTAATTATGATTAACACCTTCGTCATGTCTCCCCGGGTCTTGAATAATTAAGTAGAAAGTGCGGAATTTTTTTATGTTTGCATGTTCCCAAAGCCGTGTTCTCTTTGATGCCGGTATCACTTCTTTTTACTTCAGATTCTCAGTACTTATGCATGCATAGCCACATGAAAACTTTTCTTATAAATATAACTAACATACTACTGCTCCTTTAGAAAAAAATTTAAAGAGATTTATTGCATTCCTAAACGTCTCTGGAATCGTTCGCGACAAATAGAATCATTCTGTTTCCATTCGGTACAAATTTACAAAGGGGCGAGTGATGTCAATCGCAGAAAATGTGGTAGATAACAAAACAAACCTTTTAGTTTATTTCCTCGTTTACGGCTTCTTCGCTTTCACTTTGGTCAAAGAAATACGGCAGTTAAATCAACGAAACCTCTGATCCCTCTTCTTCGTATTGATGCTACCACTGTGGTGCTCCGTCGTCGGAAACCCGCAAAATTCGCGACGTGCCAGGACCATCAGAAACCCTATTACGTCATTTTTTACAACTACAGATCTAGAAAGTGTAATTTTATGAATTTCTACTAAATATTTTGCTATAGTTGTTCGTCACTAATCAGAAGACCCAGGACTAGGAAAGCATATAATTTCAGGAATCGAAACTCTTCCCCAGATCGACCCGTTTAAGAATGGGAGAAGTCGGCCTGGCTGGTGCCTGATTTGACGGCTAAAAACAGCGGTTACGCGAGACAGATGAGATCGGGACACGATCGACACTGTCCCCACTCTTCGCACTGGGCGACACGTGTGTCAACAGATGGTGAGCGCACGTCGGCTCTTCCTAAAAAACTCCAGTGCTTCGCTCACTACTGTCCCGAGGTAAAATCATCCTGGCTAGTGCAGAGTGCCAAAAACTTATTATTTATTCAATGCCTAGGGTAGAAACCAACGGCAGAAACGCTTTCTAGCGATAATACAATACACTGTGGTGAAATACGCCGTACGTGGCCAACGCGAGCCCGTGTACTTGGAGGAAAACTTAGTTGACAGCATCAACCATTGTTCTGGTTCTCAGAAACTCAAAACGCGCCCACTAGCAACTGCAGCGCCACCTCGCTTGTTTGCAAACATGAAGGAGGTCTTATCACGTGGTTTAGAGGCGAGTGAGGTCGGACGATTGTGTTACTTCTAGCATCCGGTCTGCGGCAGTGGCAGTGTTCGTGTCCAATAAAGATATCTTCCAACCCACAGAAGGCACTCTCGGAACCTTTTTCGATATAGGAAGGGGGGCAAAGCCACCTAATCTGCATGAGACGGGAGTCGCTGAAAAGACAAGATAGAGTCACCGAAAAAGGGTTTCAGTGAATCCAAAAGAATACAAAGGAGGCCAACTCCCTGATCTCCCTTGGCCTAAACTATTCTTGCGGGCAGAGTGGGAAGTGAAAACAATCTTTGAACAAGGGTTTATCGTAGAAAATTTTCTCTCAGTGATTCAGCTTCCCTGAAATTTCGAAAGTTGGCTGTTCTTTCAATACAATGGGCGCGCAGGGGACGTCCCATCAGTGCCTTCTTGGTGGCCCCTAGAGGGTTGCATACTGGAAAAAGAAGGCTTTTTGGCAGGAAATTTTTTCGCAGTTAGTCAGCTTTCGTGGAACTTTGAATCTTCTTGAATAAACAGCGCGAACGACGACAAGCACAACAGCAAAGGCAACGGACGACACAGCGCTTTCCAGAGAACTACGAAAGTTGGCTGTTGGTTCAATACAATAGGCTTGCGGGGGACGTCTCAATGCCTTCTCGGAGGGAACCACAGGCGACCCAACCCTTCTTGGTGGCCACTAGAGGGCTGCCTACTGGAAAAACATTCACTGATGTCAAATCCCCTCAAACATGAATGCCAGAACAACACTGCAAAATGAATCCTACATTTTAACACCCTCTTTTTCGTTACTGCATTTTCAACACCCCACTGGTTGAACACGGGCCGCCAGCTTGTATCATACACGTGCAGTTCCTTTTTTTAATATCGAGATTTATTGCCTCAGAGAATCAATGGTCGAAAGTGTGATGAAGGCTGCAGTAATGTTAAAGTAATGGGAATAGGTTAGCTGATTTTGTGAAGTCCAGTAGCGAGCGATGGAATGGTCCCTGCTTCCAGGCGATATATGAAGCAGGGTTGCACGAGGAAAGACCCGCTGCCTTCAGGTGCCGGATCCTTGTAGGCTTGAGAGCAACGCAGTGCCACAGTAAGGGGTGAATGTCGGCTTCAATGGCCTCGCCTGTACATAATGGCCACTCAGGCCGAGGAAAGAAATCTCGGTTCTGAGGCCCCCTCCGAGTGACGGCAGGTGTGAGGGCTACAACCACCCAGTTCCTCTCAAGCGCAACTCCTCTGCATGCAGATCGTTTTCGCGGAAGCGGATTGGACCTGCGGTGGGCAGAACACTGACCACGTGTCTTGGTTTTCGACAAGTTTTCGGTGCAGAAGAGGAATGACAGACTTGCAGACTTGCGTGGTACAAGGTAAAGCTGGAAAGTTACCAGAACTTAGACACCTCATAGCACCAAGCGACACTTCCGGTTTTAACACGTGCAAACAGCATGCCAGCAAAACACCGCCCCTCAGCTCGAAGGAAAATCGTCACAGAGAGAGGGGAAGACGTTCAGGGAAGCATAGTTAAATAGATTACATCATTTTAATTCACCGTAGCCGACACGCTGGGAAGGGTGAGCTTGGGAAATGGGTCATTGACCCCGCCTTGAGTAGAAGAAAAAAACCTTGTGTCATGGAGCTATTTGACCACTGATGCCCTCGAGCCCAAAAATTATTCGTCGTTTCTCGCTTTACCGGTGCGCGGGCAAACAAGAACCATCGCCTATCAGGTCCAACATTCTCGGACGGAAACTTTGAATATTGGAAAAGTGTAATGTACTGGTGTAGAGCTGTTGAAGGTCCTTTATTCCGATACGTAGCAAAATCTTTCCGATTGCTACATATCTTCCGATATGTGGCAAAATCGAGCAGTTAAGACTGCCATAGAAAACCAACGCAGAACGCTTTTGACGATAGCAAAACCGATAATAGCAGCAAAAAATTCAAGCTTGCCGACGGAAGATATGCGGGTATGGTGATTATTACAGTGAAACCTTATATATAGTGAAAAAAAAAATCCGCTCATAAACCCTTTCCCGTTCAAGAATGCTTTTGTTCAGAATTGTTGGGTACGCACGCAGGTCCTGCCTTCAGCGAAAACATGCGGTCTGGTCCTCAAGCATCTCTGAGCCGGGAACAAAGCGGATTAAGTCGCGTGGATATTGGTAGTGCACAGCTCTTATGGCTGCAATATCCACCGTTGCTCTTCACTATTTCTGAAAGCAAGCCCAAGAGATTTACACTGGTCACTCCCTATCGCAAAAAATCTGTAGTTGGGGCTGGAGCACATAAGGGAAGCCTTTCTGGAAGAGGCCCATTTTTAATTTTGTTGTAGAACCATGCTGATAGCACGCGACATAAAAGGATAGGAAAGAGAGAGGTGAGATCCCTCAGGCTTTAATCAACTCGTTGGCATGCACACTACATGTAGGGTGGTGCCCTACACAATATGTGCATGCTGACTATAGTCGATACAACATTAAAAATTCAGCTGCTTTACCCCATTAAAGGAACCCCTTACCACCAATGGCGTCGGCCGATACTCATGACTCTGCTAGTGTGGCAAAGCAGGGTGCGGTAGATGAAAGGGGGCAATCCCTTCCCTCTATGGTCCAGGATAGGCCCCTCTCTCTCTTTTGGCGCCGCTGCCTGCTTTGTCGCACTAGAAGGGCCACGAAAATCCAGAGACACCATTCCTGGAAGGGGCCATCCACAGGAAAAGCCCCAGCGCTCTTGAGTGCTACTGGCCTATATGGGGAAAGTGTTTCCAGGCACTTTTTTTTCTTTCCTCCTTCTTTATCTTGTCTCATCGCTCCTCTTACTAGCTTTGAGTGGCAGTGGCAGTAGTTGACCGACATTCACATGAGTCACAAACCAAAAGGGTCACCTATCCCATACCTATCCCCTTTCCCTTTACTTAGCCCCTTCACATTTCTCTCTCTCTCATGCACACGTGACGTGGGCCACCTTGCCTATAAAAATAGAGCCCGCAGTTTATAGTCCGCAGTTTTCAAAGTGTTGGTGTGCAGTGGTGGTCGGAAGCTGGTTCGAACAGTGCATTCGGCGACGTCTGAACAGCCGCCGTGAGAGAAGTGCGGAGATTGAACCTGCAGTATGGCGAACTACGACGCATCCATTGCCAAGGTGAGTCGATCCAGCTGTTCCGATTTGTCCGCCTAGAAATCATCGTTATATCTGGCGCATCCACTTGTTGAAGTGTCTTTAGCGCTGCTGTTCTCACAATATTGTGCATGTTTGCCTGGTGTTGGAGGTCTGCTCCGATATTTCCCAGATTTTATTCAATAGCTGTTTTGAATATTGGAGGAAATCCCTCTTCCCACGTGATGGATTACACGTGGACAGTGCAGTTCTTAGTTAACGGAAATGCAGTATTAGGCGGATTTCATCTCGCGAGCGACAATTACAGTGATTGATCGGCACACATATAAAATCATTGACACTTCTTCCCGCATCCGGTACCTTGATCTCGATTGAACGAGAATACAGGTCGATCCTATACGGGGACCAGTTTTCTAAAGCAGCAATTACATCTCTTCCGGAGATTGGCTCGTCATCAGTCTGACTACGACATTGCAGCAAAAAAGCCTCTCCCATGTCTCTCCTTGTTCTTTGACCCTGTCCCTTGCCAGCTGCAGCCACCGTATCCCCGAAAAGCTCTGAATCCCATCCGCGCACCTGACTTTCTGGCGCCCCCTGCTTCGCTTGCCTTCTCTTGGAATCCACTCCGCTACCCTTAAGGACCAGCGTTTATCTTGCCTTCGCATTACATGCCCTCCCCAAGCAAATTTTTTCCTCCGTCTGGTTAGTCCGGTTCATTCTGCCACGGTCGCTCGACGGCTCTGCATTGTACATATAGGCCGTTCTCTTTCGGGTTTTATTTTTTCCGGAATGCGAGGCGTAATCACCGGGTGTTGTTTTTCGAGCTCTAAATCAGGATAAAGATCGGGTTATTGGGAATAAATTTCCATAGGCAGTAACAGATCCTTTTGCAAATAAGTTTTCGCGTACGTTACCAATCTCACACCGAGCACTCCCGCATGTGAGGAAAATGGGCCTGCCTTTACGTATGCAGTGCGAAAACATTCAGGATTTCGGCAGCGATTTCAAACGTGCCAGTTCTTTGGATCAGGGAGTCCTTAATCGTGGGTAGCGCTACTTCAGTGACTCGTGTAAGGCGTCTGATCGGCAGCCTTATTCTGGCTTCCCACTTCTACACTGCCGTCTTTGAATTTATCCTGAAATTCGCACTCATCACTAAAGCATTAAAAGAGGTTTAAGATGCCCAGTTCCCCGTAGACAGCAGTCTTGAATAAGCACTGAGTACTCAAATAATTTTTGTGGCGTCCTCAGATTTGTGACTATACAACCACCATCGTCTCAAGTCCCGTTTTCGGGCATATGTCTGGTTTACAGCAGTTTTTAGAAAATGTGTTTTGGGCGCAAGTATCGGCTAAGATACGGATTCGGACCGAGAACGATGCTAAAACACAGAGAGTGGAGACAGGTTTGGAAGCGCCCCTCTTCCTCCCTGTGGTACTATACAATATTGCGTCAACTGGATATCAAGGCAGACTGCGCTAAGATGGGGTCGGCTGGACCACTCCTTGAGACTTGATGCATTACGTGTACGAGACATGGCCGCAGTTTAATTACTATTTGAGTTATTTACCTGGTAGAGTAATTCGGTGCTGTAATGCATTACTTTGGGGCAGCAATTTCGCAGCCCAAGTACGTAATTACTATCGAAATTACTTTCATTCGGGATTCTTGTATGTGTGCTTTCAACCCTCGTCTTCCTGGCCGGGCTTACGCGGGGATTTACGCGGCTGCGAGAGTCGCATCGAGACCGGTTTTCCTCGCGTCGACGTATTTGTATACGACTGGCTTCGCTACTGTCGCAGCCTGGTGGCTGCGTCACCTGGGGGCGGATGGAGTCCCGACTGCTCCTTCCAGAAATGTGTTTCAATCTGAAAGCGCTTCGCACGGAAGTGAGGGGAGACTCGGGGCATTGTGGTTGCGGTGGACAAAAGTAGACGGCCACGTAAGCTCGTAGTGGCGACGCGGACGAAGCGGACGAGCCGATTTGCTACGCTCCCTCCCCGCTTTCCTAGTGCTTCGGTTATGTAACTAACTTTCCGGAACTAGTCGCGCGACCGATTTCGGTCAATTAGTTACGGTTTCCAAAGCACTTGTAAAGCGGGGAAGGAGCGTGACCTCCGCGACTCGACAGTGTGAACCCACCTTGAATCCGCCTTAACTCCCAGCTGCGACACAAGGCGGCGCCACCATCGCGAAAGCGTCGATGCGCGAAACAGTGCCTTACTGCAGGCCCCTGTTGCTTTCCCGGAAAAGAATGCGGTGCAGGCAATCGGCCAATCTACTCTCGCACTCGCATCTTTTGTGGGCAGAGCAGGGGTGAAAACCCACACTGTGAAGGGCACCTGATTGGAATTCCTGAAATTTCGCTAGTACGGAGGCAAAGAGAGCAAGCAAAGCAAAGGCTGCATCGACAGCTAACCAAACGTACTGCACTTCTTGGAACACGTTTCTTTTAGCATACAGATGTCCGGGAAGCGTAAAGTCCGAAAATAACCACAACGCCAAACCGTCTGAAAAGCAGCGAGGAAAAATTTCCAGTAGCCCAATTTGGTTACAAGTAGCCTAGACAATGCGCATGAGACAGGTATTGTGGAAGTGTTCTGCGCCACAAGTCGGAATAGACCTCTCCCGAATGGAAACAACGTGACGTCAGAGGGGCGATCCCGATGAGCGAAACCATCCGCTTTCATCAGCGCTGTATTTATGGATGGATGAATGGTAATGGCTTTACCCTTTGTTTCGGGTGGTAGCTTTCGTCACCTAGCCTATACTTCCCCCATTGTTAATTTATTTTTCTTTTCCCTTTCTTTCACTTTCGCTCGTACAATGTCTAGTCTGGCTATCCTTTTCCCCCCCAAATTCACCCCTCCCTTGATTTCCGCCACCAATACTCCAACCTCTCCAGCGCTATCTCTATGGCTGTTGCTGCCCCCTCTGGGAGGGCTGGGCAGAGTTCTGCGCACCTCAGAACCAAGTGCTCTATGGTCTCCGTTTCCTTTCTACAAGCAGAGCACAAAATATCCACTTCTTCAAATTTGGACCTATGCGTTTTTGTTCTCAGAGCCCCTGTCCTAGCCTGAAAACGCAGTGTACTGCCCCGTGAATTATCGAATAATCGCTCTTTTTTGATGTCCTGTTTTCGTGTCCTATATATGCCTAGCGCCGATTTTTCCTGCATTCTTTCTTTCCACATCTTTCTTTCCGTCTCCTTTACCTCCGCTTTCACGTTAGTAATTTGTTGCGTCCCATCCCTCACCCGTAAATACTTCGTTCTTAGCTTTCGGGTTCTATTTGTCCATTTTTGTGTTAATACTTTTCATGTATAGATACTTGTACACCTTTTTTGTCCACCTTGTTTCCTCCATTTGGGTTAGTCTGATCATATTTCAGTTTGCTGATTGCCTCCCGAACCTCGAACGACGCCCAACCCATATCTCCCCGGACTCCCGCATTCGGAGTGTACCCATGGGCTCCCAAGGCTATCCTTCCTACACTCTCTCTCTAGACTTGACTTGACTGTACCTCTTTATTCCGCTCTCTTCTTTGGCCTTCGGCCTGGCGCTGTTTCAATCATACCGTCCACTTTCGCTTCTGAACCGGTTTTGCTTATGACGGCCGCCTTTTTTCTGCCGGCTGGTTACGCCTTGGTACTCATCGCAGCCATTATTCTTGAGATTATGGCCATGACCAGAGAGATTTAGCATTGGGGAGTGAGTGAGTGAACAACTTTATTAAGCTCTAGATTTGCTGTTCTTCTGCGGCTGTCAGATGGCTTCGTCCATCTTCTTGTGCAAAGGTCGGCTGCCCTTAGTCCAGGGCTCCACTGGAAGCTGCTGCCAGATGTGCTCGCCGAATCGGACCTTCTTGGTCGACTCGGCGATCGCTGGAGAGCACTCCCTCCCATTGCTCCGCACTCGGGTTCGTTATAACTGGTACCACGCTTATCTTCTGGCATGCCCCGGGTATGTGGTACAGCGTGTGCGGTTCTTGGCACCAAGGGCATTTGTCAGTGTATTGTGTGGGATACATTTTGTTGAGTACGTTTAGGTTCGGGTACGAGCCCGTTTGTACCTGCCTCCACGCGACAGTCTTCTCTGTTAAGGGAGTTGTGTGGTGATGGATACCGCTTTCTGCAGCCCTTGTAATAATTTAGCGCTTGTGTGTGTGTTTCCTCTCTTTTTGCCCGTGTCTTTGTTTGCGCTATAATATTTCTAATTCAATAATTTAGTATCGCCGAATAATCTTGGGGTACAGGTTCGTTCTCCTCGAGGTCGGCTACTTTGGATTCTCGGTAATAAGTGTACGCTCGAGCTGTCCGCCTCTAGGTTCCCTGTTACGGTTCGTTGAAACAGCAGACCCTCTGTGGCATTATCGGAGAAAGAGTTCGATTTCGTGGCATGATGGCGTGTGGCATTTTGTTATGTTTCTTCTTCGTTCTATTTACTGCATCAGTAGTGTATATATACTCCTGATCCGCAATAAATCCGCTGTGTTAATAGTTAGCGCTTGTTCCGTCTTGTCCTTGGCCTGAGTTGTTCCCGCGCTATGATTACTGCGTTAGAATTAATGTGTTCCCCTTGCAGTGAGGAGCGGGTCTGACTACAAGTCAGACTTCTTTTCAATACCCTCCCTTCACTGCTCCGCAGCCGAACAAGAAACAACCCACTCCCCTTGCAACGGTGACAAATGCCGGTGTCCCTCCTTGTTCCTAAACACGCCGTGATTCTGATTCGTGTCAGAGCATTTGTACGGCCCCTTCGCACCCATAACACCCCCCCCCCCCCCCCCCCCCCTTTGCCTAGCACAAAGGAAGTTGCACTAGGCGGTTGTTCAGCATGGCGACACCCTGCCCTCAGGGCAAATTTCCGACGGCCACTTTGCAGCGCGACTGCTCTGCAATGTCCCTTTTCAATAATGCAACTGCTCATTCCATAAAAAAATCTCAAATGCTTCAGAGCTCTGACCAGTACACGTCTTTGCTTGCACGAAACATAAATTTCATAGTGATGTACAACTTGCAGGAAAGCTAACTTACAGGAAGGTTTCTTGCAAACAAAAACCTTCGTTCGCAGGACGCGTTTTCATTTCCTGCCCTGCTGACTGAAGGGGTTAGCGCGAGGGGAGATAAGTCACTCCCCCTCCACTGTATTCTTTTTCGAAAAGGTGAGGGGGGGGGCTGGACCCTAATCTGCGTGAAATTGAGCTTCGGCAGTCACCACAAGCTTTCCAGAGTGTAAAGGGCAGTTGTCGAAAGGTTACAATGATGCATTTTCTTTGCGAGTACCTGTCTCCGTAAGCTCCTCGCGTTCGCACCGCTGCTCTCTTGCGTCCTTTCAACAACTTTCCACCCGTACAAATAAACGGTAATCTCCCCCCTTCCTTCTCGATAAAGAATGCGAGATCACCGTGTGTGAACGAGGGTTTTCGGTTTGAAAAATTGTACACTGTAAGTTGTCAATTCCATTAATTTTCTTAAAGAATTGCCGAGTAAATTCATTACACATGCGCGGTTTTGAGAAAGTAATTAGTAATGTAATTTAACTGCTTTTCAAAAGTAGTCTTGCCATGTACGACATGTACGCAGTGGCGTGTCGGTTTCACGAGATGCGCTATAATTGCGGTGCCCACTGTCGTATTGATGCAAACGCGGTTTTTGGAGTCTTCATCATCAGAAGTTGTGCGTCTTTATACCTGAGATGTCCTTGCAATTGCGTGGTAGGAGGTGCAAGAGAAAGATCTACGATTATGGTTTAGGGCTTCTTTGAAAGACATTTACTGCTGCTACCTTGACTCCAGAGAAATTTTGTGACTGGCCGCTTGGAAGAAAATTTTGCCATTCTTACTGCGTGGAATTCCCTCCATGCGGTGCAACGATCAGACAAAGGGATCCCAAAGAATGTCGGAAAAGCGGGCGTTAACTACGCACAATAGTTATATTTGGCAGGTCATGTTCCGCGCTGCTGGCATACCCGAGAAACTTGGGGCCTTGTGAACGGTCCTAAAGTTCGATCAACAAATGCAGCTTAATTCAACTGAGTTACACATTTTCTCTTGTGTGAAGTTGCGATATTTTCAACCTCGGGACACATAGCTCTCAATCTACCTCGCCTGAATGTGACGGTGTATAATCCTTTACAATTCACACTCCTAAAAAATGTTATCAGCAAGGCATACATAAACTGCTTACTTGCTTGTGTCTTGCCTTCATTATGTCCTGTGTATCTTCAATTTGCCGTTTGTAAACTGTACCAGATGAACATGATTAGAACCTTTTGGGGGGAGCTTACTCAAGCAATCAATGTGCGTATGTAAATCTTTGATCGTATGAGGATTTATCTTTAGCCTTGCGTCTTTTTCTGGAACGCAACAAAGCTGGTGAGCTAAACATGGGTCATTGATAATTCAACGACAGATGATTGCAGTTTGTGTTTCAGACAGTGTCTTTTATTTTCCGTTCCTTGCAGGGCAAATGGCCGATCCGACCCAATTTCATGAAGTCGCAACCGTTTCTGGAACCCTGGATGCGGGCTTGCTGCGTTGACTGGATGATATACATCCACGAAATCGTCGGATTATTGCCAGAGACGCTCTTTCTGGCGGTCGTATTCATGGATATCTTCTTACAGGTTGGCACGTCTCCTACTTTTACCTTTGAATATCGTTATTCCAAAGCTGCGCCCAATGCGACACCTCTTTCTATTAATATTCAAGGAGTTCGAGCATATCTAACCTACTTAATACTAAGTGACTAGCACACTGCAGGAACATAGAGTTTTGTACCAACTCTGTCACGGTAATTTGAGCATAACCAAAGAAGCATACTCTCAGGAGCCGTTCGGCCACCCTTCGAGAATTAACAATGCCCATAAGTCTTCTTGTCCCCACCACCTCTTTTTAGGTGACATACACTGCCATCTATTGTTGTGCATCGCAACTCGGTCGGGGCTTTCATAGAACATGTTAAGTCATGAATGGACATCATTATCACTGACGCCCATGTGATGATGAACTATTTGTTTCTATTTATTTGTGCCTACACTTGTTCTTCTTGTTCGGTTCACTATTTTAATTACTCTGCGTTTTTATACCCTCCTGGGTAGGCCCGAGAAAGGCCTGCAGTATTGGTAAATGAATTAATTAGATGCTATAATTAACGCGAACAAACTCAAGTTACCATGTAAGTCAACATTGTGCGACTGTACCAGTTGCTCTTACTGACAGCATTCAGTAAGAGCTGCGATTGCAGCGGCCGGGGTATTTTAATCGTTATTATTGCAGTAGTTTATCCATCTCGAGCTTAACCGCGAAGTAAATTTGTCGCCAATATGCAAGGTGCAACTTTTACCACCACTGACAGCGCTCAATGTGAGCTGCATTTGCAGTGGCCGAGGTATTTTAGTCGCCCTCATGGCGCTAAAGTCGGGTACAACTCAAGAACGAAGCGGAAAGAACGCCTTCCAGCCAAAGTCGTCGACCCATTTTCGGGACGCCGGGGTTAATCCGATTAAGCCGCGGTTATTGCATATTCATCTTGTGCATCCTGCACGGGGATCGGTCAAGAAGGAGGAATCGGCCGACGCCATTGCCTGGAGGGGCAACTTTTTGGGGCATATCTACCGCTTCGTTCTCGAGTTGTAACCGACTATGGTTGAAATACAAAGCGAGCCTTTCATTAAAAAAAGAAAACTTGCATAGTACACAACCTTGGCTTCTTCAATATCGTAGACCTCTTGTTAGGTCCCGCTTTCCCCGCCTTAGCATTGCCTATGCTCAAAGAATTATTAACGAGCCAAGTAGCAAATGCTTCAGGCCCGAAGGTGTGAATGATGTGAAGGAACTGTCACTTGTGATGCGCAAAAGTTTCGCCTTATTTCGACTGTGACGGTAGCATGTACCGTGTGTTGCAAAAGTGTACAATCCACCGCGCCGTTCATTTCAGTGGCGCGGTGGGCTGTAAACTTTTGCATTAGAAGGTACATGCGCCTTCAGGCTTCGCCGGAACCTGCGAATGAGGAGGGCTGCCTCGCGACCGTGCTCAGTGTTCGCCTTTCCTACATTTCAGGAGAGTCGAATGATCCCCTTTCGGAAGATGGACGTGCTCTGGGCATCTTCACTCATGATAGCGGCCATGATTGAGTCCGAGGCAACTGAATGGCCACGTGCATTCATGAACACGGTACACGAGACACGAGGCATCGAAGAGGAGGATATGATGGAAATGACGCATGAAATTCTCCATGTGCTCCAGTGGTTTCAGGCATCTCCCCTCTCCGTGCACAAGCTGCGTAGTAACTGCGATGAGGCTCAGGTTTGTTCATGTCTTGCTTGGGGCTGCGTTCTTGCCGTGATAGGGTCATTGGGGGATGATGCTGTCCGCATTGTCTTTGCGAACACAGTGCCCTTGTGCCCTTGAATAGGCTCTCAATAATGTTGCGGCATGCCTAGGATGTTAAAGGACGCCGCTTCACACACATCCTGAGTTATCAGCAGTTAAAATTTGAATTCCCGCGTTTTCACGCCTTTCTCTCTACCCGCGTAAGTTTTGCACACTGAAGTGTGCAAAACTACCCCTCCTACGGCTGCCGACGCGCGCGGGAGTTCCCCGGGGGGCGGAGCTCCCGGCCGTGGCCATTGTAGCGGCGTGACGTCAGACAGAGTTGACGCGGCGGACCAATGATATCCCTCCGCTGCTGACGTAACGAGCGCTGCATGTGGATTCGGGCAAAAGCTCGGCACCGCTGGCTTGAAAAATGTATCTTAACCACATGCGGCTGTCCGGTTTGACGGTGGCGCTGCTGCCCCTGACTACTATCGAACTTTCGATTCTGGAATCGAGATGAATTCGGCCTCCGACCAATGTTCTAGCGACCTGCTCGAGAAGATTTCATCAGAGTAGCTACCCATCCTTACGGGCGTTCGTGTGCGACGCTCGTTATAGGCCGAATTTGCAGTGCATACGCACTCTCTGAGGCGTTCTGGGTAGAGCTGTCTATAGGCAATACAATGCTTACAGACTGCCTATAGACAGTTTATAGTTTTATGGCCGTACACTTTTGGCAAACTTTTCTCTATAGACTATGAATAGACAAAAAGAAATATCTATGGAAGGCAATAGAGTCTATAAGAAATAAGGAAAAGGTTCTCAGGCACCAGTTTTATTTCCGAGGGAACTGTGCAATATTGTAAGGTATTGTTATGGAAATACTGGACGTAATGGTCCACTCTTCCGGTATGTAGGAAAATCGCTTCCGTCAAGTGGTTAAGACCGCTACAGAAAATCAATGCAGAACGTTGAAAGTAAAAAAAAGGCAAGTCTGCTGAGGGAGAGATTTAGATATCTATTGATTGTTACAGTGAAATCGGACGCGACATGTGAAAAAAAAACTGTATTCACCAAATATCTCCTGTTGAAAAGTGCGCCCGTCCAGAGTTTCTGGGTATGTGTATTACCGGATTTACTCGCATAGTGAGTATTCCTGGCTACCATCTCTCATCTTCCCCTCTGCAGGCTAGCACAACAGAGGAACTGACAGCCATGTTCATTCTGGAGGTTTCCGTGATGAACCACGAGATGGCTTCGGTGGAACCATCACTGCTGGCTGGTGCAGCTGTGTACTTGATGCTGCTGCTTAATGGAAGGCCAGCAAGTTGGTATGTAGCTGAGTTCTTTCTTTTTTCTTAGTAGCTCTAAAAGTTTACGGTGTTAAAGCTTTCTAAAGTATCCCTGTGCAGGAGTTGTGTGGTGTACGTTCAGTTTTGTGCATTGTGTGCGTTCAGAAAGATCCGTCAGTCTTCTCTGAACGCCATTTTTGAAATTCGACCCATCGCCTACCTTGTAATTCTGCAAGAAAAAAACGAAACAAGGTGTTTGAGTACTTTCATATGGAAACCGCCGCGCGTGCAGCTGTCCCACACGTAACAGGTAGCGAATCTGCCTGGTATGCTGTACTGTAAGTCAACTGAAAATTCGGTGTTCACAAAAATATTTCAGCCAATAGAACGATAATTCTGAATTTTTAAGTGAAACAATCATTTTATATCACATTTCTGAACTTTCAGGTCATATCGACTAAACAACAAAAGCAAGTATTTCTAGTGTTCCGCACATTTTCCACTGTCGCATGAGATTTGTATCAACGGGATTCTGGGATTCTGTGGCATCGATTACAGCTCGATTTTGACTGCATTAGTGTGTTCTAATAGAAGGTGCACGTAATAAACATATGTGACACAGATATGTCATTCCGTAAGTGCATCTTTTGTATGTGTCGAAAACGATTCCTGTGCTATCTTCCTCACCAGAGAGTTGTCGTCATCAGGATAGTTCCTAGGTATTCAGTGTTACATAAAATTGAAAGACCCTTGCCGAGAGAGACGTTCTAGAGCTGCTTGGGAATCGGAGGTCTCACAAGCTCAGTTTGAAATAGTGGATGTGAGCGCCAAGCGCAATGCTTTTCCTTTGCAGTTGGGACCTCAAAATGGAGTTCCACTCTGGTCATTCAGCAGAGAGCCTGTGGCCATTAGTGAGGCAGATGATCAGGATGACCTTGGACGCATGCGAAGATGGAAGATGGGTATGTATTGTATTTACTTTTTTTGAGCGTACAAATGTCACGATGCATTGCTTATTGTTACTGAGAGTAAAAGTCCGCTTCTCAGACCCTACTGATTTGTATTATTATGCATAGAAATTTCTTATATGGTCCTTCGTAAGGATTCACTTGCAGGGCCAGTGATGGCGCTGCGACACGGCAAGCAAGAAGTAAATTTACCGGAAGCGTACTTTTGTACTCGCTTAATTGCGACAGTGTCATTTATATGCTCATAATTGCTCGTTATACACTTCTAAGAGAACCCGCCGCGGTGCCTTCGTGGTTATGGTGTTCGGCTGCTGACCCGACAGACGCGGGTTGGATGCCCGCCACGGCGGTCAAATTTCTATAGAGACGAAATTCTAGAGGCCCGTCTACTGTGCGATGTCAGTGCACGTTAAAACCCCAGGTGGTCGAAATTTCCGGAGCCCTTCATTACGGCGCCCCTGATAGCCTGGGTCGCTTTGGGGCGTTAGACCCCACTAAACCAAACCCAAAACTTCTAAGATAACTCTGCATTCACTAGACGCGCCTTTATTCACCTGGAAAAGTGAAACCCTTGTCTTTCCTTGCCACCGTTTTAGTTGTGTGGTGTTTTGTTTCCAACGAAATTGATCGGTTTCTGGTTGATTATTTTTGCAAGTAATGCATAAATGCGTGTAATAAATGTTAAAGAAAAAAGCTCTCGTGGCGCAGTGGAATCGTTGCCGTATCGCAGGCCCGGCTTTTATTCCCGTATAAACCCATTTTCTTTCCTTATTTTTCATTCACTGACAGTTCGTACTTTTTTCAATTATGGATTGGTTTGTGGATTATGGTTTGGCTTCTTGGATGGCTATGGATTAGACTGTAGATTGGCTGTGGAATGGTGAATGGGTGCCACATCCTGTCCACGCTACTCAAACGCCATAAAAGGCTTTCACCTTAAAATTCCCGCATGTATCTGGTTTGGTTTGGTTTATGGGGTTTAACGTCCCAAAGCGACTAAGGCTATGAGAGACGCCGTAGTGGAGGGCTCCGGAAATTTCGACCACCTGGGGTTCTTTAACGTGCACTGACATCGCACAGTACACGGGCCTCGAATTTCTCCCCCAAAGAAATTCAACCGCCGCGGCCGGGATCGAACCCGCGTCTTTCGGGCCAGCAGCCGAGCACCATAGCCACTGAGCCACCGCGGCGGCTCCACATGTATCTGACTGCATGTGTTTGTAAATTGCGCCGGCATGGGTCGAGTATCTGACGTCGTTCTCTGTTGCAGGCTCCGTGCGACAAGTACAGGCAGCCTAGGTACGAACGTGTAAGCAGCCTCACGCAAGACCAGGCAGCAATCCTTTACAGGATGGCACGGATTCAAGGACTGCACACCCCGTCCACTATGTCACGCACCTCGCCCGAATCCGCCAGACTGCGTCTGCTTGTTCCGTTGAAACGCCCGGATATTTGGATATCCATCTTAACTCACCTCGCCTATTCTAGTTCACTACCGCGGCTGAGAACTTTGTACGGATAATGTCATATTGCATGGACAGTGCTTATCAGAACATGTTGAATGGGGGAGGTTTTTGACAGCGCACGAGGGAGCACTGTGGACGGCTAGATTAACTTCGATTGTTATCTAAATTTTTGTGATGTCTAATAATAAAAAAGTGCATGCTATCAATTTCACGAGCCCCCGCATGTAAGAGTGAAATAAACATGGTGGATCATTTTCAGTCCTTTGTGTTCATGAAAAACCATTTAATTGACCATGATGATGATGATGTCGCGGTCACATCCTTTACAACGGGAGAACATCTGTTATCAGAGTCCGACCCAAAAAAAAAAAAAATAAAGCGGAAAAGCGAGCGCCACCTGTCGTGCAAAGAGGGAAGCTCCACCGGACCTTTTGGTTGGAAAGTTGTTCCCGAGCAGACGTGTACAAGGCAGCGTTCAGCAGTTCTCGTGCGCTTGTTGTGTTGTTTTAGTGTTGTTTATTTGCCGGAAACGTGCGTTTGGTAACGAAAGAGGATGACAGAGGAGGAGAACCTCCCATTTGCGTTTTTAGAAAGCGAAGATTTTTCGCGTGGTAGCCTCAAATGTGTGGCAAAACCTCCACTCCACCACCTCCGCTGTTGGCCAGGCTCATCGCGGCTGGTCCTTCAAGGAGGAAGGTTACGTCAGAAACTTCATTAATCTTCAAGCAGCAACGATGAACTAGATTTCCTGAGTGTGGCGCGTGCGCGTTGAATACCGGTGTTTATGTGGCAACGGCATGGTTCGTCGTTAGTAACGGCCTTCCTTGTCGTTGGTTTCTCGTCATTGGTACGCTTTCTTGATAGGTGCTGGGCACACTTAACTGATTAGTAACCGAGCCCCCTTATGTAATACCCCCCCCCCCTTCCCCCAAAGGCCTTTAACGGTCCAATAAATGATGATGGTGACCCGTTGTACTATCTCAATAATGGCTCGTGCTGATACGGCAGAGCGTTGCTTTTTGCGTGCTGACGGTTGCGCTCTGCCATGCTCCCACTGTTCAGATAGCATGGCTTGACATTGTTGCATTTATGATGAGTGTTCATACTAGTATATATTCGGTATATACGCACGTGCGTCCATGGCAAAACTCTTCTAGAACCACCGAGCTGCGTGCACTTGGAGGCAAGCGCGAAATACAGCAGGAGCATCCGTTTCGAAACGAGCTGAACGGGAACCTGAGCTTTTCCTTGGTGAATGAAGTAATTCGTGCAGCCGTAGGCCAAGCAATGAGCTGGCATTTAAGGAGCTCACATCATTCGCCGCACTGCAGCGAGGGAATGCACGGCCGGCTCATGTTTCCCAACCAAAACCAAATCGCCTTCGCTGCGCATGCGCGGAAACTTTTTCGCAATTGGTCTATTTCGACTTCATATTCAGGAATGAGAAGTACGTGAGACTCCGCACTTCAGTACTGAAATTCAGCAACTAACACAAACATGCAAATCATGGAAGAGGTAAGTTTTGCAAGTGTAGAATAGACGTGATAGAGTGATCGATAATGCGAAGAAATTTTTAGAGAAAAATGGGTGACACGATTCCTCAGACCCTCGTTGGATGCATTTTACTTTTTCCCGGCCGTTTTATTGAATTTGCGGGGTTGCGAAGAGCATTGAACTCTTCTCGTAAGAATGTTTTTAGGTAAGCAGCGAACTGCTATAGCAGCAATGACGGTCTTAGTAATCTGTGCCGTTCTCTGGCTTGCTCCATTCTGCCGAGCACTGCCCCTCAAGCCCATTGTTGGCTTGGGCAGGCTCGTATGTGTACTATGTAAATTTTTTATATAAATATTTTTTATTTATTTATTAAGGCCAGCAAGGTTTTCGCTATTGGATGGTAACTGTTTTTTCCAGGATTCATTAAATGTTCCCATTCATAATTCCTTAACATCGATGTAATTGTGTGGCGGCGCGTTGTGGTCACCAAGCATCCATATACAAATTGTGCACTGCAAAGCGGCAGCCGACAAAGAATTGATCCGACTTTTTTTTTCAAGAACAAAAAAAAAATAAATGAATGACGTACGATTAACCTTCGCCTTTAGGAGTGGAACGCGACAGCGTGTTGTAGCGCTGCCAGGGAGTCCACGGAACTCGACCCTCCGTTCGGCGCGATGCGTTGCCCGTTGGAAACACAATTTAACGCATCGCTTTTTGAGGAAGGAACCTTTCAGGCGCCGCGGCGGCTGCGTTTTGCCTCGTAGTAGCGATTCAGGAGAATAAAATAAGACATCGGTGAATGAAAACAATCCCTACAACACGGCTGCCCATTCGCGTATGAAAGGGATCATGAAAGTGAAAGTGAAAAATTTGCTGAAATCAGTGGAGTGGGCCAGCCGAACCACCCTCCTCTGGCCGACAGCAGATTCGGCCATTTCGAACCCACACAAACTTCGAACCCAGTAAAGATCCCAGTAAAGATTTCCAACGCAGTAAAGGCCCTTCATCAAATACTCAGCGAAAAAATTGAGCAACATCCTCTGCGAAAACTTCTCGTGCTAAGCTATAACCAGGCATCAGGCGCAGAAGCTGAGGTAAATCTTTTCAAAACAGGTGCTGTTCTGTTCCCATGCACTGGTGAGGGAACAGAATAGCACCTGTTTTGAAATAAACGCAAATAAACGTCCTTGTCAATGGACCATCCGTGAAAGAGGTACAAACCTAGGGTTGTATTTATAAACAAATGGAAAGAGTAATGACCCACTAATTAAGCTAAATTGCCCCGAGATTAATCCGCCGAATAGCTATTAATCCGCCGAAGAGCTATAATCGAAGACAAGTGGTAAGGGAAGGAGATTTATGTCGACCAGTGCAGGCCTGCAGCAGAACTTCTTGCTGGGCTAGTTGGTCCTGCTAAATCTAGCCCAGCAAAAAGTTCTGCTTGACTACCTTTCTTATACAGTGGGCCCTTCTCAGCGCTCTTTCCTGTTCCTTCTTCGTTTCGCCTTCGGGCTACTTTCGCGCGTTTTTCACTGATGTCACAATCAACCAACTAGCCCAGCAAAAGGTTCTGCTTGACTTCCTTAGCTTAATCCAACATGAAGTAGAAAATAACAAAATAATAAAAGAATTTAGCATAGCAGAAAAGGAAGCGCAAAATTATTTATGCCGTTAGAGCCGAAGCCATTGGAACGGCTGTTAAGGAGAGTTATTGTATGATGAAAGTAATTTTTTTTTCTTGAGATGGCTTAGTTGATGGAAATCACGAGATATAATAAGCATGATGAGGAGTCCGGACTTCGGTATTTTCGTTCCTTTTGGGCAGATGAAGAATTTCAAAAAGATGGAGGGAAAATGACAGTTGAGAATTTTGGGTCTTGCCTCCGTCTCTTGAGGCATTGGGGACATATGACTGGCCTGCAGTATTTTGAAATAAATAAAATAATGATCCTGAGAGATTGATTTCATTGCCCTGTGTATCGCTACTTTCGTAGTTATGGTTTCTGACGCGGTGTTCTGTCGCAGGACTTCTGGAAGGCGATCAGCCCCCGCGAAGACTGGGGCCCCAAGGGCTACGAAGACCGGCGACGCTACCGGCTCTTCATGGTTGAGAAGGGCTACATGAAGGCCGAGGACGCCGAGAGGCTGAACGAGAGCGAGAGGCCATCGAGGACGCCAAGGAGGCAGCCGCGAACAAGGCATCGGATAAGCCGGAGCAAGAGGCGGCTTCCGGCGAGGGCAAGCAGGAGCCGAAAACCGAGCCCAAGGCCGAGCCACCGAAGCCTGAGGCACCAAAGCCCGAGCCCCAAAAAGGCTGAGATTTGCACGTCGATGTGAAAAGGCTGGTTGCTTGCAAACTGCCTGAGTGTCGGGGAATAAAGCGGAACGAGTCGTAGAGCCGTTTTGTTTCATCAGGGTACCCAACCGTTTCCTGGGCGTGCAGTATCTTGGCGGGTCCCATGCAGCTTCTTTTGTAGATTTATATTTGCAATGCATAGAATCTTCTCGTGTCTGGCGTATCACTGTTAACACGCTACGTTGTCCAGGTGAGCGTAAAATAAAAGAAAAAGAGGGGTACTACACTCAGATATACCTAAAAATGATGGTTTGGTTTGCTTTATTGGGGTTTAACGTCCCAAAGCGACTGAGGCTATGAGAGGCGCCGTAGTGAAGGGCTCCGGAAATTTCGGCCACCTGGGGTTCTTTAACGTGCACTGACATCGCACAGCACACGGGCCTCTAGAATTTCTCCTCCAAAGAAATTCAGCCGCCGCTGCCGGGATCGAACCCGCGTCTTTCGGGTCAGCAGCCGAGCGCCGTAACCACTGAGCGACTGCGGCGGGGCTAAAAAAAAAATGATGAAAACGTAGATGAAGACAGTGGTTTTGGACGGAGTGCTTGCAAATGACCTGCCGTTCATTGAAATCCATATCTCTGCAGTGAACTCTGTCCTAATTTCTGTGTATTCAACACTGCCGATCGCCTGTTGGAAGTCTTAGCAACTGTGTTTGTTTGCACTGTGTGACAGGCGCTACGCGCAACCGCATGTAAACACATAGAAAATTGCTCGAAGCAGGCACATAACGATAACAGAACAACCTAGACAGTGAACAGAAGCCAAGTGTATACGATACATTCATGCTCGAGCAGAATGAGAGGAAACTATCATTAAAACAACAAAGACTCCAATATTAAAATAACTAATGCCCGGACCTGTTGGCAGAGACAAAGCAGAGAAAAAGGGCGGAGGACCGTAAACTGTAGCACATGTCATGCCTGATTTATTTATTTATTTTATTTATTTATTTACAATACTGCTGGTCTTATTGCAAGACCATAGCAGGGGCAATTAGTACAGTGCAAAAAACAAATATAAGCATATTATTCAAAGGCAGCAAACATGGCATAAAAGCAAAGGTAGGGAAAAGTGAATTGGCCATAGCAAAAGGATATACAGAACAGATCTTCGACAATGGTAGGCACAATTTCAGAATGCACTCAAAATCGCATACATGACAAGTTAGAAGGGGTTGTCTTCTTGCCTAGATTTGCAGTCACGGTTGCTGCATCGCCACTGTGCATTACGACAAATGCTCTATCTGCGACACGAATGATGATAAGGATTGAGTGCAGGTGATGTTACGATCCAAGCGATTCCATTCACTAATGGAGAGAGGGAAAAAGGAATGCTTAAACGTGTCATTATGGCACACATACTCGGTTAGTACATGTGTTCGTATGTTTGTGCCGTGAAGGTGGCGATTGTGAGTACGTAACGTATTTTTTCACATCTATCCTGTACTGCTCGTGTAATAATTGAAACAAAAATTTTAAGCGTGCTTGTTTTGCTCTTGCGGATAATGTTTGGAGACCGGATGAAGCTGCAAGCAATGTTGGGGAATCTGTGCGCTTGTATTTATTGTGAATTATTCGTAGGGCTTTGCGTTGTATAGCCTCAAGTTTTGTGATGTTAGTTATTGATTGGGGGAACCAGACTGTGTTCGCGTATTCTAAGACTGGCCTTACAAGGGTTTTGTAGGCCAGGAGTTTAGAAGATACTGGTGCGGACCGCAAGCGTCTCCTGATAAAGAGAAGTTTCCGTAAAGCAGTAGACGTGATGTTAGCAATGTGAGAGTCCCACCTCAGGTCAGAAGACAGCGTAATACCTAGATATTTATGGTGTTTAGGTTTCGCTAATGGAACGCCGTTTACAGAGTAAGATTGTAAGATTGTTCACGATACTAGATGACACCCTGATAGCTGTCCTGATTCTCTAGTCTTGTTCAAAAAAACAAATAAGTTGAACACCGACATTAGACGGGCTAGAATGGAGTATCATCGGAAGCTGTTCTCTGACATTGGAATGAAAAGCTCAGACGCTGTCTGGAAAGTTGTAAACAACTTCATAGGCTGCAATGCAAAAAGTGCGCCACCTGAACGAATATTTTTACAAAAGCCGGGAATTACCTGGCCAGGCACTTGCTGACCATTTTAACGATTTTTTAACTGTCCATGAACCAATGGCACAACTGCCTGAAGTTCCCTCATCTCGTACTCCCGTCGAAAGCATTTTTCTTGAGCCCACCGATGAAACAGAGATATATACAACCTTTATGAATCGAAGTAATAGCAAAGCATTAGACGTTGATAATATCCAGATAAAACCAGTGAAACATGTACTATCTGTTATAGCGCCAGTGGTTGGCCATATATTCAATTTGGTGACTGAAACAGGAGTTTTCCCGGAAGAGATGAAGAAAGTAAGGGTGATAGTTGTGTTTAAGGGCGGCGATAAAGGTGTAGTATCAAACTGTAGACCAATATCTGTTATTCCGGTTTTTTCAAAGGGTTTGGAAAAAGTCGTCGTTTCCCGTCTATCGAAGTTTTTTAACACAAAAGGAATCTTGTCTCATGCTCAATTTGGTTTTCGAAAGATCAAGACAACAGAAACAGCTCTGTTAAAACTAAAGGAAACTATACTGCGAAACATCGAAACAGGTATTTTTACTCAAGGACTTTTCTTTGATTTCAGCAAGGCTTTCGATTCCCTTAACCATAAAATTTTAACTAACAAACTTTCTTAGAATGGAGTTCGTGGGATACCTCTTAACCTCATGAAGTCATACTTGAATAATCGGCAACAATCTGTTTATATAGGGAGCCATCAGTCTTCTTTTCTACCAAAAGAAAGTGGTGTCCCCCAAGGAAGCATTCTTGGCCCACTCCTCTTTAACGTCTACATAAATGACATTGTCCAGATTGATTATACTGCGTAATTTATTATATACGCCGACGATAGCAGTATACTTATCCCTGGCCCTGATGTCAACAATCTAATACAAAAGTGCAATGCAATACTTACGAGACTGCAGAAATAGTCTTATTCTAATTGCCCCCGAATGAACCCTCCAAAGACTAAGGTAATAATTTTCCATGCAAAACATAAGCCAGCTCTACTACACGCTCTTAAATACGCAGGTCAGGAAATTCAAATTGTAGATAAGCACAAAATCCTTGGCGTTACATTTTCAACCCACCTCAGTTGGGATTGGCATGTAGATAATATCTGTAAAAAGCTTTCTTCGATAACAGGAGTGCTATCAAGATGCCGATGGCTTCTCCCTACACAGATAAAAATTCAGGTTTATCATGCTCTCTTCGGTTCTGTCTTGAATTACAGCAACTCTGTTTGGGCGACCACTACAAAAAGAAATATAAGAAAAATACAGATTCCGCAGAAGAAAATGATTCGCTATATCGCTAATGTTCCTTATCTCCCTCCGACGCGAACTGCTTTTTAGAATTGCAAAATAATTCGCTTTGAGCATATTTATGTCTTTCGAATTTTGCGCTCGTTTTACCATTCTTCTCCTGCCTTTAGGGATTTTTTAATAAATACTGCACATTTAAGACCGCCATCAAGCCAAATCTACACTCGAAACACCGACCGCTGGTTTATATCATACTTTCGAAATAATTATAAACTACATACACTAGAACATAGCTTACCATCTATTCTTAACCAATACCTTTCTTTAGCTAGTGTTACCCTAAATGAGCTTAAAACATACTTTGTTTATTGCTAGGTTGTACGTACCTGTGTAAACTGTTATTATCACCGAAGCATACTAAGTGTTCATTTGTGGCTTGTGTTCAAGTTTGTACCTGGTGTGGCTGTGGAAATTGACTTATGTACTCATGGTAAACGTGGCCGTGGCGGCTAGAATTTCTTTGGAGGAGAAATTCTAGAGGCCCGTGTACTGTGCGATGTCAGTGCACGTTAAAGAACCCCAGGTGGTCGAAATTTCCGGAGCCCTCCACTACGGCGTCTCTCATAGCCTTAGTCGCTTTGGGACGTTAAACCCCATAAACCAAACCTAAACGTGTTACTAATATCTCTTCACAATTTCATGTTGCTTAAATATTATTGTCAAATCACAGTCATCCAGTTATGTGCGTCTCATCATCTACTGCCATTATAGAGGTTCCTGGGCCCAGTCATGCTGTTTACTAACAGCTTTTAGCCCTGTAACCTCTGCAGGATGTATTTTTTTCTGCAAAAATAAATTTAATTGCATCTTCAAACGCTGCATGGTTTTGTCCAGATTGAAGCGGGACGTCCCGCCAGTGACAAAAGAGAAAGTAAAGAAAGCTTTAGGACCAATGCAAAGGGGATCAGGCAACAACTGATCTGTTGAGGGACGGAGGGAAGATTGTGCTAGAAAAACTACCCCACCCCCGCCCCCACCCCTCCCTTCTTTGCATACGCAAGTTGGAAGAGTGAGTGAAGTCACGTGGGTTAGAGGCGAGTGAGGTCGGAACGATTGTGTTACTTCTAGCATCCGGTCACCGGCAATTGCAGTGTCGCGTCAAATTGAGATATCTTCCAACCAAAAGGTCTCGTTCACAGAAGGCACTCTCGGAATCTTTTTCGATATAGGAAGAGGGGGGAGATCCCACCTAATCTGGATGAGACGGAAGTCGCTGAAAAGACGAGACAGAGTCACCGAAAAAGGGTTCCAGTGAATCCACAAGAATACAAAGGAGGGCAACTCCCGATCCTCCTTCCTGTTAACTTCTCTTGCGGGCCGAGGGGCAGGTGAAAACAATCTTTGAATAAGGGTTTTTCGTAGGAAATTTTCTCTCAGTGATTCAGCTTCTCTGGAATGTTGAAAGTTGGCTGTTCTTTCAATGCAATGGGCGAGCAGGGGACGTCCCCTCAGTGCCTTCCTGGAGGATACCATAGGCGACCAAACCCTTCTTGGTGGCCTCTAGAGGGGTGCATACTGAAAAAAGCTTCACTGATGTCAAATCCACTGCACTGCACTGCACTTAATCTGTATGAGGGGGAAGTTATTGATAAAAAAGGATAAAGTCGCCGAAAAAGCGTTCCAGAGAACCCAAAAGAATAGAATGGAGGGCAACTCGTAGGTCTAGCTTCGCGTTAACTACTCTTGTGGGCAAAGCAGGAAGTGAAAACAATCTATGAACGAGGCTTTTTGGACGGAAATTTTTTCCCAGTTAGTCAGCTTTCGTGGAACTTTGAAGCTTCTTGAATAAACAGCGCGAACGACGACAAGCACAAGAGACAAGACAACGGACGACACAGCGCTTTCCAGAGAACTTTGAAAGTTGGGTGTTCGTTCGTTCAATATAATACGCACGCTGGGGACGTCTCCTCAGTGCCTTTTCGGAAGGTACCATAGGCGACCAAACCCTTCTTGGTGGCCACTAGAGGCGTGCGTACTGGAAAAAGATTCACTGATGTCAAATCAACCCAAACATGAATGCGAGAACAACACTGCACAATGAATCCTATATTTTAACGCCCCGCTTTTTCTTTACTGCATTTTCAACACCCCACTGGTTGAACACGGGCCGCCAGCTTGTATCATACACGTGCAGTTCCTTTTTTTTTGTAGCGAGATTTATTGCTTCAGGGGATCAATGGGCGAAAGTGTGATGGAGGCTGCAGTAATGATTAAAGTAATGGGAATAGGTTAGCTGATTTTGTGAAGTCCAGTGGCGAGCGATGGAATGGTCCCTGCTTCCAGGCGATATATGAAGCAGGGTTGCACGAGGAAAGACCCGCTGCCTTCAGGTGCCGGATCCTTGTAGGCTTGAGAGCAACGCAGTGCCACAGTAAGGGGTGAATGTCGGCTTCAATGGCCTCGCCTGTACATAATGGCCACTCAGGCCGAGGAAAGAAATCTCGGTTCTGAGGCCCCCTCCGAGTGACGGCAGGTGTGAGGGCTACAACCACCCAGTTCCTCTCAAGCGCAACTCCTCTGCATGCAGATCGTTTTCGCGGAAGCGGATTGGACCTGCGGTGGGCAGAACACTGACCACGTGTCTTGGTTTTCGACAAGTTTTCGGTGCAGAAGAGGAATGACAGACTTGCAGACTTGCGTGGTACAAGGTAAAGCTGGAAATTTGCCAAACTTAGACACCTCATAGCACCAAGCGACACTTCCGGTTTTAACACGTGCAAACAGCATGCCAGCAAAACACCGCCCCTCAGCTCGAAGGAAAATCGTCACAGAGAGAGGGGAAGACGTTCAGGGAAGCATAGTTAAATAGATTACATCATTTTAATTCACCGTAGCCGACACGCTGGGAAGGGTGAGCTTGGGAAATGGGTCATTGACCCCGCCTTGAGTAGAAGAAAAAAACCTTGTGTCATGGAGCTATTTGACCACTGATGCCCTCGAGCCCAAAAATTATTCGTCGTTTCTCGCTTTACCGGTGCGCGGGCAAACAAGAACCATCGCCTATCAGGTCCAACATTCTCGGACGGAAACTTTGAATATTGGAAAAGTGTAATGTACTGGTGTAGAGCTGTTGAAGGTCCTTTATTCCGATACGTAGCAAAATCTTTCCGATTGCTACATATCTTCCGATATGTGGCAAAATCGAGCAGTTAAGACTGCCATAGAAAACCAACGCAGAACGCTTTTGACGATAGCAAAACCGATAATAGCAGCAAAAAATTCAAGCTTGCCGACGGAAGATATGCGGGTATGGTGATTATTACAGTGAAACCTTATATATAGTGAAAAAAAAAATCCGCTCATAAACCCTTTCCCGTTCAAGAATGCTTTTGTTCAGAATTGTTGGGTACGCACGCAGGTCCTGCCTTCAGCGAAAACATGCGGTCTGGTCCTCAAGCATCTCTGAGCCGGGAACAAAGCGGATTAAGTCGCGTGGATATTGGTAGTGCACAGCTCTTATGGCTGCAATATCCACCGTTGCTCTTCACTATTTCTGAAAGCAAGCCCAAGAGATTTACACTGGTCACTCCCTATCGCAAAAAATCTGTAGTTGGGGCTGGAGCACATAAGGGAAGCCTTTCTGGAAGAGGCCCATTTTTAATTTTGTTGTAGAACCATGCTGATAGCACGCGACATAAAAGGATAGGAAAGAGAGAGGTGAGATCCCTCAGGCTTTAATCAACTCGTTGGCATGCACACTACATGTAGGGTGGTGCCCTACACAATATGTGCATGCTGACTATAGTCGATACAACATTAAAAATTCAGCTGCTTTACCCCATTAAAGGAACCCCTTACCACCAATGGCGTCGGCCGATACTCATGACTCTGCTAGTGTGGCAAAGCAGGGTGCGGTAGATGAAAGGGGGCAATCCCTTCCCTCTATGGTCCAGGATAGGCTCCTCTCTCTCTTTTGGCGCCGCTGCCTGCTTTGTCGCACTAGAAGGGCCACGAAAATCCAGAGACACCATTCCTGGAAGGGGCCATCCACAGGAAAAGCCCCAGCGCTCTTGAGTGCTACTGGCCTATATGGGGAAAGTGTTTCCAGGCACTTTTTTTTCTTTCCTCCTTCTTTATCTTGTCTCATCGCTCCTCTTACTAGCTTTGAGTGGCAGTGGCAGTAGTTGACCGACATTCACATGAGTCACAAACCAAAAGGGTCACCTATCCCATACCTATCCCCTTTCCCTTTACTTAGCCCCTTCACATTTCTCTCTCTCTCATGCACACGTGACGTGGGCCACCTTGCCTATAAAAATAGAGCCCGCAGTTTATAGTCCGCAGTTTTCAAAGTGTTGGTGTGCAGTGGTGGTCGGAAGCTGGTTCGAACAGTGCATTCGGCGACGTCTGAACAGCCGCCGTGAGAGAAGTGCGGAGATTGAACCTGCAGTATGGCGAACTACGACGCATCCATTGCCAAGGTGAGTCGATCCAGCTGTTCCGATTTGTCCGCCTAGAAATCATCGTTATATCTGGCGCATCCACTTGTTGAAGTGTCTTTAGCGCTGCTGTTCTCACAATATTGTGCATGTTTGCCTGGTGTTGGAGGTCTGCTCCGATATTTCCCAGATTTTATTCAATAGCTGTTTTGAATATTGGAGGAAATCCCTCTTCCCACGTGATGGATTACACGTGGACAGTGCAGTTCTTAGTTAACGGAAATGCAGTATTAGGCGGATTTCATCTCGCGAGCGACAATTACAGTGATTGATCGGCACACATATAAAATCATTGACACTTCTTCCCGCATCCGGTACCTTGATCTCGATTGAACGAGAATACAGGTCGATCCTATACGGGGACCAGTTTTCTAAAGCAGCAATTACATCTCTTCCGGAGATTGGCTCGTCATCAGTCTGACTACGACATTGCAGCAAAAAAGCCTCTCCCATGTCTCTCCTTGTTCTTTGACCCTGTCCCTTGCCAGCTGCAGCCACCGTATCCCCGAAAAGCTCTGAATCCCATCCGCGCACCTGACTTTCTGGCGCCCCCTGCTTCGCTTGCCTTCTCTTGGAATCCACTCCGCTACCCTTAAGGACCAGCGTTTATCTTGCCTTCGCATTACATGCCCTCCCCAAGCAAATTTTTTCCTCCGTCTGGTTAGTCCGGTTCATTCTGCCACGGTCGCTCGACGGCTCTGCATTGTACATATAGGCCGTTCTCTTTCGGGTTTTATTTTTTCCGGAATGCGAGGCGTAATCACCGGGTGTTGTTTTTCGAGCTCTAAATCAGGATAAAGATCGGGTTATTGGGAATAAATTTCCATAGGCAGTAACAGATCCTTTTGCAAATAAGTTTTCGCGTACGTTACCAATCTCACACCGAGCACTCCCGCATGTGAGGAAAATGGGCCTGCCTTTACGTATGCAGTGCGAAAACATTCAGGATTTCGGCAGCGATTTCAAACGTGCCAGTTCTTTGGATCAGGGAGTCCTTAATCGTGGGTAGCGCTACTTCAGTGACTCGTGTAAGGCGTCTGATCGGCAGCCTTATTCTGGCTTCCCACTTCTACACTGCCGTCTTTGAATTTATCCTGAAATTCGCACTCATCACTAAAGCATTAAAAGAGGTTTAAGATGCCCAGTTCCCCGTAGACAGCAGTCTTGAATAAGCACTGAGTACTCAAATAATTTTTGTGGCGTCCTCAGATTTGTGACTATACAACCACCATCGTCTCAAGTCCCGTTTTCGGGCATATGTCTGGTTTACAGCAGTTTTTAGAAAATGTGTTTTGGGCGCAAGTATCGGCTAAGATACGGATTCGGACCGAGAACGATGCTAAAACACAGAGAGTGGAGACAGGTTTGGAAGCGCCCCTCTTCCTCCCTGTGGTACTATACAATATTGCGTCAACTGGATATCAAGGCAGACTGCGCTAAGATGGGGTCGGCTGGACCACTCCTTGAGACTTGATGCATTACGTGTACGAGACATGGCCGCAGTTTAATTACTATTTGAGTTATTTACCTGGTAGAGTAATTCGGTGCTGTAATGCATTACTTTGGGGCAGCAATTTCGCAGCCCAAGTACGTAATTACTATCGAAATTACTTTCATTCTGGATTCTTGTATGTGTGCTTTCAACCCTCGTCTTCCTGGCCGGGCTTACGCGGGGATTTACGCGGCTGCGAGAGTCGCATCGAGACCGGTTTTCCTCGCGTCGACGTATTTGTATACGACTGGCTTCGCTACTGTCGCAGCTAGAGTTACTGTATATGCTACCAAAGGTAGCAGAGTTGCGCGTCTGTTTGATCAACGCCGCTCGCGACTCCATTGGTAGAGCGCCATCACGTGGTGTCCAAGCAACCGTGTACTGCGGAGAAGACGACGCTCGATGGGCAAAATCGTTCACTTTTGGTTCTGAACCGGTTTTACCGGTGTCGAGTGCTCCCCCGCTGCCTCTGTCCCCGATTCGAGACGCCCTGCAGCCTTTCTTCTCCCTGTGAGAGCCTCCTCGGTACGGTGCATGTTTTGACCATCCGGCCAGAAACACGTGCGCTGATGACGTAGGCCGGCCGCCGCTGCAGCGAACTGGATTGACAGCCCGGCAAGTTCGAAGCGGATCCACTATCCAACGGCTGTTTACGTTCGCTGCTGTGGGGTGTAGCTCACGCGTTTTGTTTGTTTTTTTTTTGGTAAAAGTTGCATTGCGGTTTCTTTACCGAAAACAGGCTGGACTTGCGGCTCTGCGCTTTTTCGTGTATACTGTTGAAACGCTAAAATAGAGCTCTGCGTTGCGTATTTATGCCTGTTGGCATAAAACCTGAATGGCAAACCATTTTTTATCGAGGGAAACATGTTCAGGCATCTGATTGTTTACGTCAGATGGTAACGTTCAACCAGTTTCGAGTAAACTGTATTTTGGATTTTTATACAGTCCTTTCTATAGTTCCGGCTCATAACATTTTGCAGGGTTTCGTATTTAGTAAAGGAGACTATAAACAGTTTTTTTAATGCAGGTCCGGTGAATAAATGTTGCCGCAAAGATGAATGAATGCTGCATTTGCACGGCGTATTTAGAATACTGAGTCTGCCCTTAGGTTATCAGGTAAATAGTTCGGGGAAGGTGACGGGAATCGCCTGCTGCCGCAGCTCACGGCGCGCGCTAGAGCACCGTTTTTTCTTGGCCACATTTGTTTACTGGGTTACACAGTCAGCTTTTTAGGGGCTTTTTGTTTGCGATCAATCGAAAAAGTGCTTTAAAAACCTCGGAAAAGCGCTCACGGTCGATCGGTGATGCGCTAGGCATGTCGCCTGCAGAAACGGAGTGCGGCTTCGCCGCATAACTTCGGTTGCTTGGCAGGCAAGATGGCGGACCTACGCGCAACTCTGCTACCTTTGGTAGCATATACAGTAACTCTAGTCGCAGCCTGGTGGCTGCGTCACCTGGGGGCGGATGGAGTCCCGACTGCTCCTTCCAGAAATGTGTTTCAATCTGAAAGCGCTTCGCACGGAAGTGAGGGGAGACTCGGGGCATTGTGGTTGCGGTGGACAAAAGTAGACGGCCACGTAAGCTCGTAGTGGCGACGCGGACGAAGCGGACGAGCCGATTTGCTACGCTCCCTCCCCGCTTTCCTAGTGCTTCGGTTATGTAACTAACTTTCCGGAACTAGTCGCGCGACCGATTTCGGTCAATTAGTTACGGTTTCCAAAGCACTTGTAAAGCGGGGAAGGAGCGTGACCTCCGCGACTCGACAGTGTGAACCCACCTTGAATCCGCCTTAACTCCCAGCTGCGACACAAGGCGGCGCCACCATCGCGAAAGCGTCGATGCGCGAAACAGTGCCTTACTGCAGGCCCCTGTTGCTTTCCCGGAAAAGAATGCGGTGCAGGCAATCGGCCAATCTACTCTCGCACTCGCATCTTTTGTGGGCAGAGCAGGGGTGAAAACCCACACTGTGAAGGGCACCTGATTGGAATTCCTGAAATTTCGCTAGTACGGAGGCAAAGAGAGCAAGCAAAGCAAAGGCTGCATCGACAGCTAACCAAACGTACTGCACTTCTTGGAACACGTTTCTTTTAGCATACAGATGTCCGGGAAGCGTAAAGTCCGAAAATAACCACAACGCCAAACCGTCTGAAAAGCAGCGAGGAAAAATTTCCAGTAGCCCAATTTGGTTACAAGTAGCCTAGACAATGCGCATGAGACAGGTATTGTGGAAGTGTTCTGCGCCACAAGTCGGAATAGACCTCTCCCGAATGGAAACAACGTGACGTCAGAGGGGCGATCCCGATGAGCGAAACCATCCGCTTTCATCAGCGCTGTATTTATGGATGGATGAATGGTAATGGCTTTACCCTTTGTTTCGGGTGGTAGCTTTCGTCACCTAGCCTATACTTCCCCCATTGTTAATTTATTTTTCTTTTCCCTTTCTTTCACTTTCGCTCGTACAATGTCTAGTCTGGCTATCCTTTTCCCCCCCAAATTCACCCCTCCCTTGATTTCCGCCACCAATACTCCAACCTCTCCAGCGCTATCTCTATGGCTGTTGCTGCCCCCTCTGGGAGGGCTGGGCAGAGTTCTGCGCACCTCAGAACCAAGTGCTCTATGGTCTCCGTTTCCTTTCTACAAGCAGAGCACAAAATATCCACTTCTTCAAATTTGGACCTATGCGTTTTTGTTCTCAGAGCCCCTGTCCTAGCCTGAAAACGCAGTGTACTGCCCCGTGAATTATCGAATAATCGCTCTTTTTTGATGTCCTGTTTTCGTGTCCTATATATGCCTAGCGCCGATTTTTCCTGCATTCTTTCTTTCCACATCTTTCTTTCCGTCTCCTTTACCTCCGCTTTCACGTTAGTATTTTGTTGCGTCCCATCCCTCACCCGTAAATACTTCGTTCTTAGCTTTCGGGTTCTATTTGTCCATTTTTGTGTTAATACTTTTCATGTATAGATACTTGTACACCTTTTTTGTCCACCTTGTTTCCTCCATTTGGGTTAGTCTGATCATATTTCAGTTTGCTGATTGCCTCTCGAACCTCGAACGACGCCCAACCCATATCTCCCCGGACTCCCGCATTCGGAGTGTACCCATGGGCTCCCAAGGCTATCCTTCCTACACTCTCTCTCTAGACTTGACTTGACTGTACCTCTTTATTCCGCTCTCTTCTTTGGCCTTCGGCCTGGCGCTGTTTCAATCATACCATCCACTTTCGCTTCTGAACCGGTTTTGCTTATGACGGCCGCCTTTTTTCTGCCGGCTGGTTACGCCTTGGTACTCATCGCAGCCATTATTCTTGAGATTATGGCCATGACCAGAGAGATTTAGCATTGGGGAGTGAGTGAGTGAACAACTTTATTAAGCTCTAGATTTGCTGTTCTTCTGCGGCTGTCAGATGGCTTCGTCCATCTTCTTGTGCAAAGGTCGGCTGCCCTTAGTCCAGGGCTCCACTGGAAGCTGCTGCCAGATGTGCTCGCCGAATCGGACCTTCTTGGTCGACTCGGCGATCGCTGGAGAGCACTCCCTCCCATTGCTCCGCACTCGGGTTCGTTATAACTGGTACCACGCTTATCTTCTGGCATGCCCCGGGTATGTGGTACAGCGTGTGCGGTTCTTGGCACCAAGGGCATTTGTCAGTGTATTGTGTGGGATACATTTTGTTGAGTACGTTTAGGTTCGGGTACGAGCCCGTTTGTACCTGCCTCCACGCGACAGTCTTCTCTGTTAAGGGAGTTGTGTGGTGATGGATACCGCTTTCTGCAGCCCTTGTAATAATTTAGCGCTTGTGTGTGTGTTTCCTCTCTTTTTGCCCGTGTCTTTGTTTGCGCTATAATATTTCTAATTCAATAATTTAGTATCGCCGAATAATCTTGGGGTACAGGTTCGTTCTCCTCGAGGTCGGCTACTTTGGATTCTCGGTAATAAGTGTACGCTCGAGCTGTCCGCCTCTAGGTTCCCTGTTACGGTTCGTTGAAACAGCAGACCCTCTGTGGCATTATCGGAGAAAGAGTTCGATTTCGTGGCATGATGGCGTGTGGCATTTTGTTATGTTTCTTCTTCGTTCTATTTACTGCATCAGTAGTGTATATATACTCCTGATCCGCAATAAATCCGCTGTGTTAATAGTTAGCGCTTGTTCCGTCTTGTCCTTGGCCTGAGTTGTTCCCGCGCTATGATTACTGCGTTAGAATTAATGTGTTCCCCTTGCAGTGAGGAGCGGGTCTGACTACAAGTCAGACTTCTTTTCAATACCCTCCCTTCACTGCTCCGCAGCCGAACAAGAAACAACCCACTCCCCTTGCAACGGTGACAAATGCCGGTGTCCCTCCTTGTTCCTAAACACGCCGTGATTCTGATTCGTGTCAGAGCATTTGTACGGCCCCTTCGCACCCATAACACCCCCCCCCCCCCCCCCCCCCCTTTGCCTAGCACAAAGGAAGTTGCACTAGGCGGTTGTTCAGCATGGCGACACCCTGCCCTCAGGGCAAATTTCCGACGGCCACTTTGCAGCGCGACTGCTCTGCAATGTCCCTTTTCAATAATGCAACTGCTCATTCCATAAAAAAATCTCAAATGCTTCAGAGCTCTGACCAGTACACGTCTTTGCTTGCACGAAACATAAATTTCATAGTGATGTACAACTTGCAGGAAAGCTAACTTACAGGAAGGTTTCTTGCAAACAAAAACCTTCGTTCGCAGGACGCGTTTTCATTTCCTGCCCTGCTGACTGAAGGGGTTAGCGCGAGGGGAGATAAGTCACTCCCCCTCCACTGTATTCTTTTTCGAAAAGGTGAGGGGGGGGGCTGGACCCTAATCTGCGTGAAATTGAGCTTCGGCAGTCACCACAAGCTTTCCAGAGTGTAAAGGGCAGTTGTCGAAAGGTTACAATGATGCATTTTCTTTGCGAGTACCTGTCTCCGTAAGCTCCTCGCGTTCGCACCGCTGCTCTCTTGCGTCCTTTCAACAACTTTCCACCCGTACAAATAAACGGTAATCTCCCCCCTTCCTTCTCGATAAAGAATGCGAGATCACCGTGTGTGAACGAGGGTTTTCGGTTTGAAAAATTGTACACTGTAAGTTGTCAATTCCATTAATTTTCTTAAAGAATTGCCGAGTAAATTCATTACACATGCGCGGTTTTGAGAAAGTAATTAGTAATGTAATTTAACTGCTTTTCAAAAGTAGTCTTGCCATGTACGACATGTACGCAGTGGCGTGTCGGTTTCACGAGATGCGCTATAATTGCGGTGCCCACTGTCGTATTGATGCAAACGCGGTTTTTGGAGTCTTCATCATCAGAAGTTGTGCGTCTTTATACCTGAGATGTCCTTGCAATTGCGTGGTAGGAGGTGCAAGAGAAAGATCTACGATTATGGTTTAGGGCTTCTTTGAAAGACATTTACTGCTGCTACCTTGACTCCAGAGAAATTTTGTGACTGGCCGCTTGGAAGAAAATTTTGCCATTCTTACTGCGTGGAATTCCCTCCATGCGGTGCAACGATCAGACAAAGGGATCCCAAAGAATGTCGGAAAAGCGGGCGTTAACTACGCACAATAGTTATATTTGGCAGGTCATGTTCCGCGCTGCTGGCATACCCGAGAAACTTGGGGCCTTGTGAACGGTCCTAAAGTTCGATCAACAAATGCAGCTTAATTCAACTGAGTTACACATTTTCTCTTGTGTGAAGTTGCGATATTTTCAACCTCGGGACACATAGCTCTCAATCTACCTCGCCTGAATGTGACGGTGTATAATCCTTTACAATTCACACTCCTAAAAAATGTTATCAGCAAGGCATACATAAACTGCTTACTTGCTTGTGTCTTGCCTTCATTATGTCCTGTGTATCTTCAATTTGCCGTTTGTAAACTGTACCAGATGAACATGATTAGAACCTTTTGGGGGGAGCTTACTCAAGCAATCAATGTGCGTATGTAAATCTTTGATCGTATGAGGATTTATCTTTAGCCTTGCGTCTTTTTCTGGAACGCAACAAAGCTGGTGAGCTAAACATGGGTCATTGATAATTCAACGACAGATGATTGCAGTTTGTGTTTCAGACAGTGTCTTTTATTTTCCGTTCCTTGCAGGGCAAATGGCCGATCCGACCCAATTTCATGAAGTCGCAACCGTTTCTGGAACCCTGGATGCGGGCTTGCTGCGTTGACTGGATGATATACATCCACGAAATCGTCGGATTATTGCCAGAGACGCTCTTTCTGGCGGTCGTATTCATGGATATCTTCTTACAGGTTGGCACGTCTCCTACTTTTACCTTTGAATATCGTTATTCCAAAGCTGCGCCCAATGCGACACCTCTTTCTATTAATATTCAAGGAGTTCGAGCATATCTAACCTACTTAATACTAAGTGACTAGCACACTGCAGGAACATAGAGTTTTGTACCAACTCTGTCACGGTAATTTGAGCATAACCAAAGAAGCATACTCTCAGGAGCCGTTCGGCCACCCTTCGAGAATTAACAATGCCCATAAGTCTTCTTGTCCCCACCACCTCTTTTTAGGTGACATACACTGCCATCTATTGTTGTGCATCGCAACTCGGTCGGGGCTTTCATAGAACATGTTAAGTCATGAATGGACATCATTATCACTGACGCCCATGTGATGATGAACTATTTGTTTCTATTTATTTGTGCCTACACTTGTTCTTCTTGTTCGGTTCACTATTTTAATTACTCTGCGTTTTTATACCCTCCTGGGTAGGCCCGAGAAAGGCCTGCAGTATTGGTAAATGAATTAATTAGATGCTATAATTAACGCGAACAAACTCAAGTTACCATGTAAGTCAACATTGTGCGACTGTACCAGTTGCTCTTACTGACAGCATTCAGTAAGAGCTGCGATTGCAGCGGCCGGGGTATTTTAATCGTTATTATTGCAGTAGTTTATCCATCTCGAGCTTAACCGCGAAGTAAATTTGTCGCCAATATGCAAGGTGCAACTTTTACCACCACTGACAGCGCTCAATGTGAGCTGCATTTGCAGTGGCCGAGGTATTTTAGTCGCCCTCATGGCGCTAAAGTCGGGTACAACTCAAGAACGAAGCGGAAAGAACGCCTTCCAGCCAAAGTCGTCGACCCATTTTCGGGACGCCGGGGTTAATCCGATTAAGCCGCGGTTATTGCATATTCATCTTGTGCATCCTGCACGGGGATCGGTCAAGAAGGAGGAATCGGCCGACGCCATTGCCTGGAGGGGCAACTTTTTGGGGCATATCTACCGCTTCGTTCTCGAGTTGTAACCGACTATGGTTGAAATACAAAGCGAGCCTTTCATTAAAAAAAGAAAACTTGCATAGTACACAACCTTGGCTTCTTCAATATCGTAGACCTCTTGTTAGGTCCCGCTTTCCCCGCCTTAGCATTGCCTATGCTCAAAGAATTATTAACGAGCCAAGTAGCAAATGCTTCAGGCCCGAAGGTGTGAATGATGTGAAGGAACTGTCACTTGTGATGCGCAAAAGTTTCGCCTTATTTCGACTGTGACGGTAGCATGTACCGTGTGTTGCAAAAGTGTACAATCCACCGCGCCGTTCATTTCAGTGGCGCGGTGGGCTGTAAACTTTTGCATTAGAAGGTACATGCGCCTTCAGGCTTCGCCGGAACCTGCGAATGAGGAGGGCTGCCTCGCGACCGTGCTCAGTGTTCGCCTTTCCTACATTTCAGGAGAGTCGAATGATCCCCTTTCGGAAGATGGACGTGCTCTGGGCATCTTCACTCATGATAGCGGCCATGATTGAGTCCGAGGCAACTGAATGGCCACGTGCATTCATGAACACGGTACACGAGACACGAGGCATCGAAGAGGAGGATATGATGGAAATGACGCATGAAATTCTCCATGTGCTCCAGTGGTTTCAGGCATCTCCCCTCTCCGTGCACAAGCTGCGTAGTAACTGCGATGAGGCTCAGGTTTGTTCATGTCTTGCTTGGGGCTGCGTTCTTGCCGTGATAGGGTCATTGGGGGATGATGCTGTCCGCATTGTCTTTGCGAACACAGTGCCCTTGTGCCCTTGAATAGGCTCTCAATAATGTTGCGGCATGCCTAGGATGTTAAAGGACGCCGCTTCACACACATCCTGAGTTATCAGCAGTTAAAATTTGAATTCCCGCGTTTTCACGCCTTTCTCTCTACCCGCGTAAGTTTTGCACACTGAAGTGTGCAAAACTACCCCTCCTACGGCTGCCGACGCGCGCGGGAGTTCCCCGGGGGGCGGAGCTCCCGGCCGTGGCCATTGTAGCGGCGTGACGTCAGACAGAGTTGACGCGGCGGACCAATGATATCCCTCCGCTGCTGACGTAACGAGCGCTGCATGTGGATTCGGGCAAAAGCTCGGCACCGCTGGCTTGAAAAATGTATCTTAACCACATGCGGCTGTCCGGTTTGACGGTGGCGCTGCTGCCCCTGACTACTATCGAACTTTCGATTCTGGAATCGAGATGAATTCGGCCTCCGACCAATGTTCTAGCGACCTGCTCGAGAAGATTTCATCAGAGTAGCTACCCATCCTTACGGGCGTTCGTGTGCGACGCTCGTTATAGGCCGAATTTGCAGTGCATACGCACTCTCTGAGGCGTTCTGGGTAGAGCTGTCTATAGGCAATACAATGCTTACAGACTGCCTATAGACAGTTTATAGTTTTATGGCCGTACACTTTTGGCAAACTTTTCTCTATAGACTATGAATAGACAAAAAGAAATATCTATGGAAGGCAATAGAGTCTATAAGAAATAAGGAAAAGGTTCTCAGGCACCAGTTTTATTTCCGAGGGAACTGTGCAATATTGTAAGGTATTGTTATGGAAATACTGGACGTAATGGTCCACTCTTCCGGTATGTAGGAAAATCGCTTCCGTCAAGTGGTTAAGACCGCTACAGAAAATCAATGCAGAACGTTGAAAGTAAAAAAAAGGCAAGTCTGCTGAGGGAGAGATTTAGATATCTATTGATTGTTACAGTGAAATCGGACGCGACATGTGAAAAAAAAACTGTATTCACCAAATATCTCCTGTTGAAAAGTGCGCCCGTCCAGAGTTTCTGGGTATGTGTATTACCGGATTTACTCGCATAGTGAGTATTCCTGGCTACCATCTCTCATCTTCCCCTCTGCAGGCTAGCACAACAGAGGAACTGACAGCCATGTTCATTCTGGAGGTTTCCGTGATGAACCACGAGATGGCTTCGGTGGAACCATCACTGCTGGCTGGTGCAGCTGTGTACTTGATGCTGCTGCTTAATGGAAGGCCAGCAAGTTGGTATGTAGCTGAGTTCTTTCTTTTTTCTTAGTAGCTCTAAAAGTTTACGGTGTTAAAGCTTTCTAAAGTATCCCTGTGCAGGAGTTGTGTGGTGTACGTTCAGTTTTGTGCATTGTGTGCGTTCAGAAAGATCCGTCAGTCTTCTCTGAACGCCATTTTTGAAATTCGACCCATCGCCTACCTTGTAATTCTGCAAGAAAAAAACGAAACAAGGTGTTTGAGTACTTTCATATGGAAACCGCCGCGCGTGCAGCTGTCCCACACGTAACAGGTAGCGAATCTGCCTGGTATGCTGTACTGTAAGTCAACTGAAAATTCGGTGTTCACAAAAATATTTCAGCCAATAGAACGATAATTCTGAATTTTTAAGTGAAACAATCATTTTATATCACATTTCTGAACTTTCAGGTCATATCGACTAAACAACAAAAGCAAGTATTTCTAGTGTTCCGCACATTTTCCACTGTCGCATGAGATTTGTATCAACGGGATTCTGGGATTCTGTGGCATCGATTACAGCTCGATTTTGACTGCATTAGTGTGTTCTAATAGAAGGTGCACGTAATAAACATATGTGACACAGATCTGTCATTCCGTAAGTGCATCTTTTGTATGTGTCGAAAACGATTCCTGTGCTATCTTCCTCACCAGAGAGTTGTCGTCATCAGGATAGTTCCCAGGTATTCAGTGTTACATAAAATTGAAAGACCCTTGCCGAGAGAGACGTTCTAGAGCTGCTTGGGAATCGGAGGTCTCACAAGCTCAGTTTGAAATAGTGGATGTGAGCGCCAAGCGCAATGCTTTTCCTTTGCAGTTGGGACCTCAAAATGGAGTTCCACTCTGGTCATTTAGCAGAGAGCCTGTGGCCATTAGTGAGGCAGATGATCAGGATGACCTTGGACGCATGCGAAGATGGAAGATGGGTATGTATTGTATTTACTTTTTTTGAGCGTACAAATGTCACGATGCATTGCTTATTGTTACTGAGAGTAAAAGTCCGCTTCTCAGACCCTACTGATTTGTATTATTATGCATAGAAATTTCTTATATGGTCCTTCGTAAGGATTCACTTGCAGGGCCAGTGATGGCGCTGCGACACGGCAAGCAAGAAGTAAATTTACCGGAAGCGTACTTTTGTACTCGCTTAATTGCGACAGTGTCATTTATATGCTCATAATTGCTCGTTATACACTTCTAAGAGAACCCGCCGCGGTGCCTTCGTGGTTATGGTGTTCGGCTGCTGACCCGACAGACGCGGGTTGGATGCCCGCCACGGCGGTCAAATTTCTATAGAGACGAAATTCTAGAGGCCCGTCTACTGTGCGATGTCAGTGCACGTTAAAACCCCAGGTGGTCGAAATTTCCGGAGCCCTTCATTACGGCGCCCCTGATAGCCTGGGTCGCTTTGGGGCGTTAGACCCCACTAAACCAAACCCAAAACTTCTAAGATAACTCTGCATTCACTAGACGCGCCTTTATTCACCTGGAAAAGTGAAACCCTTGTCTTTCCTTGCCACCGTTTTAGTTGTGTGGTGTTTTGTTTCCAACGAAATTGATCGGTTTCTGGTTGATTATTTTTGCAAGTAATGCATAAATGCGTGTAATAAATGTTAAAGAAAAAAGCTCTCGTGGCGCAGTGGAATCGTTGCCGTATCGCAGGCCCGGCTTTTATTCCCGTATAAACCCATTTTCTTTCCTTATTTTTCATTCACTGACAGTTCGTACTTTTTTCAATTATGGATTGGTTTGTGGATTATGGTTTGGCTTCTTGGATGGCTATGGATTAGACTGTAGATTGGCTGTGGAATGGTGAATGGGTGCCACATCCTGTCCACGCTACTCAAACGCCATAAAAGGCTTTCACCTTAAAATTCCCGCATGTATCTGGTTTGGTTTGGTTTATGGGGTTTAACGTCCCAAAGCGACTAAGGCTATGAGAGACGCCGTAGTGGAGGGCTCCGGAAATTTCGACCACCTGGGGTTCTTTAACGTGCACTGACATCGCACAGTACACGGGCCTCGAATTTCTCCCCCAAAGAAATTCAACCGCCGCGGCCGGGATCGAACCCGCGTCTTTCGGGCCAGCAGCCGAGCACCATAGCCACTGAGCCACCGCGGCGGCTCCACATGTATCTGACTGCATGTGTTTGTAAATTGCGCCGGCATGGGTCGAGTATCTGACGTCGTTCTCTGTTGCAGGCTCCGTGCGACAAGTACAGGCAGCCTAGGTACGAACGTGTAAGCAGCCTCACGCAAGACCAGGCAGCAATCCTTTACAGGATGGCACGGATTCAAGGACTGCACACCCCGTCCACTATGTCACGCACCTCGCCCGAATCCGCCAGACTGCGTCTGCTTGTTCCGTTGAAACGCCCGGATATTTGGATATCCATCTTAACTCACCTCGCCTATTCTAGTTCACTACCGCGGCTGAGAACTTTGTACGGATAATGTCATATTGCATGGACAGTGCTTATCAGAACATGTTGAATGGGGGAGGTTTTTGACAGCGCACGAGGGAGCACTGTGGACGGCTAGATTAACTTCGATTGTTATCTAAATTTTTGTGATGTCTAATAATAAAAAAGTGCATGCTATCAATTTCACGAGCCCCCGCATGTAAGAGTGAAATAAACATGGTGGATCATTTTCAGTCCTTTGTGTTCATGAAAAACCATTTAATTGACCATGATGATGATGATGTCGCGGTCACATCCTTTACAACGGGAGAACATCTGTTATCAGAGTCCGACCCAAAAAAAAAAAAAAATAAAGCGGAAAAGCGAGCGCCACCTGTCGTGCAAAGAGGGAAGCTCCACCGGACCTTTTGGTTGGAAAGTTGTTCCCGAGCAGACGTGTACAAGGCAGCGTTCAGCAGTTCTCGTGCGCTTGTTGTGTTGTTTTAGTGTTGTTTATTTGCCGGAAACGTGCGTTTGGTAACGAAAGAGGATGACAGAGGAGGAGAACCTCCCATTTGCGTTTTTAGAAAGCGAAGATTTTTCGCGTGGTAGCCTCAAATGTGTGGCAAAACCTCCACTCCACCACCTCCGCTGTTGGCCAGGCTCATCGCGGCTGGTCCTTCAAGGAGGAAGGTTACGTCAGAAACTTCATTAATCTTCAAGCAGCAACGATGAACTAGATTTCCTGAGTGTGGCGCGTGCGCGTTGATTACCGGTGTTTATGTGGCAACGGCATGGTTCGTCGTTAGTAACGGCCTTCCTTGTCGTTGGTTTCTCGTCATTGGTACGCTTTCTTGATAGGTGCTGGGCACACTTAACTGATTAGTAACCGAGCCCCCTTATGTAATACCCCCCCCCCCCCCTTCCCCCAAAGGCCTTTAACGGTCCAATAAATGATGATGGTGACCCGTTGTACTATCTCAATAATGGCTCGTGCTGATACGGCAGAGCGTTGCTTTTTGCGTGCTGACGGTTGCGCTCTGCCATGCTCCCACTGTTCAGATAGCATGGCTTGACATTGTTGCATTTATGATGAGTGTTCATACTAGTATATATTCGGTATATACGCACGTGCGTCCATGGCAAAACTCTTCTAGAACCACCGAGCTGCGTGCACTTGGAGGCAAGCGCGAAATACAGCAGGAGCATCCGTTTCGAAACGAGCTGAACGGGAACCTGAGCTTTTCCTTGGTGAATGAAGTAATTCGTGCAGCCGTAGGCCAAGCAATGAGCTGGCATTTAAGGAGCTCACATCATTCGCCGCACTGCAGCGAGGGAATGCACGGCCGGCTCATGTTTCCCAACCAAAACCAAATCGCCTTCGCTGCGCATGCGCGGAAACTTTTTCGCAATTGGTCTATTTCGACTTCATATTCAGGAATGAGAAGTACGTGAGACTCCGCACTTCAGTACTGAAACTCAGCAACTAACACAAACATGCAAATCATGGAAGAGGTAAGTTTTGCAAGTGTAGAATAGACGTGATAGAGTGATCGATAATGCGAAGAAATTTTTAGAGAAAAATGGGTGACACGATTCCTCAGACCCTCGTTGGATGCATTTTACTTTTTCCCGGCCGTTTTATTGAATTTGCGGGGTTGCGAAGAGCATTGAACTCTTCTCGTAAGAATGTTTTTAGGTAAGCAGCGAACTGCTATAGCAGCAATGACGGTCTTAGTAATCTGTGCCGTTCTCTGGCTTGCTCCATTCTGCCGAGCACTGCCCCTCAAGCCCATTGTTGGCTTGGGCAGGCTCGTATGTGTACTATGTAAATTTTTTATATAAATATTTTTTATTTATTTATTAAGGCCAGCAAGGTTTTCGCTATTGGATGGTAACTGTTTTTTCCAGGATTCATTAAATGTTCCCATTCATAATTCCTTAACATCGATGTAATTGTGTGGCGGCGCGTTGTGGTCACCAAGCATCCATATACAAATTGTGCACTGCAAAGCGGCAGCCGACAAAGAATTGATCCGACTTTTTTTTTCAAGAACAAAAAAAAAATAAATGAATGACGTACGATTAACCTTCGCCTTTAGGAGTGGAACGCGACAGCGTGTTGTAGCGCTGCCAGGGAGTCCACGGAACTCGACCCTCCGTTCGGCGCGATGCGTTGCCCGTTGGAAACACAATTTAACGCATCGCTTTTTGAGGAAGGAACCTTTCAGGCGCCGCGGCGGCTGCGTTTTGCCTCGTAGTAGCGATTCAGGAGAATAAAATAAGACATCGGTGAATGAAAACAATCCCTACAACACGGCTGCCCATTCGCGTATGAAAGGGATCATGAAAGTGAAAGTGAAAAATTTGCTGAAATCAGTGGAGTGGGCCAGCCGAACCACCCTCCTCTGGCCGACAGCAGATTCGGCCATTTCGAACCCACACAAACTTCGAACCCAGTAAAGATCCCAGTAAAGATTTCCAACGCAGTAAAGGCCCTTCATCAAATACTCAGCGAAAAAATTGAGCAACATCCTCTGCGAAAACTTCTCGTGCTAAGCTATAACCAGGCATCAGGCGCAGAAGCTGAGGTAAATCTTTTCAAAACAGGTGCTGTTCTGTTCCCATGCACTGGTGAGGGAACAGAATAGCACCTGTTTTGAAATAAACGCAAATAAACGTCCTTGTCAATGGACCATCCGTGAAAGAGGTACAAACCTAGGGTTGTATTTATAAACAAATGGAAAGAGTAATGACCCACTAATTAAGCTAAATTGCCCCGAGATTAATCCGCCGAATAGCTATTAATCCGCCGAAGAGCTATAATCGAAGACAAGTGGTAAGGGAAGGAGATTTATGTCGACCAGTGCAGGCCTGCAGCAGAACTTCTTGCTGGGCTAGTTGGTCCTGCTAAATCTAGCCCAGCAAAAAGTTCTGCTTGACTACCTTTCTTATACAGTGGGCCCTTCTCAGCGCTCTTTCCTGTTCCTTCTTCGTTTCGCCTTCGGGCTACTTTCGCGCGTTTTTCACTGATGTCACAATCAACCAACTAGCCCAGCAAAAGGTTCTGCTTGACTTCCTTAGCTTAATCCAACATGAAGTAGAAAATAACAAAATAATAAAAGAATTTAGCATAGCAGAAAAGGAAGCGCAAAATTATTTATGCCGTTAGAGCCGAAGCCATTGGAACGGCTGTTAAGGAGAGTTATTGTATGATGAAAGTAATTTTTTTTTCTTGAGATGGCTTAGTTGATGGAAATCACGAGATATAATAAGCATGATGAGGAGTCCGGACTTCGGTATTTTCGTTCCTGGTGGGCAGATGAAGAATTTCAAAAAGATGGAGGGAAAATGACAGTTGAGAATTTTGGGTCTTGCCTCCGTCTCTTGAGGCATTGGGGACATATGACTGGCCTGCAGTATTTTGAAATAAATAAAATAATGATCCTGAGAGATTGATTTCATTGCCCTGTGTATCGCTACTTTCGTAGTTATGGTTTCTGACGCGGTGTTCTGTCGCAGGACTTCTGGAAGGCGATCAGCCCCCGCGAAGACTGGGGCCCCAAGGGCTACGAAGACCGGCGACGCTACCGGCTCTTCATGGTTGAGAAGGGCTACATGAAGGCCGAGGACGCCGAGAGGCTGAACGAGAGCGAGAGGCCATCGAGGACGCCAAGGAGGCAGCCGCGAACAAGGCATCGGATAAGCCGGAGCAAGAGGCGGCTTCCGGCGAGGGCAAGCAGGAGCCGAAAACCGAGCCCAAGGCCGAGCCACCGAAGCCTGAGGCACCAAAGCCCGAGCCCCAAAAAGGCTGAGATTTGCACGTCGATGTGAAAAGGCTGGTTGCTTGCAAACTGCCTGAGTGTCGGGGAATAAAGCGGAACGAGTCGTAGAGCCGTTTTGTTTCATCAGGGTACCCAACCGTTTCCTGGGCGTGCAGTATCTTGGCGGGTCCCATGCAGCTTCTTTTGTAGATTTATATTTGCAATGCATAGAATCTTCTCGTGTCTGGCGTATCACTGTTAACACGCTACGTTGTCCAGGTGAGCGTAAAATAAAAGAAAAAGAGGGGTACTACATTCAGATATACCTAAAAATGATGGTTTGGTTTGCTTTATTGGGGTTTAACGTCCCAAAGCGACTGAGGCTATGAGAGGCGCCGTAGTGAAGGGCTCCGGAAATTTCGGCCACCTGGGGTTCTTTAACGTGCACTGACATCGCACAGCACACGGGCCTCTAGAATTTCTCCTCCAAAGAAATTCAGCCGCCGCTGCCGGGATCGAACCCGCGTCTTTCGGGTCAGCAGCCGAGCGCCGTAACCACTGAGCGACTGCGGCGGGGCTAAAAAAAAAATGATGAAAACGTAGATGAAGACAGTGGTTTTGGACGGAGTGCTTGCAAATGACCTGCCGTTCATTGAAATCCATATCTCTGCAGTGAACTCTGTCCTAATTTCTGTGTATTCAACACTGCCGATCGCCTGTTGGAAGTCTTAGCAACTGTGTTTGTTTGCACTGTGTGACAGGCGCTACGCGCAACCGCATGTAAACACATAGAAAATTGCTCGAAGCAGGCACATAACGATAACAGAACAACCTAGACAGTGAACAGAAGCCAAGTGTATACGATACATTCATGCTCGAGCAGAATGAGAGGAAACTATCATTAAAACAACAAAGACGCCAATATTAAAATAACTAATGCCCGGACCTGTTGGCAGAGACAAAGCAGAGAAAAAGGGCGCAGGACCGTAAACTGTAGCACATGTCATGCCTGATTTATTTATTTATTTTATTTATTTATTTACAATACTGCTGGTCTTATTGCAAGACCATAGCAGGGGCAATTAGTACAGTGCAAAAAACAAATATAAGCATATTATTCAAAGGCAGCAAACATGGCATAAAAGCAAAGGTAGGGAAAAGTGAATTGGCCATAGCAAAAGGATATACAGAACAGATCTTCGACAATGGTAGGCACAATTTCAGAATGCACTCAAAATCGCATACATGACAAGTTAGAAGGGGTTGTCTTCTTGCCTAGATTTGCAGTCACGGTTGCTGCATCGCCACTGTGCATTACGACAAATGCTCTATCTGCGACACGAATGATGATAAGGATTGAGTGCAGGTGATGTTACGATCCAAGCGATTCCATTCACTAATGGAGAGAGGGAAAAAGGAATGCTTAAACGTGTCATTATGGCACACATACTCGGTTAGTACATGTGTTCGTATGTTTGTGCCGTGAAGGTGGCGATTGTGAGTACGTAACGTATTTTTTCACATCTATCCTGTACTGCTCGTGTAATAATTGAAACAAAAATTTTAAGCGTGCTTGTTTTGCTCTAGCGGATAATGTTTGGAGACCGGATGAAGCTGCAAGCAATGTTGGGGAATCTGTGCGCTTGTATTTATTGTGAATTATTCGTAGGGCTTTGCGTTGTATAGCCTCAAGTTTTGTGATGTTAGTTATTGATTGGGGGAACCAGACTGTGTTCGCGTATTCTAAGACTGGCCTTACAAGGGTTTTGTAGGCCAGGAGTTTAGAAGATACTGGTGCGGACCGCAAGCGTCTCCTGATAAAGAGAAGTTTCCGTAAAGCAGTAGACGTGATGTTAGCAATGTGAGAGTCCCACCTCAGGTCAGAAGACAGCGTAATACCTAGATATTTATGGTGTTTAGGTTTCGCTAATGGAACGCCGTTTACAGAGTAAGATTGTAAGATTGTTCACGATACTAGATGACACCCTGATAGCTGTCCTGATTCTCTAGTCTTGTTCAAAAAAACAAATAAGTTGAACACCGACATTAGACGGGCTAGAATGGAGTATCATCGGAAGCTGTTCTCTGACATTGGAATGAAAAGCTCAGACGCTGTCTGGAAAGTTGTAAACAACTTCATAGGCTGCAATGCAAAAAGTGCGCCACCTGAACGAATATTTTTACAAAAGCCGGGAATTACCTGGCCAGGCACTTGCTGACCATTTTAACGATTTTTTAACTGTCCATGAACCAATGGCACAACTGCCTGAAGTTCCCTCATCTCGTACTCCCGTCGAAAGCATTTTTCTTGAGCCCACCGATGAAACAGAGATATATACAACCTTTATGAATCGAAGTAATAGCAAAGCATTAGACGTTGATAATATCCAGATAAAACCAGTGAAACATGTACTATCTGTTATAGCGCCAGTGGTTGGCCATATATTCAATTTGGTGACTGAAACAGGAGTTTTCCCGGAAGAGATGAAGAAAGTAAGGGTGATAGTTGTGTTTAAGGGCGGCGATAAAGGTGTAGTATCAAACTGTAGACCAATATCTGTTATTCCGGTTTTTTCAAAGGGTTTGGAAAAAGTCGTCGTTTCCCGTCTATCGAAGTTTTTTAACACAAAAGGAATCTTGTCTCATGCTCAATTTGGTTTTCGAAAGATCAAGACAACAGAAACAGCTCTGTTAAAACTAAAGGAAACTATACTGCGAAACATCGAAACAGGTATTTTTACTCAAGGACTTTTCTTTGATTTCAGCAAGGCTTTCGATTCCCTTAACCATAAAATTTTAACTAACAAACTTTCTTAGAATGGAGTTCGTGGGATACCTCTTAACCTCATGAAGTCATACTTGAATAATCGGCAACAATCTGTTTATATAGGGAGCCATCAGTCTTCTTTTCTACCAAAAGAAAGTGGTGTCCCCCAAGGAAGCATTCTTGGCCCACTCCTCTTTAACGTCTACATAAATGACATTGTCCAGATTGATTATACTGCGTAATTTATTATATACGCCGACGATAGCAGTATACTTATCCCTGGCCCTGATGTCAACAATCTAATACAAAAGTGCAATGCAATACTTACGAGACTGCAGAAATAGTCTTATTCTAATTGCCCCCGAATGAACCCTCCAAAGACTAAGGTAATAATTTTCCATGCAAAACATAAGCCAGCTCTACTACACGCTCTTAAATACGCAGGTCAGGAAATTCAAATTGTAGATAAGCACAAAATCCTTGGCGTTACATTTTCAACCCACCTCAGTTGGGATTGGCATGTAGATAATATCTGTAAAAAGCTTTCTTCGATAACAGGAGTGCTATCAAGATGCCGATGGCTTCTCCCTACACAGATAAAAATTCAGGTTTATCATGCTCTCTTCGGTTCTGTCTTGAATTACAGCAACTCTGTTTGGGCGACCACGACAAAAAGAAATATAAGAAAAATACAGATTCCGCAGAAGAAAATGATTCGCTATATCGCTAATGTTCCTTATCTCCCTCCGACGCGAACTGCTTTTTAGAATTGCAAAATAATTCGCTTTGAGCATATTTATGTCTTTCGAATTTTGCGCTCGTTTTACCATTCTTCTCCTGCCTTTAGGGATTTTTTAATAAATACTGCACATTTAAGACCGCCATCAAGCCAAATCTACACTCGAAACACCGACCGCTGGTTTATATCATACTTTCGAAATAATTATAAACTACATACACTAGAACATAGCTTACCATCTATTCTTAACCAATACCTTTCTTTAGCTAGTGTTACCCTAAATGAGCTTAAAACATACTTTGTTTATTGCTAGGTTGTACGTACCTGTGTAAACTGTTATTATCACCGAAGCATACTAAGTGTTCATTTGTGGCTTGTGTTCAAGTTTGTACCTGGTGTGGCTGTGGAAATTGACTTATGTACTCATGGTAAACGTGGCCGTGGCGGCTAGAATTTCTTTGGAGGAGAAATTCTAGAGGCCCGTGTACTGTGCGATGTCAGTGCACGTTAAAGAACCCCAGGTGGTCGAAATTTCCGGAGCCCTCCACTACGGCGTCTCTCATAGCCTTAGTCGCTTTGGGACGTTAAACCCCATAAACCAAACCTAAACGTGTTACTAATATCTCTTCACAATTTCATGTTGCTTAAATATTATTGTCAAATCACAGTCATCCAGTTATGTGCGTCTCATCATCTACTGCCATTATAGAGGTTCCTGGGCCCAGTCATGCTGTTTACTAACAGCTTTTAGCCCTGTAACCTCTGCAGGATGTATTTTTTTCTGCAAAAATAAATTTAATTGCATCTTCAAACGCTGCATGGTTTTGTCCAGATTGAAGCGGGACGTCCCGCCAGTGACAAAAGAGGAAGTAAAGAAAGCTTTAGGACCAATGCAAAGGGGATCAGGCAACAACTGATCTGTTGAGGGACGGAGGGAAGATTGTGCTAGAAAAACTACCCCCCCCCCGCCCCCACCCCTCCCTTCTTTGCATACGCAAGTTGGAAGAGTGAGTGAAGTCACGTGGGTTAGAGGCGAGTGAGGTCGGAACGATTGTGTTACTTCTAGCATCCGGTCACCGGCAATTGCAGTGTCGCGTCAAATTGAGATATCTTCCAACCAAAAGGTCTCGTTCACAGAAGGCACTCTCGGAATCTTTTTCGATATAGGAAGAGGGGGGAGATCCCACCTAATCTGGATGAGACGGAAGTCGCTGAAAAGACGAGACAGAGTCACCGAAAAAGGGTTCCAGTGAATCCACAAGAATACAAAGGAGGGCAACTCCCGATCCTCCTTCCTGTTAACTTCTCTTGCGGGCCGAGGGGCAGGTGAAAACAATCTTTGAATAAGGGTTTTCCGTAGGAAATTTTCTCTCAGTGATTCAGCTTCTCTGGAATGTTGAAAGTTGGCTGTTCTTTCAATGCAATGGGCGAGCAGGGGACGTCCCTTCAGTGCCTTCCTGGAGGATACCATAGGCGACCAAACCCTTCTTGGTGGCCTCTAGAGGGGTGCATACTGAAAAAAGCTTCACTGATGTCAAATCCACTGCACTGCACTGCACTTAATCTGTATGAGGGGGAAGTTATTGATAAAAAAGGATAAAGTCGCCGAAAAAGCGTTCCAGAGAACCCAAAAGAATAGAATGGAGGGCAACTCGTAGGTCTAGCTTCGCGTTAACTACTCTTGTGGGCAAAGCAGGAAGTGAAAACAATCTATGAACGAGGCTTTTTGGACGGAAATTTTTTCCCAGTTAGTCAGCTTTCGTGGAACTTTGAAGCTTCTTGAATAAACAGCGCGAACGACGACAAGCACAAGAGACAAGACAACGGACGACACAGCGCTTTCCAGAGAACTTTGAAAGTTGGGTGTTCGTTCGTTCAATATAATACGCACGCTGGGGACGTCTCCTCAGTGCCTTTTCGGAAAGTACCATAGGCGACCAAACCCTTCTTGGTGGCCACTAGAGGCGTGCGTACTGGAAAAAGATTCACTGATGTCAAATCAACCCAAACATGAATGCGAGAACAACACTGCACAATGAATCCTATATTTTAACGCCCCGCTTTTTCTTTACTGCATTTTCAACACCCCACTGGTTGAACACGGGCCGCCAGCTTGTATCATACACGTGCAGTTCCTTTTTTTTTGTAGCGAGATTTATTGCTTCAGGGGATCAATGGGCGAAAGTGTGATGGAGGCTGCAGTAATGATTAAAGTAATGGGAATAGGTTAGCTGATTTTGTGAAGTCCAGTGGCGAGCGATGGAATGGTCCCTGCTTCCAGGCCATATATGAAGCAGGGTTGCACGAGGAAAGACCCGCTGCCTTCAGGTGCCGGATCCTTGTAGGCTTGAGAGCAACGCAGTGCCACAGTAAGGGGTGAATGTCGGCTTCAATGGCCTCGCCTTTACATAATGGCCACTCAGGCCGAGGAAAGAAATCTCGGTTCTGAGGCCCCCTCCGAGTGACGGCAGGTGTGAGGGCTACAACCACCCAGTTCCTCTCAAGCGCAACTCCTCTGCATGCAGATCGTTTTCGCGGAAGCGGATTGGACCTGCGGTGGGCAGAACACTGACCACGTGTCTTGGTTTTCGACAAGTTTTCGCTGCAGAAGAGGAATGACAGACTTGCAGACTTGCGTGGTACAAGGTAAAGCTGGAAATTTCCCAAACTTAGACACCTCATAGCACCAAGCGACACTTCCGGTTTTAACACGTGCAAACAGCATGCCAGCAAAACACCGCCCCTCAGCTCAAAGGAAAATCGTCACAGAGAGAGGGGAAGACGTTCAGGGCAGCATAGTTAAATAGATTACATCATTTTAATTCACCGTAGCCGACACGCTGGGAAGGGTGAGCTTGGGAAATGGGTCATTGACCCCGCCTTGAGTAGAAGAAAAAAACCTTGTGTCATGGAGCTATTTGACCGCTGATGCCCTCGAGCCCAAAAATTATTCGTCGTTTCTCGCTTTACCGGTGCGCGGGCAAACAAGAACCATCGCCTATCAGGTCCAACATTCTCGGACGGAAACTTTGAATATTGGAAAAGTGTAATGTACTGGTGTAGAGCTGTTGAAGGTCCTTTATTCCGATACGTAGCAAAATCTTTCCGATTGCTACATATCTTCCGATATGTGGCAAAATCGAGCAGTTAAGACTGCCATAGAAAACCAACGCAGAACGCTTTTGACGATAGCAAAACCGATAATAGCAACAAAAAATTCAAGCTTGCCGACGGAAGATATGCGGGTATGGTGATTATTATAGTGAAACCTTATATATAGTGAAAAAAAAAAATCCGCTCATAAACCCTTTCCCGTTCAAGAATGCTTTTGTTCAGAATTGTTGGGTACGCACGCAGGTCCTGCCTTCAGCGAAAACATGCGGTCTGGTCCTCAAGCATCTCTGAGCCGGGCACAAAGCGGATTAAGCCGCGTGGATATTGGTAGTGCACAGCTCTTATGGCTGCAATATCCACCGTTGCTCTTAACTATTTCTGAAAGCAAGCCCAAGAGATTTACACTGGTCACTCCCTATCGCAAAAAAATCTGTAGTTGGGGCTGGAGCACATAAGGGAAGCCTTTCTGGAAGAGGCCCATTTTTAATTTTGTTGTAGAACCATGCTGATAGCACGCGACATAAAAGGATAGGAAAGAGAGAGGTGAGATCCCTCAGGCTTTAATCAACTCGTTGGCATGCACACTACATGTAGGGTGGTGCCCTACACAATATGTGCATGCTGACTATAGTCGATACAACATTAAAAATTCAGCTGCTTTACCCCATTAAAGGAACCCCTTACCACCAATGGCGTCGGCCGATACTCATGACTCTGCTAGTGTGGAAAAGCAGGGTGCGGTAGATGAAAGGGGGCAATCCCTTCCCTCTATGGTCCAGGATAGGCCCCTCTCCCTCTTGTGGCGCGGCTGCCTGCTTTGTCGCACTAGAAGGGCCACGAAAATCCAGAGACACCATTCATGGATGGGGCCTTCAACAGGAAAAAGCCCCTGGGCTGTTGAGTGCTACTGGCCTATATGGGGAAAGTGTTTAAAGCCACTTTTTTTTCTTCCCTCCTTCTTTATCTTGTCTCATCGCTCCTCTTACTAGCTTTGAGTGGCAGTGCCAGTAGTTGACCGACATTCACATGAGTCACAAACCAAAAGCGTCACCTATCCCATACCTATCCCCTTTCCCTTTACTTAGCCCCTTCACATCTCTCTCTCTCATGCACACGTGACCTGGGCCACCTTGCCTATAAAAATAGAGCCCGCAGTTTAGAGCCCGCAGATTTCAATGTGTTGGTGGTGTTGGTGTGCAGTATTGGTTCGAACAGTGCATTCGGCGACGTCTGAACAGCCGGCGTGAGAGAAGTGCGGAGATTGAACCTGCAGTATGGCGAACTACGACGCATCCATTCCCAATGTGAGTCGATCCAGCTGTTCCGATTTGTCCGCCTAGAAATCATCGTTATATCTGGCGCATCCACTTGTTGAAGTGTCTTTAGCGCTGCTGTTCTCACAATATTGCGCATGTTTGCCTGGTGTTGGAGGTCTGCTCCGATATTTCCCAGATTTTATTCAATAGCTGTTTTGAATAATGGAGGAAATCCCTCTTCCCATTTGATGGATTACACGTGGACAGTGCAGTTCTTAGTTAACGGAAATGCAGTATTAGGCGGATTTCATCTCGCGAGCGACAATTACCGTGATTGAGAAAAATCGGCACACATATAAAATCATTGACACTTCTTCCCACATCCGGTACCTTGATCTCGATTGAACGAGAATACAGGTCGATCCTATACGAGGACCAGTTTTCTAAAGCAGCAATTACATCTCTTCCGGAGATTGGCTCGTCATCAGTCTGACTACGACATTGCAGCAAAAAAGCCTCTCCCATGTCTCTCCTTATTCTTTGACCCTGTCCCTTGCCAGCTGCAGCCACCGTATCCCCGAAAAGCTCTGAATCCCATCCGCGCACCTGACTTTCTGGCGCCCCCTGCTTCGCTTGCCTTCTCTTGGAATCCACTCCGCTACCCTTAAGGACCAGCGTTTATCTTGCCTTCGCATTACATGCCCTCCCCAAGCAAATTTTTTCCTCCGTCTGGTTAGTCCGGTTCATCCTGCCACGGTCGCTCGACGGCTCTGCATTGTACATATAGGCCGTTCTCTTTCGGGTTTTATTTTTTCCGGAATACGAGGCGTAATCACCGGGTGTTGTTTTTCGAGCTCTAAATCAGGATAAAGATCGGGTTATTGGGAATAAATTTCCACAGGCAGTACCAGATCCTTTTGCAAATAAGTTTTCGCGTACGTTACCAATCTCCCACCGAGCACTCCCGCATGTGAGGAAAATGGGCCTGCCTTTACGTATGCAGTGCGAAAACATTCAGGATTTCGGCAGCGATTTCAAACGTGCCAGTTCTTTGGATCAGGGAGTCCTTAATCGTGGGTAGCGCTACTTCAGTGACTCGTGTAAGGCGTCTGATCGGCAGCCTTATTCTGGCTTCCCACTTCTACACTGCCGTCTTTGAATTTATCCTGAAATTCGCACTCATCACTAAAGCATTAAAAGAGGTTTAAGATGCCCAGTTCCCCGTAGACAGCAGTCTTGAATAAGCACTGAGTACTCAAATAATTTTTGTGGCGTCCTCAGATTTGTGACTATACAACCACCATCGTCTCAAGTCCCGTTTTCGGGCATATGTCTGGTTTACAGCAGTTTTTAGAAAATGTGTTTTGGGCGCAGGTATCGGCTAAGATACGGGTTCGGCCCGAGAACGATGCTAAAACACAGAGAGTGAAGACAGGTTTGGAAGCGCCCCTCTTCCTCCCTGTGGTACTATACAATATTGCCTCAACTGGATATCAAGGCAGACTGCGCTAAGATGGGGTCGGCTGGACCACTCCTTGAGACTTGATGCAGTACGTGTACGAGACATGGCCGCAGTTTAATTACTATTTGAGTTATTTACCTGGTAGAGTAATTCGGTGCTGTAATGCATTACTTTGGGGCAGCAATTTCGCAGCCCAAGTACGTAATTACTATCGAAATTACTTTCATTCTGGATTCTTGTATGTGTGCTTTCAACCCTCGTCTTCCTGGCCGGGCTTACGCGGGGATTTACGCGGCTGCGAGAGTCGCATCGAGACCGGTTTTCCTCGCGTCGACGTATTTGTATACGACTGGCTTCGCTACTGTCGCAGCCTGGTGGCTGCGTCACCTGGGGGCGGATGGAGTCCCGACTGCTCCTTCCAGAAATGTGTTTCAATCTGAAAGCGCTTCGCACGGAAGTGAGGGGAGACTCGGGGCATTGTGGTTGCGGTGGACAAAAGTAGACGGCCACGTAAGCTCGTAGTGGCGACGCGGACGAAGCGGACGAGCCGATTTGCTACGCTCCCTCCCCGCTTTCCTAGTGCTTCGGTTATGTAACTAACTTTCCGGAACTAGTCGCGCGACCGATTTCGGTCAATTAGTTACGGTTTCCAAAGCACTTGTAAAGCGGGGAAGGAGCGTGACCTCCGCGACTCGACAGTGTGAACCCACCTTGAATCCGCCTTAACTCCCAGCTGCGACACAAGGCGGCGCCACCATCGCGAAAGCGTCGATGCGCGAAACAGTGCCTTACTGCAGGCCCCTGTTGCTTTCCCGGAAAAGAATGCGGTGCAGGCAATCGGCCAATCTACTCTCGCACTCGCATCTTTTGTGGGCAGAGCAGGGGTGAAAACCCACACTGTGAAGGGCACCTGATTGGAATTCCTGAAATTTCGCTAGTACGGAGGCAAAGAGAGCAAGCAAAGCAAAGGCTGCATCGACAGCTAACCAAACGTACTGCACTTCTTGGAACACGTTTCTTTTAGCATACAGATGTCCGGGAAGCGTAAAGTCCGAAAATAACCACAACGCCAAGCCGTCTGAAAAGCAGCGAGGAAAAATTTCCAGTAGCCCAATTTGGTTACAAGTAGCCTAGACAATGCGCATGAGACAGGTATTGTGGAAGTGTTCTGCGCCACAAGTCGGAATAGACCTCTCCCGAGTGGAAACAACGTGACGTCAGAGGGGCAATCCCGATGAGCGAAACCATCCGCTTTCATCAGCGCTGTATGGATGAATGGTAATGGCTTTACCCTTTGTTTCGGGTGGTAGCTTTCGTCACCTAGCCTATACTTCCCCCATTGTTAATTTATTTTTCTTTTCCCTTTCTTTCACTTTCGCTCGTACAATGTCTAGTCTGGCTATCCTTTTCCCCTCCAAATTCACCCCTCCCTTGATTTCAGCCACCAATACTCCAGCCTCCCCAGCGCTATCTCTATGGCTGTTGCTGCCCCCTCTGGGAGGGCTGGGCAGAGTTCTGCGCACCTCAGAACCAAGTGCTCTATGGTCTCCGTTTCCTTTCTACAAGCAGAGGCCAAAATATCCACTTCTTCAAATTTGGACCTATGCGTTTTTGTTCTCAGAGCCCCTGTCCTAGCCTGAAAACGCAGTGTACTGCCCCGTGAATTATCGAATAATCGCTCTTTTTTGATGTCCTGTTTTCGTGTCCTATATATGCCTAGCGCCGAATTTTCCTGCATTCTTTCTTTCCACATCTTTCTTTCCGTCTCCTTTACCTCCGCTTTCACGTTAGTATTTTGTTGCGTCCCATCCCTCACCCATAAATACTTCGTTCTTAGCTTTCGGGTTCTATTTGTCCATTTTTGTGTTAATACTTTTCATGTATAGATACTTGTACACCTTTTTTGTCCACCTTGTTTCCTCCATTTGCGTTAGTCTGATCATATTTCAGTTTGCTGATTGCCTCCCGAACCTCGAACGACGCTCAACCCATATCTCCCCGGACTCCCGCATTCGGAGTGTTCCCATGGGCTCCCAAGGCTATCCTTCCTACACTCTCTCTCTAGACTTGACTTGACTGTACCTCTTTATTCCGCTCTCTTCTTTGGCCTTCGGCCTGGCGCTGTTTCAATCATACCATCCACTTTCGCTTCTGAACCGGTTTTGCTTATGACGGCCGCCTTTTTTCTGCCGGTTGGTTACGCCTTGGTACTCATCGCAGCCATTATTCTTGAGATTATGGCCATGACCAGAGAGATTTAGCATTGGGGAGTGAATGAGTGAACAACTTTATTAAGCTCTAGATTTGCTGTTCTTCTGCGGCTGTCAGATGGCTTCGTCCATCTGCTTGTGCAAAGGTCAGCTGCCCTTAGTCCAGGGCTCCACTGGAAGCTGCTGCCAGATGTGCTCGCCGAATCGGACCTTCTTGGTAGACTCAGCGATCGCTGGAGAGCACTCCCTCCCATTGCTCCGCACTCGGGTTCGTTATAACTGGCACCACGCTTATCTTCTGGCATGCCCCGGGTATGTGGTACAGCGTGTGCGGTTCTTGGCACCAAGGGCATTTGTCAGTGTATTGTGTGGGATACATTTTGTTGAGTACGTGTAGGTTCGGGTACGAGCCCGTTTGTAGCTGCCTCCACGCGACAGTCTTCTCTGCTAAGGGAGTTGTGTGGTGATGGATACCGCTTTCTGCAGCCCTTGTAATAATTTAGCGCTTGTGTGTGTGTTTCCTCTCTTTTTGCCCGTGTCTTTGTTTGCGCTATAATATTTCTAATTCAATAATTTAGTATCGCCGAATAATCTTGGGGTACAGGTTCGTTCTCCTCGAGGTCGGCTACTTTGGATGCTCGGTAATAAGTGTACCCTCGAGCTATCCTGTCCGCCTCTAGGTTCCCTGTTACGGTTCGTTGAAACAGCAGACCCTCTGTGGCATTATCGGAGAAAGAGCTCGATTTCATGGCATGACGGCGTGTGGCATTTTGGTTTGGTTTGGTTTATGGGGTTTAACGTCCCAAAGCGACTAAGGCTATGAGAGACGCCGTAGTGGAGGGCTCCGGAAATTTCGACCACCTGGGGTTCTTTAACGTGCACTGACATCGCACAGTACACGGGCCTCTAGAATTTCTCCTCCAAAGAAATTCAACCGCCGCGGCCGGGATCGAACCTGCGTCTTCCGGGTCAGCAACCGAGCACCATAGCCACTGAGCCACCGCGGCGGCGCATCAAGTGCTAGTGCTAGTGTACGCTAGTGCTAGTGCTAGTGTAGTGTAGTAGTGTAGTGCTAGTGCTAGGCGCACGTGCTAGTGTAGAAGTATACCGGCTCGCTGACACAGCAGACCGTTTGTGGCATTATCGGAGAAAGAGCTCGACTTCATGGCATGACGGCGTGTGGCATTTTGTTATGTTTCTTCTTCTTTCTATCTACTGCATCAGTAGTGTATATATACTCCTGATCTGCACTAAATCCGCATGTGTTAATAGTTAGCGCTTGTTCCGTCTTGTCCTTGGCCTGAGTGTTTCCCGCGCTATGATTACTGCGTTAGAATTAATGTGTTCCCCTTGCAGTGAGGAACGGGTCTGACAACAAGTCAGACTTCTTTTCAATACCCTCCCTTCACTGCTCCGCAGCCGAACAAGAAACAACCCACTCCCCTTGCAACGGTGACAAATGCCGGTGTCCCTCCTTGTTCCTAAACACGCCGTGATTCTGATTCGTGTCAGAGCATTTGTACGGCCCCTTCGCACCCATAACCCCCCCCCCCCCCCCCCCCCCCCTTTGCCTAGCACAAAGGAAGTTGCACTAGGCGGTTGTTCAGCATGGCGACACCCTGCCCTCAGGGCAAATTTCCGACGGCCACTTTGCAGCGCGACTGCTCTGCAATGTCCCTTTTCAATAATGCAACTGCTCATTCCATAAAAAAATCTCAAATGCTTCAGAGCTCTGACCAGTACACGTCTTTGCTTGCACGAAACATAAATTTCATAGTGATGTACAACTTGCAGGAAAGCTAACTTACAGGAAGGTTTCTTGCAAACAAAAACCTTCGTTCGCAGGACGCGTTTTCATTTCCTGCCCTGCTGACTGAAGGGGTTAGCGCGAGGGGAGATAAGTCACTCCCCCTCCACTGTATTCTTTTTCGAAAAGGTGAGGGGGGGGGCTGGACCCTAATCTGCGTGAAATTGAGCTTCGGCAGTCACCACAAGCTTTCCAGAGTGTAAAGGGCAGTTGTCGAAAGGTTACAATGATGCATTTTCTTTGCGAGTACCTGTCTCCGTAAGCTCCTCGCGTTCGCACCGCTGCTCTCTTGCGTCCTTTCAACAACTTTCCACTCGTACAAATAAACGGTCATCTCCCCCCTTCCTTCTCGATCAAGAATGCGAGATCACCGTGTGTGAACGAGGGTTTTCGGTTTGAAAAATTGTACACTGTAAGTTGTCAATTCCATTAATTTTCTTAAAGAATTGCCGAGTAAATTCATTACACATGCGCGGTTTTGAGAAAGTAATTAGTAATGTAATTTAACTGCTTTTCAAAAGTAGTCTTGCCATGTACGACATGTACGCAGTGGCGTGTCGGTTTCACGAGATGCGCTATAATTGCGGTGCCCACTGTCGTATTGATGCAAACGCGGTTTTTGGAGTCTTCATCATCAGAAGTTGTGCGTCTTTATACCTGAGATGTCCTTGCAGTTGCGTGGTAGGAGGTGCAAGAGAAAGATCTACGATTATGGTTTAGGGCTTCTTTGAAAGATATTTACTGCTGCTACCTTGACTCCAGAGAAATTTTGTGACTGGTCGCTTGGAAGAAAATTTTGCCATTCTTACTGCGTGGAATTCCCTCCATGCGGTGCAACGATCAGACAAAGGGATCCCAGAGAATGTCGGAAAAGCGGGCGTTAACTACGCACAATAGTTATATTTGGCAGGTCACGTTCCGCGCTGCTGGCATACCCGAGAAACTTGGGGCCTTGTGAACGGTCCTAAAGTTCGATCAACAAATGCAGCTTAATTCAACTGAGTTACACATTTTCTCTAGTGTGAAGTTGCGATATTTTCAACCTCGGGACACATAGCTCTCAATCTACCTCGCCTGAATGTGACGGTGTATAATCCTTTACAATTCACACTCCTAAAAAATGTTATCAGCAAGGCATACATAAACTGCTTGCTTGTGTCTTGCCTTCATTATGTCCTGTGTATCTTCAATTTGCCGTTTGTAAACTGTACCAGATGAACATGATTAGAACCTTTTGGGGGGAGCTTACTCAAGCAATCAATGTGCGTATGTAAATCTTTGATCGTATGAGGATTTATCTTTAGCCTTGCGTCTTTTTCTGGAACGCAACAAAGCTGGTGAGCTAAACATGGGTCATTGATAATTCAACGACTGATGATTGCAGTTTGTGTTTCAGACAGTGTCTTTTATTTTCCCTTCCTTGCAGGGCAAATGGCCGATCCGACCCAATTTCATGAAGTCGCAACCGTTTCTGGAACCCTGGATGCGGGCTTGCTGCGTTGACTGGATGATATACATCCACGAAATCGTCGGATTATTGCCAGAGACGCTCTTTCTGGCGGTCGTATTCATGGATATCTTCTTACAGGTTGGCACGTCTCCTACTTTTACCTTCGAATATCGTTATTCCAAAGCTGCGCCCAATGCGACACCTCTTTCTATTAATATTCAAGGAGTTCGAGCATATCTAACCTACTTAATACTAAGTGACTAGCACACTGCAGGAACATACAGAGTTTTGTACCAACTCTGTCACGGTCATTTGAGCATAACAAAAGAAGCATACTCTCAGGAGCCGTTCGGCCACCCTTCGAGAATTAACAATGCCCATAAGTCTTCTTGTCCCCACCACCTCTTTTTAGGTGACATACACTGCCATCTATTGTTGTGCATCGCAACTCGGTCGGGGCTTTCATAGAACATGTTAAGTCATGAATGGACATCATTATCACTGACGCCCATGTGATGATGAACTATTTGTTTCTATTTATTTGTGACTACACTTGTTCTTCTTGTTCGGTTCACTATTTTAATTACTCAGCGTTTTTATACCCTCCTGGGTAGGCCCGAGAAAGGCCTGCAGTATTGGTAAATGAATTAATTAGATGCTATAATTAACGCGAACAAACTCAAGTTACCATGTAAGTCAACATTGTGCGACTGTACCAGTTGCTCTTACTGACAGCATTCAGTAAGAGCTGCTATTGCAGCGGCCGGGGTATTTTAATCGTTATTATTGCAGTAGTTTATCCATCTCGAGCTTAACCGCGAAGTAGTTTGTCGCCAATATGCAAGGTGCAACTTTTACCACTACTGACAGCGCTCAATGTGAGCTGCATTTGCAGTGGCCGAGGTATTTTAGTCGCCCTCGTGGCGCTATAGTCGGGTACAACTCAAGAACGAAGGGGAAAGAACGCCTTCCAGCCAAAGTCGTCGACCCATTTTCGGGACGCCGGGGTTAATCCGATTAAGCCGCGGTTATTGCATATTCATCTTGTGCATCCTGCACGGGGAGCGGTCAAGAAGGAGGAATCGGTCGATGCAATTGCCTGGAGTGGCTACTTTTGGGGGCATATCTACCGCTTCGTTCTCGAGTTGTAACCGACTATGGTTGAAATACAAAGCCAGCCTTTCATTAAAAAAAGAAAACTTGCATAGAACACAACCTTGGCTTCTTCAATATCGTAGACCTCTTGTTAGGTCCCGCTTTCCCCGCCTTAGCATTGCCCATGCTCAAAGAATTATTAACGAGCCAAGTAGCAAATGCTTCAGGCCCGAAGGTGTGAATGATGTGAAGGAACTGTCACTTGTGCTGCGCAAATGTTTCGCCTTATTTCGACTGTGACGGTAGCATGTACCCTGTGTTGCAAAAGTGTACAATCCACCGCGCCGTTCATTTCAGTGGCGCGGTGGGCTGTAAACTTTTGCATTAGAAGGTACATGCGCCTTCAACCTTCGCCGGAACCTGCGAATGAGGAGGGCTGCCTCGCGACCGTGCTCAGTGTTCGCCTTTCCTACATTTCAGGAGAGTCGACAGATACACTTTCGGAACATGGACGTGCTCTGGGCATCTTCACTCATGATAGCGGCCATGATTGAGTCCGAGGCAACTGAATGGCCACGTGCATTCATGAACACGGTACACGAGACACGAGGCATCGAAGAGGAGGATATGATGGAAATGACGCATGAAATTCTCCATGTGCTCCAGTGGTTTCAGGCATCTCCCCTCTCCGTGCACAAGCTGCGTAGTAACTGCGATGAGGCTCAGGTTTGTTCATGTCTTGCTTGGGGCTGCGTTCTTGCCGTGATAGGGTCATTGGGGGATTATGCTGTCCGCATTGTCTTTGCGAAGACAGTGCCCTTGAATAAGCTCTCAATAATGTTACGGGCTGCCTAGGATTTAAAATTTGATTTCCCGCGTTTTCACGCCTTTCTCTCTACTCGCGTAACTTTTGCACACTGAAGTGTCGCCGCTCTTCAGTCGGCCTCCCCCACTCGGCCCCTCCTACGGCTGCCGACGCGCGCGGGAGTTCCCCGGGGGGGGGGGGGGGGGGGCGGAGCTTCTGGCCGTGGCCATTGTAGCGGCGTGACGTCAGACAGAGTTGACTTGGCGGACCAATGATAGCCCTCCGCTGCTGACGTAACGAGCGCTGCATGTGGATTCGGACAAAAGCTTGGCACCGCTGGCTTGAAAAATGTATCTTAACCACATGCGGCTGTCCGGTTTGACGGCGGCGCTGCTGCCCCAGACTACTATCGAACTTTCGATTCTGGAATCGAGATGAATTCGGCCTCCGACCAATGTTCTAGCGACCTGCTCGAGAAGATTTCATCAGAGTAGCTACCCATCCTTACGGGCGTTCGTGTGCGACGCTCGTTATAGGCCGAATTTGCAGTGCATACGCACTCTCTGAGGCGTTCTGGGTAGAGCTGTCTATAGGCAATACAATGCTTACAGACTGCCTATAGACAGTTTATAGATTTATGGCCGTACACTTTTGGCAAACTTTTCTCTACAGACTATGAATAGACAAAAAGAAATATCTATGGAAGGCAATAGAGTCTATAAAAAATAAGGACAAGGTTCTCAGGCACCAGTTTTATTTCCGAGGGAACTGTGCAATATTGTAAGGTATTGTTATGGAAATACTGGACGTAATGGTCCACTCTTCCGGTATGTAGGAAAATCGCTTCCGTCAAGTGGTTAAGACCGCTACAGAAAATCAATGCAGAACGTTAAAAGTAAAAAAAAGGCAAGCCTGCTGAGGGGGAGATTTAGATATCTATTGATTGTTACAGTGAAATCGTACGCGACATGTGAAAAAAAAACTGTATTCACCAAATATCTCCTGTTGAAAAGTGCGCCCGTCCAGAATTTCTGGGTATGTGTATTACCGGATTTACTCGCATAGTGAGTATTCCTGGCTACCATCTCTCATCTTCCCCTCTGCAGGCTAGCACAACAGAGGAACTGACAGCCATGTTCATTCTGGAGGTTTCCGTGATGAACCACGAGATGGCTTCGGTGGAACCATCACTGCTGGCTGGTGCAGCTGTGTACTTGATGCTGCTGCTTAATGGAAGGCCAGCAAGTTGGTATGTAGCTGAGTTCCTTCTTTTTTCTCAGTAGCTCTAAAAGTTTGCGGTGTTAAAGCTTTCTAAAGTTTCCCTGTGCAGGAGTTGTGTGGTGTACGTTCAGTTTTGTGCATTGTGTGCGTTCAGAAAGATGCGTCAGTCTTCTCTGAACGCCATTTTTGAAATTCGACCCATCGCCTACATTGTAATTCTGCAAGAAAAAAACGAAACAAGGTGTTTGAGTACTTTCATATGGAAACCGCCGCGCGTGCAGCTGTCCCACACGTAACAGGTAGCGAATCTGCCTGGTATGCTGTACTGTAAGTCAACTGAAAATTCGGTGTTCACAAAAATATTTCAGCTAATAGAAAGATAATTCTGAATTTTTAAGTGAAACAATCATTTTATATCACATTTCTGAACTTTCAGGTCATATTGACGAAACAACAAAAGCAAGTATTTCTAGTGTTCCGCACATTTTCCACTGTCGCATGAGATTTGTATCAACGGGATTCTGGGATTCTGTGGGATTGATTCCAGCTCGATTTTGACTGCATTAGTGTGTTCTAATAGAAGGTGCACGCAATAAACATTGGTGACACAGATATGTCATTCTGTAAGTGCATCTTTTGTATGGGTCGAAAACGATTCGTGTGCTATCTTCCTCACCAGAGAGTTGTTGTCGTCATCAGGATAGTTCCCAGGTATTCAGTGTTACATAAAATTTAAAGCCCCTTGCCGAGAGAGACGTCCTAGAGCTGCTTGGGAATCGCAGGTCTCACAAGCTCAGTTTGAAATAGTGGATGTGAGCGCCAAGCGCAATGCTTTTCCTTTGCAGTTGGGACCTCAAAATGGAGTTCCACTCTGGTCATTCAGCAGAGAGCCTGTGGCCATTAGTGAGGCAGATGATCAGGATGACCTTGGACGCATGCGAAGATGGAAGATGGGTATGTATTGTATTTACTTTTTTTGAGCGTACAAATGTCACGATGCATTGCTTATTTTTACTGAGAGTACAAGTCCGCTTCTCAGTCCCTACTGATTTGTATTATTATGCATAGAAATTTCTTATATGGTCCTTCGTAAGGATTCACTTGCAGGGCCAGTGATGGCGCTACGACACGGCAAGCAAGAAGTAAATTTACCGGAAGCGTACTTTTGTACTCGCTTAATTGCGACAGTGTCATTTATATGCTCATAATTGCTCTTTATACACTTCTAAGACAACCTGCCGCGGTGCCTCAGTGGTTATGGTGTTCGGCTGCTGACCCGACAGACGCGGGTTGGATGCCGGCCACGGCGGTCAAATTTCTATAGAGACGAAATTCTAGAGGCCCGTCTACTGTGCGATGTCAGTGCACGTTAAAACCCCAGGTGGTCGAAATTTCCGGAGCCCTTCATTACGGCGCCCCTGATAGCCTGGGTCGCTTTGGGGCGTTAGACCCCACTAAACCAAACAAAAAATTCCTAAAAGAACTCTGCATTCACTAGACGCGCCTTTATTCACCTGTAAAAGTGAAACCCTTGTCTTTCCTTGCCACCGTTTTAGTTGTGTGGTGTTTTGTTTCCAACGAAATTGATCGGCTACTGATTGATTATTTTTCAAGTAATGCAATAGGTCTTTACCCCGTATAAATGCGTGTAATAAATGTTAAAGAAAAAAGCTCTCGTGGCGCAGTGGAATCGTTGCCGTATCGCAGGCCCGGCTTTTATTCCCGTATAAACCCATTTTCTTTCCTTATTTTTCATTCACAGTTCGTACTTTTTTCAGTTATGGATTGGTTTGTGGATTATGGTTTGGCTTGTTGGATGGCTATGGATTAGATTGGCTGTGGAATGGTGAATGGGTGCCACATCCTGTCCACGCTACTCAAACGCCTTAAAAGGCTTTCACCTTAAAATTCCCGCATGTATCTGACTGCATGTGTTTGTAAATTGCGCCAGCATGGGACGAATATCTGACGTCGTTCTCTGTTGCAGGCTCCGTGCTACAAGTACAGGAAGCCTAGGTACGAACGTGTAAGCAGCCTCACGCAAGACCAGGCAGCAAACCTTTACAGGATGGCACGGATTCAAGGACTGCACACCCCGTCCACTATGTCACGCACCTCGCCCGAGCCCGCCAGACTGCGTCGCCTTGTTCCGTTGAAAGGCCCGCCATTTCCCGCCTATTGGATGCCCCAGGTTAACTGAGAGCGGCTGAGAACTTTGTACGGATAATGTCATTGCATGCACAGTGCTTATAAGACTATGTTGAACGGGGGAGGTTTTGACAGCGCACGAGGGAGCACTGTGGATGGCTAGATTAACTTCGATTCTTATCTGAATTTTTGTGATGTGTAATAATAAAAAATGTGCATGCTATCAATTTCAGGAGCCCCCGCAATGGGTCACATGTAAGAGTGAAATAAACATGGTGGATCATTCTCAGTCCTTTGTATTCGTGGAAAACCATTTAATTGACCATGATGATGATGATGTCGCGGTCACATCCTTTACAACGGGAGAACATCTGTTATCAGAGTCCGACCAAAAAAAAAAAAAACAATAAAGCGGAAAAGCGAGCGCCACCTGTCGTGCAAAGAGGGAAGCTCCACCGGACCTTTTGGTTGGAAAGTTGTTCCCGAGCAGACGTGTGCAAGGCAGCGTTCAGCAGTTCTCGTGCGCTTGTTGTGTTGTTTTAGTGTTGTTTATTTGCCGGAAACGTGCGTTTGCTAACGAAAGAGGATGACAGAGGAGGAGAACCTCCCATTTGCGTTTTTAGAAAGCGAAGATTTTTCGCGTGGTAGCCTCAAATGTGTGGCAAAACCTCCACTCCACCACCTCCGCTGTTGGCCAGGCTGATCGCGGCTGGTCCTTCAAGGAGGAAGGTTACGTCAGAAACTTCATGCATCTTCAAGCAGCAACGATGAACTAGATTTCCTGAGAGTGGCACGTGCGCGTTGAATACCGGTGTTTATGTGGCAACGGCATGGTTCGTCGTTAGTAACGGCCTTCCTTGTCGTCGGTTTCTCGTCATTGGTACGCTTTCTTGGTAGGGCATTATTTGCTGCTGGGCACACTTAACTGATTAGTAACCGAGCCCCTTTATGTAATTCCCCCCCCCCCCTCCCCCAAAGGCCTTTAACGGTCCAATAAATGATGATGGTGACCCGTTGTACTATCTGAATAATGGCTCGTGCTGATACGGCAGAGCGTTGCTTTTTGCGTGCTGACGGTTGCGCTCTGCCATGCTCCCACTGTTCAGATAGCATGGCTTGACATTGTTGTGTTCATACTAGTATATATTCGGTATATACGCACGTGCGTCCATGGCAAAACTCTTCTAGAACCACCGAGCTGCGTGCACTTGGCAGCAAGCGCGAAATACAGCAGGAGCATCTGAAACGAGCTGGGCGCGAACCTGAGCTTTTCTTTGGTGAATGAAGTAATTCGTGCAGCCGTAGGCCAAGCAATGAGCTGGCACCATATTCAGGAATTTTCGACACCATATTTTCGACACCTATTTCGACACCATATTCAGGAATGAGAAGTGAGACTCCGCGAACATGCAACTCATGGAAGAGGTAAGTTTTGCAAGTGTAGAATAGACGTGATAGAGTGATCGATAATGCGAAGAAATTTTTACAGAAAAATGGGGCTGGGACACGATTCCTCAGACCCTCGTTGGATGCATTTTACTTTTTCCCGGCCGTTTTATTGAATTTGCAGGGTTGCGAAGAGCATTGAACTCTTCTCGTAAGAATGTTTTTAGGTAAGCGGCGAACTGCTATAGCAGCAATGACGGTCTTAGTAATTTGTGCCGTTCTCTTGGCTTGCTCCATTCTGCCGCGCACTCCCCCTCAAGCCCATTGTTGGCTTGGGCAGGCTCGTATGTGTACTATGTAATTTTTTTATATAAATAGTTTTTATTTATTTATTAAGGGGAGCAAGGTTTTCGCTATTGGATGGGAACTGTTTTTTGGAGGATTCATTAAATGTCCCCATTCATAATTCCTTAACATCGATGCAATTGTGTGGCGGCGCGTTGTGGCCACCAAGCATCCATATACAAATTGCGCACTGCAAAGCGGCAGCCGGCAAAGAATTGATCCGACTTTTTTTTTCAATAACAAAAAAAAATGAATGACGTACGATTAAGCTTCGCCTTTAGGAATGTAAAGGCTGGTTCACATGCAAGCGACTGAGCGATTGAGCGGCGCGTCGCAGCGAAGATTTCCAACTTTTTGGAACCTCGCCGCTCGTCGCGGCGGCAGGATTCGCTAGCATATTCGCTTGCATGTGAAACAGGCTTAACGCGACAGCGTGTTGTAGCGCTGCCAGGGTGTCCACGGAACTCGACCACCCGTTCGGCGCAACGCGTTGCCCGTTGGAAACACATTTGAACGCATCGCTTTTTGAGGAAGGAACCTTTCAGACACCGCGGCGGCTGCGTTTTGCCTCGTAGTAGCGAATCAGGGGAATAAAATAAGACATCGGTGAATGAAAACAATCCCTACAACACGACTGCCCTGTCGGCTATGAAAGGGATCATGACAGTGAAAAATTATGCGTGAGGTAGCTCTTTATGTCAATTTCCGTCAACACAAGCACGTAAACTGCGTCAGACCAAGTTGCGAAAACAAACTCATCCCAATGCTTATGATATTTATCTGCACAACAGTGAAACTGCATGCATGTGCTTGCAAGAGCGCAAAAAAGCCACAATGAACTTGCAGAGGAATAGAGAAAGTACCAGCAAGTCATTTCAACCAATTTGCAGAAATAAGCAGGGTGAGCCACCCGGCCAGCCGTACCACCCTCCTCTGGCCGAAAGCAGATTCGGCCATTTCGAACCCACACAAACTTTGAACCCAGTAAAGATCCCAGTAAAGATTTCGAACCCAGTAGCTGAGGGAACAGAATAGCATCTGTTTTGAAATAAGCGCAAATAAACGTCCTTGTCTATGGAACATCCGTCAGAGAGGTACAAACCATGCCAATACTGGGGTTATATTTATAAACAAATAGCAATCCACACCACCTACAATGAACTGAAAGAAGCCCATTTAATGGCTCAAATGGCTCAATTGAATTTGCAGGGTGAACTGCTATAAGTTATAGCGGTGAACTGCTATGACTTGCTCTCTGGCTTGCTCCATTCTGCCGATCACTGCCCCACAAGCCCATTGTTGGCTTGGGCAGGCTTGTATGTGTACTATGTAATTCTTTCAAATAAATAATTTTTATTCATTTATTAAGGGCAGCAAGGTTTTCGCTATTGGATGGGAACTGTTTTTTCGAGGATTCATTAAATGTCCCCATTCATAATTTCTTAACATGGATGTAATTGTGTGGCGGAGCGTTGCGGTTACCAAGCATCCATATACAAATTGTGCACTGCAAAGCGGCAGCCGACAAAGAATTGATCCGACTTTTTTTTTTTAATAACAAGGAACATAGGCTTACTCATGCGTCCCCCGACAAGTGGTCAGCCTGACAGCGTGGGGTCAGTCCTGTCAAAATCATGCTTTCATAGCATGCGGCTTAGCTTCCAAGAACAAGCAACAAGGCTCGCGAACGCAGGGTTTCCCCGTTACATCATAATAAGAACGTGTGACAAGTTGCCGAAAAAAGTAAAAAAGTCATGCGCAGTTTTGCGGGAGCAGGAGGGGGTTGGACAGAGAGAAGCTAAAAGACCAGTCGTTCTGCCATATGTACAGTCTTTGTCAAAAGTAACCAGGCTGCATGGTTTGCTTCTAGCTTGTATAGTGGAGCCTTAGTGGCTTTCCTAAAGAACAAAAGGTGTTGGAAGGTAAGAAGACCCCCAGTTCTTACTTTTAACAATCCTTTCAGCTTCTGGGAAGCTCTAAGGGCTCCACTGTACGAGCTAGAAGCAAACCATGCAGCCTGGTTAGTTTTGACAAAGACTGTACATAGATTGTCACATAATTTGAAAAATGTGGCCAGAAGGTATGGTGGTGGTGTGGTCTTCTCAGCACCAAATAAGTTGTCGAAAATATGCAGCATGGTAAAGAAAAGAGCAGCGAAAAAGGATCGGGAAGCATGAGTGTGTCTACGTTCGTTGCAAAGTGGGTGTGATATACAGAACTCCGTTATCTTGTGACAAAGTGTAAGTGGGTCAAACTGGATGGATGGAAACAACTTTATTACACAAAAAAAGAAAAAATCTTCCAGGGTGGTCCCCTACTGGTCCAGGAGTCCACGGGATTAGTTTTTTGTCCGAGGAACTCTTTTTCTTGGGTGAGGAAGAGTTTCTCCGACAATGGTCATGCCCATTTATTTCTGTTAATAACGGTCGTCTTGTCTTGGTTTTTAGGCCAAACTGGCGCTAAGGTCTCCTTTTCAATGTTTCAATGACTAATTATCGACTTTTCGCTCTTCTGTCAATCGGTATATGTGCATTCTTATTTTACATTGCCCATTCCTGTTAGTTACTTAGAAATGTTTACGGTACCTGTTTAATTGGCTCACCTTACATGCTTAATGTCATGTGTTTTTGTTAATGTGAATGTATCTTGTAACCTTGGCATGTGTACATATGTAAATAAATTTTTTCTAAACAACACAGTGCTTCACGCAAAGCGCGATCCACTAGCCATTTCTAGCCGGCGGGCTGAGCGGTCCGTAAAGCAGCCTCCCAGGAAGAACAAGTGGGATTGGGGATGGGGCATACTGCCTTTGGGGAAGGGCATTCCCAAAGGTAATGGAAAAGTGTGGATTTGGGCACGCCACAGGTGTTACAATCAGGAGGAAAGGTGGGATGAAAGCATGAGAGACGGTGGGGTGAAATAAAGCAGCCTGTCTGTAATTGCCGCCATGTGGCGCTGGATAAGGGCGACAAGGTACTGTGGGGTGGTGGCAGTGTCATGCGGCTGAATTTGTAAAATGTGGTAATTTGGTGATATGTAGAGAGGACCGAAGGGGCTTCTGCGCAGGGTTGGGTGCCTGATCCTCCGGGGTCCGGGAGGAGAGTTCTCGGGCCAGCGCATGAACGCGCTCATTACCGGGGATCGAGGCATGCCCAGGGACCCACGACAGAGTAACCGTTCGGTCGAGAGAGGTGGCCGTGGTAAGAATACGGTGTGTTGCCGGAGTCGCCACGCCCTGTAGGTAGTGGCGGTACGCGGCCTGTGAATCTGTGCAAATTTCTGTTATGTTTTTGTCAATGATGGAGTGGGCCAGAGCAAGTGCGATGGCGGCTCCTTCCGCCTCTGCAGGCGAATTAGTTCGAATAGTGGCAGCGGCCCCCACTGTGCCGTCTTCATAGGCTGCGACTGCCGTGAAATATCCTGGTTTAGAATTTTGTGCCGCGTCGACATAAAGGATATCGGAGCGGTTGCTGTATGTTTTCGTGTAATAGCTCGCTCGTGCCTGCCGCCTACCGTGATGGAGACTAGCACTCATATTGCGCGGTAGGGGCTTCTGATATATGTGATCCTGCGTGCGCAGAGAAATCATGTAAGGTGTAGGACTTGTTGGGGTGGGAATTGGTGGATTGAGACGTAGCTGTCGCAGTAGGCATTGTCCTGTTTCCGTGCGACTCAGGCGGGGGTCAAACTGGGAGATGTATCCATGTTCGGTTACGAGAACACGGGATATCAGTAGACACTGGTAGGGGGTCAAATCTAGTAACACATTGTAAGGGTTGTAAAGGCTGCAATCCTTTTCTATCACAGACAGTTATTTTAGATGCCCATTCGGCAAAGATCAGTCGGGAAATCATTGAGGCCACACATATCATGAGATTAGGGGAAGAATGTGTCAGTGACCCTTCCATTGCTTTAACAGATAATGAGGTTAGAGCATGTGTAGGGGGTTGTCATGACATGATTTTTGGTTTTTGGTGATTGCGTGGTTTCGGTGGTGCTTGGCTTGGATACATTCTGTGTTTTCCTCAATAAACGTTAGTTGCGAGTCAGCGCTCGTCCTGTTTGCTCTTCGCCCTCGTCTTTAGCGCTGTATATTCATTATGTCAAGCGATTATCTATGTGCCTTATTCTTTTGTACAACCTTTTTAACCCACTGCGTTTCACACTTTTTTTGTACCTAGAGCGACGGACAAGAGGAAAGGCGACGTGATGGGCATTTAAAAATTTTTCTTCAAAGACATCGTAAGAGCAACTAGGCTACTCTTCATTAAAAACGTCGGACCAATCCACTTCATGCATCGAAAGCGATTTATTGTTTTGACATTAATTTTCTTATAAAAAGTGCTAGCTGCGTGACTTGAAAAAGTTTTCCTCGGTTGGAACAAAAAGTGGTTCAAATCTCGTGAACTGAGTTTTCACCAAGCGAAAGCAGAGCATACAGCTCCGGTTTATATACCCCATACCCTGACGTGACAACTGTAAATTGAATCACGTGACACCACGTGATTATTACGTGGCTTCTTACCGCCCTCTGACGACAACTTGAAAGGTCATAGGTCAGGTCATGCAGCACCAAGGTTAGTTTATACGAAGGTGGACCACATATGGTAAGACAGATGTGCAACCATAACTTATCTAAATGTCTCCAGCCCATGGCTAGCGGCAACCTTAGCGGCCCACTCGTTGTCCAAGGCTTGAATGCCCATGTCCGAGCTGACCAGAACGGCCTCCCATTGCTCACGAGAAGGAATTTGTACTAGATCCTCCGGTGGTGGCGGTTCTTTGCATCACCATAGTATGTGATCACATGTGGCTGTTTCGCCACAGAACCTGCACTCGTGATTGAAGTCATCTGGGTACATTTTTGACAATAGATAGGGACTAAGAAAGGACTTCGTTTGGAGTCTCCTCCGGGCGGTCTCTTTTGCCTCATACAACGTTTTGTAAAGCGCTGGAAATTTGATTCTTTGCAATTTGTAATGGCTTGTGATATCTTGGAAAGATGCCGGCCCCTCCTCCATGGATGCGGTCGACGCACCGACTCGGTTGACGAAACCTCGAGCCACGTTGTGGGCCGCCTCGTTTCCCGGATTCCCCAAGCGAGCCGGCACCCTTACCACCTCAATTTCTTTTTAAGGCTGCCTCGTAAATTTTAGTATCTATTGTGCCACAGTCGAGATCCTGCCCCCCCCCCCCCCCCCCCCCCCCCCCGCGGAGCTACAGACGGCCAGTTTGGAATCCGAGAAGATTGTATCCGCGTCAGTGCTAGCTATGGCTAGTGCCACAGCTGCCCCTTCTGCTGTTTCGGAAGATTTTGTCAGTACCGACCCCGAGGCCCGCAGCCGCCCGCGCACGTCCACCCCCGCCAGTGGCGGTCCGAAGGGGGGGGGGGGGGGGGCCTTTCCACGCTTTCCCGAACATCCGTTTTCGGGCTCTCATAGGGCGAGATGTGAGTTTTGACGTAGAACTGGAAACCTATTTTATCCGTGATGCGTCAAGTAGTCCCCTACTTCGTACGTTCACAGTGTTAGGGCTGCCTTATTTCACACAATTCCAACGTTCTACACGTTGGTAGTTATACGAGCACAATTCGTAGTGATTGTCGGGGTATCGTGTCTTGCCATGCCGCCGGCAAGCGGCAACAACAGCAGTCGGCTTGTTACCCCCGGTATTGAAATTAATATTGGTCGCGTAAACGTTAACATTCAAAGAATGGGAAATGGTATAACATCTGTATCGTACGCCATTTATTTTAGAGTGCAGCTCTTTGGCGTCCGTTCCTGGGTTTCGCGTCGTCGTCGGCGTCGGCCTCGTAACCAGCTCCGCCCCCAATGTCACGCTTTTCAATTGGTCGAAATGCTCGTGACGTCACAGTGCGCGAATTTCAAATGGGGCCAATTGTACTTTGGCTAGTAACCATGCAACCAATCAAAGGGATCGTATAGTGATGCTGCAACTAAGTTGGACTGAGTTTAGTTAATTGCTTAATTAATCAATTAGCCTAATTAATATAGAGGAGAATGAAAAGGTCAGAAGAAAAGAAAAGAAAAGAAAAGAACGACGCGCGCCGCAACGACAACAGCGTCCGCGGAAGGAAACGCTGCTGAAAAAAAACAGATAAGTACGAAGCCGCGTTCCCTCCACCACCACGCACTTCCCCACTCAGTAAGACGTTGCTCGTTTCATATACGTTGTGTCGAACATCCTAGACAGTTCCAACAATTGACAGGTTAATGACAGAACACGATGGACAGAAATACAATAATATAAATATGAAATAGCCTAATTAACCTTTCTAGTTAGACCGCATAAATCAATAAAACCGAGAACGAAATTGGTCGAGTTGGGGAATCGAACCAGGGTCTCCGGAGTGCGATACGAGCACGCTAGCCACTCCGTAATGCCAGCTGAATGGTTTGGAATGAACAAAGGCGCGTCTAGCTAATACGGCGTCTTCGTTCACTCCCATCTTCCCCCTTTCCCTTACGGCGAGGTGCAGGTGTCCACACAGATATGCGAGAGAGATACATTTCCTTTCCTCAAAAAATAAATTTACCGTCCAGCAAGGCGTACAGCCGAATTGGCGATGGCGTTCTGTGGACTCCCTGGCAGCGTTGCAAGACGCTGTCGCGTTCCACTCTTACAGGCGAAGCTTAACATGTTAACCACACATCAGTAACACACGCAGACAGCCAATGGACGCGTCATTCGCTGGCAGCACTTCATTCATCATTCACAACCACATTCTTAACGTACGCTCCCTTGACGCACATGCCAAGGACGTACACCACGATCACATTCTGCGCCATTCCTCTGTACTTTGCTTTGCTGAAACCTGGATGGATCCCGAAGAGCCTCTCGAAATCATAGATTTCCTATACTGCTGTGGTGCTCGCAGAGACCACAACAGAGCGGCGGGAGTCGCTATCTACTTGCGCACAGGTCTCTCTGCAATACCAGTCGAAATGTTTGGCACGTCACATGAAGTTGGCGAACTGTGCGCCGCAAAGTTGCCCAACGGCTTGCTGGTAGTAGCTGCCTACTTCGCCCCTACCGCACTCACGAAAGACGTCGTGCACTTCCTGCAACTCGCATTAACCGTCCATCGATCCACACCGATGTTAGTAGTGGGGGACTTTAATGTTGACATAAAGACAAACAGCAATTTCCTAACACTTATGCGGGAGAACATCCCGTTCCTCTCGCTCGTAACGCGTCCCACGGCTGTGACAACCTCGCGAGGCACTTGTATAGATCTCGTCTTTGAGAATCAAGCATTGGTGTACCAAGTCGAACATATATCAGTCTATTTCTCCGACCACAAAGCTTCCTTCATGACTCTCAAGAACTGTTAGTGGAGTCTTTGTTAAAGGAATACGTGTGAAAAATAAAAAAAAAAAATTCTGTGATAGCGCATACATGTGTTGCTCGATTTCTTTGCCTCAATCTATCGAAAAGGTGAAACAGCTTATTTGCTGCGCTCAAATTTCGCATTACGAAGTAACGTAATCGTCGGTAATTTTTTCAACAACAAAGCCCACAAAAATTTTTGTGTAAATAAAAGAAGCAAAAAAATCGTTTCTATTTTTTTCTTTCCAGGCGACGTAACCTCGGTAGCCCTTTTAGACACCGGGATCGCCATACGAATCGAAAGCAACCGAGATCTACCGCCAGTAGAGGCGGAGGAGATTGCAATAGCCATTTCCATTGCTTGACCAGGCGTGAAACACGTCGTCAGCGATAGCAAGGCGGCGTTGACGTTTTTACACTCCGATCATTTTAAGGGAAGGAAATGCACAAACTGGCTCCCTGGGTCAGCGGACGCCTGAATCGTGTTGTGCTGTTGATGCGGCCGTATGAGCCGTTGCCTAGCAACCGTCGCGGTGGACACCCGTCATCCGCTTGTAGGGGAAGGGAGGAAGTGGGAGTGAAAGAAGAAACAGGAGGGGTTACCGAAGAAAATGAATTTTAGGAAAGGAAATTACGGATGAGGTTGCGCCGCTGCGCGAAGGAGAGGCCACAGCTGGCACGATTCCAGTGCAAGGACGGACGCCGCCAGCATGGACGAACGCCGCGAGCTTGGACGGACACTGCGAGCGTGAGCCATTAATGGCTTTCGCCTTAAAATTGCCGACGATTACGTTAGTTCCTAAAGCGAAATTTGAGCGCAGCACATCAGCTGTTTCAGCTTTTCGATAGACTGAGGCAAAGAATTCGAGCAAGACGTGTGTTTACAACTACAGACTTATTTTATGCGAAGCATATTACTAGAGCTACAGTACAGCCCGTCGAGCGCGGCGGTGGAGCTACCATTGACCTTTAGCGTGACCACGTGACACCACGTGACAACATGACGTCACAGCAGAGGAAAGATGGGCTGCCGGCTCGCGCGGTCGGCCGCGGCGGTGGAGGCTCCACATCAGAGGCGCTGCAGCTGACCACGTGACGCTACAGCAGCGGTATAAAGCTGAGCTTGCCTCGCTCTTAGTGTGTAAAAAGAAGCGGCCGAAGCCGCGCTCGCCGAAGCGAGAACAGGTACTCTTCGTGGCCAACTCCGGCGGACGCAGTTGTTGCTGCGACGCGCGTCTTTTCTTTCCTTTTGCTCTTTCCTCTGATCTTTTGACTCTCCTCTATCTGCACGAGGCAGCGGTGGTGGCTCGGCTTGAGCCAGTAGGCAGGCCCATGCAATTTCCTTTTCATCCTTCTCTCAGTCACAACAACAACTCTCCGGGCTGAGAGTATCTGTTCTCACTTCTGCGAGCGCGGCTTCGGCCGCTTATCTGTTTTTTGAGCAGCGTCCGCTCCGGCGGACGCAGTTGTTCCTGCGACGCGCGTCTTTTTTTTTTTCCTTTTTCTCTTTCCTCTCATATTTTGGCTCTCCTCTATCTGCACGAGGCAGCGGTGGTGGCTCGGCTTGAGCCAGTAGGCAGGCCCATGCAATTTCCTTTTCATCCTTCTCTCAGTCACAACAACAAATCTCCGGGCACTTACGAGGTGGCCAGGTGTTGGGATGCCGCCTAGAAGCAGGGCTGATTTGAACGAGAAGCGAAAGCTTCATCGTGCCACAGAGACCGATGAAGAGCGGGATGAACGTCAACCAAGGAAAGCCATGTATTACCAAGCCTAGCCATCAATATGCTTCGCATCTGACTAGGCTTAACCTTAGCTAAGCCTCAGCCATTTTTCACATATATTCCTGCTTCAAGAAACCCTCCACTAACAGCTCTTGATTGTCATAAACGAAAACTTTGTGGTCGGAGAAATATATAAATATATGCTCGACTTGCTGCACCAATGTCTGGCTCTCAAAGAAGAGGTCTGTACAAGTATTTCGCGAGGTTGTCACAGTCATGGGAGGCGTTACGAGCGAGAGGAACGGGATGTTCTCCCACATGAGTGGTAAGGAATTCGCTTGTCTTTACATCTACATTAAAGTCCCCACCCACCCTGCCACCCTGGCAAGTGGCAGTTAATGGTGGATCGCGAGAGTTCGCTCACCGTTGTCAGCGCTAACGCATGCAGCCCAACTCTCTCTCTCATCCCCCCACGTACCTATAAGCGCGATTCAGGCGTCCGCTGTACCAAGAGGGCAGTTATGCGCCTTTCCTCTGGTCCAGGTGTCCACCGAGATGTGTGATAGTGCGCCATTTCTTTTCCTCAACAACCAATTTACCGATTTTGCCCACTGCTTACCAAGCTCCCGCTCGATTGGTTTCGCAGCTGCTGGTTACAACGGACAACAGTGACGGCGACGCCGCGAAACGCAGAAACGGGCGCCAAAGAGCTGCGCTCTAAAAGAAACGGCACGCAGGCATTCGAGTAGCGTGAAGCGAAACTATTTGCTAGTGATGAAACGCAGCCACTGCGTTGACGAAAAAGTAAGCACTGTTTATGCACGCGAGAGACGCGATCAACTAAGGTAAAGTTTTGCGCATTGTCTTCAAGGCGCGGCGCAAAACAATAATATACTTCAAAGACAAAACAAGTTTCCAAGCGTCGCATATGACGCCCTCCGGTGAATATTCTGCCCCTCGTGCACGGCATAGCGGTAGTTCACATGCAAGGGCCCAGTCATTTCCGCAGTGGGAACATAGAACAGGTCGTGGTTTTCCGCTTGCGACGTTGCGGCGTCGCGACGCCGCTGCAACTGTCGGCCCCCGTTACCTCGTTCAGCAGCGCCTTCTCGGAAAGGGTCATCAGCAGCAGCGAGAAGACCATCATATGGACGGCTGCCACCCCCACTGGGAGCGCGGAGAGGTCGCTGGGAAGGACGCGCTCGACGACCTTGAACGCCTCCGACGCCATGGCGCCCAGCCTGCCGAATGTGTACGCCCCGGAGAAGGCCACGCTCCGGACCCGGGTGGGGAACAGCGCCACAGTGTAGACGCAGAGCAGGACTTAGGCGATGTTCAACAGCAACTCCCGCCACAAGAAGCCCAACTGAGCCGAAAATTTGAGGCCCAAGAAGTGCAAGGCCGCCTGGAAAAGCAGTAGCAGGGAGACCGCCAGCAGAAAGACTACCAGGGGCTCCCGTCGGCCATGATGCCTGATGATAAAGTATATGCTATGGTCATGGCCGGCACGTTACCAGCGATGATAACCCACTTGACAGCCGAGAAGTACGGCAGGTCAAGGTTCTGGTAGTAGTAGTTGACGAACAATGTGAAACAGCAGCTGAAGATTACGAAGGAGTGGGTCAAGACGGTCCGCGACATGTAGCGCAGCCGTGGTTGGTAAACTGGCGGATGCAGTTCTTCCTGCTGGTCGCGGTGAGCAGTTCCTGCTCTACCGGCGCGGGCAGCCAGCATCTCCTTGACCAGCTCTAGGCGTTCGATGACGACCTCGGGCTCTTCGTTGTTGATGCGGGCAGCCCAGAGGGCAACTCGCCGTGCTTCGTGGAAGCGCTTGTTGACGATGAGCCAGTGGGGCGACTCCTCGGTGAAGTACACCGTCAGGATGAGCGACAGCGCCGGGGCCACCAGCCCCGCGTGGCAGATGCTCCACTCGAGCGCCAGGTACGCGATGAAGCCCACGTACACCGGCGCGAGCACAGTGGGCCAGCAGACGGCGAGCGCGCAGATGGCCTCCCGTGGTCCCGGTGGCGTTGATTCGAACAGAAGCACGAAGGCCACGACCTCGAGCGCGCTCACGGCCGCCGAGGACACGACGCGCAGCGCTACAAACACGGTCGCCGTGGGCGCCAGTGGCGCGGCCACTCCGGAGAACAGGAGAGCGCCCAGTGAGGCCCACATGATGGGCCTGCGACCCCAGCGGTTGGACGCGAGCCCCGCGCATGGCACGGACAGTGCGCCTGCGGACATGAAGGCCCCGCTGAGGAGTTGCTGGTACCAGGCACGGTCACAGACCAAGTTCCAGTGGACCACCACTGTGCGGCCTGTCATGTGCGTGTCGTAGTCCCAGGCGTCGCAAGCGACCACGACCCGAGCGTCGCCCTCGGCATCCGCGCCACTTTCTCTCACTGTCGCTGCGAGCGGCGTCTCGTAGCGGTGGCAGCTATTGAACCTTGCTGCGGAGCCTGGCGACCGTGGCACGGACAGGTTCTTCCAGGCCTCGGCGCTCGTGTTGGAGTACTCGGCGCTGGGGCGGCACCAGTGGTCCACGGGCTCCAGATCGATGGTGACGGCGAAGCTGTACGTGTAGGCGACGAACGTGGTGATCTCCGCGCAGAGCAGCACCAGCTTCTGTGGAGGCGTCCGAAACCGAACACGACCATGGTCTGGAAGACCGTCTCCATCTCACTGTCCGAAACAGGCTCGGTCACGGGATGGAACAAGCTCGGCAGTAATGCTGACACCATGCTGCGGGAGCGCTTTCGTTTCGCCATGATTCTCTCGATGGTTCGTTGGCTGCCTCGAAAGCAATAGCCCTCCTTGGTGGTGTTCACCTGCAATCGCAGAACGTCCTTTCTTCGTCTTCTCTAGATGGCAGCTCGCGCTCAGGCTTAATGGAACATACCCACGGCGCGGGATTGGCCAGGGTGCATAGCCGGATGCTGTTGTTGTTGTTGTAGCCTTTGACACGAATGGCAAATACCCACACTGGGGGATCGGCCAAGAATCGGGAGGTAAAGGTGGGTATTCACCTGTACACAGTAAAGGCAAAAGGAAAGCACACGGGAGAGGAACACCGGGGGAATCTACCACAAGAAGGGCAGGGAGAGGATGCCCGTGTCCAAGACACGGGCGGGTCATCGTTCTCTTTTCTATCTGATGAGAACGTGCACTGACAGCATTGAAACCGTGGGCTCCCCTGTCTCCTTGTCTATAAGCTTTTCATAGCTACCTACAGTCGAATACAACTCAAGAACACAGCCGCAAATGCTCCTTAAAATACGCGGTAAACGCTTAAAATGGCATGATATAAAGTTGAAGCGCACAACGAGACATGTCTGACCAACACGCCCAAAAAACCACTTTGCTTAAAATAAAATGGCGCTCACAGATTTTCAGGACGTTATCTCCTGTGATGCCAAATTGGCATCATGAGAACAGGTGGAGTGGTAACTCAGCATTAAAAATAATTCCCCTTGATTTTTCTGATTTAACTAATGAAACTTAGGAGCGCTAACTCGCTTGCCCTTGTTCAGATTTGTTTCCATTTATGGATTTTTATACGCTTGAAAATCCAAGTTGCACCCAAAAGTTCTTGATGCCGTTCCTCGGTTTTCCTTTTGCCATAATATGCCACCTGAGCTGCTCCTTGCGATTTGGGAAGCCGTTCCCCCTGTTCAGCGGTCTCTGGAGCCATTGGTATAGTCCTCTCGACTGCACGTTCCTCCAGCGACTTCATTATCGCTTCTTCTTTTTCGCTGTTCGCATTCTCGCTCTTCATTTATTTCTGCATCTCGTATAGCAATTTATATACCAAAACTCGCTGTTATGTTCTCTGCACAGGAAACCATTTCAGATTTCATCAGTACGCCGCCTTGAACACTGCTTCTATGCTAACCTGTCACAATTCCGTGGAGCAAAACACTTCTGCAAGTGAACCCGAGCTCCCAGTTAGTGCACGATTCATTTGCGCACTGAATGCGAGAAGGCTGCACTCCCCGTGAGGAAACACCAACGTAGGAATAAAATGTAATGGAGAAAAAAATTCTAGAAGTCAATACATCACGATCACGATCAGAAGTCAATACATCACAAAACATCACGATCTGCTTCAAGCACACCTTGTTTTTTTTTTTTATTTGAGGAGTGTTCGCTATGTTTAATTGTAATTTAGACTTTGTACAGTGCACCCTCCGATGAAAGCGAAAGCTCTCGTTCATCATCGCCCATGTGCTTTTAGCATGTCACTAGATGGTGCCACAGTGTTTCACATTTCTTGGATGCAGCAGCGACAGTGCACTAAAGCTTTCGGCGACGAGGCATGCGGAAACTAAAATGAACGCTACTCTTACTAAAAATTGCTAATCACTGTCTGACGGGTGAGGCTATGTTTTTAGTATAGCACTTTTACTATTATTAGTCTATACTTTTAATGCCGTGAAATGGCCACAGCGCTCCGCTCATCATAGTTTCCAGAATTGGGATACATAAAAGCGGGCGCATGCACTGATAGAAAAATTTCCGGTAAAAATCTATGAAGCTTCCAATAAGGACTTCATGGCATCCAGCACCTTAGACAACAAGCTTTCTGTTGCGCCAAAAAAAAAAAATTGGTTCAGTCCCTTTAAAGTAGAGGACATTCGGTGGATAAAAATCTGCCTGCTGACCCTGCAGCTTCGTGTTGGTCTTACTCAGAGCAGCTGCAGAAAATGAATGGAAAGCCCATTTTTGAAAAAGCAAGCATGAAATACTAATGCCTCCAATTTAAACAGCGCTCATTTTTCATATTGGCTGTTGAATGTGGGTGCATTAGCTCGCATAATGGACACGTAATGATTTTACTCCTTCATGAATTGTACACTAAAGAGGGTTAACACACATTTAAAAAGTGAATGCTAAGCACTTATTTAATGAACATGTAAATATTTTCATCAAGTTTTTGATGTGATGAAGACCCAGATTAAAAAAAGTCAATTTTGGGCTGGATTGTGCAAATGGAGATTGTGTCTAGCTGGAACACCTCTTGCTTCCAGCTGGGAGAGTGCTTTCCTGGCTGCTTTCCAGCTCCAGCTGCAGAGCCACTGCACCCAGTGCCGTTCCCCCTGGCAACTCCTAATTTTCTACATAAAAGCCACTCAATGTCAATCTTTATGTGGACGAAAACGTCGAAGCAGCTAGGTGGTCAACTTTTAAAGTGGCCCCGAAAAACATTTACAGTTGACTGTTTTCACTCTAGGTTGCGCAGTGTGCTATTGTGTTTTCGCTACTATGGCCTTCGTGCGCTACGTTCACGCCAAAGTCGCGTGCGTGTGGGGCTCGCCATTTGACGGCTCTTACTGGCAATCGATCCTTACTGGCAATCGTGCCTGGGCCCGCAGATGTCAACGTGGCTAGTTCCAAAAACACCGTGCTTGTTTAAGTGCGGGCTATGATTAAGTCAGGAACTGAAGGGGAATGAGTCGTGCGTTATCTCATTTCACTGCGATACAATGGATATCTTTTTTTTTTTCGAATAGGCTTTCGAACGCGAGCTTGCGAAACACGCTGGAATGCCAACATCAAAGTGAAGGGACCTTGAGAAATAAGTCATGCATGTGTAACGAGGTCCTCAGAATCTCATGCATGCATGTATCGGGGTCACTGACCTCTGTAAGTGCTTTAAAGGGATACTGAGGCGGTTTTCGAATCAGCTAATTTTTTAGGGTTTTGAAGAAGTGTCATTGCTGATCACGTCTGTGAAATTATTTTTTCGATTTTGGTGAAAACAGTGGCGCAATCACCAATTAAAAACGCGATGTTTAAATCTCCCGCGCGAGCGCAGGAGAGGAGAACAGCGGAGAGGGAGATTCCTCCATGTCGGCCACCGTGACGTCATGTTGAGGAGCCGGGGATACTTCGGCGCACCCGAGAGTGCTTTCAGCGCGCGTTGTTTCTCGTGCTGCATGCGTTGTTCCTCGTACTGCGTGCGTTGGGACGTACAAAGCATGTCAGCCGACCTTGAGAATCAGATTCAACACGAGGTACTACTCTGCGTTCGTGTCCACGAACAACTACGCCCGCGACTGTGTCGTCTTCCAGTGTTTTCCGCAAGATCATACGCTCGCAGCGCAAGCGCTCGCTGCTGTGACGAAGAATTCAAGCCGACCAAAGCAAGCGTTCTCTGCTCGAAGCACTTTCGTAAGAGCGGCTACATGCAGAGCTTGTCCCTAATGTGATCTCTGGAGATTTCTGTCGCGGCTGAACCATGGCGCAGTTCCTTTGATTTCCTCGCGCATGAGAGGCGTGTCACCATTCTGAAGAAGCGCCTCTTCTAAAAGTAGAAACATGCTCACTTAGCCCCTGCAGAAACCTAATAGAGGCTCAAGCATGTGTTGCTCTCCTCAGCTTAGGTGCGGCCAGACCACCTGAGGCGTGCTCAGCAATTCTCGGTTAGTGATTTTATATCCGGTTCGACGTGTCCAAGCAAGCAAGCATCGAAGCTCTTCATATGCGGCATCTCGTTTAATCGTAGCTAAGCGATTAAAATGAAAGCGTTCGACGTTCCGATTTCAGATTCAAATTTAACAGAGAAATGAATGCCAACCAAGTTTTGGCAAGAAAAAACACGATATCGTGCAACCTTACTCGGTTTCTTCATCAAGTTGTGGCAGCGGGCGAGTTGCAGCTAGCTTGGCTTTTAAACACACATATAGTTGGCCACTACTTCGGTGAACCTAAACTGCAAATTTAGGAAGGGCGAACGTTTCGGAGGCAGCGATTAATATTTTCTGGCATCTGCTGAACGCGCCACGAGTGAAGCAGCAGCCTTGTGCGCGTATTTATCTTGGTTTCCAGCGCACAATGATTCCGTCACTATCCTGTGGTCACATGCCTCGCAGTGCTTGGCCACTGCGCTTAGCTAATTTTGACATCAACTTTGTGCTGCTTCATCGTTTCCTTGAAATACTTTCTTGCCCCAACCTACGCAAGGTACTGAGAACAGGATTTTTTCTACACAGCGCTTTGGGCCTTTTCTTTAGGATGACGCTTTTTCGGGCGAGCCAGGAGGCGTCCGGTGGTGGTAATTGACTTGAGTATTGTTCGCACCCCTTCCTTTCCGAGAATACCAGCCGAGGTTGTGCTGGCACCTTTTACGCATGGTCTGCATACGCGTCTTTCACGCTGGCGTATGCTTGTGCTAGGCGTAGAATTTTCTGCTCGTGTCTTTTTTGCTTTCAGGTGATACGTGGAATGGACAAACTGTAGTATCCTTTTCTTTGGAGGTCAGTAAAAAAATAGTCACCATATTCACTTTTACAACGCCACGGAAAGCTGCGATCTGCACTCAACGCAGCGCCGGATCCGCATCGGCAGCTTCTCCGGTCCTCAAAGTGACGTCACGACCTCTCTTGACCAATCACGGGCGGCGGCGCGCCGCGCGGCGTGCCCCGCGGCACAGGCCGCATATTTCTGCTAAAAAAGGCAATTCGCGCTTGTTTTTGCCTTATTTGGATGCGATATTCGAGCATACAGCATGAAAAAGTATAGGACGCCGCTGCCAGCCTGATTTTCAAAAAAAGCACTTCAGTCTCCCTTTAAATGGTTAATTACATGTGCCACTTGGCCCAATGTGCCAATATGCGTTGAAGGCCGATGGTGCAGTCTGTGACGACGGTCAGGAAGCCACGTGCCCTTCCGTGCGTACCACGCGATATTCGTGCGAGCAAGACAGACGCTGCTAAAAGATGCTGCTAGCCGTGGCAGCTGCCTTCGAAACCTGAAACACCTGGGCTGCAGCTGGCGTGAGAGGAAGGACAGGGAGAGAGAAGGAAAGAGGGGAGCGATAGTAACAAAGGATAGGGGCAGGACCGGGCGGCAATATACAGTATGTACAAATACAGACTGGCCATCAGGTGGAATGCTGCGACGTGCATGGCTGCAAATTGCCACCTGTCATTGTAGGCGAAAAAAAAAATATGCCCAGGCTTAGCTTGGTTAAGCCAAGAATGCGTTGCATACTGCGCGGTCTTTTTGCGCGAGGTATTGCTTGGCGGCACTCGATTTTCTCAGCAGCTTTTCCTCCGTGACGTATGGATGGATGGATAGGAGCGCCCCCTTTGAAACGGGGCGGTGACAACCGCCACCATGGTCAGCCGTTCTTTTTTTTTGTCTTTTTCTTTTCTTTTTTATTATTTTTGTAAAGTGGTTTGGTGACGTCACGTGCCGTGACGTCATTTGGACATTAGGGCGCGAGCGGCGCGAACTTGATTACTTTTGTATTTTGTAAATAGTGTGCAAAGCTCTCCCCTATCCTTTCTTGCAGGCGCTCCCGTCTATACTTCTCCTCACTATCCTCTCCCTTTCCCTTTCATTTCCGCCGGCTGCAGCTCGGGTGCTTAAGATATTAGATAGCAATTGCCGCGGCCGGCAACACTCTTTTGCTTCACTTTTTTATTTTTTAAATAAACCACTACCACCACCACCAATATGCTACGCATAAAAATTCTTGCCATCCTCTCGGGTGTGTATGGTGCACCTGTGTTATGCACTAGGCTTCTCACAATAGCGGCCAAACTCAACGTCCACGAAGGTCAAGAGGGTCATGAACTCGTGGCTATTCGAAACGTTCTGGATATTTTCTCCTTATCGGATCACTCTTACAATAGACAGTGTGCAGGGCGCGAATTGAAGCGCCGTCACAAAGGTCAATTCAGATACTCCATGGACAATCATAGCTATGTCAAGGGAGAAAACCAGCCAAAAAAGATGGAAACACAAGAAGAGAACGACGCAGGACAACGGCATCATAGCTAGTCCGTCGTCATTCGGTCCCATCGTCACAAAAAAAAAATATGACAGATAATCAATGCGAGTGATGCGGCAGAGTATACGTTAGCATGTGGCACATCGTGTACATGTGCTCTCTACGCGCCCTGCATTCTCTCCCCTCCACTTACCGCGCCCTTTCGCACTGCCGACTATCGTAATCGTCTGTCATTATTTTTGCCCCCTTTACTGGGCAATGCAAGGTATTACTAACTAACTAACTAACTAACTAACTAACTAAATTGGCATCTGATATTTTTCTGTGCTGCAGCGAAATAACAATCTGGCGATAAATTAGGGAGTGCAGTTCGTTAGATTGAGAGATAGATGGCCCCGTAGGACGCGATCGTGAGGTGCCTATCGCTGTTTCTTCCCCATTTTCAAACGGGGGGTGGTTGGGAGCTTAGCATTCCAATGTGAAATCTCTTGGGCAGTGGCAGCACTTTAGTCATCCTACTATACGCAGGTGCTCGCCGTGACGTCGATGACGAACTTCGAGTGGTTGACGCTGAAACGGCACGGCGTGCTCTACGAGTTCCCACGGTGGGCTCAGTACATGGGCATCATCGTTGCCGGCGTCGGACTGGCCATCATCCCCGCGGTTGCCCTCAAGGAGCTGTGGGCTGCGAAATGGGTGAGGAGGGGTTACTATGTCCTGCAGTCAAGAGCGTAGCAGTGGGTGCTGTGTATGTGTGTGCGCGATCCTCTCTTCGTCACAAAGCACAGAGATCATTGCACACGAAAGACGACCGGCAGTTAGAGCGGTATTAAGGCGTTATATTAAAGACCTGCTAACCCTACAGAGGTCCGTATGCTCCTCGTGAGTCGACTGAAGGTTCCACGAATTAGTAGGCTCCGATGAAGAGCATATGGACCCTTCTATGTTTGCAGCTAATGCTGAGTGCAACTTGGGAACTGTGCGTTTGGCCAACAGCGAGGAGAGAAGATCTGTTCTTCAAAGCAGAGATGTGTGTGCAATATGAGCACAGCTCCTCGCATTTCGATCCTCTCTGACTGGACGCCAATTTAACTCGGTTGTACGCCATGAACCTCGTGATAGAGTAATGGAGCTTCCCCAATGAATGGATAAGCGGTCCGGCGACTGCGTGTGTACATATGAGAAATACTGCATGGTATGATCGAAATGTAACTAATACTACCGTGGGACTAAGAAAAACAATCGGGGAAAAAGGTGTCCCTGTGCTTAATACAATATGAAGTAGAAAAATAACAAATAATAAAAGAATTTTGTATAGCAGAAAATAAGCAAATACAAGCGCAAAATTATTTATGCCGTTAGAGCCGAAGCCATTGGGACGCCTGTTAAGGAGAGTTATTGTATTAAGAAGGTAAGTAATTTTCTTTTTTTTTGAGATGGCTTAGTTGATGAAAATCACGCGATATAATAAGCATGATGAGGAGGCCGGACTTCGGTATTTTCGTTGCTGGTGGGCAGAAGAAGAATTTCAATAAGATGGAGGGAAAATGACAGTTGAGAATCTCGGGTGTTGCCTCCGTCTCTTGAGGCATTGGGGACATATGACTGGCGGCTAATCCTATAATGATCCTGCGAGATTGATTTCGTTGCTCAGCGTATCGCTACATTCCTAGTTATGGTTGCTGACGCGGCGTTCTGTCGCAGGACTTTTGGAAGGCGATCAGTCCCCGCGAAGACTGGGGCCCCAAGGGCTACGAAGACCGGCGACGCTACCGGCTCTTCATGGTTGAGAAGGGCTACATGAAGGCCGAGGACGCCGAGAGGCTGAACGAGAGCGAGAGGCCCCAGCGAGAGCTCGAGCTCAAGCTCAAGGCCATCGAGGACGTCAAGGAGGCAGCTGCGAACAAGGCATCGAATAAGCCGGAGCAAGAGGCGGCTGCCGGCGAGGGCAAGCAGGAGCCGAAAGCGGAGGCCAAGGATGAGCCCAAGGCCGAGCCCAAGGCCGAGCCACCGAAGCCTGAGGCACCAAAGCCCGAGCCCCAAAAAGGCTGAGATTTGCACGTCGATGTGAAAAGGCTGCTTGCTCGCAAACTGCCTGAGTGTCGGGGAATAAAGCGGCACGAGTCGTAGAGCCGTTTTGTTTCACCAGGGTACCGAATCGTGTGCGGGGCCTACAGTATCTTGGCGGGTCCCATGCAGCTTCTTTTGTAGATTTATATTTGCAATGCATTAGAAACTTATCGCGTCTGGCGTATCATTGAGAGCATGATAGGCTGTCCACGCTTGTATAAAATAAAAGAAAGAGGAGTACTATAGTCGGATACAACTTAAGTCTGCAGTGAAGCTCCGCCCACTTTCAGCCTCCGCGCACAGAATTCCTCCACGACAAAAAAGTAGTCCGCTACTTAAACGTTTCTTGTTACCTAAACAGGAAGCTTATCACAAGAAAAAAAATATGAGCTCTAGAACTTTGAGACGTGGATTGTATGGTACAGTCAAACATTAAAAAGCTGATTTCGTTAACAGTCGCGATTGGCCAGCGGAGTAATACAAGATGCCGCAGACCGCAGCCCAGTGTTAGCAACTGCTGTTTTTTTAACCTGTATCAGACTATACATTCCGATATATGCCTAAAAATGATGCAAACGTAGATGTAGACAGTGGCATTGGACGGAGTGCTCGCGCACGACCCGCAGACCATTAAAATCCATATCCCTGCAGTGAACACTCGTCAGTGTTGTGTATTCAACACTGTCGATCACCTTTTGGCAGTCTCAGCAACAGTGTTTGCACTGTGTGACAGGCGCTAGGCACAACCGCGTGTAAACACAACGGTAGCAGATAGGATAGGATAGGAGAACTTTATTTGGCTCTAGCACAAGTGTTCTTTTATGCGGTCAGATGAGTCCATCCGCAACGGTCGGTTGCCCCTATTCCAGGGCTCCGCTGGATGCTGCCGTCAGCTGAGCTCGCCGTATCAAACCGATCTGGTCATCGCGGCAGTCGCTGGAGAGCAGACCTTCCCATTGCTCCACACTTGGGCGTTGTGTAACTGAGACGATGTCAACCTTTTGACATGCCCATGTGATGTGATACAGTGTAGGTTTTTCATGGCACCACGGGCAATTGTGTGCGTAAAGTGTGGGGTGAATTTTACTTAGTGTGTTTAGATTTGTTTATGACCCCGTTTGAAGTTGTCTCCATGTGACAGCCTCTTCTTTGTTTAAAGATTTGTGCGGTGGTGGGTACCGCATCCTGCTGCCTTTGTAGTTGTTGAGTATGGCCGAGTATTCCTGAGGTACTGGCAGGGATTCCTCAAGGTCGTTGACGTTGGATGCTCGGTAGTTAGTACATGCTCGAGCTATCCTGTCCGCCTCTTGGTTTCCTGCCACCCCCGTGTGCTTCGGCACCCAGACGATCTTATGTTTGATCGGCTTGTGTGGTTTTGCATGTGTTTGTTGCGTCTTGCAGTCTACAGAGCGGAGTATGCGGAGCGCTCTGTGACCGACTGCCGCAAAGGTAGTTGCGGCAGGCTGCTTGTGAATCAGTAAGAATTGTCAGTGACCGCCCAGTCCGATAGCCCTCCGCTGCCGCTAGAGCGACGGCCGCTTCTTCAGCCTCAGCTATCGTGCAGTCTTGCAGTGAGACGCTGGTAATCTCGTGTAATTCCGAGTTGACTACAGTGTCCACTGCGTTGTTGGTGCCTTGTCCCCTTGTCATGGCATAGGTGGCAGCGTCCACATACACTCTTGTATTCTGGGATGCGTGTGTTTTCTGTAAGCGGTCGGCCCTTGCCTCTCTTCGGTCTTTGTGGAGGTTAGGGTCCATGTTTCTTGGTATTTGTGCCACCCTGAGCGTGCTGCGCTACTCATCGGGGATCGTTTCAGTTCTCAATATTTCTCGAATTTGTTCAGTGTAGCCCAGTTTCTTTAAAAGAACTAACTCTGCCTGTGGGGGTCTGCTGTAGTCTGCGCATTTGGGCAACATGCTGCGCTTCCCGTAATTCCTCGAACGTGTTGTGCAGTCCCAAGGCTAAGAGCTTTTCAGTTGAGGTGTTATGGGGTAGTCGAAGCGCGGTTTTATACGCTTTGCGTAAAATCGCGTCCGCCTGTTGTATTTCACTTTTGATATGATTGTAGAACAATCGAGATAGTGAACAGAAGCCAAGTATACGATACATTAATACTCGAGCAGAATGAGAGGAAACTTAAAACAACAAAGACTCGAATAATTAAAAAACTGATGCTCCGAACCTGCTGGCAGACACTGAGAGCAGAGAAAAACGGCTCAGGGGACAGTAAACTGTTGCACATGTCAAGCATGATTATTCACGGTGCTTGATGACATCTTCAATCTTTTTGCCCAGATTGAAGCGGGACATCCCGTCAGTGACAAAAGAGGAATTAAGGAAAACTTTAGGAGCAATGCAAAGGGGGGAAGGCAGCTGGTGAGGATCAGGTAACAACCGATCTGTTGAAAGACGGAGGGAAGATTGTGCTAGAAGAACTAGCCACCCCCCTGCTTTGTATAGACTTCCTTACCCCCGCGCGACGTCACGAAGATGCGGTGGCGCTGATGTCAGTAGCAACTTTCGCGCGGTAGGCAAACCAGGTTTCGTCTGCCGTGCCTACTGCAGCTACCGGCGGCTGCCTGCGCACTGCAGAAGCATCATGTACTGACCAGCTGCGTCACTGTCGCATCCGCAGTTAGATTAGCCCTAATAGGTTTCTCGCAAATCAATACAGCATTAGGAAGTCTAGGCCGCGGTAGTAAAAGCGCGAAGTCTGGGTGCCGACCAGCGCTGCCAGTCAACGTACTTCATAGCAGGGAAATTGCCGCGCTCATTCGCCTGAACAACAGCGTGGTCCGCTTAAAATAGAGCAAGGAAAAAAAAGCATATATATAAATGCGCACGTATTTATCACCCTGAGCTGGTGTGCACGGGCGCCGGCAGGGTCACTCACCACCAAGGAGTGCGTTGTTTTCTTGATCGTATAGCATATTTTAAAGTGTGTTGATGTTATACGAACGTATAATGGCGCGTTTTAGGGCATTTAATATATAATTTAAACTAGATCGATGTAATTATTTGATTCTAGTAGAAAGAAGTCTGATAAGTTGTGGCAAACCTTGCGCGGTCGCGTTCGCGCACGTTGCGGTCACGTTCGCGGTCGGAACAGCGTACTTAAGTGTGCTAAAATCCATTAGCTTTTCATTGCATCGTGCCTGTGTCATAAGCTGCTTCATGAAGTAGCACATGACCGTGAAGCCTGTTTGGAAAGAAGCAACTGCAGGCGGGCTAATAACAGAGGCACGTAGCGAGATTGACACGGGATGAGGCAATGAAGAGTGTTTTATTTAGTGACGTATGAGATATGTAACCAAATTTAGTGCAACTATGAAATTGCTCGGCTAATTGCAGTAATGCATTTTATTGCCAGCTATACCTGGCACAGTTCTTGGGTAATTATGATTAACACCTTCGTCATGTCACCCCGGGTCTTGAATAATTAAGTAGAAAGTGCGGAATTTTTTTATGTTTGCATATTCTCAAAGCCGCGTTCTCTGTGATGCCGGTATCACTTCTTTTTACTTTAGATTCTCAGTACTTATGCATGCATAGTCACATGAAAACTTTTCTTATAAATATAACTAACATACTACTGCTCCTTTAGGGAAAAAAAGAGATTTATTGCATTCCTAAACGTCTCTGGAATCGTTCGCGACAAATAGAATCATTCTGTTTCCATTCGGTACAAATTTACAAAGGGGCGAGTGATGTCAATCGCAGAAAATGTGGTAGATAACAAAACAAACCTTTTAGTTTATTTCCTCGTTTATGGCTTCTTCGCTTTCACTTTGGTCAAAGAAATACGGCAATTAAATCAACGAAACCTCTGATCCCTCTTCTTCGTATTGATGCTACCACTGTGGTGCTCCGTCGTCGGAAACCCGCAGAATTCGCGACGTGCCAGGACCATGAGAAACCCTATTACCTCACAATTTTTGACAACTAAAGATCTAAAAAGTGTAATTTTATGAATTTCTACCAAATATTTTGCTATAATTTTTCATCACTAAACAGAAGACCCAGGGCTCGGAAAGCATATAATTTCAGGAATCCAAACTTTTCCCCAGATCGACCAGTTTAAGAAGGGGAGAAGTCGGCCTGGCTGGTGCCTGATTTGACGGCTAAAAACAGCGGTTACGCGAGACGGATGAGATCGGGACACGATCGACACTGTCCCCACTCTTCGTACTGCGCGACACGTGTGTCAACAGATGGCGAGCGCACGTCGGCTCTGCCGAAAAAACGCCAGTGCTTCCCTCACTACTGTCCCGAGGTAAAATCATCCTGGCTAGTGCAGAGTGCCAAAACTTATTATTTTATTCAATGCCTAGGGTAGAAACCATGCAGTACACTGTGGTGAAATACCCAGTACGTGGCCAACGCGAGCCCCTGTACTTCGAGGAAAACTTAGTTGACAGCATCAACCATTGTTATGGTTCTCAAAAACTGAAAACGCGCCCACTAGCAACTGCAGCGCCACCTCGCTTCTTTGCAAACATGGAGGAGGTCTAATCACGTGGTTTAGAGGCGACTGTGGTCGGACGATTGTGTTACTTCTAGCATCCGGTCTGCGGCAGTGGCAGTGTTCGTGTCCAATAAAGATATCTTCCAACCCACAGAAGGCACTCTCGCAATCTTTTTCGAAATATGAAGGGGGGGGGGGGGGGGAGAGATCTGCCATTTAATCTGCACGGGCGGAAGTTGCTGAAAAGACAAGATACATTCACCGAAAAAGGGTGTCAGTGAATCCACAAGAACACAAAGGAGGGCAACTCCCGATCGTCCTTCGCGTTAACTACTCTTGCGGGCAGAGCGGGAAGTGAAAACAATCTTTGAACAAGGGTTTTTCGTAGGAAATTTTCTCTCAGTGATTCAGCTTTCCTGGAATATTGAAAGTTGGCTGTTCTTTCAATACAATGGGCACGCGGGGGACGTCCCCTCAGTGCCTTCTTGGTGGCCCCTAGAGGGTTGCGTACTGGAAAAAGAAGGCTTTTTGGCGGGAAATTTTTTCCCACTTAGTCAGCTTTCGTGGAACTTTGAAACTTCTTGAATAAACAGCGCGAACGACGACAAGCACAAGAGACAAGGAAACGAACGACACAGCGCTTTCCAGAAAACTTTGAAAGTTGGGTGTTCGTTCAATACAATAGGCTTGCTGGGGACGTCTGCTCAGTGCCTTCTCGCAGGGAACCACAGGCGACCCAACCCTTCTTGGTGGCTACTAGAGGGGTGCGTACTGGGAAAACATTCACTGATGTCAAATCCCCTCAAACATGAATGCGAGAACAACACTGCCAAATGAATCCTACATTTTAACACCCTCTTTTTCTTTACTGCATTTTCAACACCCCACTGGTTGAACACGGGCCGCCAGCTTGTATCATACACGTGCAGTTTCTTTCTTTATTATTGAGATTTATTGCCTCAGGGAATCAATGGTCGAAAGTGTGATGAAGGCTGCAGTAATGTTAAAGTAATGGGAATAGGTTAGCTGATTTTGTGAAGTCCAGTAGCGAGCGATGGAATGGTCCCTGCTTCCAGGCGATATCTGAAGCAGGGTTGTACGAGGAAAGACCCGCTGCCTTCAGGTGCCGGATCCTTGTAGGCTTGAGAGCAACGCAGTGCCACAGTAAGGGGTGAATGTCGGCTTCAATGGCCTCGCCTTTACATAATGGCCACTCGGGCCGAGGAAAGAAATCTCGGTTCTGAGGCCCCCTCCGAGTGACGGCAGGTGTGAGGGCGACAACTACCCAGTTCCTCTCAAGCGCAACTCCTCTGCATGCAGAACGTTTTCGCGGAAGCGGATTGCACCTGCAGTGGGCAGAACACTGACCACGTGTCTTGGTTTTCGACAAGTTTTCGGTGCAGAAGAGGAATGACAGACTTGGAGACTTGCGTGGTACAAGGTAAAGCTGGAAAGTTCCCAGAACTTAGGTACCTCATAGCACCAAGCGACACTTCCGGTTTTAACACGTGCAAACAGCATGCCAGTAAAACACCGCCCCTCAGCTCAAAGGAAAATTGTCACAGAGAGAGGGGGAGACGTTCACGGCAGCATAGTGTGTTATGGAGCTGTTTGACCGCTGATGCCCTCGAGCCAAAAAAGTCTTCGTCGCTTCTCGCTTTACCGGTGCGCGGGCAGACAGGAACCATCGCCTATCAGGTCCAACATTCTCGGACGGAAACTTTGAATATTGGAAAAGTGTAATGCACTGGTGTAGAAATGTTGAAGGTCCTTTATTCCGATATGTAGCAAAATCTTTCCGATTGCTACATATCTTCCGATATGTGGCAACATCGAGCAGTTAAGACTGCCATAGAAAACGAACGCAGAACGCTTTTGACGATAGCAAAACCGATAATAGCAAAAAAAATTCAAGCTTGCCGACGGGAGATATGCGGATATGGTGATTGTTAAAGTGAAATCTTATATATAGTGAAAAAAAAAATCCGCTCATAAACGCTTTCCCGTTCAAGAATGCTTTTGTTCAGAATTGCTGGGTACGCACGCAGGTTCGGCATTCAGCGAAAACATGCGGTCTGGTCCTCAAGCAACTCGGAGCCGGGCAGAAAGCGGATTAAGTCGTGTGGATATTGGTAGTGCACAGCTCTTATGGCTGCAATATCCAGCATTGCTCTTAACTATTTCTGAAAGCAAGCCCAAGAGATTTACACGGTCACTCCCTATCGCATTCCTTTCGCAAGGAAAAAATCTCTAGTTGGGGCTGGGGCACATAAGGGAGCGCCCTTCTGGAAGTGGCCCATTTTTAATTTTGTTGTAGAACCATGCTGATAGCACGCGACATAAAAGGATAGGAAAGAGAGAGGTGAGATCCCTCAGGCTTTAATCAACTCGTTGGCATGCACACTACATGTAGGGTGGTACCCTACACAATATGTGCATGCTGACTGTAGTCGGATACAACTTTAAAAATTCAGCTGCTTTACCCCATTAAAGTAACCCCTTCCCAGCAATGGCGTCGGCCGATACTCATGACTCTGCTAGTGTGGCAAAGCAGGGCGGGGTAGATGAAAGGGGGCAATCCCTTCCCCCTATGGTCCGGGATAGGCCCTTCTCGCTATTGTGGCGCCGCTCCCTGCATTGTCGCACTAGAAGGGTCACGAAAATCGAGAGGCACCATTCCTGGAAGGGGCCTTCGACAGGAAAAAGCCGCTGCGCTCTTGAGTGCTACTGGCCTATATGGGGAAAGTGTTTCCAGCCACTTTTTTTTCTTCCCTCCTTCTTTATCTTGTCTCATCGCTCCTCTTACTAGCTTTGAGTGGCAGTGCCAGTAGTTGACCGACGTTCACATGAGTCACAAACCAAAAGCGTCACCTATCCCATACCTATCCCCTTTCCCTTTACTTAGCCCCTTCACATCTCTCTCTCTCATGCACACGTGACCTGGGCCACCTTGCCTATAAAAATAGAGCCCGCAGTTTACAGTCCGCAGTTTTCAAAGTGTTGGTGGTGTTGGTGGGCAGTGTTGGTTCGAACAGTGCATTCGGCGACGTCTGAACAGCCGGCGTGAGAGAAGTGCGGAGATTGAACCTGCAGTATGGCGAACTACGACGCATCCATTCCCGAGGTGAGTCGATCCAGCTGTTCCGATTTGTCCGCCTAGAAATCATCGTTATATCTGGCGCATCCACTTGTTGAAGTGTCTTTAGCGCTGCTGTTCTCGCAATATTGTGCATGTTTGCCTGGTGTTGGAGGTCTGCTCAGATATTTCCCAGATTTTATTCAATAGCTGTTTTGAATAATGGAGGAAATCCCTCTTCCCACGTGATGGATTACACAAGGACGGTGCAGTTCTTAGTTAACGGAAATGCAGTATTAGGCGGATTTCATCTCGCGAGCGACAATTACAGTGATTGATCGGCACACATATAAAATCATTGACACTTCTTCCCGCATCCGGTACATTGATCTCGATTGAATGAGAATACAGGTCGATCCTATACGGCGACCAGTTTTCTAAAGCAGCAATTACATCTCTTCCGGAGATTGTCTCGTCATCATTCTGACTACGACCCTGCAGCAAAAAAGCCTCTCCCATGTCTCTCCTTGTTCTTTGACCCTGTCCCTTGCCAGCTGCAGCCACCGTATCGCCGGAAACCTCTGAATCCCATCCGCGCACCTGACTTTCTGGCGCCCCCTGCTTCGCTTGCCTTCCCTTGGAATCCACTGCGCTACCCTTAAGGACCAGCGTTTATCTTGCCTTCGCATTACATACCCTCCCCAAGCAAATTTTTTCCTGCGTCTGGTTAGTCCGTCTCGTGTCCGGTTCATCCTGCCACGGCCGCTCGACGGCTCTGCATTGTACATAGGCCGTTCTCTTTCGGGTTTTATTTTTTCCGGAATGCGAGGCGTAAACACCGGGTGTTGTTTTCTGAGCTCTAAATCAGGATAAATATCGGGTTATTGGGAATAAATTTCCACAGGCAGTACCAGTTCCTTTTGGAAATACGTTTTCGCGTACGCTACCAATCTCCCAGTGAGCACTCCCGCATGTGAGGAAAATGGGCCTGCCTTTAGGAATGCAGTGCGAAAACATTCAGGATTTCGGCAGCGATTTCAAACGTGCCGGTTCTTTGGTTCAGATAGTCCTTAATCGTGGGTAGCGCTTACTTCAGTGACTCGTGTAAGGCGTCTGATCGGCAGCCTTATTCTGGCTCCCCGCTTCTAAACTGCCGTCTTCGAATTTATCCTGAAATTCGCACTCCTCACAAAAGTATTCAAAGAGGTTTAAGATCCCCAGTTCCCCGTATAGAGCAGTCTTGAATAAGCACTGAGTGTTCAAATAATTTTTGTGGCGTCTTCAGATTTGTGAATTATACAACCACCATCGTCTACAAGTCCCGTTTTCGGGCATATGTCTGGTTTACACCAGTTTTTAGAAAATGTGTTTTGGGCGCTAGTATCGGCTAGGATACGGGTTTTGGAAGCAGGTTTAGAGGCACCCCTCTTCCTCCCTGTGGTGATATACAATATCGCCTCAACTGGATATCAAAGCAGACTGCGCTAGGACGGGGTCGGCTGGGCCGCTGCTTGAGACTTGATGCGGTACGTGTACGAGACATGGCCGTACTTTAATTTACTGGTTTCTAGTAATTTGTAATTGTAATGCATTACTTTCAGCCAGCAATTCCGCAGCACAAGTACTTAATTACTCTCGAAATTACTTTAATTGGAAATGCACCACTGCGGATTTTTGTATGTTTGCTTTCGACCCTCGTCTTCCTGGCCGCGTTCATTGGAAGGGGGAACAAAAGCGGGGGTTTACGCGGCTGCGACAGAGTCGCATCGAGACCGGTTTTCCTCGCGTCGACGTCATGTATACGGCTCGCTTCACTACTGTCTAGTGGCTGCGTCACCTGGGGGCGGATGGAGTCCCGACTGCTCCTTCCAGAAACGTGTTTCAACCCGAAAGCGCTTCGCACGGAAGCGAGGGGAGACTCGGAGCATTGTGGTTGCGCTGGACAAAGGTAGACGCACATGTAAGCTCGTGGTGGCGTTTCCGAGAACGCAGAAGTCCGAAGCAGACGAGCCGATTTGCTACGCTTCCTCCCCGCTTTCCTAGTGCTTCGGTTATGTAACTAACTTCCCGGAACTAGTCGCGCGACGTTTGTGACTCAACAGTGAGAAGGCAAGTTCACACTGGCGAGTCGCAAACGTCGCGCGACCGACTTCGGTCAATTAGTGACGGTTTCCAAAGCACTTGTAAAGTGGGGAGGGAGAGTAAAAAATCGATTTAAGCCTGTCGCGCGACTTCCGCGACTCGCTTGAATCCGCCTTAACTCTCAGCTGCGACACAAGGCGCCGCTACCATCGCGAAAGCTTCGATGCGCGAAACAGTGCCTTACTGCAGGCCCTGTTGCTTTCCCGGAAAAGAATGCGGTGCAGGCAATCGACCAATCTACTCTCGCACTTGCATCTTTTGTCGGCAGAGCATGCGGTGTAAAACGCACACTGTGAACGACGCCTGATTGGAATTCCTGAAATTTCGCTAGTATGGAAGCAAAGGGAGCAAGCCAACCAAAGGCTGCATCAACAGCTAACCACGCGTAGTTAGGAACACGTTTCATTTAGCATGCAGATGTCCAGGGAGCGTAAAGCCCAGAAATAACCCCAACGCCAAGCCGTCTGAACAGCAGCCAGCAAAAATTTTCAGTAGCCCAATTTAGCTACAAGTAGTCTAGTTTGACGACATAATGCCCCTTGGAGCATTGCAAAGAGGTCTTCTGGAATAGACCTCTCCCAAGTGGATACAACGTGACTTCACAGGAGCGCTTACGATGAGCGAAACCATCCACTTTCGCTTTTGTCTGCTTTTTGCTTGTGCCTTCCGCTCCCCCGCCGACTTTTTTCTGCCGGCTGGTGACGCCTTGCTACTCATCGCAGCCATTATTCTTGAAATTATGGCCATAACTAGAGATATTTAGCGTAGCGGAGACGTGCTAGTGTAGAAGTATACCGGCTCGCTGACACAGCAGACCGTTTGTGGCATTATCGGAGAAAGAGCTCGACTTCATGGCATGACGGCGTGTGGCATTTTGTTATGTTTCTTCTTCTTTCTATCTACTGCATCAGCAGTGTATACATGCTCCTGATCTGCATTAAATCCGCTGTGTTGATAGTTAGCGCTTGACCCGTCTTGTCCTTGGCCTGAGTTGTTCCCGCGCTATGATTACTGCGTTAGAATTAATGTGTTCCCCTTGCAGTGAGGAGCGGGTCTGACAAGTCAGACCTTCTTTTCAATATCCTCCCTTCACTGCTCCGCAGCCGGAACAAGAAACAACCCACTCCCCTTGCAACGATGACAAATGCCGGTGTCCCTCCTTGTTCCGTGAATCCCTAACGTGTCAGAGCACGAAGGAAATTGCACTGGGTTGCCCTCATTTCTGCTTCAGCAGAGTGGTTGTTCAGCATGGCGACACCCTGTCCTCCAAAAGGGCACATTTCCGATGTCCACTTTGCAGCGCAACTGCTCTGCAATATCTCTAAAGCTAACTTACAGGAAGGTTTCTTGCAAACAAAAACCTTCGTTCGCAGGACGCGTTTTCATTTTCTGCCCTGCTGACTGAAGGGGTTAGCGCGAGGGGAGATAAGTAACTCCCGCTCCACTGAATTCTTTTTCGAAAAGGTAAGGGGGGGCTGGACCCTAATCTGCGTGAAACTGAGCTTCGGCAGTCACCACAAGCTTTCCAGAGTGTAAAGGGCAGTTGTCGAAAGGTTACAATGATGCATTTTCTTTGCGAGTACCTGTCTCCGTAAGCTCGTCGCGTTCGCACCGCTGCTCTATTGCGTCCTTTCAACAACTTTCCACTCATACAAATAAACGGGCATCTCCCCCCTTCCTTCTCGATCAAGAATGCGAGATCACCGTGTGTGAACGAGGGTTTTCGGTTTGAAAAATTGTACACTGTAAGTTGTCAATTCCATTAATTTTCTTAAAGAATTGCCGAGTAAATTCATTACACATGCACGGTTTTGAGAAAGTAATTAGTAATGTAATTTAACTGCTTTTCAAAAGTAGTCTTGCCATGTACGACATGTACGCAGTGGCGTGTCGGTTTCACGAGATGCGCTATAATTGCGGTGCCCACTGTCGTATTGATGCAAACGCGGTTTATGGAGTCTCCATCATCCGAAGTTGTGCGTCTTTATACCTGAGATGTCCTTGCAGTTGTGTGGTAGGAGGTGCAAGAGAAAGATCTACGATTATTGTTTAGGGCTTCCTTGAAAGACAGTTACTGCTGCTTTCTTGACTCCAGAGAAATTTTGCGACAGGCCGCTTGGAAGAAAATGTTGCCATTCTTACTGCGTGGAATTCCCTCCATGCGGTGCAACGATAAGACAAAGGGATCCCAGAGAATGTCGGAAAAGCGGGCGTTAACTACGCAAAATAGTTATATTTGGCAGGTCATGCTCCGCGCTGCTGGCATACCTGAGAAACATGGGGCCTTGTGAACAGTCCTAAAGTTCGAACAACAAATGCAGCTTAATTCAACGGAATTACACATTTTCTCTTGTGCGAAGTTGACATATTTTCAACCTCGGGGCACCTAGCTCTCAATCTACCTCGCCTGAATGTGACGGTGTATAATCCTTTACAATTCACACTCCTAAAAAAATGTTATCAGCAAGGCATACATAAACTGCTTACTTGCTTGTGTCTTGCCTTCATTATGTCCTGTGTTTCCTTTCTTCAATTTGCCGTTTGTAAACTGTACCAGATGAACATGATTAGAACCTTTTGGGGGGAGCTTACTCAAGTAATCAATGTGCGTATGTAAATCTTTGATCGTATGAGCATTCATCTTTAGCCCTGCGTCTTTTTCTGGAACGCAACAAAGCTGGTGAGCTAAACATGGGTCATTGATAATTCAACGACTGATGATTGTAGTTTGTGTTTCAGGCAGTGTCTTTTATTTTCCCTTCCTTGCAGGGCATATGGCCGATCCGACCCAATTTCATGAAGTCGCAACCGTTTCTGGAACCCTGGATGCGGGCGTGCTGCGTTGACTGGATGATATTCACCCACGAACTCGTCGGATTATTGCCAGAGACGCTCTTTCTGGCGGTCGTATTCATGGATATCTTCTTACAGGTTGGCACGTCTCCTACTTTTACCTTTGAATATCATTATTCCAATGCTGCGCCCAATGCGACACCTCTTTCTATTAATATTCACGGAGTTCGAGCATATCTAACCTACTTAATACTAAGTGACTAGCACACTGCAGGAAAATATCAAAGTTTTGTACCAACTTTGTCACGGTCATTTGAGCATAACAAAAGAACCATACTCTCAGGAGCCGTTCGGCCACCCTTCGAGAATTAACAATGCCCATGAGTCTTCTTGTCCCCACCACCTCTTTTTAGGTTACATACATTGCCATCTATTGTTGTGCATCGCAACTCGGTCGGGGCTTTCATAGAACATGTTAAGTCATGAATGGACATCATTATCACTGACGCTCATGTGATGATGAACTATTTGTTTCTATTTATTTGTGCCTACACTTGTTCTTCTTGTTCGGTTCACTATGTTAATTACTCTGCGTTTTTATACCCTCCTGGGTAGGCCCGAGAAAGGCCTGCAGTATTGGTAAATGAATTAATGAGACGCTATAATTAACGCGAACAAACTCAAGTTACCATGTAAGAGTTGCTCAGTCAACATTGTGCGACTGTACCAATTGCTCTTACTGACAGCATTCAGTATGAGCTGCGATTGCAGCGGCCGGGGTATTTCAATCGTTCTTATTGCAGTAGTTTATCCATCTCGAGCTTAACCGCGAAGTAAGTTTGTCGCCAATATGCAAGGTGCAACTTTTACCAGTACTGACAGCGCTCAATGTGAGCTGCATTTGCAGTTGCCGAGGTATTTTAGTCGCCCTCATGGCGCTATAGTCGGATACAACTCAAGAACGAAGCGGAAAGAACGCCTTCCAGCCAAAGGCGTCGACCCATTTTCGGGACGCCGGGGTTAATCCGTTTAAGCCGCAGTTATTGCATATTCATCTTCTGCATCCTGCACGGGGATCGGTTAAGAAGGAGGAATCGGCCGACGCCATTGCCTGGAGGGGCCACTTTTGGGGGCATATCTACCGCTTCGTTCTCGAATTGTAACCGACTATGGTTGAAATACAAAGCCAGCCTTTCATTAAAAAAAGAAAACTTGCATAGAACACAACCTTGGCTTCTTCAATATCGTAGACCTCTTGTTAGGTCCCGCTTTCCCCGCCTTAGCATTGCCTATGCTCAAAGAATTATTAACGAGCCAAGTAGCAAATGCTTCAGGCCCGAAGGTGTGAATGATGTGAAGGAACTGTCACTTGTGCTGCGCAAAAGTTTCGCCTTATTTCGACTGTGACGGTAGCATGTACCGTCTGTTGCAAAAGTTTACAATCCACCGCGCCGTTCATTTCAGTGGCGCGGTGGGCTGTAAACTTCTGCAACAGACGGTACATGCGCCTTCAGCCTTCGCCGGAACCTGCGAATGAGGAGGGCTGCCTCCCGACCGTGCTCAGTGTCCGCCTTTCCTACATTTCAGGAGAGTCGACAGATACCCTTTCGGAAGATGGACGTGCTCTGGGCATCTTCACTCATGATAGCGGCCATGATTGAGTCCGAGGCAACTGAATGGCCACGTGCATTCATGAACACGGTACACGAGATACGAGGCATCGAAGAGGAGGATATGATGGAAATGACGCATGAAATTCTCCATGTGCTCCAGTGGTTTCAGGCATCTCCCCTCTCCGTGCACAAGCTGCGTAGTAACTGCGATGAGGCTCAGGTTTGTTCATGTCTTGCTTGGGGCTGCGTTCTTGCCGTGATAGGGTCATTAGGGGATGATGCTGTCCGCATTGTCTTTGCGAACACAGTGCCCTTGAATAGGCTCTCAATAATGTTGCGGGCTGCCTATGAGTTAAGATTTGATTTCCCGCGTTTTCACGCCTTTCTCTCTACTCGCGTAACTTTTCCACACTGAAGTGTCGCCGCTCTTCAGTCGGCCTCCCCCACTCGGCCCCTCCTACGGCTGCCGACGCGCGCGGGAGTTCCGGGGGGGGGGGGGGGGGGGGGGGTGGCGGAGCTCCCGGCCGTGGCCATTGTAGCGGCCTGACGTCAGACAGAGTTGACTTGGCGGACCAATGATAGCCCTCCGCTGCTGGCGTAACGAGCGCTGCATGTGGATTCGGGCAAAAGCTCGGCACCGCTGGCTTGAAAAATGTATCTTAACCACATGCGGCTGTCCGGTTTGACAGTGGCGCTGCTGCCCCTGACTACTATCGAACTTTCGATTCTGGAATCGAGATGAATTCGGCCTGCGACCAATGTTCTCGCGACCTGCTCGAGAAGATTTAATCAGAGTAGCTACCCATCCTTAGGGGTGTTCGTGTGCGACGCTCGTTACAGGCCGAATTTGCGGTGCATACGCACTCTCTGAGGCGTTCTGGGTAGAGCAGTCTATAGGCAATACAATGGTTACAGACTGCCTATAGACAGTTTATAGATTTATGGCCGTACACTTTTAGCAAAGTTTTGTCTATAGACTATGAATAGACAAAAAGAAATATCTATGTAAGGCAATAGAGTCCATAAGAAATAAGGACAAGGTTCTTAGGCACCAGTTTTATTTCCGAGGGAACTGTGCAATATTGTAAGGTATTGTTATGGAAATACTGGACGTAATGGCCCACTCTTCCGGCATGTAGGAAAATCGCTTCCGTCAAGTGGTTAAGACCGCTACAGACAACCAATGCAGAACGTTAAAAGTAAAAGAAAAGGCAAGCCTGCTCAGGGAGAGATTTAGATATCTATTGATTGTTACAGTGAAATCGTACGCGACATGTGAAAAAAAAAACTGTATTCACCAAATATCTCCTGTTGAAAAGTGCGCCCGTCCAGAATTTCTGGGTATGTGTATTACCGGATTTACTCGCATAGTGAGTATTCCTGGCTACCATCTCTCATCTTCCCCTCTGCAGGCTAGCACAACAGAGGAACTGACAGCCATGTTCATTCTGGAGGTTTCCGTGATGAACCACGAGATGGCTTCGGTGGAACCATCACTGCTGGCTGGTGCAGCTGTGTACTTGATGCTGCTGCTTAATGGAAGGCCAGCAAGTTGGTATGTAGCTGAGTTCCTTCTTTTTTCTCAGTAGCTCTAAAAGTTTACGGTGTTAAAGCTTTCTAAAGTATCCCTGTGCAGGAGTTGTGTGGTGTACGTTCAGTTTTGTGCATTGTGTGCGTTCAGAAAGATCTGCCAGTCTTCTCTGAACGCCATTTTTGAAATTCGACCCATCGCCTACATTGTAATTCTGCAAGAAAAAACGAAACATGGTGTTTGAGTACTTTCATATGGAAACCGCCGCGCGTGCAGCTGTCCCACACGTAACAGGTAGCGAATCTGCCTTTTATGCTGTACTGTAAGTCAACTGAAAATTCGGTGTTCACAAAAATATTTCAGCCAATAGAAAGATAATTCTGAATTTTTAAGTGAAGCAATCATTTTATATCACATTTCTGAACTTTCAGGTCATATTGACTAAACAACAAAAGCAAGAATTTCTAGTGTTCCGCACATTTTCCACTGTCGCATGAGATTTGTATCAACGGGATTCTGGGATTCTGTGGGATTGATTCCAGCTCGATTTTGACTGCATTAGTGTGTTGTGTGTGCACGTAATAAACATTGGTGACACAGATATGTCATTCCGTAAGTGCATCTTTTGTATGTGTCGAAAACGATTCGTGTGCTATCTTCCTCACCAGAGAGTTGTTGTCGTCATCAGGATAGTTCCCAGGTATTCAGTGTTACATAAAATTGAAAGCCCCTTGCCGAGAGAGACGTCCTAGAGCTGCCTGGGAATCGCAGGTCTCACAAGCTCAGTTTGAAATAGTGGATGTGAGCGCCAAGCGCAATGCTTTTCCTTTGCAGTTGGGACCGCGAAATGAAGTTCCACTCCGGTCATTCAGCAGAGAGCCTGTGGCCATTAGTGAGGCAGATGATCAGGATGACCTTGGACGCATGCGAAGATGGAAGATGGGTATGTATTGTATTTACTTTTTTTGAGCGTACAAATGTCACGATGCATTGCTTATTTTTACTGAAAGTACAAGTCCGCTTCTCAGTCCCTACTGATTTGTATTATTATGCATAGAAATTTGTTATATGGTCCTTCGTAAGGATTCACTTGCAGGGCCAGTGATGGCGCTACGACACGGCAAGCAAGAAGTAAATTTACCGGAAGCGTACTTTTGTACTCGCTTAATTGCGACAGTGTCATTTATATGCTCATAATTGCTCGTTATACACTTCTAAGACAACCCGCCGCGGTGCCTCAGTGGTTATGGTGTTCGGCTGCTGACCCGACAGACGCGGGTTGGATGCCGGCCACGGCGGTCAAATTTCTATAGAGACGAAATTCTAGAGGCCCGTCTACTGTGCGATGTCAGTGCACGTTAAAACCCCAGGTGGTCGAAATTTCCGGAGCCCTTCATTACGGCGCCCCTGATAGCCTGGGTCGCTTTGGGGCGTTAGACCCCACTAAACCAAACCCAAAACTTCTAAGATAACTCTGCATTCACTAGACGCGCCTTTATTCACCTGTAAAAGTGAAACCCTTGTCTTTCCTTGCCACCGTTTTAGTTGTGTGGTGTTTTGTTTCCAACGAAATTGATCGGTTTCTGGTTGATTATTTTTGCAAGTAATGCATAAATGCGTGTAATAAATGTTAAAGAAAAAAGCTCTCGTGGCGCAGTGGGATCGTTGCCGTATTGCAGGCCCGACTTTTATTCCCGTATATACCCATTTTCTTTCCTTATTTTTCTTCACTGACAGTTCGTACTTTTTTCAGTTATGGATTGGTTTGTGGATTATGGTTTGGCTTGTTGGATGGCTATGGATTAGACTGTAGATTGGCTGTGGAATGGTGAATGGGTGCCACATCCTGTCCACGCTACTCAAACGCCATAAAAGGCTTTCACCTTAAAATTCCCGCATGTATCTGACTGCATGTGTTTGCAAATTGCGCCGGCATGGGTCGAATATCTGACGTCGTTCTCTGTTGCAGGCTCCGTGCGACAAGTACAGGCAGCCTAGGTACGAACGTGTAAGCAGCCTTACGCAAGACCAGGCAGCAATCCTTTACAGGATGGCACAGATTCAAGGACTGCACACCCCGTCCACTATGTCACGCACCTCGCCCGAATCCGCCAGACTGCGTCTGCTTGTTCCATTGAAACCCCGGCGATTCTGATATCTATGTTAACTAGGCGCGGCTGAGAACTTTGTACGGATAATGTCATATTGCATGCACAGTGCTTATCAGAACATGTTGAATGGGGGAGGTTTTTGACAGCGCACGAGGGAGCACTGTGGACGGCTAGATTAAATTCGATTCTTTACAAATTTTTTGTGATGTGTAATAATACTTTAGACTTCTATGTTAAAAAAAAAGTGCATGCTATGAATTCCAGGAGCACCCGCAGTGGGTCACATGTAAGAGTGAAATAAACATGGTGGATCATTTTCAGTCCTTTGTGTTTGTGAAAAAACATTGAACTGACCATGATGATGATGATGTCACGGTCACGCCCTTTACAACGGGAGAACATCTGTTATCATAGTCCGACCAAAAAAAAAAGCGGAAAAGCGAGCGCCACCTGTAGTGCAAAGAGGGAAGCTCCACCAGAACTTTTGGTTGGAAAGTTGTTCCCGAGCAGACGTGTGCAAGGCAGCGTTCAGCAGTTCTCGTGCGCTTGTTGTGTTGTTTTAGTGTTGTTTATTTGCCGGAAACGTGCGTTTGGTAACGAAAGAGGATGACAGAGGAGGAGAACCTCCCATTTGCGTTTTTAGAAAGCGAAGATTTTTCGCGTGGTAGCTTCAAATGTGTGGCAAAACCTCCACTCCACAACGTCCGCTGTTGGCCAGGCTCATCGCGGCTGGTCCTTCAAGGAGGAAGGTTACGTCAGAAACTTCATGAATCTTCAAGCATTAACGATGAACTAGATTTCCTGAGAGTGGCGCGTGCGCGTTGTATACCGGTGTTTATGTGGCAACGGCATGGTTCGTCGTTAGTAACGGCCTTCCTTGTCGTTGGTTTCTCGTCATTGGTACGCTTTCTTGATAGGGCATTAGTTGCTGCTGGGCACACTTAACTGATTAGTAACCGAGCCCCCTTATGTAATACCCCCCTTGCCCCAAAGGCCTTTAACGGTCCAATAAATGATGATGGTGACCCGTTGTACTATCTCAATAATGGCTCGTGCTGATACGGCAGAGCGTTGCTTTTTGCGTGCTGACGGTTGCGCTCTGCCATGCTCCCACTGTTCAGATAGCATGGGTTGACATTGTTGGATTTATGATGAGTGTTCATACTAGTATATATTCGGTATATACGCACGTGCGTCCATGGCAAAACTCTTCTAGAACCACCGAGCTGCGTGCACTTGGCGGGAAGCGCGAAATACAGCAGGAGCATCCGAAACGAGCTGGGCGGGAACCTGAGATTTTCCTTGGTGAATGAAGTAATTCGTGCAGCCGTAGCTCACATCATTCGCCGCACTACAGCGAGGGAATGCCAAATCGCCTCGCCTTCGCTTTTTCGCAAATGGTCTATTTCGACACCATATTCAGGAATGAGAAGTGAGACTCCGCGAACATGCAACTCATGGAAGAGGTAAGTTTTGCAAGTGTCGAATAGACGTGATAGAGTGATCGATAATGCGAAGATATTTTTAGAGAAAAATGGGGCTGGGACACGATTCCTCAGACCCTCGTTGGATGCATTTTACTTTTTCCCGGCCGTTTTATTGAATTTGCAGGGTTGCGAGAAGCATTGAACTCTTCTCGTAAGAATGTTTTTAGGTAAGCGGTGAACTGCTATAGCAGCAATGACGGTCTTAGTAATCTATGCCGTTCTCTGGCTTGCTCCATTCTGCCGAGCACTGCCCCTCAAGCCCATTGTTGGCTTGGGCAGGCTCGTATGTGTACTATGTAATTTTTTTATATAAATATTTTTTATTTATTTATTAAGGGCAGCAAAGGTTTTCGCTATTGGATGGGAACTGTTTTTTCGAGGATTCATTAAATGGTCCCATTCATAATTCCTTAACATCGATGTAATTGTGTGGCGGCGCGTTGTGGTCCCCAAGCATCCATATCAAATTGTGCACTGCAAAGCGGCAGCCGACAAAGAATTGATCCGACTTTTTTTTTCAATAACAAAAAAAATAAATGAATGACGTACGATTAAGCTTCGCCTTTAGGAGTGGAACGCGACAGCGTGTTGTAGCGCTGCCCGGGAGTCCACGGAACTCGACCATCCGTTCGGCGCGATGCGTTGCCCGTTGGAAACACAATTGAACGCATCGCTTTTTGAGGAAGGAACCTTTCAGGCACCGCGGCGGCTGCGTTTTGCCTCGTAGTAGCGAATCAGGAGAATAAAATAAGACATCGGTGAATGAAAACAATCCCTACAACACGGCTGCCCTGTAGGGTATGAAAGGGATCATGAAAGTGAAAGTGAAAAATTATGCGTGAGGTAGCTCTTTATGTCAATTTCCGTCAACAGAAGCACGTAAACAGCGTCAGACCAACTTGCGAAACAAACTCATTCCAATGCTTATGATATTTACCTGCACAATAGTGAAACTGCATGTGCTTGCAACAACGTAAAAAAAGCCATAATGTACTTGCAGAGGAATACAGAAAACGCCAGCAGTTACCCGAACCAATTTGCTGAAATCAGTGGAGTGGGCCAGCCGAACCACCCTCCTCTGGCCGACAGCAGATTCGCCCATTTCGAACCCACACAAACTTCGAACCCAGTAAAGATCCCAGTAAAGATTTCGAACGCAGTAAAGGCCCTTCATCAAATACTCAGCGAAAAAATTGATGAACAACCTCTGCGAAAACTTCTCGTGCTAAGCTATAACCAGGCATCAGGCGCAGAAGCTGAGGTAAATATTTTCAAAACAGGTGCTGTTCTGTTCCCATGCACTGGTGAGGGAACAGAATAGCCCCTGTTTTGAAATAAACGCAAATAAACGTCCTTGTCAATGGACCATCCGTCAAAGAGGTACAAACCTAGGGTTGTATTTATAAACAAATGGAAAGAGTAATGACCCACTAATTAAGCTAAATTGCCCCGAGATTAATCCGCCGAACAGCTATTAATCCGCCGAAGAGCTATAATCGAAGACAAGTGGTAAGGGAAGGAGATTTATGTCGACCAGTGCAGGCCTGCAGCAGAACTTTTTGCTGGGCTAGTTGGTCCTGCTAAATCTAGCCCGGCAAAAAGTTCTGCTTGACTACCTTTCTTATACAGTGGGCCCTTCTCAGCGCTCTTTCCTGTTCCTTCTTCGTTTCGCCTTCGGGCTACTTTCGCGCGTTTTTTACTTATGTCACAATCAACCAACTAGCCCAGCAAAAGGTTCTGCTTGACTACCTTTCCTATACAGTGGGCCCTTCTCAGCGCTCTTTCCTGTTCCTTCTTCGTTTCGCCTTCGGGCTACTTTCGCGCGTTTTTCACTTATGCCACAATCAACCAACTAGCCCAGCAAAAGGTTCTGCTTGACTTCCTTAGCTTAATCCAACATGAAGTAGAAAATAACAAAATATTAAAAGAATTTAGCATAGCAGAAAACGAAGCGCAAAATTATTTGTGCCGTCAGAGCCGAAGCCATTGGAACGGCTGTTAGGGAGAGTTATTGTATGATGAAAGTAATTATTTTTTTCTTGAGATGGCTTAGTTGATGAAAATCACGAGATATAATAAGCATGATGAGGAGTCCGGACTTCGGTATTTCCGTTCCTGGTGGGCAGATGAAGAATTTCAAAAAGATGGAGGGAAAATGACAGCTGAGAATTTTGGGTCTTGCCACCGTCTCTTGAGGCATTGGGGACATATGACTGGATGCTAATCCTATAATGATCCTGCGAGATTGATTTCATTGCTCTGCGTATCGCTACATTCGTAGTTATGGTTTCTGACGCGGCGTTCTGTCGCAGGACTTTTGGAAGGCGATCAGCCCCCGCGAAGACTGGGGCCCCAAGGGCTACGAAGACCGACGACGCTACGGGCTCTTCATGGTCGAGAAGGGCTACATGAAGGCCGAGGACGCCGAGAGGCTGAACGAGAGCGAGAGGCCCCAGCGCGAGCTCGAGCTCAAGGCCATCGAGGACGCCAAGGAGGCAGCTGCGAACAAGGCATCGGATAAGCCGGAGCAAGAGGCGGCTGCCGTCGAGGGCAAGCAGGAGCCGAAAGCCGAGCCCAAGGCCGAGCCCGAGCCACCGAAGCCTGAGGCACCAAAGCCCGAGCCCCAAAAAGGCTGAGATTTGCACGTCGATGTGAAAAGGCTGGTTCCTTGCAAACTGCCTGAGTGTCGGGGAATAAAGCGGAACGAGTCGTAGAGCCGTTTTGTTTCATCAGGGTACCCAACCGTTTCCTGGGCGTGCAGTATCTTGGCGGGTCCCATGCAGCTTCTTTTGTAGATTTATATTTGCAATGCATAGAAACATCTCGTGTCTGGCGTATCACTGATAGCACGCTACGTTGTCCAGGTGAGCGTAAAATAAATGAAAAAGAGGGGTACTACATTCAGATATACCTAAAAATGATGGTTTGGTTTGCTTTATTGGGGCTTAACGTCCCAAAGCGACTGAGGCTATGAGAGGCGCCGTAGTGAAGGGATCCGGAAATTTCGACCACCTGGGGTTCTTTAACGTGCACTGACATCGCACAGCACACGGGCCTCTAGAATTTCTCCTCCAAAGAAATTCAGCCGCCGCGGCCGGGATCGAACCCGCGTCTTTCGGGTCAGCAGCCGAGCGCCGTAACCACGGAGCGACCGCGGCGGGGCTAAAAAAAAATGATGAAAACGTAGATGTAGACAGTGGTTTTGGACGGAGTGCTCGCAAATGACCTGCCGTTCATTGAAATCCATATCTCTGCAGTGAACTCTGTCCTAATTGCTGTGTATTCAACACTGCCGATCGCCTCTTGGAAGTCTTAGCAACTGTGTTTGTTTGCACTGTGTGACAGGCGCTACGCGCAACCGCATGTAAACACATAGAAAATTGCTCGAAGCAGGCACATAACGATAACAGAACAACCTAGACAGTGAACAGAAGCCAAGTGTATACGATACATTCATGCTCGAGCAGAATGAGAGGAAACTACCATTAAAACAACAAAGACTCCAATATTAAAATAACTAATGCCCGAACCTGCTGGCAGACACACAGCAGAGAAAAAGGGCGCAGGACCGTAAACTGTAGCACATGTCATGCGTGATTGTTCACGATACTAGATGACACCCTGATAGCTGTCCTGATTCTCTAGTCTTGTTCGAAAAAACAAATAAGTTGAACACCGACATTAGACGGGCTAGAATAGAGTATCATCGGAAGCTATTCTCTGACATTGGAATGAAAAGCTCAGACGCTCTCTGGAAAGTTGTAAACAACTTCATAGGCTGCAATGCAAAAAGTGCGCCACCTGGACGAATATTTTTACAAAGGCCGGGAATTACCTGGCCAGGCACTTGCTGACCATTTTAACGATTTTTTAACTGTCCATGAACCAATGGCACAACTGCCTGAAGTTCCCTCATCTCGTACTCCCGTCGAAAGCATTTTTCTTGAGCCCACCGATGAAACAGAGATATATGCAACCTTTATGAATCGAAGTAATAGCAAAGCATTAGACGTTGATAATATCCAGATAAAACCAGTGAAACATGTACTATCTCTTATAGCGCCAGTGCTTGGCCATATATTCAATTTGGTGACTGAAACAGGAGTTTTCCCGGAAGAGATGAAGAAAGTAAGGGTGATAGTTGTGTTTAAGGGCGGCGATAAAGGTGTAGTATCAAACTATAGACCAATATCTGTTATTCCGGTTTTTTCGAAGGGTTTGGAAAAAGTCGTCATTTCCCGTCTATCGAAGTTTTTTAATACAAAAGGAATCTTGTCTCATGCTCAATTTGGTTTTCGAAAGATCAAGTCAACAGAAACAGCTCTGTTAACACTAAAGGAAACTATACTGCGAAACATCGAAACAGGTATTTTTACTCAAGGACTTTTCATTGATTTCAGCAAGGCTTTCGATTCCCTTAACAATAAAATTTTAACGAACAAACTTTCTTAGAATGAAGTTCGTGGGATACCTCTTAACCTAATGAAGGCATACTTGAATAATCGGCAACAATCTGTTTATATAGGGAGCCATCAGTCTTCTTTTTTACCAATAGAAAGTGGTGTCCCCCAAGGAAGCATTCTTCGCCCACTGCTCTTTAACGTTTACATAAATGACATTGTCCACATTAATGATACTGCGAAATTTATTATATACGCCGACGATAGCAGTATACTTATCTCTGGCCCTGATGTGAACAATTTAATACAAAAGTGCAATGCAATACTTACGAGACTGCAGAATTGGTCTTATTTAATTGCCTCCGAATAAACCCTACAAAGACTAAGGTAATAATTTTCCGTGGAAAAAATAAGCCAGCTCAACTACTACACGTTCTTAAATACGCAGGTCAGGAAGTTCAAGTTGTAGATAAGCACGAAATCCTTGGCGTTACATTTTCAAGCCACCTTAGTTGGGATTGGCATGTAGATCATATCTGTAAAAAGCTTTCTTCGATAGCAGGAGTGCTATCAAGATGCCGGTGGCTTTTCCCTACTCAGATAAAAATTCAGGTTTATCATGCTCTCTTCGGTTCTGTCTTGAATTACAGCAACTCTGTTTGGGCGACCACTACAAAAACAAATATAAGAAAAATACAGATTCTGCAGAAGAAAATGATTCGCTATATCGCTAATGTTCCTTATCTCTCTCCGACGCGAGCTGCTTTTCAGAATTGCAAAATAATTCGCTTTGAGCATGTTTATGTCTTTCGAATTTCGCGCTCGTTTTACCATTCTTCTCCTGCCTTTAGGGATTTTTGAATAAATACTGCACATTTAAGACCCCCATCAAGCCAAATCTCCACTCGAAACACCGACCGCTGGTTTATACTATACTTTGGAAATAATTATAAACTACAAGCACTAGAACATAATATACCATCTATTCTTAACGAATACATTTCTTTAGCTAATGTTACCTTAAAAGGAGACTGAGGCGGTTTTCGAATCAGCTAATTTTTTAGGGTTTTGAAGTAGTGTCATTGCTGATCACGTCTGTGAAATTATTTTTTCGATTTTGGCCAAAACAGTGGCGCAATCACCAATTAAAAACGCGATGTTTAAATCTCCCGCGCCGCGCGCGACCGCAGGAGAGGAGAACAGCGGAGAGGGAAACCTCGTCCATGTCGGCTAACGTGACGTCACGTTGAGGAGCCGGGGATACTTCGGCGCGCCCGAGAGAGGCTTCAGCGCGCGTTGTTTCTCGTGCTGCATGCGTTGTTCCTCGTACTGCGTGCGTTGTGACGTACAAAGCGTGTCAGCCGACCTTGAGAATCAGATTCAACACGAGGTACTACTCTGCTTTCGTGTCCACGAACAACTACGCCCGCGACTGTGTCGTCTTTCACTGTTTTCCGCAAGATCATACGCTCGCAGCGCAAGCGCTCGCTGCTTTGACGAAGAATTCAAGCCGACCAAAGCAAGCGTACTCTGCTCGAAGCACTTTCGTGACACCGGCTACATGCAGAGCTTGTCCCTAATGTGATCTCTGGAGATTTCGGTCGCGGCTGAACCATGACGCAGTTCCTTTCATTTCCTCGCGCATGAGAGGCGTGCCAGCATTTCGAAGAAGCGCCTCTTCTAAAAGCAGAAACATGCTCACTAGAAACACGCCCCTGCAGAAACCTAATAGAGGCTCAAGCATGTGTTGCTCTTCTCAGCTTATAGGTGCGGCCAGACCCCCTGAGGCGTGGTCAGCAAGGCTCGGTTAGTGATATTGTACTCGGTTCGACGTGTCCAAGCAAGCAAGCAAAGCAAGCAAGCATTGAAGCTCTTCATATGCGGCATCTCGTTTAATCGTATCGAAGCGATTAAAATGAAAGCGTTCGACGTTCTGATTTCGGATGCAAATTTAACAGAGAAATGAATGCCAACCAAGTTTTTGCAAAAAAACATCATGTCTCGAAACCTTAGTCGGTTTCTTCTTCAAGTTGTGGCAGTGAAGGAGTTGCAGCTAGCTTGGCTTTTAAACACACATATAGTTGGCCACTACTTCACTGAACATAAACTGAAAATATAGGAAGGGCGAACGTTTCCGAGCCAGCGATTAATATTTTCTGGCATCTGCTGAACGCGCCACGAGTGAAGCAGCAGCCTTGTGCGCGTATTTAGCTTGGTTTCCAGCGCACAATGATTCCTTCAATATCCTGTGGTCACATGCCTCGCAGTGCTTGGCCACTGCGCTTCGCTAATTTTGACATCAGCTTTGTGCTGCTTCATCGTTGCCTTGAAATACTTTCTTGCCCCAACCTACGCCGGGTAGTGAGAATAGGATTTTTTGTACACAGCGCTTTGGGTCTTTTCTTTAGGATGACGCTCTTTCGGGCGAGCCAGGAGGCGTCCGGTGGTGGTAATTGACTTGAGTATTGTTCACACCCCTTCCTTTCCGAGAATACCAGCCGAGGTTGTGCTGGCACCTTTCACGCATGATCTGCGTACGTGTTGTAGTGCCGGAGCCCACATTTCGCTGGCGGGCCTGTCTAAACCAGCGCTGCGCGCCCGCCGGCGCTCAAAGCAGGCCCAGACTTTCTCGGACAAGTCGCGACATGCAGCGTGACTCATCCCGCCGCCGCGGCGCCGACACGGACCCTTCCTCCTCTCCTCCTCTCCGTCGGTGCGAACTCCTCCGACGCTCGCCGGCTCTCGACCATTGGTCTAATTTGAACGGTGGCCAGTGATTGGAGGATTTGAACGGCTGGCTGCCGTAACCGTTACCAGCGGCTATAAAAACGGAGCCGCGCTGAACCCGAGCAGCAGACGGGCAGCAGAAGAGCCATCACGCCGGAGCTACGCTCGCCGCCGGGGCCGCTCTTCTTCTTTGTGCTAGCCCGTGGTGCTCTTGGCCCTTGTATCATGTAAAAGCCCTTGTACATACTGTACATAAACGTCCGTTTACTCACCGTCGCCTCGACCGTTTCCTGGCTCGGACACCCAGTCCCAACAGTGGTGGCAGCGGTGGGATGCCCCAGTCCCAACAATGCCTACTTTCCACTTGTTAATGTCGACTGACTGACTGCGTCTTAAGCAGGACGCGGTTTCAACGAATTGTGGCGAAAATCAACCGACGCCGGGCTCTGAAACGGTGACGTTGAAAACCGCGGATGCGCACTGCACATTACAGTAGAGGAATCGAATTACGCAGCTGGTCGAGGGTCTTTGTGATTATACTGCAATGCACGAAGCTCCTGGCGTCGGCGCGAACGAAAGTTCGCACTGTCACAGAAGTTTGTCAACACACGTGCGCACTCAGCTCAAAATAACCGCTCGCTACTCTACCAGATGAATTCGCGTCCACTTGGGAATAAAATAGCCATGATAATGCGTTATGCTTGAACTGACGCTTTAATGCGAGCATTAAAACGACAACACCACACGGTCACGGTTCGACTTTCCAACCCACTTTCGAGTGCCGATTATTGCGATCATCAGCACCAGACTTCAAGCAAAGCTGAGGACGCGGTAGGAGTAAGCTGGCGCCTATTGAAAGCACCTACATTTGGTCAAAGATCAGCTGTGAAAAAAACGCAGCAGCTGAAGCTTGCCTGTTGAAATTCCACTCGCAAGAAGAAAGTACGCATAGCAAACGATGCACCAGCTCGACGAGCTCGACCGAGCCAAGATGGAAACCGGAAGCTGTGGGCGCGGTGTTGCCAGACTGCCAAGCAATTTCGCATATCGTCTATTGACGCGGGCGGGATGAGGCTCGGCAGGATGGAGTCTCGACAAGTTCTCTTTATTTTCGGCGTGTAGGAGGAAGCTCGGTTAAGTTCGGAGGAGCGTCGCGCCAGCTGTAGCCAACAGGAGGAGGGCGTCGCCAGCTGCCACTGACAGAGGGTGTGATGATGATGATGAGCGTGAGAAACACGGTTGCGTGCACATGCAGGTGCCGGAAAAAAAAAAGAGGCGAAGAATGAACACGTGCTTTCGCACGTCTACTGTGTTTAACTACGTTATAACCCTACCACTTTTTTTAACCACCAATTTATTCGGTGTTACTGAAGCTATATAGTAGGGCATAACTTAAAAAAAATCAGCAGTTGGCAACAGTGGGCCACGGTGCGTGCCGTTCGGTATTACTCCGCTGGCCAATCACAACACTAAATGAAATCATCTTTGATGCCTGACATTGTTAAACAAGTCAGGTATCAATATTACAGAGCTTACAATTTCCTTCTTGGGATTATAGTATCTTGTTTAGGCTACAAGAAAAGTTTTGACAATGGACTACTTTTTTTGTGGAGGAATTCAGTGTGGCAGTCGTGAATGCGGGCGGAGCTTCACGGCAGACTTGCGCTGCATTCGACTACAGCTTAACTTTAGCGGTGCGGAGACTATGGGATAGCGATCACTCGTAGGCTTTTCCTAACCTTAGTAAATATCATCTCATGGTCCCTTAAAATATATTAAAATAACAGACCACTGACCAAAACGTGTCATGAGGTTGTGGCGGGAATGAAAAGATCGCGCTAAATTTTGTAAGAGCTGAGCACTGCAATGTAGAAGAAACAACGGTTTATAATTTTAGTTTGGCATTGAAAATTGTACAAACAGATATCTTGCAATGAAACTCACCATTATCGGTGTAATCGCACCCCGTGGCCACATATCGGTAAAACATCACGATCTGCTTCAAGCACACCTTGTTTTTGTTCTTTTTGAGGAGTGTTCGCTATGTTTAATTGTAATTTAGACTCTATACAGTGCACCCTCCGATGAAAGCGAAAGCTCTCGTTCATCATCGCCCATGTGCTTTTAGCACGTCACTAGATGGTGCCACAGGGTTTCACATTTCTTGGATGCAGCAGCGACAGTGCACTAAAGCTTTCGGCGACGAGGCATGCGGAAACTAAAATGAACGCTACTCTTACTAAAAATTGCTAATCACTGTCTGACGGGTGAGGCTATGTTTTTAGTATAGCACTTTTACTATTATTAGTCTATACTTTTAATGCCGTGAAATGGCCAGAGCGCTCCGCTCATCATAGTTTCCAGAATTGGGATACATAAAAGCGGGCGCATGCACTGATAGAAAAATTTCCGGTAAAAATCTATGAAGCTTCCAATAAGGACTTCATGGCATCCAGCACCTTAGACAACAAGCTTTCTGTTGCGCCAAAAAAAAAAATTGGTTCAGTCCCTTTAAAGTAGAGGACATTCGGTGGATAAAAATCTGCCTGCTGACCCTGCAGCTTCGTGTTGGTCTTACTCAGAGCAGCTGCAGAAAATGAATGGAAAGCCCATTTTTGAAAAAGCAAGCATGAAATACTAATGCCTCCAATTTAAACAGCGCTCATTTTTCATATTGGCTGTTGAATGTGGGTGCATTAGCTCGCATAATGGACACGTAATGATTTTACTCCTTCATGAATTATACACTAAAGAGGGTTAACACACATTTCAAAAGTGAATGCTAAGCACTTATTTAATGAACATGTAAATATTTTCATCAAGTTTTTGATGTGATGAAGACCCAGATTAAAAAAAGTCAATTTTTGGCTGGATTGTGCAAATGGAAATTGTGTCTAGCTGGAACACCTCTTGCTTCCAGCTGGGAGAGTGCTTTTCTAGCTGCTTTCCAGCTCCAGCTGCAGAGCCACTGCACCCAGTGCCGTTCCCCCTGGCAACTCCTAATTTTCCACATAAAAGCCACTCAATGTCAATCTTTATGTGGACGAAAACGTCGAAGCAGCTAGGTGGTCAACTTTTAAAGTGGCCCCGAAAAACATTTACGGTTGACTGTTTTCACTCTAGGTTGCGCAGTGTGCTATTGTGTTTTCGCTACTATGGCCTTCGTGCGCTACGTTCACGCCAAAGTCGCGTGCGTGTGGGGCTCGCCATTTGACGGCTCTTACTGGCAATCGATCCTTACTGGCAATCGTGCCTGGGCCCGCAGATGTCAACGTGGCTAGTTGCAAAAACACCGTGCTTGTTTAAGTGCGGGCTATGATTAAGTCAGGAATTAAAGGGGAATGAGTCGTGCGTTATCTCATTTCACTGCGATACATTGGATATCTTTTTTTTTTTTCGAATAGGCTTTCGAACGCGAGCTTACGAAACACGCTGGAATGCCAACATCAAAGTGAAGGGACCTTGAGAAATAAGTCATGCATGTGTAACGAGGTCCTCAGAATCTCATGCATGCATGTATCGAGGTCACTGACCTCTGTAAGTGCTTTAATTAAATGGTTAATTACATGTGCCACTTGGCCCAATGTGCCAATATGCGTTGAAGGCCGATGGTGCAGTCTGTGACGACGGTCAGGAAGCGACGTGCCCTTTCGTGCGTACCACGCGATATTCGTGCGAGCAAGCCAGACGCTGCTAAAAGATGCTGCTAGCCGTGGGAGCTGCCTTCGAAACCTGAAACACCTGTGCTGCAGCTGGCGTGAGAGGAAGGACAGGGAGAGAGAAGGAAAGAGGGGAGCGATAGTAACAAAGGATAGGGGCAGGACCGGGCGGCAATATACAGTATGTACAAATACAGACTGGCCATCAGGTGGAATGCTGCGACGCGCATGGCTGCAAATTGCCACCTGTCATTGTAGGCGAAAAAAAAATATGCCCAGGCTTAGCTTGGTTAAGCCAAGAATGCGTTGCATACTGCGCGGTCTTTTCGCGCGAGGTATTAGGGAGTTTTAGAATAGGGGGCCCCAATGCTTGGGGGCCCCAAGGAAATAGCGGGCCCCAGCGCTACGAGTGCGCCGGTGAGTTTTAGAATAGGGGTCTCCCCTAGCAGCGGAGCCAGGCTTGCGTTTATCGACTGCAGCGCCACTACGGCAAACCAAAAAGATACTGTTAAAAAAGATTTTCAGATATGCGTTTATTTCATCGTCAGAAACTGTTATTATTGCAGACATACGATTTAAGAGTAAAAATTATAAGTGTGTGTTTTTACTGAGTCGAGAAACTCCATTCGAACGTCCCACCAAGTCATCTACGGCAACCAAACGACGTATAGACCAGATTTTTGAGCCTCTCCCGGGCGCGGCCATTTTGCGCCGACTGGCGCGCCGCGGTGCGGGCGTTTCTTTGGGGACTGCGGGGCTGCGGCAGTTCCGCGGCCGCGCCTGCATATAGCCGCGCTTCGGGCGCTAAAAAAACATTGTCGAGCATACTTCCGCTGCGTGCCTGTGTTGCAGGAAGTATTTACGTTATCAAAGCGATAACGTATTTTAATGACATTTAGTTTGACATTCAGATTAATTGTGCCGGCGCTTAGAACGCGCTCGTGCTTATATCGAATTCCGTCTTGGTGCTCCACCGCAAAGAAAATTTTTGTTCAATATCAAGCATTAGATGTGCGGCTAGCATGCAGTTCCAATTCCCATGCACTCTTATTCCTTCCTGCCGGCCGGCCATAAAGCCCCCCTCCACAAACAGGGCCTTCTTGTCGCCGCGCCAGTTATCAACAAATTACCCCTGTGAGCTCAACTGAGTCGCAGTGCCAACAGAAAACAAATTTTGTCATGGTTTACGCAACCTGGTGCATAAAAACGTACTTTCGCTTAATTTATCAAAGCTTGAATAGATATGATCAGCTAATCCAGCTTTCACTAATTCTGAGGTTCGAAGTCGCGTTATTTTATTCAGGAGCTCTCGCGGCGTGTGAGAGCGTTGCGTAGCCGTTTGGCTAAGGTTAGAAAATGTAATGAAATCGCGCATAGTATTTTCCTATGAATAAGGCAGATACCGCACCGCTGCGGTGGCTCAGTGGTTACGGCTCTGGCCCAAAAGACGCGGGCTCGATCACGGCCGCGGCGGCCGAATTTCGATGGAGGCAAAATTCTAGAGGCCCGTGTACTGTGCGATGCCAGTGCACGTTAAAGAACCCCAGGTGGTCGAAATTTCCGGAGCCCTTCACTACGGCGTCCCTCATAGCCTGAGTCGCTTTGGGACGTAAAACCTTAATAAACCAAACCAAACTAGTGTAGATACCAACAGCAGAAAGATACTATAGATAAACCTTTACCCCCCAGATCCCTCTGACATGCGTGCGGAAAAGCAGCTGAAATCGGTAGCGGTCGTGCTTACAATCGTATCATGAAATGTGTTTAATGGGAACAAGAGCAAGCTCAGCGCAAGGATGCCGAACACGTACTGGTGATCGAAAACACGCGCTCCGTCGGGACAACCTTCAGTCTGCAGCTCGCCTATCCAGTTACTATACTCCATTGAGTCAAATCAGTAGATCTACATTCTGATGCATAAAATTATCATAGATGATATCGCACGTAAAAGGCGACAACAAACTACACGACAGCGCAGAAATCTGCTTAGAAGTGCCTGTTTCCAGTCCGTACACTACCTGGTCGACTACCCTCGGATGTCACGTTAACGAGTAACTGCGCGCAAGATAACCGCAGTACTGTCTAGAAGAGGGAAAATGTGAGTAGTGACGCACAGCACACACCCTCATACGTTAGCTGATGAAGCACAACAACTGCAGAAGCGAACACGGAAACATGCGTTCTATGCGCGGCGCTGGCGCGACCCGCAGTCCCTCGGGCCGCGCGCGCCGACAGATGGCGACTGGTATCGAGAGTAGGAGCGCACCCACAGCCTGCGTGCGAGGGTAAAAAAATCTGGTCTATACTCGCTAAGCCTAGCAGCAATATAAACACAGAAGCAATCTGAAAATTTGGGGTGTTTTATCGCTAAAGCTTTGTGGCGAGGGCATCATCAGACAAAGCGATAGCTTCGTGTGCCTTTCGTTTGCAGTGAACGTGTGGCACAGCGCAGCGACAACAACGAATCGGTGGTGTAGTGAGAGGCTCCGCTTCGATGGGCGCCGCTATGTTGGAGTGAATGTAGAGCAGCGTTGGGGCGCACGCTATTTTGGCGAAATAGCGTTCGCCGCTAACGTTAACCCAAGACGCAGGGCGGGGCTTGCGTTCTGCGCATGCGCACTTCGACGCCCCAAACTTCTTGGGGCCCCCTATTCTAAAACTCGATTTTCTCAGCAGCTTTTCCTCCGTGACGTATGGATGGATGGATAGGAGCGCCCCCTTTGAAACGGGGCGGTGACAACCGCCACCATGCTCAGCCGTTCTTTTTTTTTGTCTTTTTCTTTTCTTTTTTTATTATTTTTGTAAAGTGGTTTGGTGACGTCACGTGCCGTGACGTCATTTGGACATTAGCGCGCGAGCGGCGCGAACTTGATTACTTTTGTATTTTGTAAATAGTGTACAAAGCTCTCCCCTATCCTTTCTTGCTGTCGCTCCCGTCTATACTTCTCCTCACTATCCTCTCTCTTTCCCTTTCATTTCTGCCGGCTGCAGCTCGGGTGCTTAAGATATTAGATAGCAATTGCCGCGGCCGGCAACACTCTTTTGCTTCACTTTTTTATTTTTTAAATAAACCACTACCACCACCAGCAATATGCAACGCATAAAAATTCTTGCCATCCTCTCGGGTGTGTATGGTGCACCTGTGTTATGCACTCGGCTTCTCACAATAGCGGCCAAACTCAACGTCCACGAAGGTCAAGAGGGTCATGAACTCGTGGCTATTCGAAACGTTATGGATATTTTCTCCTTATCGGATCACTCTTACAATAGACAGTGTGCAGGGCGCGAATTGAAGCGCCGTCACAAAGGTCAATTCAGATACTCCATGGACAATCATAGCTATGTCAAGGGAGAAAACCAGCCAAAAAAGATGGAAACACAAGAAGAGAACGACGCAGGACAACGGCATCATAGCTAGTCCATCGTCATTCAGTCCCATCGTCACAAAAAAAAATATGACAGATAATCAATGCGAGTGATGCGGCAGAGTACATCGTGTACATGTGCAAACGCGCCCTGCATTCTCTCCCCTCCACTTACCGCGCCCTTTCGCACTGCCGACTATCGTAATCGTCTGTCATTATTTTTGCCCCCTTTACTGGGCAATGCAAGGTATTACTAACTAACTAACTAACTAACTAACTAACTAACTAACTAACTAAATTGGCATCTGATATTTTTCTGTGCTGCAGCGAAATAACAATCGGGCGATAAATTAGGGAGTGCAGTTCGTTAGATTGAGAGATAGATGGCCCCGTAAGACGCGATCGTGAGGTGCCTATCGCCGTTTCTTCCCCATTTTCAAACGGGGGGTGGGTGGGAGCTTAGCATTCCAATGTGAAATCTCTTGGGCAGTGGCGGCACTATAGTCATCTCGCCCATACTCCCCGCAGGTGCTCGCCGTGACATCGATGACGAACTTCGAGTGGTTGACGCTGAAACAGCACGGCGTGCTCTACGATTTCCCGCGGTGGGCTCAGTACATGGGCATTATAGTGGCCGGCGTCGGACTGGCCATCATCCCCGCGGTTGCCCTCAAGGAGCTGTGGGCTGCGAAATGGGTGAGGAGGGGACCTGTCCTCCAGTCAAGAGCGTAGCAGTGGGTGCTGTGTATGTGTGTGCGCGATCCTCTCTTCGTCACAAAGCACAGAGATCATTGCACATGAAAGACGACCGGCAGTTAGAGCGGTATTAAGGCGTTATATTAAAGACCTGCTAACCCTACAGAGGTCCGTATGCTCCTCGGGAGTCGACTGAAGGTTCCACGAATTAGTAGCCTCCGATGAAGAGCATATGGACCCTTCTATGTTTGCAGCTAATGCTGAGTGCAACTTGGGAACTGTGCGTTTGGCCAACAGCGAGGAGAGAAGATCTGTTCTTCAAAGCAGAGATGTGTGTGCAATATGAGCACAGCTCCTCGCATTTCGATCCTCTCTGACTCGACTCCAATTTAACTCGGTTGTACGCCATGAACCTCGTGATAGAGTAATGGAGCTTCCCCAATGAATGGATAAGCGGTCCGGCGACTGCGTGTGTACATATGAGAAATACTGCATGGTATGATCGAAATGTAACTAATACTACCGTGGGACTAAGAAAAACAATCGGGAAAAAAGGTGTCCCTGTGCTTAATGCAATATGAAGTAGAAAAATAACAAATAATAAAAGAATTTTGTATAGCAGAAAATAAGCAAATACAAGCGCAAAATTATTTATGCCGTTAGAGCCGAAGCCATTGGGACGCCTGTTAAGGAGAGTTATTGTATTACGAAGGTAAGTAATTTTTTTTTCTTGAGATGGCTTATACCCCTGCCACACGGCAAATTTAATGTCATTCCCATCTAATGACATTCGTTCAAAACGACATTAGTTTGCTGCCACACGAGAAAATCTAATGTCATTCGATGAAAACGACATTAGGTATCGAATGAGTTCCCTGAACACATTCGCCTGCGACGTCCGAGCTAATGTGTTCCCTCGACACCAGAGACTTGGTGAGAATATACACCGAAACACACGATTACAAAAACGTCACAAGCACTGTAATATTTCCGCGTCCCTACGATTGTGCTGTCGTTCATTTATGTATATAAAAATGCCAAATAGAATTGGAAAAAAATAAAACTCACTCTTGCTACCAGCCTTGCGTGGTTAACATTCACAACATGGCGACGCCCAGCTCGCCCGCTTCGGACCGAATACTGCGTCGCCGCTGCATTTTTCGACGCGATAGCTTGCTCTAAACGGTTGTATTCGCTTTTATTTTGTGCATTCTCATCCCTCCGTAACAATATAGGTTTGAAATATCAGTCGCTTTTGAGATAAATTTCATAATTTATTGATGCTAGTCTTAACTATGTACGGCGTACACTGTCGTCATAACAACGACCCCGAGCGAAGTATTTCTCCAACTTTGCACTAGAATCTACATTTTCATTTCATCCAATTGTTTTAGATTAAAAAAAAAACAAAGCCTTCGAATGCATTCATTACTGCCGTTAATAAAAGAGAAAAACGTTTTTTCGGCACTCAGTTCAGGAGGTTTGACTTGCTATCGTCTAGATGGCGCCACAGTATGTTATGCTTCTCGCGCGCTACGCTAGTCACACCCAACCATCGTGCTCCCTACTAAAACTGTTGTGAGGACGGGCGGCAGTGCGCGCAAGGTGCGCCCGTAGCATGCGCAAAGCTTTTGCGGACGCACAGCTAATACTGTCTAATTTCACCATAGAGAGCATTTCACAATATGACGTCCGCCATTTGCCTGCCGCAGCTGGCTGAGGTTTGGCTTGGCTTGGACTTGTGGTGGATAGCAGTGATCAACACGTTATTGAAATCAACGTTTTTAGATCCCTCGCACAGCGTGCCTATCTAAATACGTTGATTAAAATGAGGATGAAGATTTTAGAATCGGTTTCCATTAGCAAAGCAATACTTTTTGCAACGTATTGAAGCATACATCGAAATTTTTGTATGCTGTACTCACTGTACTCTTTTTCCATCGCAATCGCCATCATTTGCAAATGACATTAGTTTTTGCCGTGTAGCAGCGCGCAGAAAAAATGGCATTAAGTCGAACGAATGTCATTCGATGGGAATGACATTAAATTTGCCGTGTGGCAGGGGTATTAGTTGATGAAAATCACGCGATATAATAAGCATGATGAGGAGGCCGGACTTCGGTATTTTCGTTCCTGGTGGGCAGGTGAAGAATTTCAAAAAGATGGAGGGAAAATGACAGTTGAGAATCTCGGGTGTTGCCTCCGTCTCTTGAGGCATTGGGGACATATGACTGGAGGCTAATCCTTTAATGATCCTGCGAGATTGATTTCATTGCTCTGCGTATCGCTACATTCCTAGTTAAGGTTGCTGACGCGGCGTTCTGTCGCAGGACTTCTGGAAGGCGATCAGCCCCCGCGAAGACTGGGGCCCCAAGGGCTATGAAGACCGGCGACGCTAATGGCTCTTCATGGTTGAGAAGGGCTACATGAAGGCCGAGGACGCCGAGAGGCTGAACGAGAGCGAGAGGCCCCAGCGCGAGCTCGAGCTCAAGCTCAAGGCCATCGAGGACGCCAAGGTGGCAGCTACGAACAAGGGGGATAAGCCGGAGCAAGAGGCGGCTGCCGGCGAGGGCAAGCAGGAGCCGAGAGCGGAGGCCAAGGATGAGCCCAAGGCCGAGCCCAAGGCCGAGCCCAAGGCCGAGCCCAAGGCCGAGCCACCGAAGCCTGAGGCACCAAAGCCCGAGCCCCAAAAAGGCTGAGATTTGCACGTCGATGTGAAAAGGCAGGTTGCTCGCAAACTGACTGAGTGTCTGGGAATAAAGCGGCACGAGTCGTAGCGCCATTTTGTTTCACCAGGGTACCGAATCGTTTGCGGGGCCTACAGTATCTTGGCGGGTCCCATGCAGCTTCTTTTGTAGATTTATATTTGCAATGCTTAGAAACTTATCGCGTCTGGCGTACCATTGAGAGCAAGGTAGGCTGTCCACGCTTGTGTAAAATAAAAGAAAGAGGAGTACTACATTCCGATATATGCCTACAAATGATGCAAACGTAGATGTAGACAGTGGCATTGGACGGAGTGCTCGCGCACGACCCGCAGACCATTAAAATCCATATCCCTGCAGTGAACACTCGTCACTATTGTGTATTCAACACTGTCGATCGCCTTTTGGCGCTCTCAGCAACAGTGTTTGCACTGTGTGACAGGCGCTAGGCACAACCGCGTGTAAACACAACGATAGCAGATAGGATAGGATAGGATAACTTTATTTGGCTCTAGCACAAGTGTTCTTTTATGCGGTCAGATGAGTCCATCCGCAACGGTCGGTTGCCCCTATTGCAGGGCTCCGCTGGATGCTGCCGTCAGCTGAGCTCGCCGTATCAAACCGATCTGGTCTTCGCGGCAGTCGCTGGAGAGCAGACCTTCCCACTGCTCCACACTTGGGCGTTGTGTAACTGAGACGATGTCGACCTTTTGACATGCCCATGTGATGTGATACAGTGTAGGTTTTTCATGGCACCACGGGCAATTGTGTGCGTAAAGTGTGGGGTGAATTTTACTTAGTGTGTTTAGATTTGTTTATGACCCCGTTTGAAGTTGTCTCCATGTGACAGCCTCTTCTTTGTTTAAAGATTTGTGCGGTGGCGGGTACCGCATCCTGCTGCCTTTGTAGTTGTTGAGTATGGCCGAGTATTCCTGAGGTACTGGCAGGGATTCCTCAAGGTCGTTGACGTTGGATGCTCGGTAGTTAGTACATCCTCGAGCTATCCTGTCCGCCTCTTGGTTTCCTGCCACCCCCGTGTGCTCAGGTACCCAGACGATCTTATGTTTGATCGGCTTGTGTGGTTTTGCATGTGTTTGTTGCGTCTTGCAGTCTACAGAGCGGAGTATGCGGAGCGCTCTGTGACCGACTCTACCGCAAAGGTAGTTGCGGCAGGCTGCTTGTGAATCAGTAAGAATCGTCAGTGACCGCCCAGTCCGATAGCCCTCCGCTGCCGCTAGAGCGACGGCCGCTTCTTCAGCCTCAGCTATCGTGCAGTCTTGCAGTTAGACGCTGGTAATCTCGTGTAATTCCGAGTTGACTACAGTGTCCACTGCGTTGTTGGTGCCTTGTCTCCTTGTCATGGCATATGTGGCAGCGTCCACATACACTGTTGTATTCTGGGATGCGTGTGTTTTCTGTAAGCGATCGGCCCTTGCCTCTCTTCGGTCTCTGTGGAGGTTAGGGTCCATGTTTCTTGGTATTGGTGCCACCCTGAGCGTGCTGCGCTACTCATCGGGGATCGTTTCAGTTCTCAATATTTCTCGAATTTGTTCGGTGTAGCCCAGTTTCTTTAAAAGGACTAACTCTGCCTGTGGGGGTCTGCTGTAGTCTGCGCATTTGGGCAACATGCTGTGCTTCCCGTAATTCCTCGAACGTGTTGTGCAGTCCCAAGGCTAAGAGCTTTTCAGTTGAGGTGTTATGGGGTAGTCGAAGCGCGGTTTTATACGCTTTGCGTAAAATCGCGTCCGCCTGTTGTATTTCACTTCTGATATGATTGTAGAACAATCGAGATAGTGAACAGAAGCCAAGTATACGATACATTAATACTCGAGCAGAATGAGAGGAAACTTAAAACAACAAAGACTCGAATAATTAAAAAACTCATGCCCCGAACCTACTGGCAGACACTGAGAGCAGAGAAAAACGGCTCAGGGGACAGTAAACTGTTGCACATGTGAAGCATGATTATTCACGGTGCTTGATGACATCTACAATCTTTTTGCCCAGATTGAAGCGGGACATCCCGTCAGTGACAAAAGAGGAATTAAGGAAAACTTTAGGAGCAATGCAAAGGGGGGAAGGCAGCTGGTGAGGATCAGATAACAACCGATCTGTTGTAAGACGGAGGGAAGATTGTGCTAAAAGAACTAGCCACCCCCCTGCTTTGTATAGACTTCCTTACCCCCGCGACGTCACGAAGATGCGGTGGCGCTGATGTCAGTAGCGACTTTCGCGCGGTAGGCAAACCAGGTTTCGTCTACCGTGCCTACCGCAGCTACCAGCGGCTGCCTGCGCACTGCAGAAGCATCATGTACTGACCAGCTGCGTCACTGTCGCATCCGCAGTTAGATTAGCCCTAATAGGTTTCTTGCAAATCTATACCGCATTAGGAAGTCTGGGCCGCGGTAGTAAAAGCGCGAAGTCTGGGTGCCGACCGGCGCTGCCAGTCAACGTACTTCATAGCAGGGAAATTGCCGAGCTCATTCACGTGAACAACAGCATGGTCCGCTTAAAATAGAGCTAGGAAAAAAAAAGCATATATATAAATGCGCACGTATTTATCACCCTGAGCTGGTGTGCACGGGCGCCGGCAGGGTCACTCACCACCAATGAGTGCGTTATTTTCTCGATAGTATAGCATATTTTAAGGTGTGTTGATGTTATACGAACGTATAATAGCGCGTTTTAGGGCATTTAATATATAATTGAAACTATTTCTCAACATGATCGACGTAATTATGTGATTCTAGTAGAAAGAAGTCTGATAAGTTATGGCAGACCTTGCGCTGTCGTGTTCGCGCACGTAGCGGTCACGTTCGCGGTAAGAACAGCGTACTTTAATTGTGCTACAAGCCATTAGCTTTTCATTGCATCGTGCCTGTGTCATAAGCTGCTTCATGAAGTAGTACATGACCGTGAAGCCTGTTTGGAAAGAAGCAACTGCAGGCGGGCTATTAACTGAGGCACGTAGCGAGATTGACACGGGATGAGGCAATGAAAAGTGTTTTCTTTAGTGATGCATGAGATATGTAACCAAATTTAGTGCAACTATGAAATTGCTCGGCTAATTGCAGTAATGCATTTTATTGCCAGCTATACCTGGTACAGTTCTTGGGTAATTATGATTAACACCTTCGTCATGTCTCCCCGGGTCTTGAATAATTAAGTAGAAAGTGCGGAATTTTTTTATGTTTGCATGTTCCCAAAGCCGTGTTCTCTGTGATGCCGGTATCACTTCTTTTTACTTCAGATTCTCAGTACTTATGCATGCATAGCCACATGAAAACTTTTCTTATAAATATAACTAACATACTACTGCTCCTTTAGGAAAAAAATTGAGAGATTTATTGCATTCCTAAACGTCTCTGGAATCGTTCGCGACAAATAGAATCATTCTGTTTCCATTCGGTACAAATTTACAAAGGGGCGAGTCATGTCAATCGCAGAAAATATGGTAGATAACAAAACAAACCTTTTAGTTTATTTCCTCGTTTATGGCTTCTTCGCTTTCACTTTGGTCAAAGAAATACGGCAGTTAAATCAACGAAACCTCTGATCCCTCTTCTTCGTATTGATGCTACCACTGTGGTGCTCCGTCGTCGGAAACCCGCAAAATTCGCGACGTGCCAGGACCATCAGAAACCCTATTACGTCAATTTTTTACAACTACAGATCTAAAAAGTGTAATTTTATGAATTTCTACTAAATATTTTGCTATAGTTGTTCGTCACTAATCAGAAGACCCAGGACTAGGAAAGCATATAATTTCAGGAATCCAAACTTTTCCCCAGATCGACCAGTTTAAGAAGGGGAGAACTCGGCCTGGCTGGTGCCTGATTTGACGGCTAAAAACAGCGGTTACGCGAGACAGATGAGATCGGGACACGATCGACACTGTCCCCACTCTTCGCACTGGGCGACACGTGTGTAAACAGATGGTGAGCGCACGTCGGCTCTGCCAAAAAAACGCCAGTGCTTCCCTCACTACTGTCCCGAGGTAAAATCATCCTGGCTAGTGCAGAGTGCCAAAAACTTATTATTTTATTCAATGCCTAGGGTAGAAACCAACGGCAGAAACGCTTTCTAGGGATAATACAATACACTGTGGTGAAATACGCCGTACGTGGCCAACGCGAGCCCGTGTACTTGGAGGAAAACTTAGTTGACAGCATCAACCATTGTTCTGGTTCTCAGAAACTGAAAAGGCGCCCACTAGCAACTGCAGCGCCACCTCGCTTGTTTGCAAACATGGAGGAGGTCTTATCACGTGGTTTAGAGTCGAGTGAGGTCGGACGATTGTGTTACTTCTAGCATCCGGTCTGCGGCAGTGGCAGTGTTCGTGTCCAATAAAGATATCTTCCAACCCACAGAAGGCACTCTCGGAATATTTTTCCATATAGGAAGGGGGGAAGAAGCCACCTAATCTGCATGAGACGGAAGTAGCTGAAAAGACAAGATAGAGTCACCGAAAAAGGGTTTCAGTGAATCCAAAAGAATACAAACGAGGCCAACTCCCTGATCTTCCTTGGCCTTAACTACTCTTGCGGGCAGAGTGGGAAGTGAAAACAATCTTTGAACAAGGGTTTTTCGTAGAAAATTTTCTCTCAGTGATTCAGCTTCCCTGAAATTTTGAAAGTTCGCTGTTCTTTCAATACAATGGGCGCGCAGGGGACGTCCCCTCAATGCCTTCTTGGTGGCCCCTAGAGGGTTGCGTACTGGAAAAAGAAGGCTTTTTGGTAGGAAATTTTTTCCCAGTTAGTCAGCTTCCGTGGAACTTTGAAACTTCTTGAATAAACAGCGCGAACGACGACAAGCACAACAGCAGAGGCAACGGACGACACAGCGCTTTCCAGAGAACTTTGAAAGTTGGCTGTTGGTTCAATACAATAGGCTTGCGGGGGACGTCTCAATGCCTTCTCGGAGGGAACCACAGGCGACCCAACCCTTCTTGGTGGCCACTAGAGGGGTGCCTACTGGAAAAACATTCACTGATGTCAAATCCCCTCAAACATGAATGCCAGAACAACACTGCAAAATGAATCCTACATTTTAACACGCTCTTTTTCTTTACTGCATTTTCAACACCCCACTGGTTGAACACGGGCCGCCAGCATGTATCATACACGTGCAGTTCCTTTTTTTAATATCGAGATTTATTGCCTCAGAGAATCAATGGTCGAAAGTGTGATGAAGGCTGCAGTAATGTTAAAGTAATGGGAATAGGTTAGCTGATTTTGTGAAGTCCAGTAGCGAGCGATGGAATGGTCCCTGCTTCCAGCCGATATATGAAGCAGGGTTGCACGAGGAAAGACCCGCTGCCTTCAGGTGCCGGATCCTTGTAGGCTTGAGAGCAACGCAGTGCCACAGTAAGGGGTGAATGTCGGCTTCAATGGCCTCGCCTTTACATAATGGCCACTCAGGCCGAGGAAAGAAATCTCGGTTCTGAGGCCCCCTCCGAGTGACGGCAGGTGTGAGGGCAACAACGACCCAGTTCCTCTCAAGCGCAACTCCTCTGCATGCAGATCGTTTTCGCGGAAGCGGATTGCACCTGCGGTGGGCAGAACACTGACCACGTGTCTTGGTTTTCGACAAGTTTTCGGTGCAGAAGAGGAATGACAGAGTTGCAGACTTGCGTGGTACAAGGTAAAGCTGGAAAGTTCCCAGAACTTAGGTACCTCATAGCACCAAGCGACACTTCCGGTTTTAACACGTGCAAACAGCATGCCAGCAAAACACCGCCCCTCAGCTCAAAGGAAGGAAAATCGTCACAGAGAGAGGGGAAGACGTTCAGGGCAGCATAGTTAAATAGATTACATCATTCTAATTCACCGTAGCCGACACGCTGGGAAGGGTGAGCTTGGGAAATGGGTCTTTGACCCCGCCTTGAGAAGAAGAACAAACCTTGTGTCATGGAGGTGTTTGACCGCTGATGCCGTCGAGCCCAAAAATTCTCCGGCATACAGGCAGACAGGAACCATCGCCTATCAGGTGCAACATTCTCGGACGGAAACTTTGAATATTGGAAAAGTGTAATGTACTGGTGTAGAGATGTTGAAGGTCCTTTATTCCGAAACGTAGCAAAATCTTTCCGATTGCTACATATCTTCCGATATGTGGCAAAATCGAGCAGTTAAGACTGCCATAGAAAACCAACGCAGAACGCTTTTGACGATAGCAAAACCGATAATAGCAACAAAAAATTCAAGCTTGCCGACGGAATATTTGCGGGTATGGTGATTATTATAGTGAAACCTTATATATAGTGAAAAAAAAATCCGCTCATAAACCCTTTCCCGTTCAAGAATGCTTTTGTTCAGAATTGTTCGGTACGCACGCAGGTCCGGCATTCAGCGAAAACATGCGGTCTGGTCCTCAAGCAGCTCTGAGCCGGGCAGAAAGCGGATTAAGTCGCGCGGATATTGGTAGTGCACAGCTCTTATGGCTGCAATATCCAGCATTGCTCTTAACTATTTCTGGAAGCAAGCCCAAGAGATTTACACTGGTCACTCCCTATCGCAAAAAATCTGTAGTTGGGGCTGGAGCACATAAGGGAAGCCTTTCTGGAAGAGGCCCATTTTTAATTTTGTTGTAGAACCATGCTGATAGCACGCGACATAAAAGAATAAGAAAGAGAGAGGTGAGATCCCCCAGGCTTTAATCAACTCGTTGGCATGCACACTACATGTAGGGTAGTGCCCTACACAATATGTGCCTGCTGACTATAGTCGATAAAACATTAAAAATTCAGCTGCTTTACCCCATTTAAGGAACCCCTTACCACCAATGGCGTCGGCCGATACTCATGACTCTGCTAGTGTGGAAAAGCAGGGTGCGGTAGATGAAAGGGGGCAATCCCTTCCCTCTATGGTCCAGGATAGGCCCCTCTCTCTATTGTGGCGCCGCTCCCTGCATTGTCGCACTAGCAGGGTCACGAAAATCGAGAGGAACCATTCCTGGAAGGGGCCTTCAACAGGAAAAAGCCCCTGGGCTGTTGAGTGCTACTGGCCTATATGGGGAAAGTGTTTCCAGCCACTTTTTTTTCTTCCCTCCTTCTTTATCTTGTCTCATCGCTCCTCTTACTAGCTTTGAGTGGCAGTGCCAGTAGTTGACCGACATTCACATGAGTCACAAACCAAAAGCGTCACCTATCCCATACCTATCCCCTTTCCCTTTACTTAGCCCCTTCACATCTCTCTCTGTCATGCACACGTGACCTGGGCCACCTTGCCTATAAAAATAGAGCCCGCAGTTTAAAGTCCGCAGTTTTCAAAGTGTTGGTGGTGTTGGTGTGCAGCGTTGGTTCGAACAGTGCATTCGGCGACGTCTGAACAGCCGGCGTGAGAGAAGTGCGGAGATTGAACCTGCAGTATGGCGAACTACGACGCATCCATTGCCAAGGTGAGTCGATCCAGCTGTTCCGATTTGTCCGCCTAGAAATCATCGTTATATCTGGCGCATCCACTTGTAGAAGTGTCTTTAGCGCTGCTGTTCTCACAATATTGTGCATGTTTGCCTGGTGTTGGAGGTCTGCTCAGATATTTCCCAGATTTTATTCAATAGCTGTTTTGAATAATGGAGGTAATCCCTCTTCCCACGTGATGGATTACACGTGGACGGTGCAGTTCTTAGATAACGGAAGTGCACTATTAGGCGGATTTCATCTCGCGAGCGACAATTACAGTGATTGATCGGCACACATATAAAATCATTGACACTTCTTCCCGCATCCGGTACATTGATCTCGATTGAATGAGAATACAGGTCGATCCTATACGGCGACCAGTTTTCTAAAGCAGCAATTACATCACTTCCGGAGATTGTCTCGTCATCAGTCTGACTACGACACTGCAGCAAAAAAGCCTCTCCCATGTCTCTCCTTGTTCTTTGACCCTGTCCCTTGCCAGCTGCAGCCCCTTTATCCCCGGAAACCTCTGATTCCCATCCGCGCACCTGACTTTCTGGCGGCCCCTGCTTCGCTTGCCTTCTCTTGGAATCCACTCCGCTACCCTTAAGGACCAGCGTTTATCTTGCCTTCGCATTACATGCCCTCCCCAAGCAAATTTCTTCCTCCGTCTCGTGTCCGGTTCATCCTGCCACGGCCGCTCGACGGCTCTGCATTGTACATAGGCCGTTCTCTTTCGGGTTTTATTTTTTCCGGAATGCGAGGCGTAAACACAGGGTGTTGTTTTCCGAGCTCTAAATCAGGATAAATATCGGGTTATTGCGAATAAATTTCCACAGGCAGTACCAGTTCCTTTTGCAAATACATTTTCGCGTACGTTACCAATCTCCCACTGAGCACTCCCGCATGTGAGGAAAATGGGCCTGCCTTTAGGTATGCAGTGCGAAAACATTCAGGATTTCGGCAGCGATTTCAAACGTGCCGGTTCTTTGGTTCAGGTAGTCCTTAATCGTGGGTAGCGCTTACTTCAGTGACTCGTGTAAGGCGTCTGATCGGCAGCCTTATTCTGGCTCCCCGCTTCTAAACTGCCGTCTTCGAATTTATCCTGAAATTCTACAAGTAGTCTAGTTTGACGACATAATGCCCCATGGAGCATTGCAAAGAGGTCTTGTGGAATAGACCTCTCCCAAGTGGATAAAACGTGACGTCACAGGAGCGCTTACGATGAGCGAAACCATCCACTTTCGCTTTTGTCTGCTTTTTGCTTGTGACTTCCGCTTCCCCGCCGAATTTTTTCTGCCGGCTGGTGACGCCTTGCTACTCATCGCAGCCATTATTCTTGAGATTATGGCCATAACTAGAGATATTTAGCGTAGCGGAGACGTGCTAGTGTAGACGTATACCGGCTCGCTGACACAGCAGACCGTTTGTGGCATTACCGGAGAAAGAGCTCGACTTCATGGCATGACGGCGTGTGGCATTTTGTTATGTTTCTTCTTTCTATCTACTGCATCAGTAGTGTATACATGCTCCTGATCTGCATTAAATCCGCTCTGTTGATAGTTAGTGCTTGTCCCGTCGTGTCCTTGGCTTGAGTTGTTCCCGCGCTATCATTACTGCGTTAGAATTAATGTGTTCCCCTTGCAGTTATGAGCGGGTTACCTCGCAGGAATCTTAAAATTTTCTGCTGAACAAGTGAGACCTTCTTTTCAATATCCTCCCTTCACTGCTCCGCAGCCGGAACAAGAAACAACCCACTCCCCTTGCAACGATGACAAATGCCGGTGTCCCTCCTTGTTCGCTGAATCCGAAACGTGTCAGAGCATTTGTACGACCCCCCCCCCCCCCCCCCACCCGCCTAGCACAAAGGAAATTGCACTGGGTTGCCCTCATTTCTGCTTCAGCAGAGTGGTTGTTCAGCATGGCGACACCCTGTCCTCCAAAAGGGCACATTTCCGATGTCCACTTTGCAGCGCAACTGCTCTGCAATATCTCTAAAGCTGAATTACAGGAAGGTTTCTTGCAAACAAAATCCTTCGTTCGCAGGACGCGTTTTCATTTCCTGCCCTGCTGACTGAAGGGGTTAGCGTGAGGGGAGATAAGTCACTCCCCCTCCACTGTATTCTGTTTCGAAAAGGTGAGGGGGGGCTGGACCCTAATTGAGCTACCGCAATCACCACAAGCTTTCCAGAGAGTGCAAAGGGCAGTTGTCGAAAGGTTACAATGATGCATTTTCTTGGCGAGCACCTGTCTCGATAAGCTCCTCGCGTTCGCACCGCTGCATGCTCTGTTGCATCCTTCCAACAAATTTCCAGTCGTACAAATAAACGGGCATCTCCCCCTTCCTTCTCGATCAAGAATGCGAGATCACCGTGTGTGAACGAGGGTTTCGGTTTCAAAAATTGTATACTGCAAGTTGTCAGTTGCATTGATTTTTTTAAGGACTTTCCGTGTAATTTCATTACACATGGGCGGTTTTGAGAAAGTAATTACTAATGTAATTTAACTGCTTTTCAAAAGTAGTCTTGCCATGTACGCAGTGGCGTGTCTCGTTTCACGAGATGCGCTATAATTACGGCGCCCACTGTCGTATTCATGCAAACGCGGTTTATGGAGACTCCATCATCCCAAGTTGTGCGTCTTTGGATATTCTGGGAACTTGAGGCACGGCGTCACTGTTAACCGCCTTATACCTGAGATGTCCTTGCAGTTGCGTGGTAGGAGGTGCAAGGGAAAGTTCTGCGATTGTGGTTTAGGGCTTCTTTGAAAGACATTTACTGCATGCCTCCTTGACTCCAGAGAAATTTTGTGACCGGCCGCTTGGAAGAAAATTTTGCCATTCTTACTGCGTGGAATTCCCTCCATGCGGTGCAACGATCAGGCAAAGGGATCCCAGAGAATGTCGGAAAAGCGGGCGTTAACTACGCAAAATCATGTTCCGCGCTGCTGGCATAGCCGAGAAACTTGGGGCCTTGTGAACGGTCCTAAAGTTCGATCAACAAATGCAGCTTAATTCAACTGAGTTACACATTTTCTCTTGTGTGAAGTTGACATATTTTAAACCTCGGGACACATAGGTCTCTATCTACCTCGCCTGAATGTGACGGTGTATAATCCTTTACAATTCACACTCCTAAAAAAATGTTATCAGCAAGGCATACATAAACTGCTTACTTGCTTGTGTCTTGCCTTCATTGTGTCCTGTGTATCCTTTCTTCAATTTGCCGTTTGTAAACTGTACCAGATGAACATGATTAGAAGCTTTTGGGGGTAGCTTACTCAAGCAATCAATGTGCGTATGTAAATCTTTGATCGTATGAGCATTTATCTTTAGCCTTACGTCTTTTTCTGGAACGCAACATAGCTGGTGAGCTAAACATGGGTCATTGATAATTCAAACGACTGATGATTGCAGTTTGTGTTTCAGACAGTGTCTTTTATTTTCCCTTCCTTGCAGGGCAAATGGCCGATCCGACCCAATTTCATGAAGTCACAATCATTTCTGGAACCCTCGATGCGGGCGTGCTGCGTTGACTGGATGATATTCATCCACGAACTCGTCGGATTATTGCCAGAGACGCTCTTTCTGGCGGTCGTATTCATGGATATCTTCTTACAGGTTGGCACGTCTCCTACTTTTACCTTTGAATATCGTTATTCCAAAGCTGCGCCCAATGCGACACCTCTTTCTATTATTATTCAAGGAGTTCGAGCATATCTAACCTACTTAATACTATGTGACTAGCACACTGCAGGAACATACAGAGTTTTGTACCAACTTTGTCACGGTCATTTGAGCATAACAAAAGAAGCATACTCTCAGGAGCCGTTCGGCCACCCTTCGAGAATTAACAAGGCCCATAAGTCTTCTTGTCCCCACCACCTCTTTTTAGGTGACATACACTGCCATCTATTGTTGTGCATCGCAACTCGGTCGGGACTTTCATAGAACATGTTAAGTCATGAATGGACATCATTATCACTGACGCCCATGTGATGATGAACTATTTGTTTCTATTTATTTGTGCCTAAACTTGTTCTTCTTGTTCGGCTCACTATTTTAATTACTCTGCGTTTTTATACCCTGCTGAGTAGGCCCGGGAAAGGCCTGCAGTATTGGTAAATGAATTAATGAGACGCTATAATTAACGCGAACAAACTCAAGTTACCATGTAAGAGTTGCTCAGTCAACATTGTGCGACTGTACCAGTTGCTCTTACTGAGAGCATTCAGTAAGAGCTGCGATTGCAGCGGCCGGGGTATTTTAATCGTTCTTATTGCAGTAGTTTATCCATCTCGAGCTTAACCGCGAAGTAAGTTTGTCGCCAATATGCAAGGTGCCACTTTTACCAGTACTGACAGCGCTCAATGTGAGCTGCATTTGCAGTGGCCGAGGTATTTTAGTCGCCCTCGTGGCGCTACAGTCGGATACAACTCAGGAACGAAGTGGAAAGAACGCCTTCCAGCCAAAGGCGTCGACCCATTTTCGGGACGCCGGGGTTAATCCGATTAAGCCGCGGTTATTGCATATTCATCTTCTGCATCCTGCACGGGGATCGGTTAAGAAGGAGGAATCGGCCGACGCCATTGCCTGGAGGGGCCACTTTTGGGGGCATATCTACCGCTTCGTTCTCGAGTTGTAACCGACTATGGTTGAAATACAAAGCGAGCCTTTCATTATAAAAAGAAAACTTGAATAGTACACAACCTTGGCTTCTTCAATATCGTAGACCTCTTGTTAGGTCCGGCTTTCCCCGCCTTAGCATTGCCTATGCTCAAAGAATTATTAACGAGCCAAGTAGCAAATGCTTCAGGCCCGAAGGTGTGAATGATGTGAAGGAACTGTCACTTGTGCTGCGCAAATGTTTTGCCTTATTTCGACTGTGACGGTAGCATGTACCGTCTGTTGCAAAAGTTTACAATCCACCACGGCGTTCATTTCCGTGGCGCGGTGGGCTGTAAACTTCTGCAACAGACGGTACATGCGCCTTCAGCCTTCGCTGGAACCTGCGAATGAGGAGGGCTGCCTCGCGACCGTGCTCAGTGTCCGCCTTTCCTACATTTCAGGAGAGTCCACAGATACCCCTTCGCAAGATCAACGCGCTCTGGGCATCCTCGCTCTTGCTAGCGGCCATGAATGAGAACAAGGGAAATGAATGGCGAAGTGAATTCATTAACACAGTACACGAGAGACGAGGAATCAAGGAGGAGGATATAATGGAAATGACGCAGGAAATTCTCCATGTGGTCAAGTGGTTTCAGGCATGTCGCCTGCCCGTCCGCAAGCTGCGTGGCAACTGCGAGAACGCTCAGGTTTGTTCATGTTTTGCTTGGGGCTGCGTTCTTGCCGTGATAGGGTCATTGGGGGATGATGCTGCCCGCATTGTCTTTGCGAAGACAGTGCCCTTGTGCCCTTGAATAGGCTCTCAATAATGTTGCAGCATGCCTAGGACGTTAAAGGACGCCGCTTCACACATATCCTGACTTATCAGCAGTTAAAATTTGAATTCCCGCGTTTTGACGCCTTTGTCTCTACTCGCGTAAGTTTTGCACACTGAAGTGTGCAAAACTTCCCCTCCTACGGCTTCCGACGCGCGCGGGAGTTCCCCGGGGGCGGACCTCCCGGCCGTGGCCATTGTAGCGGCGTGACGTCAGACAGAGTTGACGCGGCGGACCAATGATAGCCCTCCGCTGCTGACGTAACGAGCGCTGCATGTGGATTCGGGCAAAAGCTCGGCACCGCTGGCTTGAAAAATGTATCTTAACCACATGCGGCTGTCCGGTTGGACGGCGCCGCTGCTGTCCCCGACTACTATCGAACCTTGGATTCTGGAATCGAGAGGAATTAGGCCTGCGACCAATGTTCTCGCGACCTGCTCGAGAAGATTTAATCAGAGTAGCTACCCATCCTTAGGGGCATCCGTGTGCGACGCTCGTTATAGGCCGAATTTGCGGTGCATACGCACTCTCTGAGGCGTTCTGGGTAGAGCAGTCTATAGGCAACACAAAGGATAGATTGACGGCCGCACACTTTTAGCAAACTTTTCTCTATAGACTATGAATAGACAAAAAGAAATATCTATGGAAGGCAATAGAATCTATAAGAAATAAGGACAAGGCTCTTAGGCACCAGTTTTATTTCCGAGGGAACTGTGCAATATTGTAAGGTATTGTTATGGAAATGCTGGACGTAATGGTCCACTCTTCCGGCATGTAGGAAAATCGCTTTCGTCAAGTGGTTAAGACCGCTACAGAAAACCAATGCAGAACGTTAAAAGTAAAAAAAAGACAAGCCTGCTGAGGGAGAGATTTAGATATCTATTGATTGTTACAGCGAAATCGTACGCGACATGTGAAAAAAAACTGTATTCACCAAATATCTGTTGAAAAGTGCGCCCGTCCAGAATTTCTGGGTATGTGTATTACCGTATTTACTCGCATAGTGAGTATTCCTGGCTACCATCTCTCATCTTCCCCTCTGCAGGCTAGCACAACCGAGGAACTGACAGCCATGTTCATTCTGGAGGTTTCCGTGATGAACCACGAGATGGCTTCGGTGGAACCATCACTGCTGGCTGGTGCAGCTGTGTACTTGATGCTGCTGCTTAATGGAAGGCCAGAAAGTTGGTATGTAACTGAGTTCCTTCTTTTTTCTTAGTAGCTCTAAAAGTTTACGGTGTTAAAGCTTTCTAAAGTATCCCTGTGCAGGAGTTGTGTGGTGTACGTTCAGTTTTGTGCATTGTGTGCGTTCAGAAAGATCAGCCAGTCTTCTCTGAACGCCATTTTTGAAATTCGACCCATCGCCTACATTGTAATTCTGCAAGAAAAAAACAGAGCAAGGTGTTTGAGTACTTTCATATGGAAACCACCGCGCGTGATGAGAAATGCGATTTTAATTAAAAGTCAATTTCAAATGTTTGGCTGTCCCACACGTAATAGGTAGCGAATCCGCCTGGTATGCTATATTGTAAGTCAACTGAAAATTCGGTGTTCACAAAATATTTCAGCCAATAGAAAGATAGAAGTGAAGCAATCATTTTATATCACATTTCTGAACTTTCAGGTCATATTGACTAAACAACAAAAGCAAGAATTTCTAGTGTTCCCCACATTTTCCACTGTCGCATGAGATTTGTATCAACGGGATTCTGGGATTCTGTGGGATTGATTCCAGCTCGATTTTGACTGCATTAGTGTGTTGTGTGTGCACATAATAAATATTGGTGACGCAGATATGTCATTCCGAAAGTGCATCTTTTGTATATGTCGAAAACGATTCGTGTGCTATCTTCCTCACCAGAGAGTTGTTGTCGTCATCAGGATAGTTCCCAGGTATTCAGTGTTACATAAAATTGAAAGCCCCTTGCCGAGAGAGACGTCCTAGAGCTGCTTGTGAATCGCAGGTCTCACAAGCTCAGTTTGAAATAGTGGATGTGAGCGCCAAGCGCAATGCTTTTCCTTTGCAGTTGGGACCTCAAAATGAAGATCCACTCCGGTCATTCAGCAGAGAGCCTGTGGCCATTAGTGAGGCAGATGATCAGGATGACCTTGGACGCATGCGAAGATGCGGAATGGGTATGTATTGTATTTACCTTTTTTGAGCGTACAAATGTAAGGATGCATTGCTTATTGTTACTAAGGGTACAAGTCCGCTTGTCAGTCCCTACTGATTTGTATTATTATGCATAGAAATTTCTTATATGGTCCTTCGTAAGGATTCACTTGCAGGGCCAGTGATGGCGCTACGACACGGCAAGCAAGAAGTAAATTTACCAGAAGCGTACTTTTGTACTCGGTTAATTGCGACATTGTCATTTATATGCTCATAATTGCTCGTATACACTTCTAAGACAACCCGCCGCGGTGCATCAGTTGTTATGGTGTTCGGCTGCTGACCCGACAGACGCGGGTTGGATGCCGGCCACGGCGGTCAAATTTCTATAGAGACGAAATTCTAGAGGCCCGTCTACTGTGCGATGTCAGTGCACGTTAAAACCCCAGGTGGTCGAAATTTCCGGAGCCCTTCATTACGGCGCCCCTGATAGCCTGGGTCGCTTTGGGGTGTTAGACCCCACTAAACCAAACAAAAAATTCCTAAAAGAACTCTGCATTCACTAGACGCGCCTTTGTTCACCTGTAAAAGTGAAACCCTTGTCTTTCCTTGCCACCGTTTTAGTTGTGTGGTGTTTTGTTTCCAACGAAATTGATCGGCTACTGATTGATTATTTTGCAAGTAATGCAATAGGTCTTTACCCCGAATAAATGCGTGTAATAAATGTTAAAGAAAAAAGCTCTCGTGGCGCAGTGGAATCGTTGCCGTCTCGGAGGCCCGGCTTTTATTCCCGTATAAACCCATTTTCTTTCCTTATTTTTCATTGACAGTTCGTACTTTTTTCAGTTATGGATTGGTTTGTGGATTATGGTTTGGCTTGTTGGATCACTATGGATTAGACTGTAGATTGGCTGTGGAATGGTGAACGGGTGCCACATCCTGTCCACGCTACTCAAACGCCTTAAAAGGCTTTCACCTTAAAATTCCCGCATGTATCTGACTGCATGTGTTTGTAAATTGCGCCAGCATGGGACGAATATCTGACGTCGTTCTCTGTTGCAGGCTCCGTGCTACAAGTACAGGAAGCCTAAGTACGAACGTGTAAGCAGCCTCACGCAAGACCAGGCAGCAATCCTTTACAGGATGGCACGGATTCAAGGACAGCGCACCCCGTCCACTATGTCACGCACCTCGCCCGAACCCGCCAGACTGCGTCGACTTTTTCCGTTGGAAGGCCCGCCGAATTGGATGTCCATGTCAACTGAGAGCGGCTGAGAACTTTGTACGGATAATGTCATATTGCATGCACAGTGCTTATAAGAACATGTTGAATGGGGGAGGTTTTTGACAGCGCACGAGGGAGCACTGTGGACGGCTAGATTAAATTCGATTCTTATCTAAATTTTTGTGATGTGTAATAATAAAAAAAGTGCATGCTATCAATTTCAGGAGCCCCCGTAGTGGGTCACATGTAAGAGTGAAATAAACATGGTGGATAATTTTCAGTCCTTTGTGTTTGTGAAAAAACATTGAATTGACCATGATGGTGATGATGTCGCGGTCACACCCTTTACAACAGGAGAACATCAGTTATCAGAGTCCGACCAAAAAAAAACAAAAGCGGTAAAGCGAGCGCCACCTGTAGTGCAAAGAGGGAAGCTCCACCGGACCTTTCGGTTGGAAAGTTGTTCCCGAGCAGACGTGTGCAAGGCAGCGTTCAGGAGTTCTCGTGCGCTTGTTGTGTTGTTTTAGTGTTGTTTATTTGCCGGAAACGTGCGTTTGCTAACGAAAGAGGAGGAGAACCTCCCATCTGCGTTTTTAGAAAGCGAAGATTTTTCGCGTGGTAGCCTCAAATGTGTGGCAAAACCTCCACTCCACCACCTCCGCTGTTGGCCAGGCTCATCGCGGCTGGTCCTTCAAGGAGGAAGGTTACGTCAGAAACTTCATGAATCTTCAAGCAGCAACGATGAACTAGATTTCGTGAGAGTGGCGTGTGAATACCGGTGTTTATGTGAGAACGGCATGGTTCGTCGTTAGTAACAGCCTTCCTTGTCGTTGGTTTCTCGTCATTGGTACGCTTTCTTGATAGGGCTGCTAATTTGGTACAGCGCATTTTGCTGCTGGACACACTTAACTGATTAGTAACCGACCCCCCTTATGTAATACCCCCCCAGGGGCCTTTAACGGTCAAATAAATGATGATGGTGACCCGTTGTACTATCTCAATAATGGCTCGTGCTGATACGGCAGAGCGTTGCTTTTTGCGTGCTGACGGACCGCAGGAGCGTTAGAATGACCGGATATACGCGAGGTTGCGCTCTGCCGTGCTCCCACTGTTCAGATAGCATGGCTTGACATTGTTGCATTTATGGTGAGTGGTCATACTAGTATATATTCGGTATATACGCACGTGCGTCGATGGCAAAACTCTTCTAGAACGACCGAGCTGCGTGCACTTGGCAGCAAGCGCGAAGTACAGCAGGGGCATCCGTTTCGAAACGAGGTGAACGGGAACCTGAGCTTTTCCTTGGTGAATGAAGTAATTCGTGCAGCCGTAGGCCAAGCAATGAGCTGGCATTTAAGGAGCTCACATCATTCGCCGCACTACAGCGAGGGAATGCACGGCCGGCTCATGTTTTCCAACCAAAAATCGCCTTCGCAAAAATCGCGCAGAATTTCGACACCACATTCAGGAATGAGAAGTACGTGAGACCCCGCACTTCAGTACTGAAACTCAGCAACTGACACAAACATGCAACTCGTGGAAGAGGTAAGTTTTGCAAGTGTAGAATAGACGTGATAGAGTGATCGATAATGCGAAGAAATTTTTAGAGAAAACTTTGGAGAAGTACAACCTCTTCACCCATTCATGGGGCTGGGACACGATTCCTCAGACCATCGTTGGATGCAGTTTACTTTTTCCCGGCCGTTTTACTGAATTTGCAGGGTTGCGAGAAGCATTGAACTCATCTCGTAAGAATGTTTTTAGGTAAGCGGTGAACTGCTATGACGGGTCTTAGTAATCTATGCCGTTCTCTGGCTTGCTCTTATTGATTTATTAAAGGCAGCAAGGTTTCCGCTATTGGATGGGAACTGTTTTTTCGAGGATTCATTAAATGTTCCCATTCATAATTCCTTAACATCGATGTAATTGTGTGGCGGCGCGTTGTGGTCACCAAGCATCCATATACAAATTGTGCACTGCAAAGCGGCAGCCGACAAAGAATTGATCCGACTTTTTTTTCAAGAACAAAAAAAAAATTACGAGGAACTTTAGCGGCTAAAGTGGTGAAAGGCGAAAGCCTGAGTGCTGCATTTTGCTACGTGATTGTTCACTGCACATTTTGTTGGTGCATTAATTAACTGCCAATTATTGACGCTTAAGCTTCTAGGAGTGGAACGCGACAGCGTGTTGTAGCGTAGCCACGGTCCAAGGAACGCCACCACCCGTTCGGCGCGTTGGGTTGCCCTTTGAACGCAACACTTTTTGAGGAAAGGAAATGGGGCTGTAATTCTCTGTCACCTCGGTGGACACCTGAGCCGCACCATAAAGGAAGGGAGGAAGTGTGAGTGAAAGAAGAGGGGCTGTAATGAAGAATATGAACATTGTATTTGAGGAAAGGAAATTACGCATTAACTGTCTCGCATAAGTCGAAAATTGTATTTGAGGAAAGGAAGTTGCGCAGTGACTATCTCGCATATTTCGGTGGACACCCGTCAAAATTCGCGCGTGGTGACGTCACGACAATTTGGACCAATCTGAAACGCGGACAAATACGCCTTGCTCGGCGGTAAATTGGTTTTTGAGGAAAGGAAATGTATCTGTCTCTCATATCTCGGTGGACACCTATACCTCGCCGTAACGGGAAGAGAGGAAGATGGGAGTGAACGAAGACACCGTATTCACTGGACACACCTTTGTTTATTCCAAACCATCGAGCTGGCATGGCGGTGTGGTAGCGTGCTCGACTCGCACTCCGGAGACTGGGGTTCGATTCCCAAGCTCGGCCAATTTCTGACTCTGTTTTCTTTGTTTATCTGGTCTGACTCGAAAGGTTAATTAGACTAATTGGCTAAGTAAACAATTAAAGGGGTGGAGACACCAAATTTGTGGTTCGCGCGTTCTTAGTTTCAAACGTTTCTTATGGCTCCAGGAAGCATGATACACACTCAAAGATTCATATATTCACAGTGAATAATTTATTATAGTATTTTTAGGTGACTGATTTTCGGTTTCGGAACGCCGAGTTGTACTGTGACGTCACAGAGGGGGAAGATCAACTGCTTCGCTTGGTCACGTGGGCCCACAAAAGTTGTGACGCACCTACTGCTGCATCGTCTGCTTTCTCACACACGTGCTGACCAGCGCATGAAAACAAACAACTGCATATCTAAGAACTCCTCGCTACCCTGAAAGACAAATACATCAATACTTCCACTGAAATTCCCATCCCTTCAGGATACACGGGTGCTCAGAACACCAACATGGACGCCGACATCACGGCAGGAGAAGTCCGCGCCGCCCTCAACCAGATTAAAACCACCGCGGCCGCTGGCGACGACCACATCACAAACAAGATGATTCGTAACCTCGAAGATCAGTCCGTCGAGGCACTCACGGACCTCTTCAACCAACACTGGCATGAGGGTCGCCTTCCAGACACTTGGAAGCATGCCAAAGTGATTTTCATACCTAAGCCAGGCAAACGACTCGAGCTGGGCAACCTTCGGCCCATCTCGCTCACGTCCTGCCTGGGAAAGGTCATGGAACACGTCATACTCAATAGACTCCACGCTCACGTAGACCAAGAGGACCTTTTCCCCCCCACTATGATCGGCTTCAGGACCGGCCTCTCCACTCAAGACATTATGTGGCAAATCCAACACGACATCCTCGATCCGAGACCCATCCGAGCTACACGAACCATCCTAAGCCTAGATGTCAGCAAGGCTTTCGACAACGTGTCACATGCTTCCATCCTGGCAAACCTCTCACAAATGAATGTAGGCACTCGCACTTACAACTACATCGCCGACTTTCTTCATAACCGCACAGCAGAACTTCACATTGCAGACCTCCACAGCGAGAAGATCACACTAGGCACCCGGGGAACACCACAAGGAGCAGTCCTATCTCCGTTCCTTTTCAACACTACAATGAGAGGCCTCCCTCCGCTCCTGGAAGAGATACCTCACATTAAACACTCAATATATGCCGATGACATTACCCTGTGGACCAACTCTGGCTCTGACGGGGAAATCCAAAACTCCCTCCAAACAGCAATAAATAAAGTACACTCCTTTGTACAGGCGAACGGGCTCACATGCTCCTCCACGAAGTCCGAATTACTAGTCATCAGGGACAGACGAGCTCGCCTGGCCATACCCGACCCGCAAGAACCTATTGTGCTTCAAGTCGACACCCATTCCATACCTCCGGTCCGCACCATCCGCGTTCTGGGTATGTTAATACAGAACAACACGCAAAACTCGGAAGCCATTCAGCGCCTCCGCACCACAGCCAATCAGATCAACGGCCTTATCCGCCGCATCAGCACCCGCCGGAGAGGTATGAAGGAGGATGACCTCTGTCGGCTCACGCAAGCTTTCCTCATTAGCAGGATAGTCTACTCCTACCCCTACTATCACCTCCGCCGGAAGGACGAGGAAGCTGTTAACAGCATTATACGTTCAGCGTACAAAGCGGCACTGGGGCTACCTCAGTACGCCAGCACACAGCACCTCCTCCAACTCGGCATCTACAACACGCTCACAGAACTCATAGAGGCACACAAGACCGCCCAAATCCACCGCCTCTCCCGCACTAAGCACGGGCGGCTCATACTTGACCGTCTCAACATCAACCCCATAGGCGACGTCCACCCTACGACGCCCATTCCGATAGGGACCACGCCACAATCTACTATCGTCACCGCCGCCACAGTAGTAGCTCACTCTCCGACAGCGGCAGAAGAAACCGCCATCGCGCTGGCCATCGCTGACCCACGTACGCGCACAGTCCTCAGCGACTCCAAAAGAGCGATACAAAATTACTCGGCAGGTTTTATCTGCCACCCCGCTGCACGCATCCTTCACGGCTGCACTCCCGACCATAAGATCAATCTGGTCTGGGTACCCGCCCACGCGGGAAACTCTGGAAACGAAGGGGTCGACCGACTAGCCCGAGGACTAACCAACCGGGCGGCCGGCCCCACGGACCCAGACGCTCTTGCCGAGGCTCCCCAGACCTTTGCCGAAATTACCAACCTCTACAGAGAGATGAGACGCCAGTTCCCGCCTCCACACCCCGACTTGAATCGAGCGCAAGCCACCTTGCTCCGCAGGTTGCAGACCCACTCCATCCTTAGCCATTCTAGACTTTCACTCATCACAGACGGGGAATACGACCCCGTCTGTCAAAATTGTTACCAGGGAGAAATCGCCACCCAGGCTCACATCCTCTGGGGTTGCGCGGGAAATCCGCCCCCTCGAACCTTACTGCCAGCTCCCTCCGAAGACGGATGGAACCAACTCCTCAGAAGGCCAGACAAGAGCATCCAACTGGCACTCATTTCGCGGGCCCAGGAAGTCGCCCCCACCTGGGGGCCACACCAAGCCCACCTGCCCTAAATCCCGCCAATCTATGGCAATAAAGTTGTTTCTCTCTCTCTCTCTAGTCCCAGCAGCTCGGATTCTGACAGATCTGATTCCAATGAGTGAGGACATCGACTTTTTTTTTAACACGCTAGTATCGCCTTCGCGGGTTCGCCTGAGGATGCGAAACACTTTGCAAAATGCCAGTAAGCATCGCTGCGCCGCTCTACCCAAGCTGCGCCCACAACCGGTGTCACACTTCGCTGCCGTGCAGCAGTACCTGAGCGCTGCTTGGGATGGTGTACAAATACCACAAGAAAAGACAAGATCGCCTTGTTATCAGAACTGCCAGCTATACTCGAGCAGCGACAAAGCATGTCTGCTTATGTTGGGAGCTTTCGGCAACGGCACCGCTCGCGGGCGCTCCGGGCGACGAGCTCTACTGCTGCCTGGCTGCCGTGGTCGTCGCTAGGCCTATAGCCTGTTTAGCAAGCGGCCGGCGCTTCGGAAGTCGCCTGCGCTATAATAAAAGGCCTAATTTTCACAAATAGCTGTAGTGTTAACAAAATCATCTCACAATAAAATAATAGTATGGTCAATCTCATCGACGCCTTCGGCAGCGGAGCTAGCGGGCGCCAGGCGAGCCGGACCCCAACGTCGCGCCAGCGGCAGCTGCTAGGCGCGGTTGTTGCAAGAAATTTGCTCATATCACAGTTGTTACCTCTACCAGCAGCTCCTCAAAAATGACACTTTTTTCACATTTCTTGTCCCATTGTTTATTGTTTACGTCAAGAACACTCTTTAGCTCGCTTTTATGACGTCGGCAGAGGGTATCCAGGCTGACCGACCGGCCGGCAGACTCGGCGTACTTCACGTCCGCACAAGAAAATACAAAACAGCCATGCTACCAGAAAGGATGCTTTCTAGATTCGAGATACGACAGCATGACTGTGCTAAAAGGGGATCTTTTAGCACAGTCATGGGGATCTTTTAGCCTGCGGCAACGCCGGCCGACGACCTGCGCGCTGGTCTCAGACTGTCCTAGTAGTCGCTAGGCCTAGCTGCTTTCGCATAGACTCCGCAGCTGAGGGCGCTTCGGGACTGGCCAGCGCTCAGAAACGTGCTCCGCTCGGCACCCCTTTACTGTGAACTCGTCCCATAATAAAATATGTGTTCGATTTCCACGACGTCTTCAGCAACAGAGCTAGCAGACGGCAGGCGAACCGCACCAGGCAGCACAAAACCGGCTATGGGATGAAATTTTCTTGTATATGGCAGTCATCACTTCTACCAGGAACTCGGTATTTGCCAACGATCGTCAGAAACGATGCATTTTTGATATTCATATATCCCAGGGTTTGCTATGAACGTGAACAAACAATACTATCGCGTTCTTCAGATGCCGGCGTTCGGCACGAAGACTGGCGCAGGCCGCCCGGCTCCAAGGAGTGCGCCCTATGTCATCATGACGCTGCCACTCTCCGCGCTCGCATTGGCTGCCGCTTCCCGTCGTTGTTGTTGCCGCGAGCGGCCCGCCGTTGACATCTAGCAGGCTGGACGCAGGCAACGAGCTGCAATCGGACGTTGCGACGCTGTTTGCAACGGCGCGCCGCAAACCGAGCGAGCGGCGGTTAGCAGCAAACGCGGCTCGCTGGTGCGTCTACTGCGCTCACGCGGCTGTGCCCCGCTCATCGTACGTCACTGTATTTTGGTATGACGTCACTAAAACTTTAATTTTAAGGCGGAAGCCTTTAATGCCTCATCGTTGTAAGCAGGAGTTGTCGACAGAAAATGTCACGCTTTTCAATTGGTCGAAACGGTCGTGACGTCACAGTGCGCGAATTTCAATCGGGGCCAATTGTACTTTGGCTACTAACCATGCAACCAATTAAAGGGATCGTATAGTGATGCTCCAATTAAGTTTGACGGAGTTTAGTTAATTGCTTAATCAACCAATTAGTCTAGTTAACCTTTCTAGTCAGACCAGATAAGTAAATAAAAACGAGTAAGAAATTTGCCGAGCTTGGGAATCGAACCCCGGTCTCCGGAGTGCGAGTCGAGCACGCTACCACTCCGCCATGCCAGCTCGATGGTTCGGAATGAACAAAGGTGCGTCTAGTGAATACGGTGTCTTCATTCACTCCCATCTTCCTCCCTTCCCGTTACGGCGAGGTTTAGGTGTCCACCGAGATATGAGAGAAAGATAATTTCCTTTCCTCAAAAACCAATTTACCGACGAGCAAGGCGTATTTTTCCGTGTTTCAGATTGGTCGAAATTGTCGTGACGTCACCGCGCGCGAATTTTGACTGGTGTCCAACGAAATATGGGAGACAGTTACTGCGCAACATCCTTTCCTCAAACACAATTTTCGACTAGTGTCTACTGAGATACGTGAGACAGTTAATACGTGATTTCCATTCCTGAAATACAATTTTCATTTTCTTCATTACGGCCCCTCTTTCTTCTTTCATTCACACTTCCTCCCTTCCTGTACGGTGCGGCTCAGGTGTCCACCGAGATGACAGAGAATTACAGCCCCATTTCCTTTCCTCAAAAAAGCGTTCCGTTCAAAGGGCAACGCATCGCGCCGGACGGGTGGTGGTGTTCCTTGGACTCCGTGGCAGCGCTACAACACGCTGTCGCGTTCCACTCCTAAAGGCGAAGCTTAAGCGTCATTAATTGGCAGTTAATTAATGCACCAAGAAAATGTGCAGTGAACAATCGCGTAGCAGAATGCAGCACTCAGGCTTTCGCCTTTCACCACTTTAGCCGCTAAAGTTCCTCGTAATTTTTTCTACACCCCTTGTGACGTCATGGTTGATGGCGCTAGCGATGGGTCTAGATCGTGAGAGTGAGCATTTAGGTAATCTTTGGATCCGAATTAAAATATCTTTTAAACGTTTGTTGCGTCCAACACCTGGCTGTGAGTACCCTTGCATACATAGGAATCCCATAGCAGGCTTTTTATAGCTTCAAAATTTGGTGTCTCCACCCCTTTAACTAAACTCAAACTTACTTGGAGCATCACTATACGATCCCTTTAATTGGTTGCATGGTTAGTAGCTAAAGTACAATTGGCCCCATTTGAAATTCGCGCACTGCGACGTCACGACCGTTTCGACCAATTGAAAAGCGTGACATTTCTGTCAACAGCTCCTGCTTACAACGATGAGGCATTAAAGGCTTCCGCCTTAATAAATGAATGACGTACGATTAAGCTTTGCCTTTAGGAGTGGAACGCGACAGCGTGTTGTAGCGCTGCCAGGGTGTCCACGGAACTCGACCACCCGCTCGGCGCGATGCGTTGCCCGTTGGAAACACATTTGAACGCATCGCTTTTGTGCGTAGCATATTGCAATCACTCAGTTCAGCCTTTGGGCGCGGCCCGGCCCACGTGACGTGACGTCACGCGGTTTGGTGACGTCACGTGGTGACGTGACGTCACCAAACCGCTTTAAAAAACAACAAAAAATAATAAATAAATAAAAAAAACGGCTGAGCATGGTGGCGCTCTTATCCATGCATCCATACGTTACGGAGGAAAAGCTGCTGAGAAAATCGAGTGCCGCCAAGCAATACCTCGCGCAAAAAGACCGCGCAATATGCAACGCATTCTTGGCTTAACCAAGCTAAGCCTGGGCATTTTTTTTTTTTGAGGAAGGAACCTTTCAGACACCGCGGCGGCCAACGTTACTAGAACGTTCTAGTAACGTTGGCGGCGGCTGCGTTTCGCCTCGTAGTAGCGAATCATGAGAATAAAATAAGACATCGGTGAATGAAAACAATCCCTACAACACGACTGCCCTGTCGGCTATGAAAGGGATCATGAAAGTGAAAGTGAAAAATTATGCGTGAGGTAGCTCTTTATGTGAATTTCCGTCAACACAAGCACGTAAACTGCATCAGACCAAGTTGCGAAAACAAACTCATCCCAATGCTTATGATATTTATCTGCACAACAGTGAAACTGCATGCTTGCAAGAGCGTAAAAAAGCCATAATGAACTTGCAGAGGAATAGAGAAAATACCAGCAAGTCATTTGAACCAATTTGCTGAAATAAGTAGGGTGAGCCACCCGGCCAGCCGTACCACACTCCTCTGGCCGAAAGCAGATTCGGCCATTTCGAACCCACACAAACTTTGAACCCAGTAAAGATCTCAGTAAAGATTTCGAACCCAGTAGCTGAGGGGACAGAATAGAGAGAGAGAGAGAAAAACTTTATTATGGCAAGTGTGTTTAGACCCCCCTTGGGTCCCTGGACCACCGCATGGTCCCACTCTACGTCGGAACGTTCATGTGGTGTTTGTCCAATAGCACCTGTTTTGAAATAAACGCAAATAAACGTCCTTGTCAATGGAACATCCGTCAGAGAGGTACAAACCATGACAATACTGGGGTTATATTTATAAACAAATAGCAATCCACACCACCTACAATGAACTTAAAAGAAGCCCATTTAATGGCTCAATTGAATTTGCAGGGTTGCGAGAAGCATTGAACTCTTCTCGTAAGAATGTTTTTAGGTAAGCAGTGAACTGCTATGACTTGCTCTCTGGCTTGCTCCATTCTGCCGAGCACTGCCCCACAAGCCCATTGTTGGCTTGGGCAGGCTTGTATGTGTACTACGTAATTTTTTCAAATAAATAATTTTTATTTATTTATTAAGGGCAGCAAGGTTTTCGCTATTGGATGGGAACTGTTTTTTCGAGGATTCATTAAATGTTCCTATTCATAATTCCTTAACATGGATGTAATTGTGTGGCGGAGCGTTGCGGTCACCAAGCATCCATATACGAATTGTGCACTGCAAAGCGGCAGCCGACAAAGAATTGATCCGACTTTTTTTTTTTCAATAACAATAACAAGGAACATAGGCTTACTCATGCTTCCCCCGACAAGTGGTCAGCCTGACAGCGTGGGGTCAGTCCTGTCAAAATCATGCTTTCATAGCATGCGGCCTAGCTTACAAGAACAAGCAACAAGGCTCACGAACGCAGGGTTTCCCCGTTACGTCATAATAAGAACGTGTGACAAGTTCCTGAAAAAAGTAAAAAAGTCGTGCGCAGTTTTGCGGGAGCAGGAGGGGGTTGGACAGAGAGAAGCTAAAAGACCAGTCGTTCTGCCATATGTACCGTCTTTGTCAAAAGTAACCAGGCTGCATGGTTTGCTTCTAGCTTGTATAGTGGAGCCTTAGTGGCTTTCCTAAAGAACAAAAGGTGTTGGAAGGTAAGAAGACCCCCAGTCCTTACATTTAACAATCCTTTCAGCTTCTGGGAAGCTCTAAGGGCTCCACTGTACGAGCTAGAAGCAAACCATGCAGCCTGGTTAGTTTTGACAAAGACTGTACATAGCTTGTCACATAATTTGAAAAATGTGGTCCGAAGGTATGGTGGTGGTGTGGTCTTCTCAGCACCAAATAAGTTGTCGAAAATATGCAGCATGGTAAAGAAAAAAGCAGCGAAAAAGGATCGGGAAGCATGAGTGTGTCTACGTTCGTTGCAAAGTGGGTGTGATATACAGAACTCCGTTATCTTGTGACAAAGTGTAAGTGGGTCAAACTGGGAGATGTATCCATGTTCGGTTACGAGAACACGGGATATAACTAGAGACTGGTAGGGGGTCAGATCTAGTTACACATTGTAAGGGGTGTAAAGGCTTCAATCCTTTTCTCTCACAGACAGTTATTTCAGATGCCCATTCGGCAAAGATCAGTCGCGAAATCATTGAGTCCAGACATATCATGAGATTAGGAGAAGAATGTGTCAGTGACCCTTCCATTGCTTTAACAGATAATGAGGTTAGATTTCTTGAACAGAGCATGTGTAGGGGGTTGTCATGACATGCTTTTTGGTTTTTGGTGATTGCGTGGTGTCGGTGGTGCTTGGCTTGGATACATTCTGTGTTTTCCTCAATAAACGTTAGTTGCGAGTCAGCGCTCGTCCTGTTTGCTCTTCGTCCTTGTCTTTAGCGCTGTATATTCATTATGTCAAGCGATTATCTATGTGCCTTATTCTTTTGTACAACCTTTTGAACCCACTGCGTTTCACACTTTTTTTGTACCTAGAGCGACGGACAAGAGGAAAGGCGACGTGATGAGCATTTAAAAATTTTTCTTCAGATATCGTAAGAGCGACTAGGCTACTCTTCATTAAAAACGTCGGACCAGTCCACTTCATGCATCGAAAGCGATTTATTGTTTTGACATTATTATTCTTATGAAAAGTACTAGCTGCGTGACTTGAAAAGGTTTTCCTCGGTTGGAACAAAAAGTGGTTCAACTCTGGTGAACTGAGTTTTCACCTAGCGAAAGCAGAGCACACAGCTCCGGTTTATATACCCCATACCCTGACGTCACAACTGTAAATTGAATCACGTGACACCCCGTGATTATTACGTGGGTTCTTACCGCCCTCTGCCGACAACTTGAAAGGTCAAAGGTCAGGTTGTGTAGCACCAAGGTTAGTTTATACCAAGGTGGACCACATATGGTAAGGCAGATGTGCTACCATAACCTTAGCGGCCCACTCGGTGTCCAAGGCTTGAATGCCCATGTCCGAGCTTACCAGAACGGCCTCCCATTGCTCACGAGAAGGAATTTGTACTAGATCCTCCAGTGGTGGCGGTTCTTTGCATCACCATAGTATGTGATCACATGTGGCTGTTTCGCCACAGAACCTGCGCTCGGGGTTGAAGTCATCTGGGTACATTTTTAACAATAGATAGGGACTAAGAAAGGACTTCGTTTGGATCGAGTCTCCTCCGGACGGTCTCTTTTGCCTCATACAACGTTTTGTAAAGCGCTGGAAATTTGTTTTTTTTTGCAATTTGTAATGGCTTGTGATATATTGGAAAGATGCCAGCCCCTCCTCCATGGATGCGGTCGACGCACCGACTCGGTTGACGAAACCTCGAGCCACGATGTGGGCCGCCTCGTTTCCCGGATTCCCCAAGGGAGCCGGCACCCTTATCACCTCAATTTCTTTCTAAGGCTGCCTGGTCAGTTTTAGTATCTCCTGTGCCACAGTCGAGATTCTGCCCCCCCGCGGAGCTACAGACGGCCAGTTTGGAATCCGAGAAGATTGTATCCGCGTCAGTGCTAGCTATGGCTAGTGCCACAGCTGCCCCTTCTGCTCTTTCGGAAGATTTTGTCAATACCGATCCCGAGGCCCGCAGTCCCCCGCGCACGTTAACCCCCGCCAGTAGCGGTCCTAAGGGGGGGGGAGCCTTTCCACGCTTTCCCGAACATCCGTTTTCGGGCTCTCATAGGGCGAGATGTGAGTTTTGACGTAGAACTGGAAACCTATTTTATCCGTGATGCGTCAAGTAGTCCCCTACTTTGTACGTTCACAGTGTTAGGGCTGCCTTATTTCACAGAATTCCACGTTCTACACGTTGGTAGTTATACGAGCACAGTTCGTAGTGATTGTCGGGGTATCGTGTCTTGCCATGCCGCCGGCAAGCGGCAACAACAGCAGTCGGCTTGTTACCCTCGGTATAGAAATTAATATTGGTCGCGTAAACGTTAACATCCAAAGAATGGGAAATCTTATAACAGTTGTATCGTACGCCATTTATTTTTCAACAACAAAGCCCACAAAAATTTTTGTGTAAATAAAAGAAATGAAAAAATCGTTTCTATTTTTTTCTTTCTAGGCGACGTAAGCTCAGTCGCCCTATTAGACACCGGGATCGCCATACGAATCGAAAGAAACCGAGATCTACCGCCGGTAGAGGCGGAGGAGATTGCAATAGCCATTTCCATTGCTCGACCAGGCGTGAAACATGTCGTCAGCGAGAGCAAGGCGGCGTTGACGTTTTTACGCTCCGATCATTTTAAGGGAAGGAAGTGCACAAACTGGCTCCCTGGGTCAGCAGACGCCTGAATCGTGTTGTGCTGTTGATGCTGCCGTATGAGCCGTTGCCTAGCAACCGTCCGCTTGTAGGGGAAGGGAGGAAGTGGGAATGAGAGAAGAAACAGGAGGGCTCGTAATGAAGAAAATGAATTTTAGGAAAGGAAATTACGGATGAGGTTGCGCCGCTGCGCGAAGGAGGGGCCACAGTTGGCACGATTCCAGTGCAAGGACGGACGCCGCCAGCATGGACGGACACTGCGAGCGTGAGCCATTAACGGCTTTCGCCTTAAAATTGCCGACGATTACGTTTCTTCCTAAAGCGAAATTTGAGCGCAGCACATCAGCTATTTCAGCCTTTCGATAGACTGAGGCAAACAATTCGAGCAAGACGTTTGTGTACAACTACAGACTTATCTTTCACACATATTCCTGCTTCAAGAAACACTCCATTAACAGTTCTTGATTGTCATAAATGAAGCTTTGTGGTCGGAATAATAGACTCTCAAAGAAGAGGTCTGTGCAAGTATTTCGCGAGGTTGTCACAGTCGTGGGAGGCGTTACGAGCGAGAGGAACGGGATGTTCTCCCACATAGTGGTAAGCAATTCGTTTGTCTTTATATCTACGTTAAAGTCCCCACCCACCCTGCCACCCTGGCAAGTGGCAGTTAATGGTGGATCGCGAGAGTTCGCTCAACGTTGTCAGCGCTAACGCATGCAGCCCATCTCTCTCTCTCGTCACCCCACGTACTACCTACAAGCGCGATTCAGGTGTCCACAGACCCAGGGAGCCAGTTATGCGCACTTCCTTTCCTTAAAATGACCGGAGTGTAAAACGTTCTCGACGCCAACGCCAATGAACACAATGAACGCCCACGGCGTCTTCAGCGCCGCGTTTCTGGCGCAACGTTGTCAATGCCTGCAGCCCACATCTCTCTCTCACCCACCCCCCTCCCCCCCTCGTATACCTATAAGCGCGATTCAGGCGTCCGCTGTTCCAAGAGGGCGGTTATGCGCCTTCCCTCTGGTTCAGGTGTCCACCGAGACGTGTGATAGTGCGCCATTTCCTTTCCTCAACAACCAATTTACCGATTTTGCCCTCTGCTTTCCAAGCTCCCGCTCCATTGGTTTCGCAGCTGCTGGTTACAGCGACGGCGACGCCGCGAAGCGCAGAAACGGGCGCCAAAGAGCTGCGCTCTAAAAGAAACGGCACGCAGGCATTTGAGTAGCGTGAAGCGAATCTATTTGCTAGTGACGAAACGCAGCCACTGCGTGGACGAAAAAGCAAGCACTGTTTATGTACGCGAGAGACGCGATGAACTACGGCAAAGTTTTGCGCATTGTCTTCAAGGCGCGGCGCAAAACAATAATATACTTCAAAGACACAACAAGTTTCCAAGCGTCGCATATGACGCCCTCCGGTGAATATTCTGCCGCTCGTGCACGGCATAGCGGTAGTTCACATGCAAGGGCCCAGTCATTTCCGCAGTGGGAACATAGAACAGGTCGTGGTCTTCCGCTTGCGACGTTGTGGCGTCGCGACGCCGCTGCAACTGTCGGCCCCCGTTACCTCGTTCAGCAGCGCCTTCTCGGAAAGGGTCATCAGCAGCAGCGAGAAGACCATCATATGGACGGCTGCCACCCCGACTGGGAGCGCGGAGAGGTCGCTGGGAAGGACGCGCTCGACGACCTTGAACGCCTCCGACGCCATGGCGCCCAGCCTGCCGAATGTGTTCACCCCGGAGAAGGCCACGCTGCAGACCTGGGTGGGGAACAGTGCCACAGTGTGGACGCAGAGCAGGACGTAGGCGATGTTTAGCAGCAACTCCCGCCACATGAGGCCCAACTGAGCCGAAAATTTGAGGCCTAAGAAGTGCAAGGCCGCCTGGAAGAGCAGTAGCAGGGAGGCCGCCAGCAGAAAGACTACCAGGGGCTACCGTCGGCCATGATGCCTGATGATGAAGTAGGCTATGGTCATGGCCGGCACGTTACCAGCGATGATCACCCACTTGACGGCCGAGAAGTACGGCAGGTCAAGGTTCCGGTAGTTGTAATTGAGGTACAATGTAAACCAGCAGCTGAAGATGAAGCAGTGGGCCAAGACGGTCCGCGACATGTAGCGCAGCCGTGGTTGGTAAACTGGCGGATGCCGTTCTTCCTGCTGGTCGCGGTCAGCAGTTCCCGCTCTACCGGCGCGGGCAGCCAGCATCTCCTCGACCAGCTCTAGGCGTTCGATGACGACCTCGGGCTCTTCGTTGTTGATGCGGGCGGCCCAGAGAGCAACTCGCCGGGCTTCGTGGAAGCGCTTGTTGACGATGAGCCAGTGGGGCGACTCCTCGCTGAAGTACACCGTCAGGATGAGCGACAGCGCCGGGGCCACCAGCCCCGCGTGGCAGATGCTCCAGTCGAGCGCCAGGTACGCGATGAAGCCCACGTACACCGGCGCGAGCACAGTGGGCCAGCAGACGGCGAACGCGCAGAAGGCCTCCCGTGGTCCCGGTGGCGTTGATTCGAACAGGAGCACGAAGGCCACGACCTCGAGCGCGCTCACGGCCGCCGAAGACACGAAGCGCAGCGCTACAAACACGGCCGCCGTGGGCGCCAGTGGGGTGGCCACTCCGGAGAACAGGAGAGCACCCAGTGAGGCCCACATGATGGGCCTGCGACCCCAGCGGTTGGACGCGAGCCCCGCGCATGGCACGGACAGTGCGCCTGCGCACATGAAGGCCCCGCTGAGGAGTTGCTGGTACCAGGCACGGTCACAGACCAAGTTCCAGCGGACCACCACTGTGCGGCCTGTAATGTGCGTGTCGTAGTCCCAGGCGTCGCAAGCGATCACGACCCGAGCGTCGCCCTCGGAATCCGCGCTACTTTCTCCCACTGTCGCAGCGAGCGGCGTCTCGTAGCGGTGGCAGCTATTGAACCTTGCTGCGGAGCCTGGCGACCGTGGCACAGACAGGTTCTTCCAGGCCTCAGCGCTCGTGTTGGAGTACTCGGCGCTGGGGCGGCACCAGTGGTCCACGGGCTCCAGATCGATGGTGAGGGCGAAGCTGTACGTGTAGGCGACGAACGTGGTGATCTCCGCGCAGAGCAGCACCAGCTTCTGGAAGCCTCAGAAACCGAACACGACCATGGTCTGGAAGACCGTCTCCATCTCACTGTCCGAAACAGGCTCGGTCACGGGATGGAACAAGCTCGGCAGCAATTCTGACACCATGCTGCGGGAGCGCTTTCGTTTCGCCATGATTCTCTCGATGGTTCGTTGGCTGTCTCGAAAGCAATAGCCCTCCTTGGTGTTGTTCACCTGCAATCGCAGAACGTCCTTTCTTCGTTTTCTCTAGATGGCAGCTCGCGCTCAGGCTTAATGGAACATACCCACGGCGGGGGATTGGCCAGGGTGCATAGCCGGATGCTGTTGTTGTTGCTGTAGCCTTTGACACGAATGGCACATACCCACACTGGGGGATCGGCCAAGAATCGGGAGGTAAAGGTGGGTATTCACCTGTACACAGTAAAGGCAAAAGAAAAGCACACGGGAGAGGAACACCGGGGGAATCTACCATAAGAAGGGCAGGGAGAGGATGCCCCTGTCCAAGACACGGGCGGGTGATCGTTCTCTTTTCTATCTGATGAGAACATGCACTGACAGCATTGAAACCGTGGGCTCCCCTGTCTCCTTGTCTATAAGCTTTTCATAGCTACCTACAGTCGAATACAACTCAAGAACACAGCCGCAAATGCTCCTTAAAATACGCGGTAAACGCTTAAAATGGCATGATATAAAGTTGAAGCGCACAACGAGACATGTCTGACCAACACGCCCAAAAAACCACTTTGCTTAAAATAAAATGGCGCTCACAGATTTTCAGGACGTTATCTCCTGTGATGCCACATTGGCATCATGAGAACAGGTGGAGTGGTAACTGATCAGCATTAAAAATAATTCCCCTCGATTTTTCTGATTTAACTAATGAAACTTAGGAGCGCTAACTCGCTTGCCCTTGTTCAGATTTGTTTCCATTTATGGATTTTTATACGCTTGAAAATCCAAGTTGCACCCAAAAGTTCTTGATGCCGTTCCTCGGTTTTCCTTTTGCCATAATATGCCACCTGAGCTGCTCCTTGCGATTTGGGAAGCCGTTCCACCTGTTCAGCGGTCTCTGGAGCCATTGGTACAGTCCTCTCGACTGCACGTTCCTCCGGCGACTTCATTATCGCTTCTTCTTTTTCGCTGTTCGCATTCTCGCTCTTCATTTATTTCTGCATCTCGTATAGCAATTTATATACCAAAACTCGCTGTTATGTTCTCTGCACAGGAAACCATTTCAGATTTCATCAGTACGCCGCCTTGAACACTGCTTCTATGCTAACCTGTCACAATTCCGCGGAGCAAAACACTTCTGCAACTGAACCCGAGCTACCAGTTAGTGCACGATTCATTTGCGCAGTGAATGCGAGAAGGCTTCACTCCCCGTGAGGAGACACCAACGTAGGAATAAAATGTAATGGAGAAAAAAATTCTAGAAGTCAATACGAAATGGCGAGCAACTGGATTCACGGTCAGTGGTGGACTGCATGCAACTGCTACACGCAGTCTCACAAGACGTTTGCAGCCCATGTGGATGCCAGTACAATCTGATCAGGCTATCAGAGCAGCGCAAGCAGCATGTTTCTCCTAGCCCGGCCCCCAGTGACCGGCGCGAAGAGTGTGCTTCCACAAGACCTGGTGTGTCCGTGGCGTCTGAAGCCATCACTCAAAGGTTTCCCCGCCGTGGCAGAGACAAAGGCGACAAGGCTGACGTTCGAGCGCGCCCTGTCCTCAGCCCAGCTTCGCTCGCTTTCTCTCGCGCCTTTATCCTCCACTGCAGCCTACACACATTCCCTAGTCGACGTTGCTCGATATGCAACTATGGAGGCTGAAGTAATCACCGCGTCCCATCCAAATCGCATATCCAGCACATAGGCGGCGTCGTTGCCGCCGCGTCGAGTTAGCGATGCCGTTATTATAACTTGTTTCTGGCCATGGTGACCGCACAACAGGAAATACGCTGCCACCAGCCGTCGGGCGATTGTCAGTGTGGTCTGATAAGGGCAAAGACAGCGCAGACACAGAGAGAAACAGAGCGCCGACTGAGATCAGCGTGTACTGTGACCATGCCTTTAGCAATGGGATCTGCCGACGTCATGTACATACTATCAGCGTCAACTGAAACGCGAACAAGCCAATTGAAACGCGAACAGCACGACTCGCAGATATTATACTAGGGAGGCAAACTACATGAGCAGTTGATTTTCCCATCGAAGCCGAAAAGACCGCTCTTCTGAAATGTTAATAGCCCACGCCTGTATTTCATCTCCAGCGTCTAATATGCTTAGATTTTTGTGCTCGCGTTTCAGGTGTTTTGTTCGCGCTTCATTTGACGCTGATAGTACATGCATTTACATGATGACGTGAATGGCCAATCTGGGCGAGCCTTTTCATTAGGCGCGCCCAATTGACGCGGGCGGGATGAGGCTCGGGAGGATGGAGTCTCGACAAGTTCTCTTTATTTTCGGCGTGTAGGGGGAAGCTCGGTTAAGTTCGGAGGAGCGTCGCGCCAGCTGTAGCCAACAGGAGGAGGGCGTCGCCAGCTGCCACTGACAAAGGGTGTGATGATGATGATGAGCGTGAGAAACACGGTTGTGTGCACATGCAGGTGCCGGAAAAAAAAAGAGGCGAAGAATGAACACGTGCTTTCGCACGTCTACTCTGTTTAACTACGTTATAACCCTACCACTTTTTTTAACCACCAATTTCTTCGGTGTTACTGAAGCTATATAGTAGGACATAACTTTAAAAAAATCTGCAGTTGGCAACAGTGGGCCACGGTGCGTGCCGTTCGGTATTACTCCGCTGGCCAATCACAACACTAAATGAAATCATTTTTGATGCCTGACATTGTTAAACAAGTCAGGTATCAATATTACAGAGCTTAAAATTTCCTTCTTGGGATTATAGTATCTTGTTTAGGCTACAAAAAAAGTTTTGACAATGGACTACTTTTTTTGTGGAGGAATTCTGTGTGGCAGTCGTGAATGCGGGCGGAGCTTCACTGCAGACTTGCGCTGCATTCGACTACAGCTTAACTTTTGCGGTGCGGAGACTATGGGATAGCGATCACTCGTAGGCATTTCCTAACCTTAGTAAATATCATCTCATGGTCCCTTAAAATATATTAAAATAACAGACCACTGACCAAAACGTGTCATGAGGTTGCGGCGGGAATGAAAAGATCGCGCTAAATTTTGTAAGAGCTGAGCACTGCAATGTAGAAGAAACAACGGTTTATAATTTTAGTTTGGCATTGAAAATTGTACAAAAAGATATCTTGCAATGAAACTCACCATTATCGGTGTAATCGCACCCCGTGGCCACATATCGTTAAAACATCACGATCTGCTTCAAGCACACCTTGTTTTTTTTTTTATTTGAGGAGCGTTCGCTATGTTTAATTGTAATTTAGACTCTATACAGTGCACCCTCCGATGAAAGCGAAAGCTCTCGTTCATCATCGCCCATGTGCTTTTAGCATGTCACTAGATGGTGCCACAGTGTTTCACATTTCTTGGATGCAGCAGCGACAGTGCACTAAAGCTTTCGGCGACGAGGCATGCGGAAACTAAAATGAACGCTGCTCTTACTAAAGCTTTCGGCGACGAGGCATGCGGAAACTAAAATGGACAGGACAGCGCTCTTTCCTGTCACTTCCTCGTTTCGCCTTCGGGCTTCTTCTTTCGCGCTGTTTTCACCAATGTCAGAATGGACCAACTAGCCCAGCAAAAAGTTCTGCTACTCTTACTAAAAATTGCTAATCACTGTCTGACGGGTGAGACTATGTTTTTAGTATAGCACTTTTACTATTATTAGTCTATACTTTTAATGCCGTGAAATGGCCACCGCGCTCCGTTCATCATAGTTTCCAGAATTGGGATACATAAAAGCGGGCGCATGCACTGATAGAAAAATTTCCGGTAAAAATCTATGAAGCTTCCAATAAGGACTTCATGGCATCCAGCACCTTAGACAACAAGCTTTCTGTTGCGCCAAAAAAAAAAAAAATTGGTTCAGTCCCTTTAAAGTAGAGGACATTCGGTGGATAAAAATCTGCCTGCTGACCCTGCAGCTTCGTGTTGGTCTTACTCAGAGCAGCTGCAGAAAATGAATGGAAAGCCCATTTTTGAAAAAGCAAGCATGAAATACTAATGCCTCCAATTTAAACAGCGCTCATTTTTCATATTGGCTGTTGAATGTGGGTGCATTAGCTCGCATAATGGACACGTAATGATTTTACTCCTTCATGAATTGTACACTAAAGAGGGTTACCACACATTTAAAAAGTGAATGCTAAGCACTTATTTAATGAACATGTAAATATTTTCATCAAGTTTTTGATGTGATGAAGACCCAGATTAAAAAAAGTCAATTTTGGGCTGGATTGTGCAAATGGAAATTGTGTCTAGCTGGAACACCTCTTGCTTCCAGCTGGGAGAGTGCTTTCCTGGCTGCTTTCCAGCTCCAGCTGCAGAGCCACTGCACCCAGTGCCGTTCCCCCTGGCAACCCCTAATTTTCCACATAAAAGCCACTCAATGTCAATCTTTATGTGGACGAAAACGTCGAAGCAGCTAGGTGGTCAACTTTTAAAGTGGCCCCGAAAAACATTTACAGTTGACTGTTTTCACTCTAGGTTGCGCAGTGTGCTATTGTGTTTTCGCTACTATGGTCTTCGTGCGCTACGTTCACGCCAAAGTCGCGTGCGTGTGGGGCTCGCCATTTGACGGCTCTTACTGGCAATCGATCCTTACTGGCAATCGTGCCTGGGCCCGCAGATGTCAACGTGGCTAGTTCCAAAAACACCGTGCTTGTTTAAGTGCGGGCTATGATTAAGTCAGGAATTAAAGGGGAATGAGTCGTGCGTTATCTCATTTCACTGCGATACATTGGATATCTTTTTTTTTTCGAATAGGCTTTCGAACGCGAGCTTACGAAACACGCTGGAATGCCAACATCAAAGTGAAGGGACCTTGAGAAATAAGTCATGCATGTGTAACGAGGTCCTCAGAATCTCATGCATGCATGTATGTATCGGGGTTTAAATGGTTAATTACATGTGCCACTTGGCCCAATGGGCCAATATGCGTTGAAGGCCGATGGTGCAGTCTGTGACGACGGTCAGGAAGCGACGTGCCCTTTCGTGCGTACCACGCGATATTCGTGCGAGCAAGCCAGACGCTGCTAAAAGATGCTGCTAGCCGTGGCAGCTGCCTTCGAAACCTGAAACACCTGGGCTGCAGCTGGCGTGAGAGGAAGGACAGGGAGAGAGAAGGAAAGAGGGGAGCGATAGTAACAAAGGATAGGGGCAGGACCGGGCGGCAATATACAGTATGTACAAATACAGACTGGCCATCAGGTGGAATGCTGCGACGCGCATGGCTGCAAATTGCCACCTGTCATTGTAGGCGAAAAAAAATATGCCCAGGCTTAGCTTGGTTAAGCCAAGAATGCGTTGCATACTGCGCGGTCTTTTTGCGCGAGGTATTAGGGAGTTTTAGAATAGGGGGCCCCAACGCTTGGGGGCCCCAAGGAAATAGCGGGCCCCAGCGCTACGTACGAGTGCGCCGGTGAGTTTTAGAATAGGGGTCTCCCCTAGCAGCGGAGCCAGGCTTGCGTTTATCGACTGCAGCGCCACTACGGCAAACCAAAAAGATACTGTTAAAAAAGATTTTCAGATATGCGTTTATTTCATCGTCAGAAACTGTTATTATTGCAGACATACGATTTAAGAGTAAAAATTATAAGTGTGTGTTTTTACTGAGTCGAGAAACTCCATTCGAACGTCCCACCAAGTCATCTACGGCAACCAAACGACGTATACTCGCTAAGCCTAGCAGCAATATAAACACAGAAGCAATCTGAAAATTTGGGGTGTTTTATCGCTAAAGCTTTGTGGCGAGGGCATCATCAGACAAAGCGATAGCTTCGTGTGCCTTTCGTTTGCAGTGAACGTGTGGCACAGCGCAGCGACAACAACGAATCGGTGGTGTAGTGAGAGGCTCCGCTTCGATGGGCGCCGCTATGTTGGAGTGAATGTAGAGCAGCGTTGGGGCGCACGCTATTTTGGCGAAATAGCGTTCGCCGCTAACGTTAACCCAAGACGCAGGGCGGGGCTTGCGTTCTGCGCATGCGCACTTCGACGCCCCAAACTTCTTGGGGCCCCCAAAGCTTGGGGCCCCCTATTCTAAAACTCGATTTTCTCAGCAGCTTTTCCTCCGTGACGTATGGATGGATGGATAGGAGCGCCCCCTTTGAAACGGGGCGGTGACAACCGCCACCATGCTCAGCCGTTCTTTTTTTTGTCTTTTTCTTTTCTTTTTTTATTATTTTTGTAAAGTGGTTTGGTGACGTCACGTGCCGTGACGTCATTTGGACATTAGCGCGCGAGCGGCGCGAACTTGATTACTTTTGTATTTTGTAAATAGTGTACAAAGCTCTCCCCTATCCTTTCTTGCTGTCGCTCCCGTCTATACTTCTCCTCACTATCCTCTCCCTTTCCCTTTCATTTCTGCCGGCTGCAGCTCGGGTGCGGCCGGCAACACTCTTTTGCTTCACTTTTTTATTTTTTAAATAAACCACTACCACCACCAGCAATATGCAACGCATAAAAATTCTTGCCATCCTCTCGGGTGTGTATGGTGCACCTGTGTTATGCACTCGGCTTCTCATAATAGCGGCCATACTCAACGTCCACGAAGGTCAAGAGGGTCATGAACTCGTGGCTATTCGAAACGTTCTGGATATTTTCTCCTTATCGGATCACTCTTACAATAGACAGTGTGCAGGGCGCGAATTGAAGCGCCGTCACAAAGGTCAATTCAGATGCTCCATGGACAATCATAGCTATGTCAAGGGAGAAAACCAGCCAAAAAAGATGGAAACACAAGAAGAGAACGACGCAGGACAACGGCATCATAGCTAGTCCATCGTCATTCAGTCCCATCGTCACAAAAAAAAATATGACAGATAATCAATGCGAGTGATGCGGCAGAGTACATCGTGTACATGTGCAAACGCGCCCTGCATTCTCTCCCCTCCACTTACCGCGCCCTTTCGCACTGCCGACTATCGTAATCGTCTGTCATTATTTTTGCCCCCTTTACTGGGCAATGCAAGGTATTACTAACTAACTAACTAACTAACTAACTAACTAACTAACTAACTAAATTGGCATCTGATATTTTTCTGTGCTGCAGCGAAATAACAATCGGGCGATAAATTAGGGAGTGCAGTTCGTTAGATTGAGAGATAGATGGTCCCGTAAGACGCGATCGTGAGGTGCCTATTGCTGTTTCTTCCCCATTTTCAAACGGGGGGTGGTTGGGAGCTTAGCATTCCAATGTGAAATCTCTTGGGCAGTGGCGGCACTATAGTCATCTCGCCCATACTCCCCGCAGGTGCTCGCCGTGACGTCGATGACGAACTTCGAGTGGTTGACGCTGAAACGGCACGGCGTGCTCTACGATTTCCCGCGGTGGGCTCAGTACATGGGCATCATCGTGGCCGGCGTCGGACTCGCCATCATCCCCGCGGTTGCCCTCAAGGAGCTGTGGGCTGCGAAATGGGTGAGGAGGGGACCTGTCCTCCAGTCAAGAGCGTAGCAGTGGGTGCTGTGTATGTGTGTGCGCGATCCTCTCTTCGTCACAAAGCACAGAGATCATTGCACATGAAAGACGACCGGCAGTTAGAGCGGTATTAAGGCGTTATATTAAAGACCTGCTAACCCTACAGAGGTCCGTATGCTCCTCGGGAGTCGACTGAAGGTTCCACGAATTAGTAGCCTCCGATGAAGAGCATATGGACCCTTCTATGTTTGCAGCTAATGCTGAGTGCAACTTGGGAACTGTGCGTTTGGCCAACAGCGAGGAGAGAAGATCTGTTCTTCAAAGCAGAGATGTGTGTGCAATATGAGCACAGCTCCTCGCATTTCGATCCTCTCTGACTCGACTCCAATTTAACTCGGTTGTACGCCATGAACCTCGTGATAGAGTAATGGAGCTTCCCCAATGAATGGATAAGCGGTCCGGCGACTGCGTGTGTACATATGAGAAATACTGCATGGTATGATCGAAATGTAACTAATACTACCGTGGGACTAAGAAAAACAATCGGGAAAAAAGGTGTCCCTGTGCTTAATGCAATATGAAGTAGAAAAATAACAAATAATAAAAGAATTTTGTATAGCAGAAAATAAGCAAATACAAGCGCAAAATTATTTGTGCCGTTAGAGCCGAAGCCATTGGAACGCCTGTTAAGGAGAGTTATTGTATTACGAAGGTAAGTATTTTTTTTTCTTGAGATGGCTTATACCCCTGCCACACGGCAAATTTAATGTCATTCCCATCTAATGACATTCGTTCAAAACGACATTAGTTTGCTGCCACACGAGAAAATCTAATGTCATTCGATGAAAACGACATTAGGTATCGAATGAGTTCCCTGAACACATTCGCCTGCGACGTCCGAGCTAATGTGTTCCCTCGACACCAGAGACTTGGTGAGAATATACACCGAAACACACGATTACAAAAACGTCACAAGCACTGTAATATTTCCGCGTCCCTACGATTGTGCTGTCGTTCATTTATGTATATAAAAATGCCAAATAGAATTGGAAAAAAATAAAACTCACTCTTGCTACCAGCCTTGCGTGGTTAACATTCACAACATGGCGACGCCCAGCTCGCCCGCTTCGGACCGAATACTGCGTCACCGCTGCATTTTTCGACGCGATAGCTTGCTCTAAACGGTTGTATTCGCTTTTATTTTGTGCATTCTCATCCCTCCGTAACAATATAGGTTTGAAATATCAGTCGCTTTTGAGATAAATTTCATAATTTCTTGATGCTAGTCTTAACTATGTACGGCGTACACTGTCGTCATAACAACGACCCCGAGCGAAGTATTTCTCCAACTTTGCACTAGAATCTACATTTTCATTTCATCCAATTGTTTTAGATTAAAAAAAAAACAAAGCCTTCGAATGCATTCATTACTGCCGTTAATAAAAGAGAAAAACGTTTTTTCGGCACTCAGTTCAGGAGGTTTGACTTGCTATCGTCTAGATGGCGCCACAGTATGTTATGCTTCTCGCGCGCTACGCTAGTCACACCCAACCATCGTGCTCCCTACTAAAACTGTTGTGAGGACGGGCGGCAGTGCGCGCAAGGTGCGCCCGTAGCATGCGCAAAGCTTTTGCGGACGCACAGCTAATACTGTCTAATTTCACCATAGAGAGCATTTCACAATATGACGTCCGCCATTTGCCTGCCGCAGCTGGCTGAGGTTTGGCTTGGCTTGGACTTGTGGTGGATAGCAGTGATCAACACGTTATTGAAATCAACGTTTTTAGATCCCTCGCACAGCGTGCCTATCTAAATACGTTGATTAAAATGAGGATGAAGATTTTAGAATCGGTTTCCATTAGCAAAGCAATACTTTTTGCAACGTATTGAAGCATACACCGAAATTTTTGTATGCTGTACTCACTGTACTCTTTTTCCATCGCAATCGCCATCATTTGCAAATGACATTAGTTTTTGCCGTGTAGCAGCGCGCAGAAAAAATGGCATTAAGTCGAACGAATGTCATTCGATGGGAATGACATTAAATTTGCCGTGTGGCAGGGGTATTAGTTGATGAAAATCACGCGATATAATAAGCATGATGAGGAGGCCGGACTTCGGTATTTTCGTTCCTGGTGGGCAGGTGAAGAATTTCAAAAAGATGGAGGGAAAATGACAGTTGAGAATCTCGGGTGTTGCCTCCGTCTCTTGAGGCATTGGGGACATATGACTGGAGGCTAATCCTTTAATGATCCTGCGAGATTGATTTCATTGCTCTGCGTATCGCTACATTCCTAGTTAAGGTTGCTGACGCGGCGTTCTGTCGCAGGACTTTTGGAAGGCGATCAGCCCCCGCGAAGACTGGGGCCCCAAGGGCTATGAAGACCGGCGACGCTAATGGCTCTTCATGGTTGAGAAGGGCTACATGAAGGCCGAGGACGCCGAGAGGCTGAACGAGAGCGAGAGGCCCCAGCGCGAGCTCGAGCTCAAGCTCAAGGCCATCGAGGACGCCAAGGTGGCAGCTGCGAACAAGGGGGATAAGCCGGAGCAAGAGGCGGCTGCCGGCGAGGGCAAGCAGGAGCCGAGAGCGGAGGCCAAGGATGAGCCCAAGGCCGAGCCCAAGGCCGAGCCCAAGGCCGAGCCCAAGGCCGAGCCACCGAAGCCTGAGGCACCAAAGCCCGAGCCCCAAAAAGGCTGAGATTTGCACGTCGATGTGAAAAGGCAGGTTGCTCGCAAACTGACTGAGTGTCTGGGAATAAAGCGGCACGAGTCGTAGCGCCATTTTGTTTCACCAGGGTACCGAATCGTTTGCGGGGCCTACAGTATCTTGGCGGGTCCCATGCAGCTTCTTTTGTAGATTTATATTTGCAATGCTTAGAAACTTATCGCGTCTGGCGTACCATTGAGAGCAAGGTAGGCTGTCCACGCTTGTGTAAAATAAAAGAAAGAGGAGTACTACATTCCGATATATGCCTACAAATGATGCAAACGTAGATGTAGACAGTGGCATTGGACGGAGTGCTCGCGCACGACCCGCAGACCATTAAAATCCATATCCCTGCAGTGAACACTCGTCACTATTGTGTATTCAACACTGTCGATCGCCTTTTGGCGCTCTCAGCAACAGTGTTTGCACTGTGTGACAGGCGCTAGGCACAACCGCGTGTAAACACAACGATAGCAGATAGGATAGGATAGGATAACTTTATTTGGCTCTAGCACAAGTGTTCTTTTATGCGGTCAGATGAGTCCATCCGCAACGGTCGGTTGCCCCTATTGCAGGGCTCCGCTGGATGCTGCCGTCAGCTGAGCTCGCCGTATCAAACCGATCTGGTCTTCGCGGCAGTCGCTGGAGAGCAGACCTTCCCACTGCTCCACACTTGGGCGTTGTGTAACTGAGACGATGTCGACCTTTTGACATGCCCATGTGATGTGATACAGTGTAGGTTTTTCATGGCACCACGGGCAATTGTGTGCGTAAAGTGTGGGGTGAATTTTACTTAGTGTGTTTAGATTTGTTTATGACCCCGTTTGAAGTTGTCTCCATGTGACAGCCTCTTCTTTGTTTAAAGATTTGTGCGGTGGTGGGTACCGCATCCTGCTGCCTTTGTAGTTGTTGAGTATGGCCGAGTATTCCTGAGGTACTGGCAGGGATTCCTCAAGGTCGTTGACGTTGGATGCTCGGTAGTTAGTACATCCTCGAGCTATCCTGTCCGCCTCTTGGTTTCCTGCCACCCCCGTGTGCTCAGGTACCCAGACGATCTTATGTTTGATCGGCTTGTGTGGTTTTGCATGTGTTTGTTGCGTCTTGCAGTCTACAGAGCGGAGTATGCGGAGCGCTCTGTGACCGACTCTACCGCAGAGGTAGTTGCGGCAGGCTGCTTGTGAATCAGTAAGAATCGTCAGTGACCGCCCAGTCCGATAGCCCTCCGCTGCCGCTAGAGCGACGGCCGCTTCTTCAGCCTCAGCTATCGTGCAGTCTTGCAGTTAGACGCTGGTAATCTCGTGTAATTCCGAGTTGACTACAGTGTCCACTGCGTTGTTGGTGCCTTGTCTCCTTGTCATGGCATATGTGGCAGCGTCCACATACACTGTTGTATTCTGGGATGCGTGTGTTTTCTGTAAGCGATCGGCCCTTGCCTCTCTTCGGTCTCTGTGGAGGTTAGGGTCCATGTTTCTTGGTATTGGTGCCACCCTGAGCGTGCTGCGCTACTCATCGGGGATCGTTTCAGTTCTCAATATTTCTCGAATTTGTTCGGTGTAGCCCAGTTTCTTTAAAAGGACTAACTCTGCCTGTGGGGGTCTGCTGTAGTCTGCGCATTTGGGCAACATGCTGTGCTTCCCGTAATTCCTCGAACGTGTTGTGCAGTCCCAAGGCTAAGAGCTTTTCAGTTGAGGTGTTATGGGGTAGTCGAAGCGCGGTTTTATACGCTTTGCGTAAAATCGCGTCCGCCTGTTGTATTTCACTTCTGATATGATTGTAGAACAATCGAGATAGTGAACAGAAGCCAAGTATACGATACATTAATACTCGAGCAGAATGAGAGGAAACTTAAAACAACAAAGACTCGAATAATTAAAAAACTCATGCCCCGAACCTACTGGCAGACACTGAGAGCAGAGAAAAACGGCTCAGGGGACAGTAAACTGTTGCACATGTGAAGCATGATTATTCACGGTGCTTGATGACATCTACAATCTTTTTGCCCAGATTGAAGCGGGACATCCCGTCAGTGACAAAAGAGGAATTAAGGAAAACTTTAGGAGCAATGCAAAGGGGGGAAGGCAGCTGGTGAGGATCAGATAACAACCGATCTGTTGTAAGACGGAGGGAAGATTGTGCTAAAAGAACTAGCCACCCCCCTGCTTTGTATAGACTTCCTTACCCCCGCGACGTCACGAAGATGCGGTGGCGCTGATGTCAGTAGCGACTTTCGCGCGGTAGGCAAACCAGGTTTCGTCTGCCGTGCCTACCGCAGCTACCAGCGGCTGCCTGCGCACTGCTGAAGCATCATGTACTGACCAGCTGCGTCACTGTCGCATCCGCAGTTAGATTAGCCCTAATAGGTTTCTTGCAAATCAATACCGCATTAGGAAGTCTGGGCCGCGGTAGTAAAAGCGCGAAGTCTGGGTGCCGACCGGCGCTGCCAGTCAACGTACTTCATAGCAGGGAAATTGCCGAGCTCATTCACGTGAACAACAGCATGGTCCGCTTAAAATAGAGCTAGGAAAAAAAAAGCATATATATAAATGCGCACGTATTTATCACCCTGAGCTGGTGTGCACGGGCGCCGGCAGGGTCACTCACCACCAATGAGTGCGTTATTTTCTCGATAGTATAGCATATTTTAAGGTGTGTTGATGTTATACGAACGTATAATAGCGCGTTTTAGGGCATTTAATATATAATTGAAACTATTTCTCAACATGATCGATGTAATTATGTGATCCTAGTAGAAAGAAGTCTGATAAGTTGTGGCAGACCTTGCGCTGTCGCGTTCGCGCACGTAGCGGTCACGTTCGCGGTAAGAACAGCGTACTTTAATTGTGCTACAAGCCATTAGCTTTTCATTGCATCGTGCCTGTGTCATAAGCTGCTTCATGAAGTAGTACATGACCGTGAAGCCTGTTTGGAAAGAAGCAACTGCAGGCGGGCTATTAACTGAGGCACGTAGCGAGATTGACACGGGATGAGGCAATGTAAAGTGTTTTCTTTAGTGATGCATGAGATATGTAACCAAATTTAGTGCAACTATGAAATTGCTCGGCTAATTGCAGTAATGCATTTTATTGCCAGCTATACCTGGTACAGTTCTTGGGCAATTATGATTAACACCTTCGTCATGTCTCCCCGGGTCTTGAATAATTAAGTAGAAAGTGCGGAATTTTTTTATGTTTGCATGTTCCCAAAGCCGTGTTCTCTGTGATGCCGGTATCACTTCTTTTTACTTCAGATTCTCAGTACTTATGCATGCATAGCCACATGAAAACTTTTCTTATAAATATAACTAACATACTACTGCTCCTTTAGGAAAAAAATTGAGAGATTTATTGCATTCCTAAACGTCTCTGGAATCGTTCGCGACAAATAGAATCATTCTGTTTCCATTCGGTACAAATTTACAAAGGGGCGAGTCATGTCAATCGCAGAAAATGTGGTAGATAACAAAACAAACCTTTTAGTTTATTTCCTCGTTTATGGCTTCTTCGCTTTCACTTTGGTCAAAGAAATACGGCAGTTAAATCAACGAAACCTCTGATCCCTCTTCTTCGTATTGATGCTACCACTGTGGTGCTCCGTCGTCGGAAACCCGCAAAATTCGCGACGTGCCAGGACCATCAGAAACCCTATTACGTCAATTTTTTACAACTACAGATCTAAAAAGTGTAATTTTATGAATTTCTACTAAATATTTTGCTATAGTTGTTCGTCACTAATCAGAAGACCCAGGACTAGGAAAGCATATAATTTCAGGAATCCAAACTTTTCCCCAGATCGACCAGTTTAAGAAGGGGAGAAGTCGGCCTGGCTGGTGCCTGATTTGACGGCTAAAAACAGCGGTTACGCGAGACAGATGAGATCGGGACACGATCGACACTGTCCCCACTCTTCGCACTGGGCGACACGTGTGTAAACAGATGGTGAGCGCACGTCGGCTCTGCCAAAAAAACGCCAGTGCTTCCCTCACTACTGTCCCGAGGTAAAATCATCCTGGCTACTGCAGAGTGCCAAAAACTTATTATTTTATTCAATGCCTAGGGTAGAAACCAACGGCAGAAACGCTTTCTAGGGATAATACAATACACTGTGGTGAAATACGCCGTACGTGGCCAACGCGAGCCCGTGTACTTGGAGGAAAACTTAGTTGACAGCATCAACCATTGTTCTGGTTCTCAGAAACTGAAAACGCGCCCACTAGCAACTGCAGCGCCACCTCGCTTGTTTGCAAACATGGAGGAGGTCTTATCACGTGGTTTAGAGTCGAGTGAGGTCGGACGATTGTGTTACTTCTAGCATCCGGTCTGCGGCAGTGGCAGTGTTCGTGTCCAATAAAGATATCTTCCAACCCACAGAAGGCACTCTCGGAATATTTTTCCATATAGGAAGGGGGGAAGAAGCCACCTAATCTGCATGAGACGGAAGTCGCTGAAAAGACAAGATAGAGTCACCGAAAAAGGGTTTCAGTGAATCCAAAAGAATACAAAGGAGGCCAACTCCCTGATCTTCCTTGGCCTTAACTACTCTTGCGGGCAGAGTGGGAAGTGAAAACAATCTTTGAACAAGGGTTTTTCGTAGAAAATTTTCTCTCAGTGATTCAGCTTCCCTGAAATTTTGAAAGTTCGCTGTTCTTTCAATAAAATGGGCGCGCAGGGGACGTCCCCTCAGTGCCTTCTTGGTGGCCCCTAGAGGGTTGCGTACTGGAAAAAGAAGGCTTTTTGGCAGGAAATTTTTTCCCAGTTAGTCAGCTTCCGTGGAACTTTGAAACTTCTTGAATAAACAGCGCGAACGACGACAAGCACAACAGCAGAGGCAACGGACGACACAGCGCTTTCCAGAGAACTTTGAAAGTTGGCTGTTGGTTCAATACAATAGGCTTGCGGGGGACGTCTCAATGCCTTCTCGGAGGGAACCACAGGCGACCCAACCCTTCTTGGTGGCCACTAGAGGGGTGCCTACTGGAAAAACATTCACTGATGTCAAATCCCCTCAAACATGCATGCCAGAACAACACTGCAAAATGAATCCTACATTTTAACACGCTCTTTTTCTTTACTGCATTTTCAACACCCCACTGGTTGAACACGGGCCGCCAGCTTGTATCATACACGTGCAGTTCCTTTTTTTAATATCGAGATTTATTGCCTCAGAGAAACAATGGTCGAAAGTGTGATGAAGGCTGCAGTAATGTTAAAGTAATGGGAATAGGTTAGCTGATTTTGTGAAGTCCAGTAGCGAGCGATGGAATGGTCCCTGCTTTCAGGCGATATATGAAGCAGGGTTGCACGAGGAAAGACCCGCTGCCTTCAGGTGCCGGATCCTTGTAGGCTTGAGAGAAACGCAGTGCCACAGTAAGGGGTGAATGTCGGCTTCAATGGCCTCGCCTTTACATAATGGCCACTCAGGCCGAGGAAAGAAATCTCGGTTCTGAGGCCCCCTCCGAGTGACGGCAGGTGTGAGGGCAACAACGACCCAGTTCCTCTCAAGTGCAACTCCTCTGCATGCAGATCGTTTTCGCGGAAGCGGATTGCACCTGCGGTGGGCAGAACACTGACCACGTGTCTTGGTTTTCGACAAGTTTTCGGTGCAGAAGAGGAATGACAGACTTGCAGACTTGCGTGGTACAAGGTAAAGCTGGAAAGTTCCCAGAACTTAGGCACCTCATAGCACCAAGCGACACTTCCGGTTTTAACGCGTGCAAACAGCATGCCAGCAAAACACCGCCCCTCAGCTCAAAGGAAAATCGTCACAGAGAGAGGGGAAGACGTTCAGGGCACCATAGTTAAATAGATTACATCATTTTAATTCACCGTAGCCGACACGCTGGGAAGGGTGAGCTTGGGAAACGGGTCTTTGGCCCCGCCTTGAGAAGAAGAACAAACCTTGTATCATGGAGGTGTTTGACCGCTGATGCCGTCCAGCCCAAAAATTCTCAGGCATACAGGCAGACAGGAACCATCGCCTATCAGGTCCAACATTCTCGGACGGAAACTTTGAATATTGGAAAAGTGTAATGTACTGGTGTAGAGATGTTGAAGGTCCTTTATTCCGAAACGTAGCAAAATCTTTCCGATTGCTACATATCTTCCGATATGTGGCAAAATCGAGCAGTTAAGACTGCCATAGAAAACCAACCCAGAACGCTTTTGACGATAGCAAAACCGATAATAGCAACAAAAAATTCAAGCTTGCCGACGGAAGATATGCGGGTATGGTGATTATTATAGTGAAACCTTATATATAGTGAAAAAAAAAATCCGCTCATAAACCCTTTCCCGTTCAAGAATGCTTTTGTTCAGAATTGTTCGGTACGCACGCAGGTCAGGCATTCAGCGAAAACATGCGGTCTGGTCCTCAAGCAACTCTGAGCCGGGCAGAAAGCGGATTAAGTCGCGAGGATATTGGTAGTGCACAGCTCTTATGGCTGCAATATCCAGCATTGCTCTTAACTATTTCTGAAAGCAAGCCCAAGAGATTTACACAGGTCACTCCCTATCGCAAAAAATCTGTAGTTGGGGCTGGAGCACATAAGGGAAGCCTTTCTGGAAGAGGCCCATTTTTAATTTTGTTGTAGAACCATGCTGATAGCACGCGACATAAAAGAATAGGAAAGAGAGAGGTGAGATCCCTCAGGCTTTAATCAACTCGTTGGCATGCACACTACATGTAGGGTAGTGCCCTACACAATATGTGCATGCTGACTATAGTCGATAAAACATTAAAAATTCAGCTGCTTTACCCCATTTAAGGAACCCCTTACCACCAATGGCGTCGGCCGATACTCATGACTCTGCTAGTGTGGAAAAGCAGGGTGCGGTAGATGAAAGGGGGCAATCCCTTCCCTCTATGGTCCAGGATAGGCCCCTCTCCCTCTTGTGGCGCGGCTGCCTGCTTTGTCGCACTAGAAGGGTCACGTGAATCCAGAGACACCATTCCTGGAAGGGGCCTTCGACAGGAAAAAGCCTCTGCGCTCTTGAGTGCTACTGGCCTATATGGGGAAAGTGTTTCCAGCCACTTTTTTTTCTTCCCTCCTTCTTTATCTTGTCTCATCGCTCCTCTTACTAGCTTTGAGTGGCAGTGCCAGTAGTTGACCGACATTCACATGAGTCACAAACCAAAAGCATCACCTATCCCATACCTATCCCCTTTCCCTTTACCTAGCCCCTTCACATCTCTCTCTCTCATGCACACGTGACCTGGGCCACCTTGCCTATAAAAATAGAGCCCGCAGTTTAAAGTCCGCAGTTTTCAAAGTGTTGGTGGTGTTGGTGTGCAGCGTTGGTTCGAACAGTGCATTCGGCGACGTCTGAACAGCCGGCGTGAGAGAAGTGCGGAGATTGAACCTGCAGTATGGCGAACTACGACGCATCCATACCCAAGGTGAGTCGATCCAGCTGTTCCGATTTCTCCGGCTAGAAATCATCGTTATATCTGGCGCATCCACTTGTTGAAGTGTCTTTAGCGCTGCTGTTCTCACAATATTGTGCATGTTTGCCTGGTGTTGGAGGTCTGCTCAGATATTTCCCAGATTTTATTCAATAGCTGTTTTGAATAATGGAGGAAATCCCTCTTCCCACGTGATGGATTACACGTGGACGGTGCAGTTCTTAGATAACGGAAGTGCAGTATTAGGCGCATTTCATCTCGCGAGCGACAATTACAGTGATTGATCGGCACACATATAAAATCATTGACACTTCTCGCATCCGGTACCTTGATCTCGATTGAATGAGAATACAGGTCGATCCTATACGGGGACCAGTTTTCTAAAGCAGCAATTACATCTCTTCCGGAGATTGTCTCGTCATCAGTCTGACTACGACACTGCAGCAAAAAAGCCTTTCCCATGTCTCTCCTTGTTCTTTGACCCTGTCCCTTGCCAGCTGCAGCCCCCGTATCCCCGGAAACCTCTGATTCCCATCCGCGCACCTGACTTTCTGGCGCCCCCTGCTTCGCTTGCCTTCTCTTGGAATCCACTCCGCTACCCTTAAGGACCAGCGTTTATCTTGCCTTCGCATTACATGCCCTCCCCAAGCAAATTTCTTCCTCCGTCTCGTGTCCGGTTCATCCTGCCACGGCCGCTCGACGGCTCTGCATTGTACATAGGCCGTTCTCTTTCGGGTTTTATTTTTTCCGGAATGCGAGGCGTAAACACAGGGTGTTGTTTTCCGAGCTCTAAATCAGGATAAATATCGGGTTATTGCGAATAAATTTCCACAGGCAGTACCAGTTCCTTTTGCAAATACATTTTCGCGTACGTTACCAATCTCCCACTGAGCACTCCCGCATGTGAGTAAAATGGGCCTGCCTTTAGGTATGCAGTGCGAAAACATTAAGGATTTCGGCAGCGATTTCAAACGTGCCGGTTCTTTGGTTCAGGTAGTCCTTAATCGCGGGTAGCGCTTACTTCAGTGACTCCTGTAAGGCGTCTGATCGGCAGCCTGATTCTGGCTCCCCGCTTCTAAACTGCCGTCTTCGAATTTATCCTGAAATTCGCACTCCTCACAAAAGCATTCAAAGAGGTTTAAGATCCCCAGTTCCCCGTAGAGAGCAGTCTTGAATAAGCACTGAGTGTTCAAATAATTTTTGTGGCGTCTTCAGATTTGTGAATTATACAACCACCATCGTCTACAAGTCCCGTTTTCGGGCATATGTCTGGTTTACACCAGTTTTTAGAAAATGTGTTTTGGGCGCAAGTATCGGCTAGGATACGGGTTTTGGAAGCAGGTTTAGAGGCGCCCCTCTTCCTCCCTGTGGTGATATACAATATCGCCTCAACTGGATATAAAGCAGACTGCGCTAGGACGGGGTCGGCTGGACCGCTGCTTGAGACTTGATGCGGTACGTGTACGAGACATGGCCGTACTTTAATTTACTGGTTTCTAGTAATTTGTAATTGTAATGCATTACTTTCGGCCAGCAATTCCGCAGCACAAGTACTTAATTACTCTCGAAATTACTTTAATTGGAAATGCACCACTGCGGATTCTTGTATGTTTGCTTTCGACCCTCGTCTTCCTGGCTGCGTTCATTGGAAGGGGGAACAAAAGCGGGGGTTTACGCGGCTGCGACAGAGTCGCATCGAGACCGGTTTTCCTCGCGTCGACGTCATGTATACGGCTCGCTTCGCTACTGTCTAGTGGCTGCGTCACCTGGGGGCGGATGGAGTCCCGACTGCTCCTTCCAGAAATGTGTTTCAACCCGAAAGCGCTTCGCACGGAAGCGAGGGGAGACTCGGGGCATTGTGGTTGCGCTGGACAAAGGTACACGCACATGTAAGCTCGTGGTGGCGTTTCCGAGAACGCAGAAGTCCGAAGCAGACGAGCCGATTTGCTACGCTTCCTCCCCGCTTTCCTAGTGCTTCGCTTATGTAACTAACTTCCCGGAACTAGTCGCGCGACGTTTGTGACTCACCAGTGTGAAGGCAAGTTCACACTGGCGAGTCGCAAACGTCGCGCGACCGATTTCGGTCAATTAGTGACAGTTTCCAAAGCACTTGTAAAGTGGGGAGGGAGAGTAAAAAATCGATTTAAGCCTGTCGCGCGACTTCCGCGACTCGCCAGTGTGAACCCTCCTTGAATCCGCCTTAACTCTCAGCTGCGACACAAGGCGCCGCTACCATCGCGAAAGCTTCGATGCGCGAAACAGTGCCTTACTGCAGGCCCCTGTTGCTTTCCCGGAAAAGAATGCGGTGCAGGCAATCCACCAATCTACTCTCGCACTCACATCTTTTGTCGGCAGAGCATGCGGTGTAAAACGCACACTGTGAACGACGCCTGATTAGAATTCCTGAAATTTCGCTAGTATGGAAGCAAAGGGAGCAAGCCAACCAAAGGCTGCATCAACAGCTAACCACGCGTAGTTAGGAACACGTTTATTTTAGCATGCAGATGTCCAGGGAGCGTAAAGCCCAGAAATAACCCCAACGCCAAGCCGTCTGAACAGCAGCCAGCAAAAATTTTCAGTTGCCCAATTTAGCTACAAGTAGTCTAGTTTGACGACATAATGCCCCTTGGAGCATTGCAGAGAGGTCTTCTGGAATAGACCTCTCCCAAGTGGATACAACGTGACGTAACAGGAGCGCTTACGATGAGCGAAACCACCCACTTTCGCTTTTGTCTACTTTTTGCTTGTGACTTCCGCTTCCCCGCCGACTTTTTTCTGCCGGCTGGTGACGCCTTGCTACTCATCGCAGCCATTATTCTTGAGATTATGGCCATAACTAGAGATATTTAGCGTAGCGGAGACGTGCTAGTGTAGAAGTATACCGGCTCGCTGACACAGCAGACCGTTTGTGGCATTATCGGAGAAAGAGCTCGACTTCATGGCATGACGGCGTGTGGCATTTTGTTATGTTTCTTCTTTCTATCTACTGCATCAGTAGTGTATACATGCTCCTGATCTGCATTAAATCCGCTCTGTTGATAGTTAGCGCTTGTCCCGTCGTGTCCTTGGCTTGAGTTGTTCCCGCGCTATGATTACTGCGTCAGAATTAATGTGTTCCCCTTGCAGTTATGAGCGGGTTACCTCGCAGAAATCTCTTAAAATTTTCTGCTGAACAAGTCCGACCTTCTTTTCAATATCCTCCCTTCACTGCTCCGCAGCCGGAACAAGAAACAACCCACTCCCCTTGCAACGGTGACAAATGCCGGTGTCCCTCCTTGTTCCGCGAATCCGAAACGTGTCAGAGCATTTGTACGACCCCCCCCCCCCCCCCCCCACCCCCCGCCACCCCCCCCCCCCCCCCCGCCTAGCACAAAGGAAATTGCACTGGGTTGCCCTCATTTCTGCTTCAGTAGAGTGGTTGTTCAGAATGGCGACACCCTGTCCTCCAAAAGGGCACATTTCCGATGTCCACTTTGCAGCGCAACTGCTCTGCAATATCTCTAAAGCTGAATTAGGAAGGTTTCTTGCAAACAAAAACCTTCGTTCGCAGGACGCGTTTTCATTTCCTGCCCTGCTGACTGAAGGGGTTAGCGTGAGGGGAGATAAGTCACTCCCCCTCCACTGTATTCTTTTTCGAAAAGGTGAGGGGGGGCTGTACCCTAATTGAGCTACCGCAATCACCACAAGCTTTCCAGAGAGTGTAAAGGGCAGTTGTCGAAAGGTTACAATGATGCATTTTCTTGGCGAGCACCTGTCTCGATAAGCTCCTCGCGTTCGCACCGCTGCATGCTCTGTTGCGTCCTTCCAACAAATTTCCAGTCGTACAAATAAACGGGTATCTCCCCCCTTCCTTCTCGATCAAGAATGCGAGATCACCGTGTGTGAACCAGGGTTTTCGGTTTCAAAAATTGTATACTGCAAGTTGTCAGTTGCATTGATTTTCTTAAGGAATTTCCGTGTAATTTCATTACACATGGGCGGTTTTGAGACAGTAATTACTAATGTAATTTAACTGCTTTTCAAAAGTAGTCTTGCCATGTACGCAGTGGCGTGTCTTGTTTCACGAGATGCGCTATAATTACGGTGCCCACTGTCGTATTCATGCAAACGCGGTTTATGGAGACTCCATCATCCCAAGTTGTGCGTCTTTGGATATTCTGGGAACTTGAGGCACGGCGTCACTGTTAACCGCCTTATACCTGAGATGTCCTTGCAGTTGCGTGGTAGGAGGTGCAAGGGAAAGTTCTGCGATTGTGGTTTAGGGCTTCTTTGAAAGACACTTACTGCATGGCTCCTTGACTCCAGAGAAATTTTGTGACCGGCCGCTTGGAAGAAAATTTTGCCATTCTTACTGCGTGGAATTCCCTCCATGCGGTGCAACGATCAGACAAAGGGATCCCAGAGAATGTCGGAAAAGCGGGCGTTAACTACGCAAAATCATCTTCCGCGCTGCTGGCATAGCCGAGAAACTTGGGGCCTTGTGAACGGTCCTAAAGTTCGATCAACAAATGCAGCTTAATTCAACTGAGTTACACATTTTCTCTTGTGTGAAGTTGACATATTTTAAACCTCGGGACACATAGCTCTCAATCTACCTCGCCTGAATGTGACGGTGTATAATCCTTTACAATTCACACTCCTAAAAAAATGTTATCAGCAAGGCATACATAAACTGCTTACTTGCTTGTGTCTTGCCTTCATTATGTCCTGTGTTTCCTTTCTTCAATTTGCCGTTTGTAAACTGTACCAGATGAACATGATTAGAACCTTTTGGGGGGAGCTTACTCAAGCAATCAATGTGCGTATGTAAATCTTTGATCGTATGAGCATTCATTTTTAGCCTTACGTCTTTTTCTGGAACGCAACAAAGCTGGTGAGCTAAACATGGGTCATTGATAATTCAACGACTGATGATTGTAGTTTGTGTTTCAGACAGTGTCTTTTATTTTCCCTTCCTTGCAGGGCAAATGGCCGATCCGACCCAATTTCATGAAGTCGCAACCGTTGCTGGAACCCTGGATGCGGGCTTGCTGCGTTGAGTGGATGATATTCATCCACGAACTCGTCGGATTATTGCCAGAGACGCTCTTTCTGGCGGTCGTATTCATGGATATCTTCTTACAGGTTGGCACGTCTCCTACTTTTACCTTTGAATATCGTTATTCCAAAGCTGCGCCCAATGCGACACCTCTTTCTATTAATATTCACGGAGTTCGAGCATATCTAACCTACTTAATACTAAGTGACTAGCACACTGCAGGAACATACAGAGTTTTGTACCAACTCTGTCACGGTCATTTGAGCATAACAAAAGAAGTATACTCTCAGGAGCCGTTCGGCCACCCTTCGAGAATTAACAATGCTCATAAGTCTTCTTGTCCCCACCACATCTTTTTAGGTGACATACACTGCCATCTATTGTTGTGCATCGCAACTCGGTCGGGGCTTTCATAGAACATGTTAAGTCATGAATGGACATCATTATCACTGACGCCCATGTGATGATGAACTATTTGTTTCTATTTATTTGTGCCTAAACTTGTTCTTCTTGTTCGGTTCACTATTTTAATTACTCTGCGTTTTTATACCCTGCTGAGTAGGCCCGGGAAAGGCCTGCAGTATTGGTAAATGAATTAATGAGACGCTATAATTAACGCGAACAAACTCAAGTTACCATGTAAGATACTTCATTAACGCTTGTGTCTCGTCTCTTGTACTTTGTGGTCGTGTGTGTTTGCGCCCTTTTAAAGTTTTCAAGTTTTCAAAGTTTACCATGTAAGAGTTGCTCAGTCAACATTGTGCGACTGTACCAGTTGCTCTTACTGACAGCATTCAGTAAGAGCTGCGATTGCAGCGGCCGGGGTATTTTAATCGTTCTTATTGCAGTAGTTTATCCATCTCGAGCTTAACCGCGAAGTAAGTTTGTAGCCAATATGCAAGGTGCCACTTTTACCAGTACTGACAGCGCTCAATGTGAGCTGCATTTGCAGTGGCCGAGGTATTTTAGTCGCCCTCGTGGCGCTATAGTCGGATACAACTCAAGAACGAAGCGGAAAGAACGCCTTCCAGCCAAAGGCGTCAACCCATTTTCGGGACGCCGGGGTTAATCCGATTAAGCCGCGGTTATTGCATATTCATCTTCTGCATCCTGCACGGGGATCGGTCACGCAGGAGGAATCGGCCGACGCCATTGCCTGGAGGGGCCACTTTTGGGGGCATATCTACCGCTTCGTTCTCGAGTTGTAACCGACTATGGTTGAAATACAAAGCGAGCCTTTCATTAAAAAAGAAAGCATAGTACACAACCTTGGCTTCTTCAATATAGACCTCTTGTTAGGTCCCACTTTCCCCGCCTTAGCATTGCCTATGCTCAAAGAATTATTAACGAGCCAAGTAGCAAATCCTTCAGACCCGAAGGTGTGAATGATGTGAAGGAACTGTCACTTGTGCTGCGCAAATGTTTCGCCTTATTTCGACTGCGACGGTAGCATGTACCGTGTGTTGCAAAAGTGTACAATCCACCGCGCCGTTCATTTCAGTGGCGCGGTGGGCTGTAAACTTTTGCATTAGAAGGTACATGCGCCTTCAACCTTCGCTGGAACCTGCGAATGAGGAGGGCTTCCTCGCGACCGTGCTCAGTGTCCGCCTTTCCTACATTTCAGGAGAGTCCACAGATACCCCTTCGCAAGATGGAGGCGCTCCTGGCATCCTCGCTCTTGCTAGCGGCCATGAATGAGAACAAGGGAAATGAATGGCGAAGTGAATTCATTAACACAGTACACGAGAGACGAGGCATCAAGGAGGAGGAAATAATGGAAATGACGCAGGAAATTCTCCATGTGGTCAAGTGGTTTCAGGCATGTCGCCTGCCCGTCCGCAAGCTGCGTGGCAACTGCGAGAACGCTCAGGTTTGTTCATGTTTTGCTTGGGGCTGCGTTCTTGCCGTGATACGGTCATTGGGGGATGATGCTGCCCGCATTGTCTTTGCGAAGACAGTGCCCTTGTGCCCTTGAATAGGCTCTCAATAATGTTTCGGCATGCCTAGGACGTTAAAGGACGCCGCTTCACACATATCCTGACTTATCAGCAGTTAAAATTTGAATTCCCGCGTTTTGACGCCTTTGTCTCTACTCGCGTAAGATTTGCACACTGAAGTGTCGCCGCTCTTCAGTCGGCCTCCCCCACTCGGCCCCTCCTACGGCTGCCGACGCGCGAGGGAGTTCCCCGGGGGGCGGAGCTCCCGGCCGTGGCCATTGTAGCGGCGTGACGTCAGACAGAGTTGACGCGGCGGACCAATGATAGCCCTCCGCTGCTGACGTAACGAGCGCTGCATGTGGATTCGGGCAAAAGCTCGGCACCGCTGGCTTGAAAAATGTATCTTAACCACATGCGGCTGTCCGGTTGGACGGCGCCGCTGCTGTCCCCGACTACTATCGAACCTTCGATTCTGGAATCGAGAGGAATTCGGCCTGCGACCAATGTTCTCGCGACCTGCTCGAGATTTAATCAGAGTAGCTACCCATCCTTAGGGGCGTTCGTGTGCGACGCTCGTTATAGGCCGAATTTGCGGTCCATACGCACTCTCTGAGGCGTTCTGGGTAGAGCAGTCTATAGGCAACACAAAGGATAGATTGATGGCCGCACACTTTTAGCAAACTTTTCTCTATAGACTATGAATAGACAAAAAGAAATATCTATGGAAGGCAATAGAGTCTATAAGAAATAAGGACAAGGTTCTTAGGCACCAGTTTTATTTCCGAGGGAACTGTGCAATATTGTAAGGTATTGTTATGGAAATGCTGGACGTAATGGTCCACTCTTCCGGCATGTAGGAAAATCGCTTTCGTCAAGTGGTTAAGACCGCTACAGAAAACCAATGCAGAACGTTAAAAGTAAAAAAAAAGACAAGCCTGCTGAGGGAGAGATTTAGATATCTATTGATTGTTACAGCGAAATCGGACGCGACATGTGAGAAAAAAACTGTATTCACCAAATATCTCCTGTTGAAAAGTGCGCCCGTCCAGAATTTCTGGGTATGTGTATTACCGGATTTACTCGCATAGTGAGTATTCCTGGCTACCATCTCTCATCTTCCCCTCTGCAGGCTAGCCCAAGAGAGGAACTGACAGCCATGTTCATTCTGGAGGTTTCCGTGATGAACCACGAGATGGCTTCGGTGGAACCATCACTGCTGGCTGGTGCAGCTGTGTACTTGATGCTGCTGCTTAATGGAAGGCCAGAAAGTTGGTATGTAGCTGAGTTCCTTCTTTTTTCTCAGTAGCTCTAAAAGTTTACGGTGTTAAAGCTTTCTAAAGTATCCCTGTGCAGGAGTTGTGTGGTGTACGTTCAGTTTTGTGCATTGTGTGCGTTCAGAAAGATCAGCCAGTCTTCTCTGAACGCCATTTTTGAAATTCGACCCATCGCCTACATTGTAATTCTGCAAGAAAAAAACGCAACAAGGTGTTTGAGTACTTTCATATGGAAACCGCCGCGCGTGATGAGAAATGCGATTTTAATTAAAAGTCAATTTCAAATGTTTGCAGCTGTCCCACACGTAGTAGGTAGCGAATCTGCCTGGTATGCTATATTGTAAGTCAACTGAAAATTCGGTGTTCACAAAAATATTTCAGCCAATAGAAAGATAATTCTGAATTTTTAAGTGAAGCAGTCATTTTATATCACATTTCTGAACTTTCAGGTCATATTGACTAAACAACAAAAGCAAGAATTTCTAGTGTTCCGCACATTTTTCCACTGTCGCATGAGATTTGTATCAATGGGATTCTGGGATACTGTGGCAATTATTCCTGCTCGATTTTGACTGCATTAGTGTGTTCTAATAGAAGGTGCGCGTAATAAACATATGTGACACAGATATGTCATTCCGTAAGTGCATCTTTTGTATGTGTCGAAAACGATTGGTATGCTATCTTCCTCACCAGAGAGTTGTTGTCGTCATCAGGATAGTTCCCAGGTATTCAGTGTTACATAAAATTTAAAGCCCCTTGCCGAGAGAGACGTCCTAGAGCTGCTTGGGAATCGCAGGTCTCACAAGCTCAGTTTGAAATAGTGGATGTGAGCGCCAAGCGCAATGCTTTTCCTTTGCAGTTGGGACCGCGAAATGAAGTTCCACTCCGGTCATTCAGCAGAGAGCCTGTGGCCATTAGTGAGGCAGATGATCAGGATGACCTTGGACGCATGCGAAGATGCGCAATGGGTATGTAGTGTATTTAACTTTTTTGAGCGTACAAATGTAAGGATGCATTGCTTATTGTTACTAAGGGTACAAGTCCGCTTCTCAGTCCCTACTGATTTGTATTATTATGCATAGAAATTTCTTATATGGTCCTTCGTAAGGATTCACTTGCAGGGCCAGTGATGGCGCTACGACACGGCAAGCAAGAAGTAAATTTGCCGGAAGCGTACTTTTGTACTCGGTTAATTGCGACATTGTCATTTATATGCTCATAATTGCTCGTATACACTTCTAAGACAACCCGCCGCGGTGCCTCAGTGGTTATGGTGTTCGGCTGCTGACCCGACAGACGCGGGTTTTGGATGCCGGCCACGGCGGTCAAATTTCTATAGAGACGAAATTATAGAGGCCCGTGTACTGTGCGATGTCAGTGCACGTTAAAACCCCAGGTGGTCGAAATTTCCGGAGCCCTTCATTACGGCGCCCCTGATAACCTGGGTCGCTTTGGGGTGTTAGACCCCAGTAAACCAAACAAAAAATTTCTAAAAGAACTCTGCATTCACTAGACGCGCCTTTATTCACCTGTAAAAGTGAAACCCTTGTCTTTCCTTGCCACCGTTTTAGTTGTGTTAAGACGCGTGTTTTAGTTGTGTAGTGTTTTGTTTCCAACGAAATTGATCGGCTGCTGGTTGATTATTTTGCAAGTAATGCATAAATGCGTGTAATAAATGTTAAAGAAAAAAGCTCTCGTCGCGCAGTGGAATCGTCGCCTTATCGCAGGCCCGGGTTTTATCCCCGTATATACCAATTTTCTTTCCTTATTTTTCTTCACTGACAGTTCGTACGTTTTTCAATTATGGATTGGTTTGTGGATTATGGTTTGGCTTGTTGGATGGCTATGGATTAGATTCTAGATTGGCTATGGAATGGTGAATGGGTGCCACATCCTGTCCACGCTACTCATACGCCATAAAAGGCTTTCACCTTAAAATTCCCGCCTGTATCTGACTGCATGTGTTTGTAAATTGCGCCAGCATGGGACGAATATCTGACGTCGTTCTCTGTTGCAGGCTCCGTGCTACAAGTACAGGAAGCCTAAGTACGAACGTGTAAGCAGCCTCACGCAAGACCAGGCAGCAATCCTTTACAGGATGGCACGGATTCAAGGACAGCGCACCCCGTCCACTATGTCACGCACCTCGCCCGAACCCGCCAGACTGCGTCGACTTTTTCCGTTGGAAGGCCCGCCGAATTGGATGTCCATGTCAACTGAGAGCGGCTGAGAACTTTGTACGGATAATGTCATATTGCATGCACAGTGCTTATAAGAACATGTTGAATGGGGGAGGTTTTTGACAGCGCACGAGGGAACACTGTGGACGGCTAGATTAAATTCGATTCTTATCTAAATTTTTGTGATGTGTAATAATAAAAAAAGTGCATGCTATCAATTTCAGGAGCCCCCGTAGTGGGTCACATGTAAGAGTGAAATAAACATGGTGGATCATTTTCAGTCCTTTGTGTTTGTGAAAAAACATTGAATTGACCATGATGATGATGATGTCGCGGTCACACCCTTTACAACAGGAGAACATCAGTTATCAGAGTCCGACCAAAAAAAAAAAACAAAAGCGGAAAAGCGAGCGCCACCTGTAGTGCAAAAGGGGAAGCTCCACCGGACCTTTTGGTTGGAAAGTTGTTCCCGAGCAGACGTGTGCAAGGCAGCGTTCAGCAGTTCTCGTGCGCTTGTTGTGTTGTTTTAGTGTTGTTTATTTTCCGGAAACGTGCGTTTGCTAACGAAAGAGGATGACAGAGGAGGAGAACCTCCCATCTGCGTTTTTAGAAAGCGAAGATTTTTCGCGTGGTAGCCTCAAATGTGTGGCAAAGCCTCCACTCCACAACCTCCGCTGTTGGCCAGGCTCATCGCGGCTGGTCCTTCAAGGAGGAAGGCTACGTCAGAAACTTCATGAATCTTGAAGCAGCAACGATGAACTAGATTTCGTGAGAGTGGCGTGTGAATACCGGTGTTTATGTGAGAACGGCATGGTTCGTCGTTAGTAACAGCCTTCCTTGTCGTTGGTTTCTCGTCATTGGTACGCTTTCTTGATAGGGCTGCTAACTTGGTACAGCGCATTTTGCTGCTGGACACAGTTAACTGATTAGTACCCGACCCCCCTTATGTAATACCCCCCCCAGGGGCCTTTAACGGTCAAATAAATGATGATGGTGACCCGTTGTACTATCTCAATAATGGCTCGTGCTGATACGGCAGAGCGTTGCTTTTTGCGTGCTGACGGACCGCAGGAGCGTTAGAATGACCGGATATACGCGAGGTTGCGCTCTGCCGTGCTCCCACTGTTCAGATTTGACATTGTTGCATTTATGGTGAGTGGTCATACTAGTATATATTCGGTATATACGCACGTGCGTCGATGGCAAAACTCTTCTAGAACGACCGAGCTGCGTGCACTTGGCAGCAAGCGCGAAATACAGCAGGAACATCCGTTTCGAGACGAGCTGGGCGGGAACCTGAGCTTTTCCTTGGTGAATGAAGTAATTCGTGCAGCCGTAGGCCAAGCAATGAGCTGGCATTTAAGGAGCTCACATCATTCGCCGCACTACAGCGACGGAATGCACGGCCAGCTGATGTTTTCCAACCAAAAATCGCCTTCGCAAAAATCGCGCAGAAACTAAACTTTTCCGCAAATGGCCCATTTCGACACCATATTCAGGAATGAGAAGTACGTGAGACTCCGCACTTCAGTACTGAAACTCAGCAACTGACACAAACATGCAACTCATGGAAGAGGTAAGTTTTGCAAGTGTAGAATAGACGTGATGGAGTGATCGATAATGCAAAGAAATTTTTAGAGAAAAATTTAGAGAAGTACAGCCTCCTCACTGATTCATGGGGCTGGGACACGATTCCTCAGACCCTCGTTGGAAGCATTTTACTTTTTCCCGGCCGTTTTATTGAATTTGCAGGGTTGCGAGAAGCATTGAACTCTTCTATTAAGAATGTTTTTAGGTAAGCGGTGATCTGCTATGACTTGCTCTCTGGCTTGCTCCATTCTGCGGAGCACTGCCCCACAAGGCCATTGTTGGGTTGGGGAGGCTTGTATGTGTACTATGTAAGTTTTTCAAATAAATAATTTTTATTTATTTATTAAGGGCAGCAAGGGCTATTGGATGGGAACTTTTTTTCGAGGATTCATTAAATGTTCCCATTATAATTCCTTAACATCGATGTAATTGTGTGGCGGAGCATTGTGGTCACCAAGCATCCATATACAAATTGTGCACTGCAAAGCGGCAGCCGACAAATAATTGATCCGACTTTTTTTTTCAATAACAAAAAAAAAATGAATGGCGTACGATTAAGCTTCGCCTTTAGGAGTGGAACGGGGCAGCGTGTTGTAGCGCTGCCAGGCGTCAACACAAGCACGTAAACTGCATCAGACCAACTTGCGAAACAAACTCATCCCATTGCTTATGATATTTATCTGCACAACAGTGAAACTGCATGCATGTGCTTGCAAGAGCGTAAAAAAGCCATAATGAGGAATAGAGAAAATGCCAGCAAGTCATTTGAACCAATTTGCTGAAATCAGTAGAGTGAGCCACGCAGCCAGCCGTACCACCCTCCTCTGGCCGAAAGCAGATTCGGCCATTTCGAACCCAGTAGCTCAAGTAAATCTTTTCAAAACAGGTGCTGTTCTGTTCCCATGCACTGGTGAAGGAACAGAATAGCACCTGTTTTGAAATAAACGCAAATAAACGTCCTTGTCAATGAAACATCCGTCAGAGAGGTACTAACCATGACAACACTGGGGTTGTATTTATAAGCAAATGGAAAAAATAATGACACACTCACTAAACTAAAATGCCCGGTAGAAGCGACGGCGCGATTAATCCGCCGCATAGCTATAATCGAAAACAAGTGGTAAGGGAAAGAGATTTATGTCGACTGGTGCAGGCCTGTGCGCTAAGCAGGATACTCTATGCTGTCCCTTATTTGAAATTTACGAAAGCAGAAGAGGACAAGTTGGATAGAATGATACGGCAGGCCTACAAAGCCGCCTTAGGACTCCCACTAAATGCCTCAATCGAGAGGCTAATGAGGGTAGCAATCCACACCACCTACAATGAACTGAAAGCCATTTAATGGCTCAAACGGCGACATTAGCCAATTCCAGAACTCGCAGGAGTATTATAACCACGCTTGGAATTGACTATCAACCTACGAACAAAGACGCTAAAGTAGAGAGAGAGAGAGACTCTTTAATGAAACACAGAGAATTTAGCCGGCGTTTAAAAATCGCTGGCATGCTACTCTGCGTAGGGAGGGGAATTCGGGAGATAAAGACAGAAGGAGAGCAGAGTGGAAGAGGTAAAAAAAAACGAAGATAAAATGCGGCCATGAAATGGGTACTAAGGATGCAATGGCGAGTATTGATGTAACCTATGGAATGATGGAGTGCATAGTCCGTCAAATGGGCTGACGAAGTTCACTGCATGAAGAATGCATGAAGGTAACGTGCAAGTGAATATAAAGCTTATCGAGATGTCCAATGTCTTTTAAATGTGTGAATATAAAGTTCATTGCAAGTCGCTGTTGCCTAAGGCAGGCTAAGAGACCTAAAACTTTGTCCATTGTTAGGGGCACTGAGCAGAGCTTCTGCATGCAATATTCATAGTACGCACGCTCGTTAGCATACGCAGGGCACTCAAGCAAGATATGCTCCACAGTTTCTATCGCGGCACAGTTGTCACAGTGCGGAATGTTCATTTGTCCAAAACGGTACCGTAAGCCGTTTGTATATGCAGCATTCAGACGAAGTCGATGATAAAGTGTTTCCAGATGTCGAGGAATTCTGGGTGAGAGTCTTGATCTAAGATGTGGGTCGAATGAGTGAATAAATTGGTACTGATGTGTCGGCAAACTCCAAAGCCGATACGTTTCTTCGGAAGCAAAACTTTTAGCCATCTGGAACGCATCAGATTTCGTGAAAAAAGTTCTAATGTATCTCCGATGTTGACGGCCCTTACGGGCCGCTTCATCTGCTTTTTCATTAGCCTGAATGCCACAGTGAGCAGGTACCCACTGAAATGTTATGCAGTGACCTGCGGCAATAGCTAAATGATGTAGATACCCGATGTCCAGGAAAACTGGCTGGTGATTCGTTTTCTTCAGCAGGTTGGCCAGGATCTGCCGAGATGCTTTCGAATCGGTGAAGATAACCCAACGGCCGGAGGTTCGGCGCAGGATGTAAGAAACAGCTTCCTTAATGCCGTGAAGCTCAGCTGTCGTAGAGGATGTCCTCCGCTGCAGCCGGTAAGAAAGGGTATGGCCTGTTGAGGGCACATAAAGGCCGCATGAAGAGCTTTCTTTAGTAGTTGAACCATCGGTGAAGATATGGCTGTGCTGCCTATATTCCTCCGTTAGGTTTGGTTTGGTTTATGGGGTTTAACGTCCCAAAGCGACTAAGGCTATGAGAGACGCCGTAGTGAAGGGCTCCGGAAATTTCGACCACCTGGGGTTCTTTAACGTGCACTGACATCGCACAGTACACGGGCCTCTAGAATTTCTCCTCCAAAGAAATTACAGCCGCCGCGGCCGGGATCGAACCCGCGTCTTTTGGGTCAGCAGCCGAGCACCATAACCGCTGAGCCACCGCGGCGGCATTCCTCCGTTAAGTAGGCGAGAGTACTTTGCAGAAGCGCTGCCTGTGGCATGCGGCTCTTTGCATTCACACCTGGAACAAACTTCTTCACCTTTAGAGGAGAGAGTGTCCATGGAGGAAAGGCCAGAGGTAGTAGTTTCTGTGGCTGATTAATAGTAGGGATGGGCAGAAGCTGCACTGCCTGGCCAAAGCTAGAGTTGCTGTGAGTTAGGTGGACACGGTGCAGGAAGTGCTTCTTCCCTTGAAGAACATGGCGGAGATGGGTACGCATAGTTTCCTGGGCGGCAATCAGCTCTAGTGGGAGACATCCTGCCTCCGCTACTTTTCCTGATGCAGAGGAACCCTTTGGGAGGCCAAGCCATACTCGCAGGCAGTTGTTCCGTGCGACAACGAGATACTTATTGCTTGATGTAGATAATCTTTGAAACACTGGTAGACAGTAGCGCAAGGTTCCTTCAACGTAGGCTTCTTCAAGCAGAAGCAATGATCGGCAGTTTCTACCCCACCTTGTTCCCGCCATGAACCTAAACACTTGCGATGCTGCAGTGATCCTCTCGCGAAGTTTTTTGATCTGAGGTGTCCATGACAGATTATAGTCGATTACAACACCCAGGAATCGCTGAGATCGTACATATGGTAGCGATCGTCCGCCTAGGAGCAGCGGATATCAAGTCATCGTTTTTCTTGTAAACGCCATTGCAACACTCTTTTCTGGCGAGAGACGAAGACCTCTGGAAGCCAGCTACATCGAAATGTGCAATAGCGCTCTCTGTAGACGTTGCTGGGTGATATAGCGCGAGCGTGATGCGGTCCAGATGCAGATATCATCAGCATAAATTGTTATACGGACCCCTCGCGGAAGGTTTCTTCTTATGTGTATAAGGGCAATACTGAACAGGAGAGGGCTGAGCACCGCTCCCTGTGGTACGCCCCTCTCCACTGCGTGAAAGAGTGTTGGACCGTTTGGAGTGGTCATAAAAATTTGCCGTTCTTTCAAATAATGCCCAATCCATTTGTATAGCTTTCCTCCAAGGCCAAGACTGGCAAAGGCGGCGAGAATTGCATGGTGAAAGACAGAGTCAAAGGCGGCCTTGATGTCTAGGAAAACGGCTGTCGGGATGTACCCAGCATGAAGGTACTCCTCAATTGATGAGACGAGGGCGATGATATTGTCAGTCGCAGACCTGTTTTGACGGAACCCGTTCATTTCTTGGGGGAACTAAGTCCAAGAACAGACCCCTGTACCGCAGGGGTCTGTTCTTGGACCCCTTCTTTTTCTGATTTACATCAATGATACTGTTTTGGATCTTACCTGCAAAGTTCGGCTCTATGCTGACGATTGTGTCGTTTACACTGTTGTGGAAAATTCCTCTGATGCGTTAAAACTACAGCGAAACTTGGATTCCATCCAGTCCTGGTGCTCAAAATGGCAAATGTCTTTGAATGCCACAAAATGCCAATTTGTCTCTTTCACTCGAAAGCGTTCCCCATTACAAACAAATTACTCACTACATAATGTTCCCTTGCAAAAAGTACTTGAATACAAGTACCTCGGCGTTTATTTTTCATCTAACCTAACATGGACGAGGCAAGTTGAGTACACTACATCCAAAGCCTGCAGATGCTTAATTTCTTAAAAAGAAATTTCAATAAAGCACCGTCTAATGTCAAACAACTCCTGTATTTCACTTACATCCGACCAATTCTTGAATATGCCTGTCCTGTATGGGACCCCCAGTTTGCTTACTTATGTGATATGCTCGAGCGCGTCCAAAATAATGCTGCGAGATTTGTGTCCAATAATTACAGCTTCTCAACTAGTGTCACGTCTCTTAAAAACCACCTTGGCTGGGGATCTTTAGCTAACCGTAGGAAACATTTGAGATTACAAATCATGCATCGCATCTATTTTGGAAAGCTGAGCACTGACAAAGACCGGTATCTGCTTCAACCTCATTTTTTTTCTAGACGAGTTGATCATAAGTGGAAGATCCGAGAGATTAAGTGTCGCACAGATGTTTACAAAACCTCGTTCTTTCCACGGACGATCAATGAGTGGAACAGGCTACCAGCCGGCGTCACTGAGTGCTGCACGAAGGTCAATTCCGCGCTTTTTTATCTGATGTGTGACGTGGCGCGCAGTTGTCTTGCGCGTGTCTTTTTCATTTCATTAGTGTCATTTTATTTCTGGAGCGTGGTTGTCTTCCTTCAGTGCATGTTTTTCCTCATCTATTAGTTGTGTGATTGTATTTCTGTTATTATGTGTACTTTCGGCCAAATGAGCAGAAGTTATTGTGTCCCCCCCCCCCCCCCCTGCAATAATGCCCTTGGGCGCTGCGGGTATCTGTAATAAATAAATAAAAATCTCTGCCTCTCCCGTAAACGAGAGTAGAGTAAGCATGAAATGTTTACGGGCCTGAACCGCACCGTACAGGAAGGGAGGAACGCCACCACCCGTTCAGCGCGATGCCTTGCCATTTGAACGCAAGGTTTTTTGAGGAAAGGAAATGACGCAGTAATTCTCTGCCATATCGGTGGACACCCGAACCGCACCGTAAAGGAAGGGAGGAACGCCACCACCCGTTCGGCGCGATGCCTTGCCCTTTGAACGCAGCGCTTCTCCCCCGGATCACGTATGACAACCAAGTGTAACATGGCATTTATGTGCTTTTTGCACGCGTTATTAGAAATCGGAAATTATAATTCCGTGCATTATCAAACCCACAGCTCCACTGATATCTTGATAAACATTGAGAAGGCACTGGCAGCAGTTATTTTTTGTCTCGTTTGGAGACCAACCGGCGCTTGCATGCCGGTCGCGTAGGAGGGCTTAGAGAGTCTCGTTAAATCTCGTTAAAAAAATTCGGCCACGAGGAGTATCTGTCCTCGCTTCGGCGAGCGCGGCTTCGGCCGCTTTTTTTTGAGCAGCGTCCGCTCCGGCGGACGCAGTTGTTGCTGCGACGCGCGTCTTTTCTTTCCTTTTTCTCTTTCCTCTGATCTTTTAACTCTCCTCTATCTGCACGTGGCAGCGGTGGTGGCTTGGCTAGAGCCAGTAGCAGGCCCGTGCAATTTCCTCTTCATCCTTCTCTCAGTCACAACAACAACAACAACAAATCTCGTTAAGTCTCGTACGGTGCCCGGATGTTCTCGTTTTAGAGCCCGGATGACGGGAATTCAGTGCCCGGATGACTGGAATTCAGTGCCCGGATGAGTGGATTTCAGTGCCCGGATGATGGCTCTCGGTCTCGCCGTGACGTCACCACACTGCCGACAACGGGAGCTAAAAGCATTTCATGCTTAATAATAAATGGCTAGCGGCGACCTTAGCGGCCCACTCGGTGCCCAAGGCTTGAACGCCCATGTCCGAGCTGACCAGAACGGCCTCCCATTTCTCATGAGAAGTAATTTGTACTAGATCCTCCGGTGGTGGTGGTTCTTTGCATCACAATAGTGTGTGATCATATACGGCTGTTTCGGCACAGAACCTGCGCTCGGAGTTGAAGACATCCGGGTATATTTTTGCCAACAGATAGGGACTAAGAAAGGACTTCGTTTGGAGTCTCCTCCGGGCGGTCTCTTTTGCCTCATACAACGTTTTGTCAAGTGCTGGAAATTTGTGCCTTTGCAATTTGTAATGGCTTGTGATATTTTGGAAAGATGCCAGCCCCTCCTTCATGGATACGGTCGACGCATCGACTCGGATGACGAAAGCTCGAGCCATGTTGTGGGCCGCCTCGTTTCACGCATTCCCCAACCCCGGCAACCATTATTTCAATTTATTTCTAAGGCTGCCTGGTCAATTTTAGATTCTATTGCGCCACAGTCGAGATTCTGCCCATGTGATCAACGCCAATGAACACAACGAACGCCGAAGGCCTATGGCTTGAGCGCCGCGTTTCTGGCACAACGTTGTCAATGCCAACGCAAGCAGCGCACATCTGTCACTACCGCCACGTAGCTTAAAGCACGATTAAGGCGTGCACTGTTCCAAGACGGTAGTTATGCGCCTTCCCTCTGGTTCAGGTGTCCACCGAGATGTGTGAGACAGACAGTGCGCTATTTCTTTTCCTCAACAATCAATTTACCGATTTTGCCCTCTGCTTTCCAAGCTCCCGCTCCATTGATTTCGCAGCTGCTGGTTACAGCGACGGCGACGCCGCGAAGCGCAGAAACGGGCGCCAAAGAGCTGCGCTCTAAAAGAAACGGCACGCAGGCATTTGAGTAGCGTGAAGCGAATCTATTTGCTAGTGACGAAACGCAGCCACTGCGTGGACGAAAAAGCAAGCACTGTTTATGTACGCGAGAGACGCGATAAACTACGGCAAAGTTTTGCGCATTGTCGTCAAGGCGCGGCGGAAAACAATAATATACTTCAAAGACAAAACAAGTTTCCAAGCGTCGCATATGACGCCCTCCGGTGAATATTCTGCCGCTCGTGCTCGGCATAGCGGTAGTTCACATGCAAGGGCCCAGTCATTTCCGCAGTGGGAACATAGAACAGGTCGTGGTCTTCCGCTTGCGACGTTGTGGCGTCGCGACGCCGCTGCAACTGTCGGCCCCCGTTACCTCGTTCAGCAGCGCCTTCTCGGAAAGGGTCATCAGCAGCAGCGAGAAGACCATCATATGGACGGCTGCCACCCCCACTGGGAGCGCGGAGAGGTCGCTGGGAAGGACGCGCTCGACGACCTTGAACGCCTCCGACGCCATGGCGCCCAGCCTGCCGAATGTGTACGCCCCGGAGAAAGCCACGCTCCGGACCCGGGTGGGGAACAGCGCCACAGTGTGGACGCAGAGCAGGACGTAGGCGATGTTTAACAGCATCTCCCGCCACATGAGGCCCAACTGAGCCGAAAATTTGAGGCCCAATAAGTGCAAGGCCGCCTGGAAGAGCAGTAGCAGGGAGACCGCCAGCAGAAAGACTACCAGGGGCTCCCGTCGGCCATGATGCCTGATGATGAAGTAGGCTATGGTCATGGCCGGCACGTTACCAGCGATGATCACCCACTTGACGGCCGAGAAGTACGGCAGGTCAAGGTTCCGGTAGTAGTAGTTGACGAACAATGTGAACCAACAGCTGAAGATGACGAAGCAGTGGGCCAAGACGGTCCGCGACATGTAGCGCAGCCACGGTTGGTAAACTGCCGGATGCCGTTCTTCCTGCTGGTCGCGGTTAGCAGTTCCTGCTCTACCGGCGCGGGCAGCCAGCATCTCCTTGACCAGCTCTAGGCGTTCGATGACGACCTCGGGCTCTTCGTTGTTGATGCGGGCGGCCCAGGGGGCAACTCGCCGGGCTTCGTGGAAGCGCTTGTTGACGATGAGCCAGTGGGGCGACTCCTCGGTGAAGTACACCGTCAGGATGAGCGACAGCGCCGGGGCCACCAGCCCCGCGTGGCAGATGCTCCAGTCGAGCGCCAGGTACGCGATGAAGCCCACGTACACCGGCGCGAGCACAGTGGGCCAGCAGACGGCGAGCGCGCAGAAGGCCTCCCGTGGTCCCGGTGGCGTTGATTCGAACAGGAGCACGAAGGCCACGACCTCGAGCGCGCTCACGGCCGCCGAAGACACGAAGCGCAGCGCTACAAACACGGCCGCCGTGGGCGCCAGTGGCGCGGCCACTCCGGGGAACAGGAGAGCGCCCAGTGAGGCCCACATGATGGGCCTGCGACCCCAGCGGTTGGACGCGAGCCCGGCGCATGGCACCGACAGTGCGCCTGCGCACATGAAGGCCCCGCTGAGGAGTTGCTGGTACCAGGTACGGTCACAGACCAAGTTCCAGTGGACCACCACTGTGCGGCCTGTCATGTGCGTGTCGTAGTCCCAGGCGTCGCAAGCGACCACGACCCGAGCGTCCCCCTCGGCATCCGGGCCACTTTCTCTCACTGTCGCTGCGAGCGGCGTCTCGTAGCGGTGGCAGCTGTTGAACCTTGCTGCGGAGCCTGGCGACCGTGGCACGGACAGGTTCTTCCAGGCCTACGCGCTCGTGTTGGAGTACTCGGCGCTGGGGCGGCACCAGTGGTCCACGGGCTCCAGATCGGTGGTGACGGCGAAGCTGCACGTGTAGGCGACGAACGTGGTGATCTCCGCGCAGAGCAGCACTAGCTTCTGTGGAGGCGTCCGAAACCGAACACGACCATGGTCTGGAAGAACGTCTCCATCTCACTGTCCGAAATAGGCTCGGTCACCGGATGGAACAGGCTCGGCAGCAATGCTGACACCATGCTGCGGGAGCGCTTTCGTTTCGCCATGATTCTCTCGATGGTTCGCTGCCTGTCTCGAAAGCAATAGCCCTCCTTGCTGTGCACCTCTGATCGTAGAACATCCTTTCTTCGTCTTCTCTAGATGGCAGCCCGCGCGTGGGCGTGCAGGTGATGATGATGATGATGCACATACCCACGGCCGGGGATTGGGCAGGGTGCATAGCCGGATGCCCGTGTCCAAGACACGGGCGGTTCATCGTTCTCTTTTTTATCTGATGAGAATGTGCACTGACAGCTTTGAAACCGTGGGCTCCCCTGTCTCCTTGTCTATAAGCTTTTCATAGCTACCTACAGTCGAATACAACTCAGAACACAGCCACAAATGCTCCTTAAAATACGCGGTAAACGTTTAAAATCGCTTGATATAAATTTGAAGCGCACAACGAGACATGTCTGACCAACACGCCCAAAAAACCACTTTGCTTAAAACGGCGCTTAGAGATTTTCAGGACGTTATCTCCTGTGATGCCACATTGGCATCATGAGAACCGGTGGAGTGGCAACTCAGCTTCAAAAATAATTCCCCTCCATTTTTCTGGTTTAACTAATGAGACTTAGGAGCGCTAATTCGCTTGTTCTTGTTCAGATTTGTTTCCATTTATGGACTTTTATATGCTTGAAAATCCAAGTTGCACCCAAAAGTTCTTAATGCCGTTCCTCCGTTTTCCTTTTGCCATAATATGCCACCTCGGCTGCTCCTTGCGATTTGGGTTGCCTTTCCCCCTGTTCAGCGGCCTCTGCAGCCACTTCTACAGTACTCTCGACTGCACGTTCCTCCGGCGACTTCATCATTCGCTTCTTCTTTTTCGCTGTTCGCATTTCTCGCTCTTAATTTGTTTCTGCATCTCGTATAGCAAGTTTATATACTAGAACTCGCTGTGGTGTTCTCTGCACAGGAAACCATTTCAGATTTTATCAGTGCGCTGCCTTGAACACTGCTTACCTGTCACAATTCCGGGGAGCAAAGCACTTCTGCAACTGAACCCTCCCAGTAAGTGCACGATTCATTTGCGCACTGAATGCGAGAAGGCTTCACTCCCCGTGAAGAAACACCAACGTAGGAATAAAATGTTATGGAGAAAAACATTCTAGAAGTCAATACGAAATGGCAAACAACTGGATTCACGGTCAGTGGTGGACTGCATGCAACTGCTACACGCAATCTCACAAGTCGTTTGCAGCCCATGTGGATGCCAGTACAATCTGAGGCTATCAGAACAGCGCACGCAGCATGTTTCAGCCCGGCCCCCAGTTGCCGGCGCGAAGAGTGTGCTTCCACAGGATCTGGTGTGCCCGTGGCGTCTGAAGCTATCGCTCAAAGGTTTCCCCGCCGCGGCAGAGATAAAGGCGACAAGGCTGACGTTCGAGCGAGCCCTGTCCTTACCCTAGCTTCCCTCGCGCCTTTATCCCCCCCTGCAGCCTACACACATGGCCTAGTCGACGTCGCTCGATATGCAACTATGGAGGCTGAAGTAATCACCTATCCAGCACATAGGCGGCTTCATTGCCGCCGCGTTGAGTTAGCGATGTCCTTATTATAACTTGTTTCTGGCCATGGCGACCGCACAACAGGAAATCCGCTGCCACCAGCCGTCGGCCGATTGAAATCGGGCGATTATCAGTGTGGTCTGATAAGTGTAAAGACAGCGCAGAAACAGAGAGAAACAGAGCGCCGACTGAGATCAGCGTGTACTGTGACCATGCCTTTAGCGATGGGATCTGCCGACGTCAGCATCGTTGACAAGTAGCATTTACGTGATGACGTGAAGAAGGAGGAGGTAAACTTTATTAAAGAAGAGGTCTTAGGCGCGGATTGGGGTGATGTTCCCCTCCCCGCGGTGGGCTCCTCTTCTAGGCCGGACGCCAGGTGGCCGACCGACGATGTCGTTCGTAGAGTCACTGGAAAAAATTTCTTTTTTTCCAGTGACTCTAGTCGTTCGGCGACCTCTTCGGCTCGCTCTGTGACTCGAAGTTGAACCTCCGGGTCCGAGCTGAGCAGCGCGGTCTCCCACTGAGATTGGGTAGAGAGTGTAGACTGTGCGATGGCTTGTCTTGAGTGCATGAGTATAGGATGTGCAGTGTGTCTGCCTTTTGGTGCCCACAGAGAAAACAGACGGGGCTGTACTGCTCCGGGAACCATATGGAGTACATGTATGGATTAAAGAAAGTGTCTATTTGGAGCTGCCGCCAACTGACTTGTGTTTTACTCAGAGATTTATGTGGTTCTGGGAAGATCTGTCTTTCTTTCTTGAAGTGGGTAGTAATTTCTTTGTAGGTTGTCATTCGCTCCTTGGCCGACCTGAGTGCGGGGTAGTGCACCTCCCGGTTAACCACGAATCCTCGGGCAAATTGGTGCGCCGCCTCGTTTCCTGGATGGTCCGAATGGGCGGGGACCCAGATCAATGTAATCTGGCGGGTATTGGAGATTTTTTGTGAGACTTTGATGACTGCTGAGTGGGCCCTTCCTTTTGCAAAATTTCGAATTGCTGTTTTGGAGTAACTTATGATGTATTTGGCAGTGGTGGAGGTAATGGCTAAAGCTATGGCAGCTTCTTCGGCCTCCTCCGGAAATTTTGTTTTATCTATTGTCGCCGATGCAAGGGGAGAACCTCGATGATCGACAACTGCTAGAGAAAAGGCGTTTCTGTTCGCATGTTCCGCCAAGTCCACGTGCGCCGTGTCTTTCTGAACTGAAAATCTTTCGTAAAGTTTTTGTGCCCTAGCCTTTCTTCTGTCCGTATCATAGTGTGGATGCATGTTTTTGGGCAGAAGAGGGACTGTTAAGTGTTCGTGCACGTGTCTTGGAATTGGCAAGGTGTGTGTACGGATTCCTTCATATTGTATTCCTGCTTTCTTTAGGATGAAACGTCCCGTTTCAGTGCCTGATAGTCTTTCATATTGTGCGGTGAGGTGTGCTTCTATCATTTCCGCTAAGGTGTTGAAATCCTAACTAATAGTTTTTCATTTGGAGTATGACGAGGGAGGTTGAGCGCAATTTTCTAGGACTGTCTAATTAGAGAATCCAGGTCGTCTCTTTCTCTCACTGTGAGGGTGACGTATGGTGTAGTGTAGTTGACTCTGCTAAGAACGAAGGCTTGTATTAGTTTCCTGGTCTCGGCTTCTTTAACTCCTCCTCGCCTATTCGCGATGCGTCTGATGAGGAAGGTGATTTCGTTGACAGTGTTTCTCAGTTTCTTAATTAACGTGTCGTTTTTTTGTTTTGACTGGGCGAGCCTTTTCATTAGGCGCGCCCAATCGACGCGGGCGGCATGAGGCTCGGCAGGACGGAGTCTCGACAAGTTTTCTTTATTCTCGGCGTGTAGGAGGAAGCGTTGCTCCAGCTGTAGCCAACAGGAGGAGGGCGTCGCCAGCTGCCACTGACAAAGGGTGCGATGATGATGAGCGCGATAAACACGGTTGCGTGCACATGCAGATGCCAGGAAAAAAAAAAAGAGGCGAAGAATGAACACGTGCTTTCGCACGTCTACTCTGTTTAACTACGTTATAACCCTACCACTTTTTTTAACCACCAATTTCTTCGGTGTTACTGAGGCTACAGTAGGGCATAACTTAAAAAAAAAATCAGCAGTTGGCAACAGTGGGCCACGGTGCGCGCCGTTCGGTATTACTCCGCTGGCCAATCATAACACTAAATCAAATCATCTTTTGATGCCTGACATTATTAAACAAGTCAGGTATCAATATTACAGGGCTTACAATTTCCTCTTGTGATTAGTATCTTGTTTAGGCTACAAGAAAAGTTTTGACAATGGACTACTTTTTTTGTGGAGGAATTCTGTGTGGCAGTCGTGAATGCGGGCGGAGCTTCACTGCATACTTGCGCTGCATTCGACTACAGCTTAACTTTTGCGGTGCGGAGACTATGGGATAGCGATCACTCGTAGGCATTTCCTAACCTAAGTAAATATCATCTCATGGTCCCTTAAAATATATTAAAATAACAGACCACTGACCAAAACTTGTCATGAGGTTGTGGCGGGAATGAAAAGATCGCGCTAAATTTTGTAAGAGCTGAGCACTGCAATGTAGAAGAAACAATAAAGTTCCATAATTTTAATTTGGCAATGAAAATTTTACAAAAAGCCATCTTGCAATGAAACTCGCCAATATCGGTGTATCCCACCTCGTGGCCACATATCGGTAAAACATCACTATCTGCTTCTAGCACACTTTGTTTTTTTTTATTATTTGAGGAGTGTTCGCTATGTTTAATTGTAATTTAGACTCTATACAGTGCACCCTCCGATTAAAGCGAAAGCTCTCGTTCATCATCGCCCATGTGCTTTTAGCATGTCACTAGATGGTGCCACAGTGTTTCACATTTCTTGGATGCAGCAGCGACAGTGCACTAAAACTTTCGGCGACGAGGCATGCGGAAACTAATGCAACTATTACTAAAAATTGCTAATTACTGTCTGACAAATGAAACTGGTATGTTTTTAGTATAGCACTTTTACTATACTTTTAATGACGTGAAACGGCCATCGCGCTCGCTCATCATAGTTTCCAGAATTGGGATACATAGAAGCGGGCGCATGCACTGATAGAAAAATATCCGGTAAAAATCTATGAAGCTTCCAATAAGGACTTCATGGCATCCAGCACCTTAGACAACGAGCTTTCTGTTGCGCCAAAAAAAAATTGGTTCAGTCCCTTTAAAGTAGAGGACATTCGGTGGATAAAAATCTGCCTGCTGACCCTGCAGCTTCGTGTTGGTCTTACTCAGAGCAGCTGCAGAAAATGAATGGAAAGCCCATTTTTGAAAAAGCAAGCATGAAATACTAATGCCTCCAATTTAAACAGCGCTCATTTTTCATATTGGCTGTTGAATGTGGGTGCATTAGCTCGCATAATGGACACGTAATGATTTTACTCCTTCATGAATTATACACTAAAGAGGGTTAACACACATTTAAAAAGTGAATGCTAAGCACTTATTTAATGAACATGTAAATATTTTCATCAAGTTTTTGATGTGATGAAGACCCAGATTAAAAAAAGTCAATTTTGGGCTGGATTGTGCAAATGGAAATTGTGTCTAGCTGGAACACCTCTTGCTTCCAGCTGGGAGAGTGCTTTTCTAGCTGCTTTCCAGCTCCAGCTGCAGAGCCACTGCACCCAGTGCCGTTCCCCCTGGCAACTCCTAATTTTCCACATAAAAGCCACTCAATGTCAATCTTTATGTGGACGAAAACGTCGAAGCAGCTAGGTGGTCAACTTTTAAAGTGGCCCCGAAAAACATTTACGGTTGACTGTTTTCACTCTAGGTTGCGCAGTGTGCTATTGTGTTTTCGCTACTATGGCCTTCGTGCGCTACGTTCACGCCAAAGTCGCGTGCGTGTGGGGCTCGCCATTTGACGGCTCTTACTGGCAATCGATCCTTACTGGCAATCGTGCCTGGGCCCGCAGATGTCAACGTGGCTAGTTCCAAAAACACCGTGCTTGTTTAAGTGCGGGCTATGATTAAGTCAGGAATTAAAGGGGAATGAGTCGTGCGTTATCTCATTTCACTGCGATACATTGGATATCTTTTTTTTTTTCGAATAGGCTTTCGAACGCGAGCTTACGAAACACGCTGTAATGCCAACATCAAAGTGAAGGGACCTTGAGAAATAAGTCATGCATGTGTAACGAGGTCCTCAGAATCTCATGCATGCATGTATGTATCGGGGTTTAAATGGTTAATTACATGTGCCACTTGGCCCAATGTGCCAATATGCGTTGAAGGCCGATGGTGCAGTCTGTGAGGACGGTCAGGAAGCGACGTGCCCTTTCGTGCGTACCACGCGATATTCGTGCGAGCAAGACAGACGCTGCTAAAAGATGCTGCTAGCCGTGGCAGCTGCCTTCGAAACCTGAAACACCTGGGCTGCAGCTGGCGTGAGAGGAAGGACAGGGAGAGAGAAGGAAAGAGGGGAGCGATAGTAACAAAGGATAGGGGCAGGACCGGGCGGCAATATACAGTATGTACAAATACAGACTGGCCATCAGGTGGAATGCTGCGACGCGCATGGCTGCAAATTGCCACCTGTCATTGTAGGCGAAAAAAAAATATGCCCAGGCTTAGCTTGGTTAAGCCAAGAATGCGTTGCATACTGCGCGGTCTTTTTGCGCGAGGTATTGCTTGGCGGCACTTGATTTTCTCAGCAGCTTTTCCTCCGTGACGTATGGATGGATAGGAGCGCCCCCTTTGAAACGGGGTGGTGGCAATTGCCACCATGCTCAGCTTTTCTTTATTTATTATTTTTTTTGTTTACTGTGTTGGCAATTCTCATTAAGATTCTCCATCAACTTTGCCTACGGTTTCCTACTATTCTAACCTTATGCCACATCTCTGCTTTTCAGCCACCAATCCTCCAATCGCTTTTTGCTGACTTCCACTGCAGATTTATTTACATGACCATTGTTATCTTTAAACCCTAGGGCCTCAGAAAGAGTGACTGTGCCTGCATCGACATCCGGATGGATACCATCACATTTGATTATGAGGTGTTCAATTGTTTCCACAGATCTACCACACACTGCACATGTGTCATCTTCTTCGTTAAATTTCTTTTTGTAGCTGCGCGTTCTAAGACACCCTGATCTAGCTTCAAAAAGTAGGGCACTGCCTCTTGAGTTATCATAGAAAAATTCTTTCCTGATCTGCCTTTTCCAGAATCGATATAGTTCTGCACTATGTTTCTTTTCCATTGAATTCATCCAATTTTTAACTTCCGCGTTTTTAACCTGTCGTTTAATGCTCTTTCTTTCTCCGTCCTCATGACCGGCATACTTATTGGTTAGTTTTCTAGTTCTTTTCCGCCACTGTGAGTCAACGTTCTTTCTGTATAAATATTTAAATACCTTAGCTGCCCATCTGTTATCGTCCAATTTCCTCAGGCGTTCTTCATATAGTATTTTACTCTTAGCTTCCCGTGCCTCGAACGATGCCCAGCCCATATCCCCTTGTACTGCCTCGTTTGTGGTTTTGCCGTGGGCACCTAGTGCTAATCTTCCAACAGCTCTCTGATTTACGTCTAATCTCGACTGAACTTCTGCCCTTAAGCACAGAACCGCATTGCCGAAAGTAAGTCCCGGCACCATTATTCCTTTCCAAATACCTCTTAGTACTTCATATTTGTTGTACCCCCATAATGCCCTATGTTTCATTATCCCGGCGTCTCTTCGTCCTTTTGCCCTAAGAGCGTGTTCATGCTTTTCCGTGTATATCTGCCCTTCGTTTAGCCATATCCCGAGGTATTTGTATTCGGCCACTTTGGGTATTTCGTGGCCTTGTATTGTAAGCACCTGATCAGTTGTATCGTTAAAAATCATCACACCTGATTTAGTTGCGCTAAAACTGAATCCTAGAGCGTCTCCTTCGTCTCCACAGCAATTAACCAAAGTTTGTAAATCTTCCTGGCTATCTGCTAACAGTACAATATCGTCCGCATACAATAAACCCGGGAGTCGCTGCTCAACTACATTTCCGCCTAATCTGTACGATAGATTATAACCCAGATTACTTTCTTCTAGCCTTCTTTCCATATTTATCACGTAAAGCATGAACAGCAGCGGTGATAGAGGGCAACCTTGCCTTAATCCTTTGTGCACCCCCACAGTTGTGGTACTTTTTTTCCCTTCCCATGTAATTTCAACTTCATTATCTCGGTAAATTTCCTGTAGAAAATCAATTACCTCATCACCAATACCTAAATCTTTCAATATGCTCGACAGGAGTTCCCTGTTCACGTTATCGTATGCACCGCTTATGTCTAGAAAGGCTATAAACAGAGGTCTATTTTCCGCCTTAGCTATTTCTATGCATTGGGTAAGCACGAACAGGCTATCATCTAACCGCCTACCCCTTCTGAACCCATTCTGAAGTTCTCCGAGTATCCTATTCCCTTCTACCCATGACTGCATTTTTAATTTCACCGCCTGCATTGCCAGCCTGTACATAACAGATGTTATCGTAATCGGACGGAAGGATTTTATGTTCATCTTATCTCCTTTCCCTTTATAAATCAAATTCATTTTACTCTGTCTCCAGCTGTGCGGAATTTGCTGATTTGTTATGACTGCCTCCAATGCTTTTATCCGCGCGTCCTTGCTTCTTGGGCCAAGTTCATTAATCAGCTTAATTGGAATTTCGTCTATCCCTGCGGATGTGGTTTTAGGAATATTCGCTTCCGCCTTTTCCCAGTTAAGACTAGTCAGTTCTAAGCTGTTCTCTTTTGTGCTGTCCTGTGTTGCCGCCTCACTTGGGGAGATTACCCCATTGGCGTCGCTAAAAGACGCAGCTATAAATGACGTAATGTAGTCCACAGCATCGTCTCCCTCCAAACATTTTCCCTCAGCATCTATAATCTGTTCCTGCTTTCTTTGATTTGTTTTTCCCAACCAGCTTATATGGTTCCAGAATTTTCTTGGCCCCCTTTATTTGCCTCGCGAACTTCAGCCAGCCATTTATCAGAGGACTGCTTTATTTTAGCCTGGACTAGGACCTGAACTTGCTGTTTCTTTTGTCGATAAGATTCCCATTTTTTTCCTATTTCCTCTACAGATAACTGCGCCCTCTTTGCTTCTCTGTGTTCCCTTGAAGCCACCCGTCGTTGTTCGATGGCCTCCTTAATTTCCATATTCCACCAGCTTCGTGGCTTCCTCTTTCCTCTCCAGCGGTTAACTCCTTTCACTTGTTTCATTTTTGTAGCGATGAGCAGTTCCAACTGATTATAATCCCAATTTTCCATGTGGCGTTTCTCAATTACTTCTTCTATATCGGCTGATATTAGCGCTATTTGTTCATCATTTAATTTTGCGTTGTCTTTTGGACTTCGTTGCATTTCTCTTTTGACTAGGGCTCCCAACTGTAGACTAATACGTTTATGATCACTTCCTAGGCTGTCCTTCCCCTCTTCGTCTATTTTCATTATTGCGAGCTTGCTATAGATGCCCTGCGACATTAGACAGTAGTCAATGGTTGTTTGCCTGTTACGGGATTCCCACGTGATTTGTCCCTCACATTTAGTTTCTCTATTGACAATAACTAAGTTGTGCCGCTCACACAAGTCTAGCATTAACTTCCCGTTACAATCTGTGTATCCATCCAGATCCTCGATGTGGCCGTTCATGTCTCCAAGCAAAATAATATCGACACCGTCTCCAATCTGCTTTATATCGTCATTGAGGCACTTAAAGGGGTGGAGACACCAAATTTGTGGTTCGCGCGTTCTTAGTTTCAAACGCTTCTTATGGCTCCAGGAAGCATGATACACACTCAAATATTCATATATTCACAGTGAATAATTTATTATCGCATTTTTAGGTGAACGACATTCGGTTTCGGTTTCGGAACGCCGAGTTGTACAGTGACGTCACAGAGGGGGAAGATCAACTACTTCGCCTGGTCACGTGGGCCCACAAAAGTTGTGACGCACCTACTGCTGCATCGTCTGCTTTCTCACACACGTGCTGACCAGCGCATGAAAAAAAACAACGGCATGGCTATAGCAGCTCGGATTCTGACGGATCTGATTCCAATGAGTGAGGACATCGACTTTTTTTTGATCACACGCTACTATCGCCTTCGCGGGTTCGCGTGAGGATGCGAAACACTTTGCAAAATGCCAGTGAGCATCGCTGCGCCGCTCTACCCAAGCTGCGCCCACAACCGGTGTCACACTTCGCCGCCGTGCAGCAGTACCTGAGCGCTGCTTGGGATGGTGTACAAATATCACAAGAAAAGACAAGATCGCCTTGTTATCAGAACTGCCAGCTATACTCGAGCAGCGACAAAGCATATACCTGCTTATGTTGGGAGCTTTCGGCAACGGCACCGCTCGCGGGCGCTCCGGGCGACGAGCTCTGCTGCTGCCTGGCTGCCGTGGTCGTCGCTAGGCCTATAGCCTGTTTCGCAAGCGGCCGGCGTTTCGGAAGTCGCCTGCGCTATAATAAAAGGCCTACTTTTCACAAATAGCTTTAGTGTTAACAGCATCATCTCACAATAAAATAATATTATGGTCAATCTCCTCGACGCCTTCGGCAGCGGAGCTTGCGGGCGCCAGGCGAGCCGGACCCGAACGTCGGGCCAGCGGCAGCTGCGAGGCGGTTGTGGCAAGAAATTTGCTCATATCACAGTTGTTACCTCTACCAGCAGCTCAGTATTAGTCAGCGATCCTCAAAAATGACAATTTTTTCACATTTCTTGTCCCATGGTTTATTATTTACGTCAATAACACTCTTCAGCTCGCTTTTATGACGTCGGCAGACGGTATCCAGGCTGGCCGACCGGCCGGCAGGCTCGGCGTACTTCACGTCCGCACAAATACAAAACAGCCATGCTACCAGAAAGGATATGCTTCCTAGATTCGAGATACGACAGCATGACTGTGCTAAAAGTGTATCTTTCGGCAACGACACTGCCTGCGGCAACGCCGGGCGACGACCTGCGCGCTGGTCCCAGACTCCCCTAGTCGTCGCTAGGCCTAGCTGGTTTCGTATCGACTTCGCAGCTGAGGGCGCTTCGGGACTGGCCAGCGCTCAGAAACGTGCTCCGCTCGGCACCCCTTTACTGAGAACTCGTCCCATAATAAGAGATATGTTTGATTTCCACGACGTCTTCAGCAACGGAACTAGCAGACGGCAGGCGAACCGCACCAGGTAGCAGCAGCACAAAACCGATGGGATGAAATTTGCTTGCTTCGCAGTCATCACTTCTACCAGGAACTCGGTATTTGCCAACGATCGTAAGAAACGATGCATTTTTGATATTCATATATCCCAGGGTTTGCTATGAACGTGAACAAACAAAACTATCGCGTTCTTCAGATGCCGGCGGTCGGCACGAAAACTGGCGCAGGCAGCCCGGCTCCAAGGAGTGCGCCCTATGTCATCATGACGCTGCTGCTCTCCGCGTTCGCATTGGCTGCCGCTTCCCGTCGTTGCGTTTGCCGCGAGCGGCCCGCCGTTGACATCTAGCAGGCCGGACGCAGGCGGCGAGCTGCAATCGGACGGTGCGACGCTGCTCGCAACGGCGCGCCGCAAACCGAGCGAGGGGCGGTTAGCAGCAAATGCGGCTCGCTGGTGCGTCGACTGCGCTCACGCGGCTGTGCCCCGCTCATCGTACGTCACTGTATTTTGGTATGACGTCACTAAAACTTTAATTTTTCTTCCCACCTTGTGACGTCAGGGTTAATGGCGCTAGCGATGGCTCTAGATCGTGAGAGTGAGCATTTAGGTCATCTTTGGAACCGAATTAAAATATTTTCTAAGCGTTTGTTGTGTCCAACACCTGGCTGTCAGTGCCCTTGCATACATAGGAATCCCATAGCAGGCTTTTTATAGCTTCAAAATTTGGTGTCTCCACCCCTTTAACTAGATCCTTGTTTTCGTGCCTGCATTTGTCCCCGGTCCCTAAATAAACTACCCCTAGCCATGTCCTTTTGCCAGCAATTGTACCTGATACCCAGACATGTTCTTTGCAAGTTGATTTTATTCTTTGCCAATTTGTTCCTTGATGTATCAGCATACCTACTCCTCCTCCCTTCTTCTCCGTTGTTGTTCTGTTGCACCCTTCCCAGACATAGCCATCGATGAAAGGTGGATCTTCTAGATCCCTGAGATGTGTCTCGCATAGAGCGTACACACCTACTGCTTCGTCCTTTAGCTGCTGTTCTATTTCTAGCCATTTCGCTCTCTTTCTACCCCCTTGCATGTTTATGTAACTGATCCTGGCGTTAAATTTCTTTTTCGTAGTTTTCTTTCTGGGCCTTAGTGGCCATTTTGTTGGGATCAGCCGCCATTGTTACATTTACATCGCTTCTACCTACACCTACGCCCTGAGCCACCGTGGACCCCCTAAAAAAAGCTACCGCTCGGCCTCCCAGGCGCCTGCCTATCTCTTCTCCTACCCTTCCACTGAAATGGATGCCATCTCGTCCAAAGTCTCTGCCCGAACCTGCCCTGTGCACTTCCTTGTTTATTTCTACCACCTCAAAGCCTTTCTCGAGGCCTAACTGCCTTATCTCGCGATTAAGATTCACAACGTCTTTAGCAACCTCTGCATTCCTTCCTTGTACCTCCGGCACTGTACACACCACGATCTGCGCTTGCTGTGCTATCGCCCTTATACCGTCAACTCCCTCAGCTAATGTTATCCCTACTTGTGCGGCGTTACCATTCAGGACATCATTTGGCCCCGCCGCTACCACTACCAAGTTACGCCTTGCAGCCTTCTCGGAAAGTTCACTTTTAGTCGCTCTCAGGACATCGTCCATTGTCTTTCCTGGAAACACCCCGACTGCTACCCGCCTATCACCCTTCACCCGGTCCAGAATAGCTCTTTTGCAGCGCCCCATGTTTGAGTCACCAGCGATAAGCACTAGGGTACTCTGCCACTCCCTCCTAACTTCCGGATCTCGCTGCCTCTTATCAGCGACTGTGCCCTCACTTCCTGGAAATAGCTCGGGCCCCTTCTCAGTACCGCCTCTCGAATTCCCAGCTGCCACCTGTGCATAGCTGTTCCTGCCTGAACATGTCTGACCTACTGGCCCCTCGCTGTCCATGCCAGTGCAAGCCCCATCCACGTGGCTGGCGCTGGAATGCCCGCCATTGTGGCTTCCAATGGCGGTGTCAGCCGTTTTTGACTCGATCTGAGATAGCTGTACTTGAAGCTTACGCTTCTCTGCCCTATCTATCTGTAACTCTGTTTCTAGAGCATCCATCCTTAGCACTAGTTCGCTGTTCGCCTGATCAGCCCTGTCCAGGCGTGCACCTAATACGCAGAATTTGCACATAAAATCTGCGCCTTCGGCCTCCTCCACTGAATCGAACCGCGTTTCTTTTAAATTCACCGATTCCTCACACTCCATACATCTAACCTTCAGTAGCTTAACCATCGTAGCAACACTCGATTATTGCTTGCACCAAATGCCCAGATATCTACACGCTCAAGACGAAAACACTTGAAAACACGTGCAAAATTAAAATAAAAGTCTGGCTACCGCAAATGCCGATCAATCACTTGGAAAAAAAATAGCTATCTCTCTAAAAGTTAACGCACAAAAAAAAAAAAAACACTGAGACAACTGTCGGCCAAATAGTCCCGGCCGAAATTAGGTCACTGACCTAAATTCTATTCCTTAACCTGCACTTCCCCTAACAGCCTAAAAAACTAAACGCACTTTTAAAACTATTAAAGGAAAGTACTCATCTATTTTACGCAGCCGCTCTCGCAGTCTGTCCGGTCCCGGTCTCCACGCGTGATCCGAAGAGCACCAAAAACGCACGTCCGCACAGCACGGCTGTCAACTGTCAACTCCTGCGACCTCAGCGCCCGGAACAATGCACGGCCTCTGTGCGAACTCTACTGCGCGTAAAACCACGCAGCTGCGCACAGTGTGCTGGTGAATAACATGATGGATGGATAGGAGCGCCCCCTTTGAAACGGGGAGGTGACAACCGCCACCATGCTCAGCCGTTCTTTTTTTTTGTATTTTTCTTTTTTTCTTTTCTTTTTTTATTATTTTTGTAAAGTGGTTTGGTGACGTCACGTGCCGTGACGTCATTTGGACATTAGGGCGCGAGCGGCGCGAACTTGATTACTTTTGTATTTTGTAAGTAGTGTACAAAGCTCTCCCCTGCCCTTTCTTGCTGTCGCTCCCCTCTATACTTCTCCTCACTATCCTCTCCCTTTCCCTTTCGTTTCCGCCGGCTGCAGCTCGGGTGCTTAAGATATTAGATAGCAATTGCCGCGGCCGGCAACACTCTTTTGCTTCACTTTTTTATTTTTTAAATAAACCACTACCACCACCACCAATATGCTACGCATAAAAATTCTTGCCATCCTCTCGGGTGTGTATGGTGCACCTGTGTTATGCACTCGGCTTCTCATAATAGCGGCCAAACTCAACGTCCACGAAGGTCAAGAGGGTCATGAACTCGTGGCTATTCGAAACGTTCTGGATATTTTCTCCTTATCGGATCACTCTTACAATAGACAGTGCGCAGGGCGCGAATTGAAGCGCCGTCACAAAGGTCAATTCAGATACTCCATGGACAATCATAGCTATGTCAAGGGAGAAAACCTGCCAAAAAAGATGGAAACACAAGAAGAGAACGACGCAGGACAACGGCATCATAGCTAGTGCATCGTCAGTCAGTCCCATCGTCACAAAAAAAAAATATGATAGATAATCAATGCGAGTGATGCGGCAGAGTATACGTTAGCATGTGGCACATCGTGTACATGTGCTCTCTACGCGCCCTGCATTCTCTCCCCTCCACTTACCGCGCCCTATCGCACTGCCGACTATCGTAATCGTCTGTCATTATTTTTGCCCCCTTTACTGGGCAATGCAAGGTATTACTAACTAACTAACTTACTAACTAAATTGGCATCTGATATTTTTCTGTGCTGCAGCGAAATAACAATCGGGCGATAAATTAGGGAGTGCAGTTCGTTAGATTGAGAGATAGATGGCCCCGTAAGACGCGATCGTGAGGTGCCTATCGCTGTTTCTTCCCCATTTTCAAACGAGGGGTGGTTGGGAGCTTAGCATTCCAATGTGAAATCTCTTGGGCAGTGGCGCCCATACTCCCCGCAGGTGCTCGCCGTGACGTCGATGACGAACTTCGAATGGTTGACGCTGAAACGGCACGGCGTGCTCTACGATTTCCCGCGGTGGGCTCAGTACATGGGCATTATCGTGGCCGGCGTCGGACTGGCCATCATCCGCGCGGTTGCCCTCAAGGAGCTGTGGGCTGCGAAATGGGTGAGGAGGGGTTACTATGTCCTCCAGCCAAGGCGACTGCGTGAGCGTAGGAGTGGGTGCTGTGTATGTGTGTGCGCGATCCTCTCTTCGTCACAAAGCACAGAGATCATTGCACATGAAAGACGAGCGGCAGTTAGAGCGGTATTAAAGCGTTATATTAAAGACCTGCTAACCCTACAGAGGTCCGTATGCTCCTCGGGAGTCGACTGAAGGTTCCACGAATTAGTAGGCTCCGGTGAAGAGCATATGGACCCTTCTATGTTTGCAGCTAATGCTGAGTGCAACTTGGGAACTGTGCGTTTGGCCAACAGCGAGGAGAGAAGATCTGTTCTTCAAAGCAGAGATGTGCGTGCAATATGAGCACAGCTCCTCGCATTTCGATCCTTTCTGACTCGACTCCAATTTAACTCGGTTGTACGCCATGAACCTCGTGATAGAGTAATGGAGCTTCCCCAATGAATGGATAAGCGGTCCGGCGACTGCGTGTGTACATATGAGAAATACTGCATGGTATGATCGAAATGTAACTAATACTACCGTGGGACTAAGAAAAACAATCGGGAAAAAAGGTGTCCCTGTGCTTAATGCAATATGAAGTAGAAAAATAACAAATAATAAAATAATTTTGTATAGCAGAAAATAAGCAAATACAAGCGCAAAATTATTTGTGCCGTTAGATCCGAAGCCATTGGAACGCCTGTTAAGGAGAGTTATTGTATTACGAAGGTAAGTAATTTTTTTTTTCTTGAGATGGCTTAGTTGATGAAAATCACGCGATATAATAAGCATGATGAGGAGGCCGGACTTCGGTATTTTCGTTCCTGGTGGGCAGGTGAAGAATTTCAAAAAGATGGAGGGAAAATGACAGTTGAGAATCTCGGGTGTTGCCTCCGTCTCTTGAGGCATTGGGGACATATGACTGGAGGCTAATCCTTTAATGATCCTGCGAGATTGATTTCGTTGCTCTGCGTATCGCTACATTCGTAGTTATGGTTGCTGACGCGGCGTTCTGTCGCAGGACTTTTGGAAGGCGATCAGTCCCCGCGAAGACTGGGGCCCCAAGGGCTACGAAGACCGACGACGCTACCGGCTCTTCATGGTTGAGAAGGGCTACATGAAGGCCGAGGACGCCGAGAGGCTGAACGAGAGCGAGAGGCCCCAGCGAGAGCTCAAGCTCAAGGCCATCGAGGACGCCAAGGAGGCAGCTGCGAACAAGGGGGATAAGCCGGAGCAAGAGGCGGCTGCCGGCGAGGGCAAGCAGGAGCCGAAAGCGGAGGCCAAGGATGAGCCCAAGGCCGAGCCCAAGGCCGAGCCACCGAAGCCTGAGGCACCAAAGCCCGAGCCCCAAAAAGGCTGAGATTTGCACGTCGATGTGAAAAGGCTGGTTGCTCGCAAACTGACTGAGTGTCGGGGAATAAAGCGGCACGAGTCGTAGAGCCGTTTTGTTTCACCAGGGTACCGAATCGTGTGCGGGGCCTACAGTATCTTGGCGGGTCCCATGCAGCTTCTTTTGTAGATTTATATTTGCAATGCTTAGAAAGTTCTCGTGTCTGGCGTATCATTGAGAGCATGGTAGGCTGTCCACGCTTGTGTAAAATAAAAGAAAGAGGAGTACTACATTCCGATATATGCCTAAAAATGATGCAAACGTAGATGTAGACAGTGGCATTGGACGGAGTGCTCGCGCACGACCCGCAGACCATTAAAATCCATATCCCTGCAGGGAACACTCGTCACTGTTGTGTATTCAACACTGTCGATCGCCTTTTGGCAGTCTCAGCAACAGTGTTTGCACTGTGTGACAGGCGCTAGGCACAACCGCGTGTAAACACAACGATAGCAGATAGGATAGGATAGGATAACTTTATTTGGCTCTAGCACAAGTGTTCTTTTATGCGGTCAGATGAGTCCATCCGCAACGGTCGGTTGCCCCTATTGCAGGGCTCCGCTGGATGCTGCCGTCAGCTGAGCTCGCCGTATCAAACCGATCTGGTCATCGTGGCAGTCGCTGGAGAGCAGACCTTCCCATTGCTCCACACTTGGGCGTTGTGTAACTGAGACGATGTCGACCTTTTGACATGCCCATGTGATGTGATACAGTGTAGATTTTTCATGGCACCACGGGCAATTGTGTGCGTAAAGTGTGGGGGGAATTTTACTTAGTGTGTTTAGATTTGTTTATGACCCCGTTTGAAGTTGTCTCCATGTGACAGCCTCTTCTTTGTTTAAAGATTTGTGCGGTGGTGGGTACCGCATCCTGCTGCCTTTGTAGTTGTTGAGTATGGCCGAGTATTCCTGAGGTACTGGCAGGGATTCCTCAAGGTCGTTGACGTTGGATGCTCGGTAGTTAGTACATCCTCGAGCTATCCTGTCCGCCTCTTGGTTTCCTGCCACCCCCGTGTGCTCAGGTACCCAGACGATCTTATGTTTGATCGGCTTGTGTGGTTTTGCATGTGTTTGTTGCGTCTTGCAGTCTACAGAGCGGAGTATGCGGACCGCTCTGTGACCGACTCTACCGCAAAGGTAGTTGCGGCAGGCTGCTTGTGAATCAGTAAGAATCGTCAGTGACCGCCCAGTCCGATAGCCCTCCGCTGCCGCTAGAGCGACGGCCGCTTCTTCAGCCTCAGCTATCGTGCAGTCTTGCAGTGAGACGCTGGTAATCTCGTGTAATTCCGAGTTGACTACAGTGTCCACTGCGTTGTTGGTGCCTTGTCTCCTTGTCATGGCATATGTGGCAGCGTCCACATACACTGTTGTATTCTGGGATGCGTGTGTTTTCTGTAAGCGATCGGCCCTTGCCTCTCTTCGGTCTCTGTGGAGGTTAGGGTCCATGTTTCTTGGTATTGGTGCCACCCTGAGCATGCTGCGCTACTCATCGGGGATCGTTTCAGTTCTCAATATTTCTCGAATTTGTTCGGTGTAGCCCAGTTTCTTTAAAAGGACTAACTCTGCCTGTGGGGGTCTGCTGTAGTCTGCGCATTTGGGCAACATGCTGCGCTTCCCGTAATTCCTCGAACGTGTTGTGCAGTCCCAAGGCTAAGAGCTTTTCAGTTGAGGTGTTATGGGGTAGTCGAAGCGCGGTTTTATACGCTTTGCGTAAAATCGCGTCCGCCTGTTGTATTTCACTTCTGATATGATTGTAGAACAATCGAGATAGTGAACAGAAGCCAAGTATACGATACATTAATACTCGAGCAGAATGAGAGGAAACTTAAAACAACAAAGACTCGAATAATTAAAAAACTGATGCCCCGAACCTACTGGCAGACACTGAGAGCAGAGAAAAACGGCTCAGGGGACAGTAAACTGTTGCACATGTGAAGCATGATTATTCACGGTGCTTGATGACATCTACAATCTTTTTGCCCAGATTGAAGCGGGACATCCCGTCAGTGACAAAAGAGGAATTAAGGAAAACTTTAGGAGCAATGCAAAGGGGGGAAGGCAGCTGGTGAGGATCAGATAACAACCGATCTGTTGAAAGACGGAGGGAAGATTGTGCTAAAAGAACTAGCCACCCCCCTGCTTTGTATAGACTTCCTTACCCCCGCGACGTCACGAAGATGTGGTGGCGCTGATGTCAGTAGCGACTTTCGCGCGGTAGGCAAACCAGGTTTCGTCTGCCGTGCCTACCGCAGCTACCAGCGGCTGCCTGCGCACTGCAGAAGCATCATGTACTGACCAGCTGCGTCACTGTCGCATCCGCAGTTAGATCAGCCCTAATAGGTTTCTTGCAAATCAATACCGCATTAGGAAGTCTGGGCCGCGGTAGTAAAAGCGCGAAGTCTGGGTGCCGACCGGCGCTGCCAGTCAATGTACTTCATAGCAGGGAAATTGCCGAGCTCATTCACGTGAACAACAGCATGGTCCGCTTAAAATAGAGCTAGGAAAAAAAAAAGCATATATATAAATGCGCACGTATTTATCCCCCTGAGCTGGTGTGCACGGGCGCCGGCAGGGTCACTCACCACCAATGAGTGCGTTATTCTCTCGATAGTATAGCATATTTTAAGGTGTGTTGATGTTATACGAACGTATAATAGCGCGTTTTAGGGCATTTAATATATAATTGAAACTATTTCTCAACATGATCGACGTAATTATGTGATTCTAGTAGAAAGAAGTCTGATAAGTTATGGCAGACCTTGCGCTGTCGTGTTCGCGCACGTAGCGGTCACGTTCGCGGTAAGAACAGCGTACTTTAATTGTGCTACAAGCCATTAGCTTTTCATTGCATCGTGCCTGTGTCATAAGCTGCTTCATGAAGTAGTACATGACCGTGAAGCCTGTTTGGAAAGAAGCAACTGCAGGCGGGCTATTAACTGAGGCACGTAGCGAGATTGACACGGGATGAGGCAATGAAAAGTGTTTTCTTTAGTGATGCATGAGATATGTAACCAAATTTAGTGCAACTATGAAATTGCTCGGCTAATTGCAGTAATGCATTTTATTGCCAGCTATACCTGGTACAGTTCTTGGGTAATTATGATTAACACCTTCGTCATGTCTCCCCGGGTCTTGAATAATTAAGTAGAAAGTGCGGAATTTTTTTATGTTTGCATGCATGTTCCCAAAGCCGTGTTCTCTGTGATGCCGGTATCACTTCTTTTTACTTCAGATTCTCAGTACTTATGCATGCATAGCCACATGAAAACTTTTCTTATAAATATAACTAACATACTACTGCTCCTTTAGGAAAAAAATTGAGAGATTTATTGCATTCCTAAACGTCTCTGGAATCGTTCGCGACAAATAGAATCATTCTGTTTCCATTCGGTACAAATTTACAAAGGGGCGAGTCATGTCAATCGCAGAAAATGTGGTAGATAACAAAACAAACCTTTTAGTTTATTTCCTCGTTTATGGCTTCTTCGCTTTCACTTTGGTCAAAGAAATACGGCAGTTAAATCAACGAAACCTCTGATCCCTCTTCTTCGTATTGATGCTACCACTGTGGTGCTCCGTCGTCGGAAACCCGCAAAATTCGCGACGTGCCAGGACCATCAGAAACCATATTACGTCAATTTTTTACAACTACAGATCTAAAAAGTGTAATTTTATGAATTTCTACAAAATATTTTGCTATAGTTGTTCGTCACTAATCAGAAGACCCAGGACTAGGAAAGCATATAATTTCAGGAATCCAAACTTTTCCCCAGATCGACCAGTTTAAGAAGGGGAGAAGTCGGCCTGGCTGGTTCCTGATTTGACGGCTATAAACAGCGGTTACGCGAGACATATGAGATCGGGACACGATCGACACTGTCCCCACTCTTCGCACTGGGCGACACGTGTGTAAACAGATGGTGAGCGCACGTCGGCTCTGCCAAAAAAACGCCAGTGCTTCCCTCACTACTGTCCCGAGGTAAAATCATCCTGGCTAGTGCAGAGTGCCAAAAACTTATTATTTTATTCAATGCCTAGGGTAGAAACCAACGGCAGAAACGCTTTCTAGGGATAATACAATACACTGTGGTGAAATACGCCGTACGTGGCCAACGCGAGCCCGTGTACTTGGAGGAAAACTTAGTTGACAGCATCAACCATTGTTCTGGTTCTCAGAAACTGAAAACGCGCCCACTAGCAACTGCAGCGCCACCTCGCTTGTTTGCAAACATGGAGGAGGTCTTATCACGTGGTTTAGAGTCGAGTGAGGTCGGACGATTGTGTTACTTCTAGCATCCGGTCTGCGGCAGTGGCAGTGTTCGTGTCCAATAAAGATATCTTCCAACCCACAGAAGGCACTCTCGGAATATTTTTCCATATAGGAAGGGGGGAAGAAGCCACCTAATCTGCATGAGACGGAAGTCGCTGAAAAGACAAGATAGAGTCACCGAAAAAGGGTTTCAGTGAATCCAAAAGAATACAAAGGAGGCCAACTCCCTGATCTTCCTTGGCCTTAACTACTCTTGCGGGCAGAGTGGGAAGTGAAAACAATCTTTGAACAAGGGTTTTTCGTAGAAAATTTTCTCTCAGTGATTCAGCTTCCCTGAAATTTTGAAAGTTCGCTGTTCTTTCAATACAATGGGCGCGCAGGGGACGTCCCCTCAGTGCCTTCTTGGTGGCCCCTAGAGTAGGGTGCCTCGATGCGCGCACGCCTCAAGGCACCCTACCCTAGAGGGTTGCGTACTGGAAAAAGAAGGCTTTTTGGTAGGAAATTTTTCCCAGTTAGTCAGCTTTCGTGGAACTTTGAAACTTCTTGAATAAACAGCGCGAACGACGACAAGCACAACAGCAGAGGCAACGGACGACACAGCGCTTTCCAGAGAACTTTGAAAGTTCTCAATACAATACAATACAATAGGTTCAATACAATAGGCTTGCGGGGGACGTCTCAATGCCTTCTAGGAGGGAACCACAGGCGACCCAACCCTTCTTGGTGGCCACTAGAGGGGTGCCTACTGGAAAAAGATTCACTGATGTCAAATCCCCTCAAACATGAATGCCAGAACAACACTGCAAAATGAATCCTACATTTTAACACGCTCTTTTTCTTTACTGCATTTTCAACACCCCACTGGTTGAACACGGGCCGCCAGCTTGTATCATACACGTGCAGTTCCTTTTTTTAATATCGAGATTTATTGCCTCAGAGAATCAATGGTCGAAAGTGTGATGAAGGCTGCAGTAATGTTAAAGTAATGAGAATAGGTTAGCTGATTTTGTGAAGTCCAGTAGCGAGCGATGGAATGGTCCCTGCTTCCAGGCGATATATGAAGCAGGGTTGCACGAGGAAAGACCCGCTGCCTTCAGGTGCCGGATCCTTGTAGGCTTGAGAGCAGCGCAGTGCCACAGTAAGTGGTGAATGTCGGCTTCAATGGCCTCGCCTTTACATAATGGCCACTCAGGCCGAGGAAAGAAATCTCGGTTCTGAGGCCCCCTCCGAGTGACGGCAGGTGTGAGGGCAACAACAACCCAGTTCCTCTCAAGCGCAACTCCTCTGCATGCAGATCGTTTTCGCGGAAGCGGATTGCACCTGCGGTGGGCAGAACACTGACCACGTGACTTGGTTTTCCACAAGTTTTCGGTGCAGAAGAGGAATGACACTTGCAGACTTGCGTGGTACAAGGTAAAGCTGGAAAGTTCCCAGAACTTAGGCACCTCATAGCACCAAGCGACACTTCCGGTTTTAACATGTGCAAACAACTTGCCAGCAAAACACCGCCCCTCAGCTCAAAGGAAAATCGTCACAGAGAGAGGCGAAGACGTTCAGGACAGCATAGTTAAATAGATTACATCATTTTAATTCACCGTAGCCGAAACGCCGGGAAGGGTGAGCTTGGGAAATGGGTCATTGACCCCGCCTTGAGTAGAAGAAAAAAACCTTGTGTCATGGAGCTATTTGACCGCTGATGCCCTCGAGCCCAAAAATTCTTCGTCGTTTCTCGCTTTACCGGTGCGCGGGCAGACAGGAACCATCGCCTATCAGGTCCAACATTCTCGGACGGAAACTTTGAATATTGGAAAAGTGTAATGTACTGGTGTAGAGATGTTGAAGGTCCTTTATTCCGATACGTAGCAAAATCTTTCCGATTGCTACATATCTTCCGATATGTGGCAAAATCGAGCAGTCAAGACTGCCATAGAAAACCAACGCAGAACGCTTTTGACGATAGCAAAACCGATAATAGCAACAAAAAATTCAAGCTTGCCGACGGAATATATGCGGGTATGGTGATTATTATAGTGAAACCTTATATATAGTGAAAAAAAAAATCCGCTCATAAACCCTTTCCCGTTCAAGAATGCTTTTGTTCAGAATTGTTCGGTACGCACGCAGGTCCGGCATTCAGCGAAAACATGTGGTCTGGTCCTCAAGCAACTCTGAGCCGGGCAGAAAGCGGATTAAGTCGCGCGGATATTGGTATTGCACAGCTCTTATGGCTGCAATATCCAGCATTGCTCTTAACTATTTCTGGAAGCAAGCCCAAGAGATTTACACTGGTCACTCCCTATCGCAAAAAATCTGTAGTTGGGGCTGGAGCACATAAGGGAAGCCTTTCTGGAAGAGGCCCATTTTTAATTTTGCTGTAGAACCATGCTGATAGCACGCGACATAAAAGAATAGGAAAGAGATAGGTGAGATCCCTCAGGCTTTAATCAACTCGTTGGCATGCACACTACATGTAGGGTAGTGCCCTACACAATATGTGCATGCTGACTATAGTCGATAAAACATTAAAAATTCAGCTGCTTTACCCCATTTAAGGAACCCCTTACCACCAATGGCGTCGGCAGATACTCATGACTCTGCTAGTGTGGAAAAGCAGGGTGCGGTAGATGAAAGGGGGCAATCCCTTCCCTCTATTAGGGTGGCCACCCTACCTCTATGGTCCAGGATAGGCCCCTGTCCCTCTTGTGGCGCCGCTGCCTGCTTTGTCGCACTAGAAGGGTCACGTAAATCCAGAGACACCATTCCTGGAAGGGGCCTTCGACAGGAAAAAGCCTCTGCGCTCTTGAGTGCTACTGGCCTATATGGGGAAAGTGTTTCCAGCCACTTTTTTTTCTTCCCTCCTTCTTTATCTTCTCTCATCGCTCCTCTTACTAGCTTTGAGTGGCAGTGGCAGTAGTTGACCGACATTCACATGAGTCACAAACCAAAAGCGTCACCTATCCCATACCTATCCCCTTTCCCTTTACTTAGCCCATTCAAATCTCTCTCTCTCATGCACACGTGACCTGGGCCACCTTGCCTTTAAAAATAGAGCCCGCAGTTTAAAGTCCGCAGTTTTCAAAGTGTTGGTGGTGTTGGTGTGCAGCGTTGGTTCGAACAGTGCATTCGGCGACGTCTGAACAGCCGGCGTGAGAGAAGTGCGGAGATTGAACCTGCAGTATGGCGAACTACGACGCATCCATTCCCAAGGTGAGTCGATCCAGCTGTTCCGATTTCTCCGCCTAGAAATCATCGTTATATCTGGCGCATCCACTTGTTGAAGTGTCTTTAGCGCTGCTGTTCTCACAATATTGTGCATGTTTGCCTGGTGTTGGAGGTCTGCTCAGATATTTCCCAGATTTTATTCAATAGCTGTTTTGAATAATGGAGGAAATCCCTCTTCCCACGTGATGGATTACACGTGGACGGTGCAGTTTTTAGATAACGGAAGTGCAGTATTAGGCGGATTTCATCTCGCGAGCGACAATTACAGTGATTGATCGGCACACATATAAAATCATTGACACTTCTCGCATCCGGTACCTTGATCTCGATTGAATGAGAATACAGGTCGATCCTATACGGCGACCAGTTTTCTAAAGCAGCAATTACATCACTTCCGGAGATTGTCTCGTCATCAGTCTGACTACGACACTGCAGCAAAAAAGCCTCTCCCATGTCTCTCCTTGTTCTTTGACCCTGTCCCTTGCCAGCTGCAGCCCCCGTATCCCCGGAAACCTCTGATTCCCATCCGCGCACCTGACTTTCTGGCGCCCCCTGCTTCGCTTGCCTTCTCTTGGAATCCACTCCGCTACCCTTAAGGACCAGCGTTTATCTTGCCTTCGCATTACATGCCCTCCCCAAGCAAATTTCTTCCTCCGTCTCGTGTCCGGTTCATCCTGCCACGGCCGCTCGACGGCTCTGCATTGTACATAGGCCGTTCTCTTTCGGGTTTTATTTTTTCCGGAATGCGAGGCGTAAAGACAGGGTGTTGTTTTCCGAGCTCTAAATCAGGATAAATATCGGGTTATTGCGAATAAATTTCCACAGGCAGTACCAGTTCCTTTTGCAAATACATTTTCGCGTACGTTACCAATCTCCCACTGAGCACTCCCGCATGTGAGTAAAATGGACCTGCCTTTAGGTATGCAGTGCGAAAACATTCTGGATTTCGGCAGCGATTTCAAACGTGCCGGTTCTTTGGTTCAGGTAGTCCTTAATCGTGGGTAGCGCTTACTTCAGTGACTCGTGTAAGGCGTCTGATCGGCAGCCTTAGTCTGGCTCCCCGCTTCTAAACTGCCGTCTTCGAATTTATCCTGAAATTCGCACTCCTCACAAAAGCATTCAAAGAGGTTTAAGATCCCCAGTTCCCCGTAGAGAGCAGTCTTGAATAAGCACTCAGTGTTCAAATAATTTTTGTGGCGTCTTCAGATTTGTGAATTATACAACCACCATCGTCTACAAGTCCCGTTTTCGGGCATATGTCTGGTTTAAACCAGTTTTTAGAAAATGTGTTTTGGGCGCAAGTATCGGCTAGGATACGGGTTTTGGAAGCAGGTTTAGAGGCGCCCCTCTTCCTCCCTGTGGTGATATACAATATCGCCTCAACTGGATATCAAAGCAGACTGCGCTAGGACGGGGTCGGCTGGACCGCTGCTTGAGACTTGATGCGGTACGTGTACGAGACATGGCCGTGCTTTAATTTACTGGTTTCTAGTAATTTGTAATTGTAATGCATTACTTTCGGCCAGCAATTCCACAGCACAAGTACTTAATTACTCTCGAAATTACTTTAATTGGAAATGCACCACTGCGGATTCTTGTATGTTTGCTTTCGACCCTCGTCTTCCTGGCCGGGTTCATTGGAAGGGGGAACAAAAGCGGGGGTTTACGCGGCTGCGACAGAGTCGCATCGAGACCGGTTTTCCTCGCGTCGACGTCATGTATATGGCTCGCTTCGCTACTGTCTAGTGGCTGCGTCACCTGGGGGCGGATGGAGTCCCGACTGCTCCTTCCAGAAACGTGTTTCAACCCGAAAGCGCTTCGCACGGAAGCGAGGGGAGACTCGGAGCATTGTGGTTGCGCTGGACAAAGGTAGACGCACATGTAAGCTCGTGGTGGCGTTTCCGAGAACGCAGAAGTCCGAAGCAGACGAGCCGATTTGCTACGCTTCCTCCCCGCTTTCCTAGTGCTTCGGTTATGTAACTAACTTCCCGGAACTAGTCGCGCGACGTTTGTGACTCAACAGTGAGAAGGCAAGTTCACACTGGCGAGTCGCAAACGTCGCGCGACCGATTTCGGTCAATTAGTGACGGTTTCCAAAGCACTTGTAAAGTGGGGAAGGAGAGTAAAAAATCGATTTAAGCCTGTCGCGCGACTTCCGCGACTCGCCAGTGTGAACCCACCTTGAATCCGCCTTAACTCTCAGCTGCGACACAAGGCGCCGCTACCATCGCGAAAGCTTCGATGCGCGAAACAGTGCCTTACTGCAGGCCCCTGTTGCTTTCCCGGAAAAGAATGCGGTGCAGGCAATCCACCAATCTACTCTCGCACTCGCATCTTTTGTCGGCAGAGCATGCGGTGTAAAACGCACACTGTGAACGACGCCTGATTAGAATTCCTGAAATTTCGCTAGTATGGAAGCAAAGGGAGCAAGCCAACCAAAGGCTGCATCAACAGCTAACCACGCGTAGTTAGGAACACATTTATTTTAGCATGCAGATGTCCAGGGAGCGTAAAGCCCAGAAATAACCCCAACGCCAAGCCGTCTGAACAGCAGCCAGCAAAAGTTTTCAGTTGCCCAATTTAGCTACAAGTAGTCTAGTTTGACGACATAATGCCCCTTGGAGCATTGCAGAGAGGTCTTCTGGAATAGACCTCTCCCAAGTGGATACAACGTGACGTAACAGGAGCGCTTACGATGAGCGAAACCACCCACTTTCGCTTTTGTCTGCTTTTTGCTTGTGACTTCCGCTTCCCCGCCGACTTTTTTCTGCCGGCTGGTGACGCCTTGCTACTCATCGCAGCCATTATTCTTGACATTATGGCCATAACTAGAGATATTTAGCGTAGCGGAGACGTGCTAGTGTAGAAGTATACCGGCTCGCTGACACAGCAGACCGTTTGTGGCATTATCGGAGAAAGAGCTCGACTTCATGGCATGACGGCGTGTGGCATTTTGTTATGTTTCTTCTTTCTATCTACTGCATCAGTAGTGTATACATGCTCCTGATCTGCATTAAATCCGCTCTGTTGATAGTTAGCGCTTGTCCCGTCGTGTCCTTGGCTTGAGTTGTTCCCGCGCTATGATTACTGCGTTAGAATTAATGTGTTCCCCTTGCAGTTATGAGCGGGTTACCTCGCAGGAATCTCTTAAAATTTTCTGCTGAACAAGTCAGACCTTCTTTTCAATATCCTCCCTTCACTGCTCCGCAGCCGGAACAATAAACAACCCACTCCCCTTGCAACGGTGGCAAATGCCGGTGTCCCTCCTTGTTCCCTGAATCCGAAACGTGTCAGAGCATTTGTACGACCCCCCCCCCCCCCCCCCTCCCCCCCGCCTAGCACAAAGGAAATTGCACTGGGTTGCCCTCATTTCTGCTTCAGCAGAGTGGTTGTTCAGAATGGCGACACCCTTTCCTCCAAAAGGGCACATTTCCGATGTCCACTTTGCAGCGCAACTGCTCTGCAATATCTCTAAAGCTGAATTACAGGAAGGTTTCTTGCAAACAAAAACCTTCGCTCGCAGGACGCGTTTTCATTTCCTGCCCTGCTGACTGAAGGGGTTAGCGTGAGGGGAGATAATTAAGTCACTCCCCCTCCACTGTATTCTTTTTCGAAAAGGTGAGGGGGGGCTGGACCCTAATTGAGCTACCGCAGTCACCACAAGCTTTCCAGAGAGTGTAAAGGGCAGTTGTCGAAAGGTTACAATGATGCATTTTCTTGGCGAGCACTTGTCTCGATAAGCTCCTCGCGTTCGCACCGCTGCATGCTCTGTTGCGTCCTTGCAACAAATTTCCAGTCGTACAAATAAACGGGCATCTCCCCCCTTCCTTCTCGATCAAGAATGCGAGATCACCGTGTGTGAACGAGGGTTTTCGGTTTCAAAAATTGTATACTGCAAGTTGTCAGTTGCATTGATTTTCTTAAGGAATTTCCGTGTAATTTCATTACACATGGGCGGTTTTGAGACAGTAATTACTAATGTAATTTAACTGCTTTTCAAAAGTAGTCTTGCCATGTACGCAGTGGCGTGTCTCGTTTCACGAGATGCGCTATAATTACGGTGCCCACTGTCGTATTCATGCAAACGCGGTTTATGGAGACTCCATCATCCCAAGTTGTGCGTCTTTGGATATTCTGGGAACTTGAGGCACGGCGTCACTGTTAACCGCCTTATACCTGAGATGTCCTTGCAGTTGCGTGGTAGGAGGTGCAAGGGAAAGTTCTGCGATTGTGGTTTAGGGCTTCTTTGAAAGACACTTACTGCATGCCTCCTTGACTCCAGAGAAATTTTGTGACCGGCCGCTTGGAAGAAAATTTTGCCATTCTTACTGCGTGGAATTCCCTCCATGCGGTGCAACGATCAGGCAAAGGGATCCCAGAGAATGTCGGAAAAGCGGGCGTTAACTACGCAAAATAGTTACATTTGGCAGGTAATGCTCCTCGCTGCTGGCATAGCCGAGAAACTTGGGGCCTTGTGAAGAGTCCTAAAGTTCGATCAACAAATGCAGCTTAATTCAACTGAGTTACACATTTTCTCTTGTGTGAAGCTGACATATTTTCAACCTAGGGACACATAGCTCTCAATCTACCTCGCCTGAATGTGACGGTGTATAATCCTTTACAATTCACACTCCTAAAAAATGTTATCAGCAAGGCATACATAAACTGCTCACTTGCTTGTGTCTTGCCTTCATTATGTCCTGTGTATCCTTTCTTCAATTTGCCGTTTGTAAACTGTACCAGATGAACATGATTAGAACCTTTTGGGGGTAGCTTACTCAAGTAATCAATGTGCGTATGTAAATCTTTGATCGTATGAGCATTCATCTTTAGCCCTGCGTCTTTTTCTGGAACGCAACAAAGCTGGTGAGCTAAACATGGGTCATTGATAATTCAACGACTGATGATTGTAGTTTGTGTTTCAGGCAGTGTCTTTTATTTTCCCTTCCTTGCAGGGCAAATGGCCGATCCGACCCAATTTCATGAAGTCACAACCGTTTCTGGAACCCTCGATGCGGGCGTGCTGCGTTGACTGGATGATATTCATCCACGAACTCGTCGGATTATTGCCAGAGACGCTCTTTCTGGCGGTCGTATTCATGGATATCTTCTTACAGGTTGGCACGACTCCTACTTTTACCTTTGAATATCGTTATTCCAAAGCTGCGCCCAATGCGACACCTCTTTCTATTAATATTCAAGGAGTTCGAGCATATCTAACCTACTTAATACTAAGTGACTAGCACACTGCAGGAACATACAGGGTTTTGTACCAACTCTGTCACGGTCATTTGAGCATAACAAAAGAAGCATACTCTCAGGAGCCGTTCGGCCACCCTTCGAGAATTAACAATGCTCATAAGTCTTCTTGTCCCCACCACATCTTTTTAGGTGACATACACTGCCATCTATTGTTGTGCATCGCAACTCGGTCGGGGCTTTCATAGAACATGTTAAGTCATGAATGGACATCATTATCACTGACGCCCATGTGATGATGAACTATTTGTTTCTATTTATTTGTGCCTAAACTTGTTCTTCTTGTTCGGTTCACTATTTTAATTACTCTGCGTTTTTATACCCTGCTGAGTAGGCCCGGGAAAGGCCTGCAGTATTGGTAAATGAATTAATGAGACGCTATAATTAACGCGAACAAACTCAAGTTACCATGTAAGAGTTGCTCAGTCAACATTGTGCGATTGTACCAGTTGCTCTTACTGACAGCATTCAGTAAGAGCTGCGATTGCAGCGGCCGGGGTATTTTAATCGTTCTTATTGCAGTAGTTTATCCATCTCGAGCTTAACCGCGAAGTAAGTTTGTCGCCAATATGCAAGGTGCCACTTTTACCAGTACTGACAGCGCTCAATGTGAGCTGCATTTGCAGTGGCCGAGGTATTTTAGTCGCCCTCGTGGCGCTATAGTCGGGTACAACTCAAGAACGAAGCGGAAAGAACGCCTTCCAGCCAAAGGCGTCGACCCATTTTCGGGACGCCGGGGTTAATCCGATTAAGCCGCGGTTATTGCATATTCATCTTCTGCATCCTGCACGGGGATCGGTCAAGAAGGAGGAATCGGCCGACGCCATTGCCTGGAGGGGCCACTTTTGGGGGCATATCTACCGCTTCGTTCTCGAGTTGTAACCGACTATGGTTGAAATACAAAGCGAGCCTTTCATTATAAAAAGAAAACTTGAATAGTACACAACCTTGGCTTCTTCAATATCGTAGACCTCTTGTTAGGTCCCGCTTTTCCCGCCTTAGCATTGCCTATGCTCAAAGAATTATTAACGAGCCAAGTAGCAAATGCTTCAGGCCCGAAGGTGTGAATGATGTGAAGGAACTGTGACTTGTGCTGCGCAAATGTTTCGCCTTATTTCGACTGCGACGGTAGCATGTACCGTCTTTTGCAAAAGTTTACAATCCACCACGGCGTTCATTTCCGTGGCGCGGTGGGCTGTAAACTTCTGCAACAGACGGTACATGCGCCTTCAGCCTTCGCCGGAACCTGCGAATGAGGAGGGCTTCCTCGCGACCGTGCTCAGTGTCCGCCTTTCCTACATTTCAGGAGAGTCCACAGATGCCCCTTCGCAAGATCAACGCGCTCTGGGCATCTTCACTCTTGCTAGCGGCCAAGAATGAGAACAAGGAAAATGAATGGCGAAGTGAATTCATTAACACAGTACACGAGAGACGAGGCATCAAGGAGGAGGATATAATGGAAATGACGCAGGAAATTCTCCATGTGGTCAAGTGGTTTCAGGCATGTCGCCTGCCCGTCCCCAAGCTGCGTGGCAACTGCGAGAACGCTCAGGTTTGTTCATGTCTTGCTTGGGGCTGCGTTCTTGCCGTGATAGGGTCATTGGGGGATGATGCTGCCCGCATTGTCTTTGCGAAGACAGTGCCCTTGTGCCCTTGAATAGGCTCTCAATAATGTTGCGGCATGCCTAGGATGTTAAAGGACGCCGCTTCACACATATCCTGACTTATCAGCAGTTAAAATTTGAATTCCCGCGTTTTGACGCCTTTGTCTCTACTCGCGTAAGTTTTGCACACTGATGTGTCGCCGCTCTTTAGTCGGCCTCCCCCACTCGGCCCCTCCTACGGCTGCCGACGCGCACGGGAGTTCCCCGGGGGGCGGAGCTCCCCGCCGTGGCCATTGTAGCGGCGTGACGTCAGACAGAGTTGACGCGGCGGACCAATGATAGCCCTCCGCTGCTGACGTAACGAGCGCTGCATGTGGATTCGGGCAAAAGCTCGGCACCGCTGGCTTGAAAAATGTATCTTAACCACATGCGGCTGTCCGGTTGGACGGCGCCGCTGCTGTCCCCGACTACTACCGAACCTTCGATTCTGGAATCGAGAGGAATTCGGCCTGCGACCAATGTTCTCGCGACCTGCTCGAGAAGATTTAATCAGAGTAGCTACCCATCCTTAGGGGCGTTCGTGTGCGACGCTCGTTATAGGCCGAATTTGCGGTGCATACGCACTCTCTGAGGCGTTCTGGGTAGAGCAGTCTATAGGCAACACAAAGGATAGATTGATGGCCGCACACTTTTAGCAAACTTTTCTCTATAGACTATGAATAGACAAAAAGAAATATCTATGGAAGGCAATAGAATCTATAAGAAATAAGGACAAGGTTCTTAGGCACCAGTTTTATTTCCGAGGGAACTGTGCAATATTGTAAGGTATTGTTATGGAAATGCTGGACGTAATGGTCCACTCTTCCGGCATGTAGGAAAATCGCTTTCGTCAAGTGGTTAAGACCGCTACAGAAAACCAATGCAGAACGTTAAAAGTAAAAAAAAAGACAAGCCTGCTGAGGGAGAGATTTAGATATCTATTGATTGTTACAGCGAAATCGGACGCGACATGTGAAAAAAAAAACTGTATTCACCAAATATCGCCTGTTGAAAAGTGCGCCCGTCCAGAATTTCTGGGTATGTGTATTACCGGATTTACTCGCATAGTGAGTATTCCTGGCTACCATCTCTCATCTTCCCCTCTGCAGGCTAGCACAACAGAGGAACTGACAGCCATGTTCATTTTGGAGGTTTCCGTGATGAACCACGAGATGGCTTCGGTGGAACCATCACTGCTGGCTGGTGCAGCTGTGTACTTGATGCTGATGCTTAATGGAAGGCCAGAAAGTTGGTATGTAGCTGAGTTCCTTCTTTTTTCTCAGTAGCTCTAAAAGTTTACGGTGTTAAAGCTTTCTAAAGTTTCCCTGTGCAGGAGTTGTGTGGTGTACGTTCAGTTTTGTGCATTGTATGCGTTCAGAAAGATCAGCCAGTCTTCTCTGAACGCCATTTTTGAAATTCGACCCATCGCCTACATTGTAATTCTGCAAGAAAAAAACGAAACAAGGTGTTTGAGTACTTTCATATGGAAACCGCCGCGCGTGATGAGAAATGCGATTTTAATTAAAAGTCAATTTCAAATGTTTGCAGCTGTCCCACACGTAATAGGTAGCGAATCTGCCTGGTATGCTATATTGTAAGTCAACTGAAAATTCGGTGTTTACAAAAATATTTCAGCCAATAGAAAGATAATTCTGAATTTTTAAGTGAAGCAATCATTTTATATCACATTTCTGAACTTTCAGGTCATATTGACTAAACAACAAAAGCAAGAATTTCTAGTGTTCCGCACATTTTCCACTGTCGCATGAGATTTGTATCAACGGGATTCTGGGATACTGTGGCAATTATTCCTGCTCATAAACATATGTGACACAGATATGTCATTCCGTAAGTGCATCTTTTGTATGTGTCGAAAACGATTGGTATGCTATCTTCCTCACCAGAGAGTTGTTGTCGTCATCAGGATAGTTCCCAGGTATTCAGTGTTACATAAAATTTAAAGCTCCTTGCCGAGAGAGACGTCCTAGAGCTGCTTGTGAATCGCAGGTCTCACAAGCTCAGTTTGAAATAGTGGATGTGAGCGCCAAGCGCAATGCTTTTCCTTTGCAGTTGGGACCGCGAAATGAAGTTCCACTCCGGTCATTCAGCAGAGAGACTGTGGCCATTAGTGAGGCAGATGATCAGGATGACCTTGGACGCATGCGAAGATGCGCAATGGGTATGTATTGTATTTACCTTTTTTGAGCGTACAAATGTAAGGATGCATTGCTTATTGTTACTAAGGGTACAAGTCCGCTTCTCAGTCCCTACTGATTTGTATTATTATGCATAGAAATTTCTTATATGGTCCTTCGTAAGGATTCACTTGCAGGGCCAGTGATGGCGCTACGACACGGCAAGCAAGAAGTAAATTTACCGGAAGCGTACTTTTTTACTCGGTTAATTGCGACGTTGTCATTTATATGCTCATAATTGCTCGTATACACTTCTAAGACAACCCGCCGCGGTGCGTCAGTGGTTATGGTGTTCGGCTGATGAACCGACAGACGCGGGTTTTGGATGCCGGTACTGCGGTCAAATTTCTATAGAGACGAAATTATAGAGGCCCGTGTACTGTGCGATGTCAGTGCACGTTAAAACCCCAGGTGGTCGAAATTTCCGGAGCCCTTCATTACGGCGCCCCTGATAGCCTGGGTCGCTTTGGGGTGTTAGACCCCACTAAACCAAACAAAAAATTCCTAAAAAAACTCTGCATTCACTAGACGCGCCTTTATTCACCTGTAAAAGTGAAACCCTTGTCTTTCCTTGCCACCGTTTTAGTTGTGTTAAGACGCGTGTTTTAGTTGTGTAGTGTTTTGTTTCCAACGAAATTGATCGGCTGCTGGTTGATTATTTTGCAAGTAATGCATAAATGCGTGTAATAAATGTTAAAGAAAAAAGCTCTCGTCGCGCAGTGGAATCGTCGCCTTATCGCAGGCCCGGGTTTTATCCCCGTATATACCAATTTTCTTTCCTTATTTTTCTTCACTGACAGTTCGTACTTTTTTCAATTATGGATTGGTTTGTGGATTATGGTTTGGCTTGTTGAATGGCTATGGATTAGATTCTAGATTGGCTATGGAATGGTGAATGGGTGCCACATCCTGTCCACGCTACTCATACGCCATAAAAGGCTTTCACCTTAAAATTCCCGCATGTATCTGACTGCATGTGTTTGTAAATTGCGCCAGCATGGGACTAATATCTGACGTCGTTCTCTGTTGCAGGCTCCGTGCTACAAGTACAGGAAGCCTAAGTACGAACGTGTAAGCAGCCTCACGCAAGACCAGGCAGCAATCCTTTACAGGATGGCACGGATTCAAGGACAGCGCACCCCGTCCACTATGTCACGCACCTCGCCCGAACCCGCCACACTGCGTCGACTTTTTCCGTTGGAAGGCCCGCCGAATTGGATGTCCATGTCAACTGAGAGCGGCTGAGAACTTTGTACGGATAATGTCATATTGCATGCACAGTGCTTATAAGAACATGTTGAATGGGGGAGGTTTTTGACAGCGCACGAGGGAGCACTGTGGACGGCTAGATTAAATTCGATTGTTATCTAAATTTTTGTGATGTGTAATAATAAAAAAAGTGCATGCTATCAATTTCAGGAGCCCCCGTAGTGGGTCACATGTAAGAGTGAAATAAACATGGTGGATCATTTTCAGTAATTTGTGTTTGTGAAAAAACATTGAATTGACCATGATGATGATGATGTCGCGGTCACACCCTTTACAACAGGAGAACATCAGTTATCAGAGTCCGACCAAAAAAAAAAAAAAACCGGAAAAGCGAGCGCCACCTGTAGTGCAAAGAGGGAAGCTCCACCGGACCTTTCGGTTGGAAAGTTGTTCCCGAGCAGACGTGTGCAAGGCAGCGTTCAGCAGTTCTCGTGCGCTTGTTGTGTGTTTTTAGTGTTGTTTATTTGCCGGAAACGTGCGTTTGCTAACGAAAGAGGAGGAGAACCTCCCATCTGCGTTTTTAGAAAGCGAAGATTTTTCGCGTGGTAGCCTCAAATGTGTGGCAAAACCTCCACTCCACCACCTCCGCTGTTGGCCAGGCTCATCGCGGCTGGTCCTTCAAGGAGGAAGGCTACGTCAGAAACTTCATGAATCTTGAAGCAGCAACGATGAACTAGATTTCGTGAGAGTGGCGTGTGAATACCGGTGCTTATGTGAGAACGGCATGGTTCGTCGTTAGTAACAGCCTTCCTTGTCGTTGGTTTCTCGTCATTGGTACGCTTTCTTGATAGGGCTGCTAACTTGGTACAGCGCATTTTGCTGCTGGGCACACTTAACTGATTAGTAACCGACCCCCCTTATGTAATACCCCCCCAGGGGCCTTTAACGGTCAAATAAATGATGATGGTGATCCGTTGTACTATCTCAATAATGGCTCGTCCTGATACGGCAGAGCGTTGCTTTTTGCGTGCTGACGGACCGCAGGAGCGTTAGAATGACCGGATATACGCGAGGTTGCGCTCTGCCGTGCTCCCACTGTTCAGATTTGACATTGTTGCATTTATGGTGAGTGGTCATACTAGTATATATTCGGTATATACGCACGTGCGTCGATGGCAAAACTCTTCTAGAACCACCGAGCTGCGTGCACTTGGCAGCAAGCGCGAAATACAGCAGGAACATGCGTTTCGAGACGAGCTGGGCGGGAACCTGAGCTTTTCCTTGGTGAATGAAGTAATTCGTGCAGCCGTAGGCCAAGCAATGAGCTGGCATTTAAGGAGCTCACATCATTCGCCGCACTACAGCGACGGAATGCACGGCCAGCTGATGTTTTCCAACCAAAAATCGCCTTCGCAAAAATCGCGCAGAAACTAAACTTTTCCGCAAATGGCCCATTTCGACACCATATTCAGGAATGAGAAGTACGTGAGACTCCGCACTTCAGTACTGAAACTCAGCAACTGACACAAACATGCAACTCATGGAAGAGGTAAGTTTTGCAAGTGTAGAATAGACGTGATAGAGTGATCGATAATGCGAAGAAATTTTTAGAGAAAAATTTAGAGAAGTACAGCCTCCTCACTAATTCATGGCGCTGGGACACGATTCCTCAGACCCTCGTTGGAAGCATTTTACTTTTTCCCGGCCGTTTTATTGAATTTGCAGGGTTGCGAGAAGCATTGAACTCTTCTAGTAAGAATGTTTTTAGGTAAGCGGTGAACTGCTATGACTCCGCTCTCTGGCTTGCTCCATTCTGCGGAGCACTGCCCCACAAGCCCATTGTTGGGTTGGGGAGGCTCGTATGTGTACTATGTAATTTTTTCAAATAAATAATTTTTATTTATTTATTAAGGGCAGCAAGGTTTTCGCTATTGGATGGGAACTTTTTTCGAGGATTCATTAAATGTTCCCATTATAATTCCTTAACATCGATGTAATTGTGTGGCGGCGCGTTGTGGTCACCAAGCATCCATATACAAATTGTGCACTGCAAAGCGGCAGCCGACAAATAATTGATCTGACTTTTTTTTTTCAATAACAAAAAAAATGAATGGCGTACGATTAAGCTTCACCTTTAGTAGTGGAACGGGGCAGCGTGTTGTAGCGCTGCCAGGGTGTCAACACAAGCACGTAAACTGCATCAGACCAACTTGCGAAACAAACTCATCCCAATGCTTATGATATTTATCTGCACAACAGTGAAACTGCATGCATGTGCTTGCAAGAGCGTAAAAAAGCCATAATGAGGAATAGAGAAAATGCCAGCAAGTCATTTGAACCAATTTGCTGAAATCAGTAGAGTGAGCCACCCGGCCAGCCGTACCACCCTCCTCTGGCCGAAAGCAGATTCGGCCATTTCGAACCCAGTAGCTGAAGTAAATCTTTTCAAAACAGGTGCTGTTCTGTTCCCATGCACTGGTGAGGGAACAGAATAGCACCTGTTTTGTAATAAACGCAAATAAACGTCCTTGTCAATGAAACATCCGTCAGAGAGGTACAAACCATGACAACACTGGGGTTGTATTTATAAGCAAATGGAAAAAATAATGACACACTCACTAAACTAAAATGCCCGGTAGAAGCGACGGCGCGATTAATCCGCCGCATAGCTATAATCGAAAACAAGTGGTAAGGGAAAGAGATTTATGTCGACTGGTGCAGGCCTGTGCGCTAAGCAGGATACTCTATGCTGTCCCTTATTTGAAATTTACGAAAGCAGAAAAGGACAAGTTGGATAGCATGATACGGCAGGCCTACAAAGCCGCCTTAGGACTCCCACTAAATGCCTCAATCGAGAGGCTAATGAGGGTAGCAATACACACCACCTACAATGAACTGAAAGCCATTTAATGGCTCAAACGGCGAGATTAGCCAATTCCAGAACTGGCAGGAGTATTATAACCAGGCTTGGAACTGACCATCAACCTACGAACAAAGACGCTAAAGTAGAGAGAGAGAGAGAGACTCTTTAATGAAACACAGAGAATTTAGCCGGCATTTAAAAATCGCTGGCATGCTTCTCTGCGTAGGGAGGGTAATTCGGGAGATAAAGACAGAAGGAGAGCAGAGTGGAAGAGGTAAAAAAAAAAGCGAAGATAAAATGCGGCCATGAAATGGGTACTAAGGATGCAACGGCGAGTATTGATGTAACCCACGGAATGATGGAGTGCATAGTCCGGCAAATGGGCTGCCGAAGTTCACTGCATGAAGAATGCATGAAGGTAACGTGCAAGTGAATATAAAGCTTATCGAGATGCCCAATGTCTTTTTAAATGTGTGAATATAAAGTTCATTGCAAGTCTCTGATGCCTAAGGCAGGCTAAGAGACCTAAAACTTTGTCCATTGTTAGGGGCACTGAGCAGAGCTTCTGCATGCAATATTCATAGTACGCACGCTCGTTAGCATACGCAGGGCACTCAAACAAGATATGCTCCACAGTTTCTATCGCGGCACAGTTGTCACAGTGCGGAATGTTCATTTGTCTAAAACGGTATCGTAAGCCGTTTGTATATGCAGCATTCAGACGAAGTCGGTGATAAAGTGTTTCCAGATGTCGAGGAATTCTGGGTGAGAGTCTTGATCTAAGATGTGGGTCGACTGAGTGAATAAATTGGTACTGATGTGTCGGCAAACTCCAAAGCCGATACGTTTCTTCGGAAGCAAAACTTTTAGCCATCTGGAACGCATCAGATTTCGTGAAAAAAGTTCTAATGTATCTCCGATGTTGATGGCCCTTACGGGCCGCTTCATTTGCTTTTTCATTAGCCTGAATGCCACAGTGAGCAGGTACCCACTGATATGTTATGCAGTGGCCTGCGGCAATAGCTAAATGATGTAGATATCCGATGTGCGGGGAAACTGGCTGGTGATTCGTTTTCTTCAGCAGGTTGGCCAGGATCTGCCGAGATGCTTTCGAATCGGTGAAGATAACCCAACGGCCGGCGGTTCGGCGCAGGATGTAAGAAACAGCTTCCTTAACGCCGTGAAGCTCAGCTGTCGTAGAGGATGTCCTCCGCTGCAGCCGGTAAGAAAGGGCATGGCCTGTTGAGGACACATAAAGGCCGCATGAAGAGGTTTCTTTAGTAGTTGAACCATCGGTGAAGATATGGCTGTGCTGCCTATATTCCTCCGTTAAGTAGGCGAGAGTAGTTTGGAGAAGCGCTGCCTGTGGCATGCGGCTCTTTGCATTCACACCTGGAACAAACTTCTTCACATTTAGAGGAGAGAGTGTCCATGGAGGAAAGGCCAGAGGTAGTAGTTTCTGTGGCTGATTAATAGTAGGGATGGGCAGGAGCTGCACTGCCTGGCCAAAGCTAGAGTTGCTGTGAGTTAGGTGGGCACGGTGCAGGAAGTGCTTCTTCCCTTGAAGAACATGGCGGAGATGGGTACGCATAGTTTCCTGGGCGGCAATCAGCTGTAGTGGGAGACATCCTGCCTCCGCTACTTTTCCTGATGCAGAGGAACCCTTTGGGAGGCCAAGCCATATTCGCAGGCAGTTGTTCCGTGCGGCAACGAGAGACTTATTGCTTGATGTAGATAATCTTTGAAACACTGGTAGACAGTAGCGCAAGGTTCCTTCAACGTAGGCTTCTTCAAGCAGAAGCATTGATCGGCAGTTTCTACCCCACCTTGTTCCCGCCATGAACCTAAACACTTGCGATGCTGCAGTGATCCTCTCGCGAAGTTTTTTTTATCTGAGGTGTCCATGACAGATTATAGTCGATTACAACACCCAGGAATCGCTGAGATCGTACATATGGTAGCGATCGTCCGCCTAGGAGCAGCGGATATCGAGTCATCGTTTTTCTTGTAAACGCCATTGCAACACTCTTTTCTGGCGAGAGACGAAGACCTCTGGAAGCCAGCTACATCGAAATGTGCAATAGCGCTCTCTATAGACGTTGCTGGGTGATATAGCGCGAGCGTGATGCGGTCCAGATGCAGATATCATCAGCATAAATTGTTATACGGACCCCTCGCGGAAGGTTTCTTCTTATGTGTATAAGGGCAATACTGAACAGGAGAGGGCTGAGCACCGCTCCCTGTGGTACGCCCCTCTCCACTGCGTGAAAGAGTGTTGGACCGTTTGGAGTGGTCATAAAAATTTGCCGTTCTTTCAAATAATGCCCAATCCATTTGTATAGCTTTCCTCCAAGGCCAAGACTGGCAAAGGCGGCGAGAATTGCATGGTGAAAGACAGAGTCAAAGGCGGCCTTGATGTCTAGGAAAACGGCTGTCGGGATGTACCCAGCATGAAGGTACTCCTCAATTGATGAGACGAGGGCGATGATATTGTTGCGGGAAAGAATATATTTACAGATATTTACAAATAGACAAGAACAGCTGCGAGCGGCACCGAGAACACAGTCCGAACTTCGTTGTCCTCTTCTACTCTTCAAACTCGTGCCATCGCTCTTTGTCGTTGTCGTCTACCCGCATCAGGACCCCCGGCTGCTGAAGCGCCGTCTCGGCGTTAGGGCGGCGACGTATGGGCGTCGTGATAAGGTTTAAGGCGACAGACGTGGACGATGTCGGTGGTGGCGCCAGAGGACGATGGCGAGGTTTCAAGGGGAGCAATTTCATAGTTCACGTCAGTAACCCGGCGCACGACACGGTAAGGGCCACGGTAGTGCGAAAGGAGCTTCTCGGAGAGACCGACGCTGCGAGAGGGCGTCCAGAGAAGGACGAGTGATCCCGGGGTAAATTCGACGGCCTGGTGACGGCGGTCGTAGGCTGACTTCTGGGAAACTTGAGAGGCTTGGAGCCTACTACGTGCTATTTGGCGCGCCAGCGTGGCCTGGGAGATGGCGTCCCGAGCGTAAGCAGTGGTGGGGGCTGAAGAAGGCGGCAAGAGTGTGTCCAAAGGCAGGGTGGGATGCCTACCAAACAAAAGGTAGAAAGGAGAATAGCCTGTTCTGTCATGAAGGGAAGAGTTATATGCAAATGTCACATAAGGCAAGGCTGCGTCCCAATCTCGGTGGTCTGGCGATACGTACATGGCTAACATGTCGGTGAGCGTGCGGTTGAACCTTTCCGTAAGCCCATTGGTTTGTGGGTGGTAAGCTGTCGCGAGCTGGTGCTGCGTGTCACACGAACGAAGAATGTCGTGAACTACTCTGGATAGAAAATAACGACCGCGGTCGGTGAGCAGTTGACGAGGGGCGCCGTGGTGAAGGATGACGTCTTGCAGAAGAAAATCGGCAACATCGGTAGCGCAGCTGGACGGCAAAGCACGCGTGATGGCGTACCGAGTCGTATAATCAGTTGCGACAGCGATCCACTTGTTGCCGGAGAGGGACGTCGGAAAAGGGCCAAGAAGGTCGAGGCCAACACGGTGAAAAGGTTCCGGAGGTATGTCGATGGGTTGCAGAAGACCGGCAGGCAAAGTGGAGGGCCTTTTCCGACGTTGACACAGGTCGCAAGCGGCCACGTAACGCTTGACGGAACGATAGAGACCAGGCCAAAAGAAGCGATGCCGCACCCGAGCGTACGTGCGGGACACGCCAAGGTGACCGGCTGTCGGCAGGTCGTGCAGTTCTTCAAGGACAGAAGAGCGTAGATGTTGGGGTATCACGAGAAGGAGCGGAGGGCCATCGGAGCGTAGGTTTCGGCGATACAAAATGCCGTTCTGGAGCACATAAAGGTTCAGAGACGGAGATCGGTTTGCAGAACGGATGCCATCAAAGATAGGACGTAAAGATGAGTCGTGGCGCTGTTCGTTGGCAATATCGGCAAGATCGGAGATAGCTAAGAGGCAGGGCAGGGTCTCAGCGTCCTCTAGGTCAGGTGGTTCCACAGGGTATCGGGGTAAACAGTCAGCGTCCTGGTGATGGCGCCCTGACTTGTACACGACGGAGTATGAGTATTCTTGGAGGCGCAGTGCCCAGCGACCAAGGCGACCGGTGGGATCTTTTAGTGAAGACAGCCAACAGAGAGCGTGGTGATCAGTGACAACAGCGAATGAACGGCCGAACAGGTAGGGTCTGAATTTAGCCACTGCCCAGACAAGGGCAAGACACTCGCGCTCAGTAATGGTGTAATTTTGCTCTGCGGCTGAAAGTAGGCGGCTGGCATAAGCGATGACTCGATCTTGACCCTGTTGACGTTGGGCAAGTACGGCGCCGATGCCATACCCGGAGGCGTCCGTGCGAACCTCTGTGGGAGACGACGGGTCAAAATGTGCTAAGATGGGCGGAGTGGTCAGCAAATTGACGAGGGATGAAAATGAGTTCTCTTGAGCAGGGCCCCAGGTAAAGGGGGTGTCGTTCTTCAGAAGATCGGTGAGGGGACGAGCGATGCCGGCGAAATCTTTGATAAAACGGCGAAAATACGAGCACAAGCCGACAAAGCTGCGCACATCTTTCGACGACCTTGGAAGAGGAAACTCCTTCACAGCTTGAATTTTGATGGGATCTGGGCGTACACCAGAAGCGTCAACGAGGTGTCCGAGAATAGTGAGTTGGCGACGACCGAACTTGCATTTCGATGAGTTCAGCTGAAGGCCGGCGTTACGAAACACTGTCAGAATATTAGAGAGGCGCTCGAGGTGCGTGGAAAAAGTAGGCGAGAAAACCACAACATCGTCTAGGTAACAGAGGCAAGTGGACCATTTAAAGCCACGAAGAAGGGAGTCCATCATTCGTTCGAAGGTAGCCGGGGCGTTACAGAGGCCGAACGGCATGACTTTAACCCTTTATGAGACATAAAGTTGTGAGCAATGCACACCGGCTGTTCAGGGCGGGATTCTTTTTCTTATCAGCTTTTTATGAAATATGCAAATTTTGAGTTCTCTAGAGTTAGCGGTTTTCGAGATAAAAGTGGGACACAGGAGTCCCACCGCACTATGAGTGCGTTTGAGAAAGTGGGACATATGTGTCCCGCTGACCTCTGAAGCACAGTCGCTCAAGAAAAAAAGTAATTTTATTTTGTACAGAAGGGTGCGCATACCAATAACAAAGTACGGAAAATACAAAAGCCTACTTTCTATGATAAAAAATCTAAAAATGTGGATCTATGTCAAGCACTCAGTCACTTTCAGAGAATGAACATAGCACAAAAGGGCATTATTTGCAGATTTCGTCAGTAAAAAGAAAGGTTGAAATCTACCCTTCATGGCGAATACCGGCTGAAAAGCGCGCCAAAATCTACTGAAAACCGCACGCAACGCACGCAAGGGGATCGGATCGATTGAGGCACAGGTATGTGCTGCCTCCGCTCGGCGCTCTTGTAAAGAGCCATCAAGACAGCTTCTTTGAACGTCCACGAGATGGCAGTAAAAGCAAAAACGAAATTGATTCGAGCGGTTTTAACCACAAAAGTCAGTGTAACCACGAAAAAAGTGGGACATATGAGTCGCTAACGATGGATTTGCATCATCCTGATTCTCCGCCCTGTCGGCATGTATTTCATTACCACGTAAGTCGTCCAGGAGTCTAAATACCAGCTCAACTACTTCCTGTATGGACAGAGACTTCCGTGCATGAAAGAGAATGAAACTCCCATCAACCGATGAGCGGCAAAAGAGCTTTAGACTGGATATGCTTCCCGAAATATATGGATGAGCAATGCTGAATTTGACTATGCAAAACTTTTTTTGCAAACAGTACACACAGGACAAACGAAAATGATGTATAAAGCACATTTAAGAACTAGTCAGTAAAAAGAAAACTTTTGAAACTTGTCGTTCATAATCAACCGGCTGGACAGAGTGCCAAAATCTGCTGAAAATAGCATGCACCGCGCGCAAGTAGAACAGTTCGCTTGAGACGCACACCTGTGTGGTAAGTGCGCCACTGAATACCACATTGCTATTAAAACAGCTTCCTTGGACATCCAGGAAGTTGCAGTGAAAATTTAAGCGAAATTAATTTATCGGTTTTCAGCTCAAAAAGCAAAACATTACCAAAACAAAAGTGGGACATATGAGTCCCGCTGTCCCACAAAGGGTTAAACTGGTATAAGCCATCAGGCGTCACGAAGGCGGTCTTCTCGCGGTCCTTTTCATCAACGGCAATTTGCCAGTACCCCGATCGAAGATCAATTGAAGAGAAATATTTGGCGCCGTGGAGGCAGTCTAAAGCATCATCGATCCTTGGGAGTGGATATACGTCTTTTTTTGTGATGCGGTTGAGGTGCCGATAATCAACGCAGAAGCGCCAGCTGCCGTCCTTCTTTTTCACCAGGACGACTGGTGAAGCCCAAGGACTTGACGAGGGCTCGATGATGTCTTTTGCGAGCATCTTGTCCACCTCTTGATTTATGACGGTGCGTTCGGCGCTGGACACTCGGTACGGACGTCTACGGAGAGGAGCGGAATCACCGGTGTTTATGTGATGCGTCACCACAGAGGTCCGAGCCAAAACACGGCTATCAAAGTCGAAGATGTCGCGGAAGGATGATAAGAGACACCTAAGATCTCGAGCTTGCATTGGCGGTAGGTCAGAAGCGATCATGTCGGCGTAGTCGTCCGTTGGGTTCTCAGTTGATGGGTCCGCAGGCAGCCGGCATTGCTGAGTGGAAGGGAAGCAGGTGTCCACCACTGATATCACACATTCGGCAGCAGGGCACAGCGTGGCGACTGAGATGCCTTGCGGGAGCGGTTGGATGGATGAACCAAAGTTCAGGACCGGAAGGTACGCTCGGTTGGCCGACATTGTAAATACAATGTGTGGAAGCGCAATGCTGCGCGTCAGGGCGACGTCAAGTTCCGGAGTGACTACGTAGTGACCATCAGGTACAGGCGGAACAGATGAGAAAGAAATGTAAGTTGCGGCTTGAGGCGGTAGACGGACAAAGTCGACAGCACAAAGACGGTGTATAACTGGGGACGGCGACTCAGCAGAAAGAGGAAGGTCAAGCTGAACAACATTAGTGGCGCAGTCAATGAGGGCTGAATGCTCAGACAGGAAGTCGAGGCCAAGAATGACTTCATGAGGGCACTGGTCCAGAACAGAGAACAGAACGGATGTATGGCGGCCGGATATGGTCACACGGGCTGTGCATAGTCCAACAACATGAGGCGTTCCGCCGTCGGCAACGCGAAGAACGGCTTTGGGTGCAGGGGTCAGTACTTTTCGGAAGCGGCGTCGTAGGGCTGAACTCATGACGGATACGTGCGCGCCTGTATCGATCAGGGCTCGCACAGGCACTCCATCGACATGAATGGCGAGCAAATTATGGTGTGCGCGAAGGGCTAATCGAGGATTTTGGGACTGGGGCTGTACTGCAGCATCACCTCCAGACACTGCAGCGTCTAGTTTTCCGCTTGCGAGCGTCCGTAGGGGCCAGGAGAGGAGCGACGGCGTTGGGGCGAACGAGACTGTCGACGCAGGGGGGACGGGGAGCGGCTGGAGCGGGGAATCTGGCCGTCGACTGAAGCACTGTGCTGGGCTGGAGGGGGCGTGTAGTGGCTGGGCTGTTCGTCGTCGCGGTGGGAGCTGAGAGGACGGTATGTGCTGCGACGGGACCAATAATTTCGACAGTGGCGGGAGATGTGGCCAATGCGGTGGCAATGGAAACAAATGGGCCTGTCGTCGGTTGTCCGCCAATCGTTAGGGTTTCGCCGACGTGGAGTGAAGTACGAAGGTCGTCCAGGAGCAATCGCAGTGATTTCGGGTGGTGGTGAAGACCGTACAGGGCTGACGGGCTGGAAACCAAGGTTTGCAAGCTCTTGGCGGACGACAGCCTGTACCAGAGAGATGGTAGGCAAGCGGTTGTCGCTATCATGTAGATGCAGGGGGGGCAGGGGACATAGCTTCGAGCTCGCGTCGGATGATGCGGGTCACATTTTCTGGGGGCGCTGGAGTTTCCCGGTGTCGCAGGTCTTCACATGAAGAAGTCGCAGCAGTGTTGGGCAGGCGTGTGTACGGCTGGCTAATACGCCTGCTTTTGGCTTCCTCGAAGCGTCGACATTCCTTAATAATTCCGTCGACTGTAGTGCAGTTCTTGTATACTAGCAAGTTGAAGGCATCGTCGGCGATTCCCTTCAACACGTGGCCGACTTTGTCAGACTCGGGCATGTTGGCGTCAACTTTGTGACAGAGGGCCAGCACATCTTGAATGTACGACACATAGGACTCCGTAGATGTTTGAGCTCGGGAGGCGAGGTCCTTCTTAGCGGCAAGCGTTCGGCCGAGCGGCCGTCCAAACAATTCGCGGAGTTTCTCTTTGCACACGTCCCAGCTGGTCAGATGGTCTTCGTGCGTCTCATACCAGACCCGGGCAGTGTCTTTTAGATAGAATATTACATTTGCGAGCATGAGGGTCGGATCCCAGCGGTTGTAGGTTCTCACTCGCTCGTACATGTTGATCCAGTCGTCGACGTCAGTGTTGTCGGTACCAGAAAAGGTCCCAGGGTCACGAGGGGGAGAAAGAACGAGTGATGTCATGGCCGGGGCTGCGGTTTGCTGGGCGGCGTCTTGGGTCATGATGAGTGAAGGCAACTGCCGGCCGCTGCGGAGCTCCGTCGTCGGTAGACGTAGGGGAAAGCCGCACCTCCACCAAATATGTTGCGGGAAAGAATATATTTACAGATATTTACAAATAGACAAGAACATCTGCGAGCGGCACCGAGAACACAGTCCGAACTTCGTTGTCCTCTTCTACTCTTCCCACTCGTGCCATCGCTCTTTGTCGTCGTCGTCTACCCGCATCAATATTGTCAGTCGCAGACCTGTTTTGAAGGAACCCGTTCATTTCTTGGGGGAACTAAGTCCAAGAACAGACCCCTGTACCGCAGGGGTCTGTTCTTGGACCCCTTCTTTTTCTGATTTACATCAATGATACTGTTTTGGATCTTACCTGCAAAGTTCGGCTCTATGCTGACGATTGTGTGGTTTACACTGTTGTGGAAAATTCCTCTGATGCGTTAAAACTACAGCGAAACTTGGATTCCATCCAGTCCTGGTGCTCAAAATGGCAAATGTCTTTGAATGCCACAAGATGCCAATTTGTCTCTTTCACTCGAAAGCGTTCCCCATTACAAACAAATTACTCACTACATAATGTTCCCTTGCAAAAAGTACTTGAATACAAGTACCTCGGCGTTTATTTTTCATCTAACCTAACATGGACGAGGCAAGTTGAGTACACTACATCCAAAGCCTGCAGAATGCTTAATTTCTTAAAAAGAAATTTCAATAAAGCACCGTCTAATGTCAAACAACTCCTGTATTTCACTTACATCCGACCAATTCTTGAATATGCCTGTCCTGTATGGGACCCCCAGTTTGCTTACTTATGTGATATGCTCGAGCGCGTCCAAAATAATGCTGCGAGATTTGTGTCCAATAATTACAGCTTCTCAACTAGTGTCACGTCTCTTAAAAACCACCTTGGCTGGGGATCTTTAGCTAACCGTAGGAAACATTTGAGATTACAAATCATGCATCGCATCTATTTTGGAAAGCTGAGCATTGACAAAGACCGGTATCTACTTCAACCTCATTTTTTTTCTAGACGAGTTGATCATAAGTGGAAGATCCGAGAGATTAAGTGTCGCACAGATGTTTACAAAACCTCGTTCTTTCCACGGACGATCAATGAGTGGAACAGGCTACCAGCCGGCGTCACTGAGTGCTGCACGAAGGTCAATTCCGCGCTTTTTTATCTGATGTGTGACGTGGCGCGCAGTTGTCTTGCGCGTGTCTTTTTCATTTCATTAGTGTCATTTTATTTCTGGAGCGTGGTTGTCTTCCTTCAGTGCATGTTTTTCCTCATCTATTAGTTGTGTGATTGTATTTCTGTTATTATGTGTACTTTCGGCCAAATGAGCAGAAGTTATTGTGTTCCCCCCCCCCCTGCAGTAATGCCCTTGGGCGCTGCGGGTATCTGTAATAAATAAATAAAGAAATAATAAATGGCTAGCGGCGACCTTAGCGGCCCACTCGGTGCCCAAGGCTTGAACGCCCATGTCCGAGCTGACCAGAACGGCGTCCCATTTCTCATGAGAAGGAATTTGTACTAGATCCTCCGGTGGTGGTGGTTCTTTGCATCGCAATAGTGTGTGATCATATACGGCTGTTTCGGCACAGAACCTGCGCTCGGAGTTGAAGACATCCCGGTATATTTTTGCCAACAGATAGGGACTAAGAAAGGACTACGTTTGGAGTCTTCTCCGGGCGGTCTCTTTTGCCTCATACAACGTTTTGTCAAGTGCTGGAAATTTGTGAATTTGCAATTTGTAATGGCTTGTGATATTTTGGAAAGATGCCAGCCCCTCCTTCATGGATACGGTCGACGCACCGACTCGGTTGACGAAACCTCGAGCCATGTTGTGGGCCGCCTCGTTTCACGCATTCCCCAACCCCGGCAACCATTATGTCAATTTATTTCTAAGGCTGCCTGGTCAATTTTAGATTCTATTGTGCCACAGTCGAGATTCTGCCCATGTGATCAACGCCAATGAGCACAACGAACGCCGAAGGCCTATGGCTTGAGCGCCGCGTTTCTGGCACAACGTTGTCAATGCCAACGCATGCAGCGCACATCTGTCACTACCGCCACGTAGCTTAAAGCACGATTAAGGCGTGCACTGTTCCAAGACGGTAGTTATGCGCCTTCCCTCTGGTTCAGGTGTCCACCGAGATGTGTGAGACAGACAGTGCGCTATTTCTTTTCCTCAACAGCCAATTTTCCGATTTTGCCCTCTGCTTTCCAAGCTCCCGCTCCATTGGTTTCGCAGCTGCTGGTTACAGCGACGGCGACGCCGCGAAGCGCAGAAACGGGCGCCAAAGAGCTGCGCTCTAAAAGAAACGACACGCAGGCATTCGAATAGCGTGAAGCGAATCTATTTGCTAGTGATGAAACGCAGCCACTGCGCGGAAGAAAAAGGAAGCACTGTTTATGTACGCGAGAGACGCGATCAACTACGGCAAAGTTTTGCTCATTGTCTTCAAGGCGCGGCGCAAAACAATAATATACTTCAAAGACAAAACAAGTTTCCAAGCGTCGCATATGACGCCCTCCGGTGAATATTCTGCCGCTCGTGCACGGCATAGCGGTGGTTCATATGCAAGGGCCCAGTCATTTCCGCAGTGGGAACATAGAACAGGTCGTGGTCTTCCGCTTGCGACGTTGTGGCGTCGCGACGCCGCTGCAACTGTCGGCCCCCGTTACCTCGTTCAGCAGCGCCTTCTCGGAAAGGGTCATCAGCAGCAGCGAGAAGACCATCATATGGACGGCTGCCACCCCCACTGGGAGCGCGGAGAGGTCGCTGGGAAGGACGCGCTCGACGACCTTGAACGCCTCCGACGCCATGGCGCCCAGCCTGCCGAATGTGTACGCCCCGGAGAAGGCCACGCTCCGGACCTGGGTGGGGAACAGCGCCACAGTGTGGACGCAGAGCAGGACGTAGGCGATGTTTAGCAGCAACTCCCGCCACATGAGGCCCAACAGAGCCGAAAATTTGAGGCCCAAGAAGTGCAAGGCCGCCTGGAAAAGCAGTAGCAGGGAGACCGCCAGCAGAAAGACTACCAGGGGCTCCCGTCGGCCATGATGCCTGATGATGAAGTAGGCTATGGCCATGGCCGGCACGTTACCACCGATGATAACCCACTTGACAGCCGAGAAGTACGGCAGGTCAAGGTTCCGGTAGTAGTAGTTGACGAACAATGTGAACCAGCAGCTGAAGATTACGAAGCAGTGAGCCAAGACGGTCCGCGACATGTAGCGCTGCCGTGGTTGGTAAACTGGCGGATGCCGTTCTTCCTGCTGGTCGCGGTGAGCAGTTCCTGCTCTACCGGCGCGGGCAGCCAGCATCTCCTTGACCAGATCCAGGCGTTCGATGACGACCTCGGGCTCTTCGTTGTTTATGCGGGCGGCCCAGAGGGCGACTCCTCGGGCTTCGTGGAAGCGCTTGTTGACGATGAGCCAGTGGGGCGACTCCTCGGTGAAGTACACCGTCAGGATGAGCGACAGCGCCGGGGCCACCAGCCCCGCGTGGCAGATGCTCCAGTCGAGCGCCAGGTACGCGATGAAGCCCACGTACCCCGGCGCGAGCGCAGTGGGCCAGCAGACGGCGAGCGCGCAGAAGGCCTCCCGTGGTCCCGGTGGCGTTGATTCGAACAGGAGCACGAAGGCCACGACCTCGAGCGCGCTCACGGCCGCCGAGGACACGAAGCGCAGCGCTACAAACACGGCCGCCGTGGGCGCCAGTGGGGTGGCCACTCCGGAGAACAGGAGGGCGCCCAGTGAGGCCCACATGATGGGCCTGCGACCTCAGCGGTTGGACGCGAGCCCCGCGCATGGCACGGACAGTCCTCCTGCGCATATGAGGGCCCCGCTGAAGAGTTGCTGGTACCAGGCACGGTCACAGACCAAGTTCCAGTGGACCACCACTGTGCGGCCTGTCATGTGCGTGTCGTAGTCCCAGGCGTCGCAAGCGACCACGACCCGAGCGTCGCCCTCGGCATCCGCGCCACTTTCTCCCACTGTCGCTGCGAGCGGCGTCTCGTAGCGGTGGCAGCTATTGAACCTTGCTGCGGAGCCTGGCGACCGTGGCACGGACAGGTTCTTCCAGGCCTCGGCGCTCGTGTTGGAGTACTCGGCGCTGGGGCGGCACCAGTGGTCCACGGGCTCCAGATCGATGGTGAGGGCGAAGCTGTACGTGTAGGCGACGAACGTGGTGATCTCCGCGCAGAGCAGCACCAGCTTCTGGAAGCGTCAGAAACCGAACACGACCATGGTCTGGAAGACCGTCTCCATCTCACTGTCCGAAACAGGCTCGGTCACGGGATGGAACAAGCTCGGCAGCAATGCTGACACCATGCTGCGGGAGCGCTTTCGTTTCGCCATGATTCTCTCGATGGTTCGTTGGCTGTCTCGAAAGCAATAGCCCTCCTTGGTGTTGTTCACCTGTAATCGCAGAACGTCCTTTCTTCGTCTTCTCTAGATGGCAGCTCGCGCTCAGGCTTAATGGAACATACCCACGGCGGGGGATTGGCCAGGGTGCATAGCCGGATGCTGTTGTTGTTGTTGTAGCCTTTGACACGAATGGCACATACCCACACTGGGGGATCGGCCAAGAATCGGGAGGTAAAGGTGGGTATTCACCTGTACACAGTAAAGGCAAAAGAAAAGCACACGGGAGAAGAGCACCGGGGGAATCTACCACAAGAAGGGCTGGGAGAGGATGCCCGTGTCCAAGACACGGGCTGGTCATCGTTCTCCTTTCTATCTGATGAGAACGTGCACTGACAGCATTGAAACCGTGGGCTCCCCTGTCTCCTTGTCTATAAGCTTTTCATAGCTACCTACAGTCGAATACAACTCAAGAACACAGCCGCAAATGCTCCATAAAATACGCGGTAAACGCTTAAAATGGCATGATATAAAGTTGAAGCGCACAACGAGACATGTCTGACCAACACGCCCAAAAACCACTTTGCTTAAAATAAAATGGCGCTCACAGATTTTCCGGACGTTATCTCCTGTGATGCCACATTGTCATCATGAGAACCGGTGGAGTGGTAACTCTGCATTAAAAATAATTCCCCTCGATTTTTCTGATTTAACTAATGAAACTTAGGAGCGCTAACTCGCTTGCCCTTGTTCAGATTTGTTTCCATTTATGGATTTTTATACGCTTGAAAAACCAAGTTGCATCCAAAAGTTCTTGATGCCGTTCCTCGGTTTTCATTTTGCCATAATATGCCACCTGAGCTGCTCCTTGCGATTTGGGAAGCCGTTCCCCCTGTTCAGCGGTATCTGGAGCCATTGGTACCGTCCTCTCGACTGCACGTTGTTGGGACTGGGGCATCCCACCGTTGTCACCACTGTTGGGACTGGGTGTCCGAGCCAAGGAACGGTCGAGGCGACGGTGAGTCAAATGAACTTTATGTACAGTATGTACAAGGGCTTTTACATGATACAAGAGTCAAGAGCACCACGGGCAGGCACACAGAAGAAGGGCGGCCCCGGCGGCGAGCGTAGCTCCGGCGTGATGGCTCTTCTGCTGAATGTCTGCTGCTCGGGTTCAGCGCGGCTCCGCTTTTAAAGCCGCTGGAAACGGTTACGGCAGCCAGCCGTTCAAATCCTCCAATCACTGGCCACCTTTCAAATTAGACCAATGGTCGAGAGCCAGCGAGCGGCGGAGGAGTTCGCACCGACGGAGAGGAGGAGAGGAGGAAGGGTCCGTGTCGGCGCCGCGGCGTCGGGATGAGTCACGCTGCATGTCGCGACTTGTCCGAGAAAGTCTGGGCCTGCTTTGAGCGTCGGCGAGCGCGCAGCGCTTGTTTAGACAGGCCCGCCAGCGAAATGTGGGCGCCGGCACGACAGCACCACCGCCGCCAGACAATGCGCCACGAAGACGAGCTACTTCCGCGTGGCTCGGATGCGGGGCGCGCTCGTACGCCAGGCTCCTCCAAGTTCTCGTCCGGTGTTCAGCCGCAGGTAGCTCCAGGTTCCTCTCCATGAACAGGTCCGGCTCGTCAGGACAGGATCACTGCTCCGCAGCCTTGTCGCCCAGGTAACTGGATCAGCTTCGCTCGGTCCTTCGGAAGAGCTTGCTTCTCAGCATCGGTCGTTGATCGTTCTGCATGTTGCGAAGAACCGACCGACAACAGGCAACACCCAACACGAGCAAGTGCCCTCTGTCACCCGTCAACACACCAGACTTAAAGGTCACAAACTCCGCTAGCAATAGTTCTGCCCCCTTTTTGTTCCCTCTTCAACAAGAGACACATGTGGGATACAAGAACTTAGAAGTAATTAACTCAAACAAAGTGCCAAACACATGAAACACTCGGAATGAAATGATTGCAAAATAAATTCGCTCTCTTGAGATCACTCGGCCTGAAGAGCACTCAGCTGAGGCCACAAATGAGGACATAAATTTTTCCCCGATCTACGAGCGAACTTAACAGCTGTTCGCGAAGAGACAAAACGTAGGTCACGAGGAGGAGAAGCCAGCCTTGCTTAGAACACACGGCTTAGTGCGTCTACGTTCGCGTTTTCCTCGCTTCTAACGGACGGTAAACGACACCCGCTACAGCGGAAACTAGTGACTCTGCCTCTTTCGCTGTGGCTGCGCTTTTCTCTCTCTCTCTCTCTACTACCGTGGTAGCTAATGTCTCTGCCTCTTTCGCGGTAGACGCGCTTTTCTTTTTCTCTCTACTATCGCGGTAGCTAATGTCTCTGCCTCTTTCGCGGTATACGCGCTTTTCTTTCTCTCTGTACTTGTCTTTCCAGTTTCTACGGGAGCTACAGTACGAGAGTGATTCGCTTTCATAGACTGGCAACTTGTCCCTTTCTTTGCGCTTCGCGCGCCAGTCGCGACGTCCCATAGCGAGTGTGCAACGCTTCCGATGGGACCGTTCTTTCTTTCTCTCTGTTCGTGGGGGCAAGTCAGACCTCCCACGAGTCGTCCATTTCTCGCGCAACTTTTTGCCTCTCCAATGAATGTGAAGTTCGCCTCTACCTAGCCTTTTGATTTTGCGCCTACTAAGTGGCGTCATCTCGAATCGCGGCTTTCTATCGCGATAACTGTGCTTGGCCGAGCGCTTCGACGGTTTCTTCTTGGCAATTTTCTTGCCCCTGTCACTGCGGCCTCGTACTATCTTTCGCTCTTTGAGCCGCACACGCGCTTTCCTTCCGCGCGCGTGCCGCTCTCTGTGGGAGCGCGGTTTCTCCCGTGAATGCAGCGGAAAGCGAGAGCCCGCATGAGAGCACGTGCCTTTGCGCGTCTCGCTCTCTCTGTGCTGGCGGCAAGATTCACACTTGTCCCGCTCCTTAATTTTTCGCCTCCCGGGCAGCGCTCTCTTGAATCTCGGTTTCGTGCCTTGGTGCACTTTTCCCCGCGAATGTTTGCACGATTTCTTTTTGCAGTTTATTCTACTGCCCAGCCCTATGTGCCCCGACACACTTATGCGCTTCGCTTTGCGCGATAGTAATGCCTCGCACATTTCTTTAGCTCTGGATCTGACGCTAGTTTCAGGGCTGACAACGTGACTGACTTTACTGAAGTCATTTTGCCGGCGACGCTGGCGCTTCCGATGGTGGAAACCCGTTTTCGCGCGTTTGCCCTTTCTCTCTTTTGGGCGGCGCCTGTCTTTCTTATACCTGCCTTTCATCTTTCGGCGGCACCACTCTTTCTTTTGCCTGCCTTTCATCGTCTTTCGGTGACAGCTCTCTCTCTCGAGCTTGCCTTTACTGTCCTTTCGGCGGCAGCACTGTTTGTCGGTCACCTTGTGGTGATAGCTCACTTTTCGGAACTGGCTGTTACTTTCCTTCCGGTTGCAGCTTTCTTTCTCGTGCTTTCCTATCATTTTCTCCTGAGGAAGCACATGCTGCTTTCGTCGCCTAGGTTCCTGTTCTCTGACAATGTCACTGTGATACTCAGCCGATTCACGTGCGCTACCTAGATCAGACCTGTCTTTGGCGCCTTTACTAGCCTCCTCCAAACTGCGTTCTTCCTTGTCAGCGTCACTGAGTGCGCATTCGTCCTCATCTTTCTCGGACGGGCTGACGTCTACCGCCCCTATGTCGTCTGGAACGTTCTGTTCTCCACTGTCGTCCAGCACCTTAGTTTCTTCAGGCGCAGACGAACCAGTGTTTTCTGTCGACATTACTGCTGACACGCAGCTCTCGTCATGCTCCTGACGCGTTTCAGCCAATTTCGGTTGAGGGTCGGCTGTGCACTCAGTCGCGGTGTTCCCGCTACTGCAGATGCTTTCTGGAATGTCGCAAAGCTCAGAGCAGTGCGAAAGCACGGGACTCGTTTTGCATTCCTCGCCAGAGACACTAACGCACAACTCAGCGTCCGCAAACTCTCCATGCGCCTGCTTCCGTTGATCGTAAGTTTCGGGTTTCTGCATCTCTGCCGAACGCGCTGAACAACACGGTGTGCCGTCCTCATCTACATCGCTTGCGTCGGCGCAAGTGTTTTCACTAATGTCCAGACGGACGTCCTCTCTGCCCTGTTCGGCAACTTCTCCTGCTTTGGTCACGCTAGGAGATTCGCTTTCCGGTAACTCCACCACAATTTCAATGGGCGAGACCTCTGTAAATGCATCGTCCGATGCTGTGACTACCTTATCCGATGGTGTAGAGGCTTTCTCAGTTGGCGAATGCGGGGCAATTCGCACTGTTACAGCAGCAGTTACATCTGCCACGTACGGACTACCTTCCTCTGTGCCGCACTGGCAGCTCTGCTCTACAGCTACGCACTCTACCTCTGCGTCACGATCTTCCGACCCTTCAGCATTTTCGAGCCACTCTAAAATGTCGGCTTTAAACTGGTACGGAAAATCGTTAAACGATGGGGTGCTATTCTCTCGCAGGTACCTTTGGCGAAGGTCCAGCGGTGACACGTTATATCTCGCCAGTAAGAAGCTTTTCAGCTCATCGTAATCCGCCAAGCCACCGTCCAACAGGCGCTTGACAACGTCATACGCTTCGCTGGAAAGCAGGGCTACCAACTTCTGTGCCCAATCATTCCGCTTAACGCGCTTTCTCTCGCAGACGCGCTCGAACTCCGCCAAATATTTCGCCATATCTTCGGCGATCACGAAGGGCTGTGGCCTGTCTCTCAGCTGCTGACCGTTGGTCTCATGCAGAGCGGACAATGTTTTATATCTTTCGAAATCGGTCTCATGCGCTTCAAGCTCTAGATCCATCAGTTTCTTAGCGCGAGCATACCGTTTTATCTCAAGCTGCCTCCGTTTTTCTGCCTCTTCGAGCTCAAGCTGCTTCTGTTTTTCTGCCTCCTCGCGCTCACGTTCTGCCTGTTCGCGCTCAAGCTGCTTCTGTTTTTGAGCCTCTTCGTACTCAAGCTGCTTCTGTTTTTCTGCCTCCTCGCGCTCACGTTCTGCCCGTTCGCGCTCAAGCTGCTTCTGTTTTTGAGCCTCTTCGTACTCAAGCTGCTTCTGTTTTTCTGCCTCCTCGCGCTCACGTTCTGCCCGTTCGCGCTCACGGCGTTTTTCTTCCTCCTCGCGCTCACGGCGTCTTTCGGCCTCCTCGCGCTCACGGCGTTCTGTGATCTCTTCCCAGGCCTCATTGGCTTCCTCAGCCGTTACGCTCTCCTTTCGCATGATCTCAAGAATCGCATGCTTTCGTTTTGCGGGGCCCAAATCAATGCCCAACTCTTCACAAATTTCGATGAGTTCCTTCACTTTGAAGCTCTCCATCGCTCACAATAGCCTCTTGTAGTTTGCCCTTTCCTTAGAATTCCCTTGCCGTTCACTACTATAGCGCTACTAGTATGACACGCGCAAGTAATTCTTTCCAAAACGCCTCGTTTACTCCCTCTGCACCAGCTTTCGTTTCAAAGCGCTCCGACTTGGCTCGAAACAGCAAAGCTCTCTACAGTGCTACACACACAGCCCTACTCAACTACAATCACGTGTGCTAGAGCAGTCTGGCGAATTGAGGGGAAAACATCAGGCACTCACCGCGCCGAGGTAGCTGACGCCGGTCGATCCCGCAGCTGCCATCCACTGTTGGGACTGGGGCATCCCACCGTTGTCACCACTGTTGGGACTGGGTGTCCGAGCCAAGGAACGGTCGAGGCGACGGTGAGTCAAATGAACTTTATGTACAGTATGTACAAGGGCTTTTACATGATACAAGAGTCAAGAGCACCACGGGCAGGCACACAGAAGAAGGGCGGCCCCGGCGGCGAGCGTAGCTCCGGCGTGATGGCTCTTCTGCTGAATGTCTGCTGCTCGGGTTCAGCGCGGCTCCGCTTTTAAAGCCGCTGGAAAAGGTTACGGCAGCCAGCCGTTCAAATCCTCCAATCACTGGCCACCTTTCAAATTAGACCAATGGTCGAGAGCCAGCGAGCGGCGGAGGAGTTCGCACCGACGGAGAGGAGGAGAGGAGGAAGGGTCCGTGTCGGCGCCGCGGCGTCGGGATGAGTCACGCTGCATGTCGCGACTTGTCCGAGAAAGTCTGGGCCTGCTTTGAGCGTCGGCGAGCGCGCAGCGCTTGTTTAGACAGGCCCGCCAGCGAAATGTGGGCGCCGGCACGACAACGTTCCTCCGGCGACTTCATTATCGCTTCTTCTTTTTCGCTGTTCGCATTCTCGCTCTTCATTTATTTCTGCATCTCGTATAGCAATTTATATACCAAAACTCGCTGTTATGTTCTCTGCACAGGAAACCATTTCAGATTTCATCAGTACGCCGCCTTGAACACTGCTTCTATGCTAACCTGTCACAATTCCGTGGAGCAAAACATTTCTGCAAGTGAACCCGAGCTCCCAGTTAGTGCACGATTCATTTGCGCACTGAATGCGAGAAGGCTGCACTCCCCGTGAGGAAACACCAACGTAGGAATAAAATGTAATGGAGAAAAAAATTCTAGAAGTCAATACGAAATGGCGAGCAACTGGATTCACGGTCAGTGGTGGACTGCATGCAACTGCTACACGCAGTCTCACAAGACGTTTGCAGCCCATGTGGATGCCAGTACAATCTGATCAGGCTATCAGAACAGCGCAAGCAGCATGTTTCTCCTAGCCCGGCCCCCAGTGACCGGCGCGAAGAGTGTGCTTCCACAAGACGTGTGTCCGTGGCGTCTGAAGCCATCACTCAAAGGTTTCCCCGCCGTGGCAGAGACAGAGGCGACAAGGCTGACGTTCGAGCGCGCCTTGTCCTCAGCCTAGCTTCGCTCGCCTTCTCTCGCGCCTTTATCCTCCACTGCAGCCTACACACATTCCCTAGTTGACGTTGCTCGATATGAAACTATGGAGGCTGAAGTAATCACCGCGTCTCATCCAAATCGCATATCCAGCACATAGGCGGCGTCGTTGCCGCCGCGTCGAGTTAGCGATGCCCTTATTATAACTTGTTTCTGGCCATGGTGACCGCACAACAGGAAATACGCTGCCACCAGCCGTCGGGCGATTGTCAGTGTGGTCTGATAAGGGCAAAGACAGCGCAGACACAGAGAGAAACAGAGCGCCGACTGAGATCAGCGTGTACTGTGACCATGCCTTTAGCGATGGGATCTGCCGACGTCATGTACATACTATCAGCGTCAACTGAAACGCGAACAAGCCAATTGAAACGCGAACAGCACAACTCGCAGATATTATACTAGGGAGGCAAACTACATGAGCAGTTGATTTTCCCATCGAAGCCGAAAAGACCGCTCTTCTGAAATGTTAATAGCCCACGCCTGTATTTCATCTCCAGCGTCTAATATGCTTAGATTTTTGTGCTCGCGTTTCAGGTGTTTTGTTCGCGTTTCATTTGACGCTGATAGTACATGCATTTACATGATGACGTGAATGGCCAATCTTGGCGAGCCTTATCATTAGGCGCGCCCAAGAGACGATATGCGAAATGCGCAGCGCCATCTCTCGGCGCTCCGAGAACTAATTCCTCCATGTTGGCTCGGTACAGAAAACGAAACTGCTGCCCAGCGTTGGGTTAAAACGGCTGCGCTTCGTTTGAAAAGTAAAATGCCGATGCAGTGTTGCGCTACCCTCTCCACTGTGAAAAGACACTACGATGCGTGCCAGAACTAGGTGCGTTCAAGCTTTTCGCTTTTCTATTTTTTTACTCCGTCCCAACGTTTTAGTAACACAAAACGCCATGCGAGGTATCCATGCGGATCAGTGCGCAGCTTTCACTTTCTGCGCTGATTTTTGACAAAGCTTTCGAGGTGATTTGCGTTTAAATTAAGATAGGGACCACAGCCTTTGTTGTCTCTGATCAAAATTAGAAGCCGATTTCGTGCATTTATCAACTCTCCGGTCGGGCGTGAATATATATAGACGCATACTTGAACAACGTAATACAGAAGGTAATTTTTTTGAGCGGGCCAATCGCTCGTGCCGTGGCGAATTAAGTTCACTCGAAGAACCATATGCCGATTACTGCTTAGTTTGCTACGTGTTCAGTTAAGTTTTTCCCGTGTTCAATTAGTTTTAGAAAGGCGAACAAACTCTCTGGATCATACGCATATGTTATACGTGTTAAGGATCGAGTCTTTGTGAAGCAATACACCCTACGTATAAAAACTGAGGTGCGAATGCTTTATTTCTTGAGGATTCTTATACCTTCGATATCTGCGGCGACGAAAATCTTTAAGAAAAAAAGAAGCGAATAATATAGCTACTTTATTATGAAGGAGGGACGCATTTCGAAGCTAGAAAGTACGTGCAACAATGTTCTGAAAACGTTTCAGGCCATCAGATTTTATTATCATTGTGGCAAGCTCCAACAGCTTGCTTCGCAACAAAGCCATTTGTCCAAGTTTGGGAGTAAGCTAATTAAGTTTCGGAAGCAACCGAACATGCTAATTTCGCCCCTGCACACACAGCTTGACCAGCGTATCGAGTCAGTGCATATGCACCTACAGCTGTAGCATCTTTCTCTAATCAAGCCGCCGCGGTGGCTCAGTGCTTATCTGAAAAAAAAAAGCTGCGTCTTTGCTAACAATATTTTGAATTATATGCGCATGCTGTAGTGCCGGAGCTCCTATTTCGCTGGCGGACCTGTCTAAACCAGCGCTGCGCGCCCGCCGGCGCTCAAAGCAGGCCCAGACTTTCTCGGACAAGTCGCGACATGCAGCGTGACTCATCCCGCCGCCGCGGCGCCGACACGGACCCTTCCTCCTCTCCTCCTCTCCGTTGGTGCGAACTTCTCCGACGCTCGCCGGCTCTCGACCATTGGTCTAATTTGAACGGTGGCCAGTGATTGGAGGATTTGAACGTCTGGCTGCCGTAACCGTTACCAGCGGCTATAAAAACGGAGCCGCGCTGAACCCGAGCAGCAGACGGGCAGCAGAAGAGCCATCACGCCGGAGCTACGCTCGCCGCCGGGGCCGCTCTTCTTATTTGTGCTAGCCCGTGGTGCTCTTGGCCCTTGTATCATGTAAAAGCCCTTGTACATACTGTACATAAACGTCCGTTTACTCACCGTCGCCTCGACCGTTCCTTGGCTGGGATGCCAAAGTCCCAACAGTGGTGGCAGCGGTGGGATGACAAAGTCCCAACAGTGGATGGCAGCTGCGGGATCGACCGGCGTCAGCTACCTCGGCGCGGTGAGTGCCTGATGTTTTCCCCTCAATTCGCCAGACTGCTCTAGCACACGTGATTGTAGTCTAGAGTAGGGCTGTGTGTGTAGCACTGTAGGAGAGCTTTGCTGTTTCGAGCCAAGTCGGAGCGCTTTGAAACGAAAGCTGGTGCAGAGGGAGTAAACGAGGCGTTTTGGAAAGAATTACTTGCGCGTGTCATACTAGTAGCGCTATAGTAGTGAACGGCAAGGGAATTCTAAGAAAAGGGCAAACTACAAGAGGCTATTGTGAGCGATGGAGAACTTCAAAGTGAAGGAACTCATCGAAATTTGTGAAGAGTTGGGCATTGATTTGGGCCCCGCAAAACGAAAGCATGCGATTCTTGAGATCATGCGAAAGGAGAATGTAACGGCTGAGGAAGCCAATGAGGCCTGGGAAGAGATCACAGAACGCCGTGAGCGCGAGGAGGCCGAAAGACGCCGTGAGCGCGAGGAGGCCGAAAAACGCCGTGAGCGCGAGGAGGCAGAAAAAGAGAGGCAGCTTCAGAATAAACGACGTGCTCGCGCTAAGAAACTGATGGACCTGGAGTTTGAAGCACACGAGATCTTTTATGAGAGAGATAGAACATTGTTCGCTCTGCGTGAGACCAACGGTCATCAGCTGAGAGACAGGCCGCAGCCCTTCGTGATCGCCGAAGATATGGCGAAATATCTTGCGGAGTTCGAGCGCGTCTGCGAGAGAAAGCGCGTTGAGCGGAATGGTTGGGCACAGAAGTTGGTAGCCCTGCTTTCCAGCGAAGCGTATGACGTTGTCAAGCGCCTGTTGGACGACGGCTTGGCGGACTACGATGAGCTGAAAAGCTTCTTACTGGCGAGATATAACGTGTCACCGCTGGACCTTCGCCAAAGGTACCTGCGAGAGAATAGCACCCCATCGTTTAACGATTTTCCGTACCAGTTTAAAGCCGACATTTTAGAGTGGCTCGAAAATGCTGAAGGGTCGGATGATCGTGACACAGAGGTAGAATGCGTCGCTGTAGAGCAGCACTGCCAGTGCGGCACAGAGGAACGTAGTCCGTACTTGGCAGATGTAACTGCTGCTGTAACAGTGCTTCGCCAACCGAGGAAACCTCTCTACCATCGGATAACGTAGTCACAGCATCGGACGATGCAGTTACAGAGGTCTCGCCCATTGAAATTGTGGCGGAGTTACCGGAAAGCGAATCTCCTAGCGTGTCGAAAGCAGGAGAAGTTGCCGAACAGGGCAGAGAGGACGTCCGTCTGGACATTAGTGAAAACGCTTGCGCCGACGCAAGCGAAGTAGATGAGGACGGCACACCGTGTTGTGCAGCGCGTTCGGCAGAGATGCAGAAACCCGAAACTTACGATCAACGGAAGCAGGCGCATGGAGAGTTTGCGGACGCTTTGTGCGTTAGTGTCTCTGGCGAGGAATGCGAAACGAGTCCCGTGCTTTCGCACTGCTCTGAGCTTTACGACATTCCTGAAAGCAGCTGCAGTAGCGGGAACACTGCGACTGAGTGCAGAGCCGACCCTCATCCGAAATCGGCTGAAACCCGTCAGGAGCACGACGCGAGCTGCGTGTCAACGCTAATGCCAGGAGAAAACACTGGTTCGTCCGCGCCTGTAGAAGCTAAGGTGCTGGACGACAGTGGAGAACAGAACGTTCCAGACGACATAGGGGCGTTAGACGTCAGCCCGTCCGAGAAAGATGAGGACGAATGCGCACTCAGAGACGCTGAGCAGGATGAGCGCAGCTTTGAGGAACTGAGTAAAGGCGTCAAAGACAGGCCTGATCTAGGTAGCACATGTGAATCGGCTCACAATCAGAGCGGCATTGTCAGACACCAGGAACCTAGGCTACGGAAGCAGCATGGGCTTTCGAAGAACCAGCTAGCTAAACAGTATTGCCATCGAAAAATGAAAGGCAAGCATAAGAAAGAAAGCTGCAACCGGAAGGAAAGTAAGAGCCAGTTCCGAAAAGAGAGCTATCACCACAAGGTGATAGACAAACAGTGCTGCCGCCGACAGGACAGTAAAGGCAAGCTCAAGAGAGAGAGCCGTCACCGAAAGACGGTGAAAGGCAGGCAAAAGAAAGAGTGGTGCCGCCGAAAGATGAAAGGCAGGCAGAAGAAAGACGGGCGCCGCCGAAAAGAGAGAAAGGGCAAACGCGCGAAAACAGGTTTCCACCATCAGAAGCGCCAGCGTCGCCGGCAAAATGACTTCAGTAAAGTCAGTCACGTTGTCAGCCCTGAAACTAGCGTCAGAACCAGAGCTAAAGAAATGTGCGAGGCATTACTATCGCGCAAAGCGAAGCGCATAAGTGTGTCGGGGCACATAGGTCTGGGCAGTAGAATAAACTGCAAAAAGAAATCGTGCAAACATTCGCGCGGAAAAGTGCACCAAGGCACCAAACCGAGATTCAAGAGAGCGCTGCCCGGGAGGCGAAAAATTAAGGAGAGGGACAAGTGTGAATCTTGCCGCCAGCACAGAGAGCGAGACGCGCAAAGGCACGTGCTCTCATGCGGCCTCTCGCTTTCCGCTGCATTCACGGGAGAAACCGCGCTCCCATAGAAAGCGGCACGCGCGCGGAAGGAAAGCGCGTGTACGGCTCAAAGAGCGAAAGATTGTACGAGGCCGCAGTGACAGGGGCAAGAAAATTGCCAAGAAGAAACCGTCTAAGCGCTCAGCCAAGCACAGTTATCGCGATAGAAAGCCGCGGTTCGAAATGACGCCACTTAGTAGGCGTAAAATCAAAAGGCCGTGTAGAGGCGAACTACACACCGAGCGGAAAGGCAAACGGATGCGCGAGAAAGTCAAGACTCGTGCAAGGTCTGACTTGCCCCCACGAACAGAGAGAAAGAACGGTCCCATCGGAAGCGTTGCGCACTCGCTATGGGACGTCGCGACTGGCGCGCGAAGCGCAAAGAAAGGGACAAGTTGCCAGTCTATGAAAGCGAATCGCTCTCGTACTGTAGCTCCCGTAGAAACTGGAAAGACAAGTACAGAGAGAAAGAAAAGCGCGTATACCGCGAAAGAGGCAGAGACATTAGCTACCGCGGTAGTAGAGAGAGAAAGAAAAGCGCGTCTACCGCGAAAGAGGCAGAGACGTTAGCTACCACGGTAGTAGAGAGAGAGAGAAAAGCGCAGCACAGCGAAAGAGGCAGAGTCACTAGTTTCCGCTGTAGCGGGTGTCGTTTACCGTCCGTTAGAAGCGAGGAAAACGCGAACGTAGACGCACTAAGCCGTGTGTTCTAAGCAAGGCTGGCTTCGCCTCCTCGTGACCTACATTTTAAGCATGAAATGCTTTTAGCTCCCGTTGTCGGCAGTGTGGTGACGTCACGCCGAGACCGAGAGCCATCATCCGGGCACTGAAATCCACTCATCCGGGCACTGAATTCCAGTCATCCGGGCACTGAATTCCAGTCATCCGGGCACTGAATTCCAGTCATCCGGGCACTGAATTCCAGTCATCCGGGCACTGAATTCCAGTCATCCGGGCACTGAAATCCACTCATCCGGGCACTGAAATCCACTCATCCGGGCACTGAATTCCAGTCATCCGGGCTCTGAAACGAGAACATCCGGGCACCGTACGAGACTTAACGAGATTTAACGAGACTCTCTAAGCCCTCCTACGCGACCGGCATGCAAGCGCCGGTTGGTCTCCAAATGAGACAAAAAATAACTGCTGCCAGTGCCTTCTCAATGTTTATCAAGATATCAGTGGAGCTGTGGGTTTGATAATGCACGGAATTATAATTTCCGATTTCTAATAACGCGTGCAAAAAGCACATAAATGCCACGTTACACTTCGTTGTCATACGTGATCCGGAGGAGAAGCGCTGCGTTCAAAGGGCAAGGCATCGCGCCGAACGGGTGGTGGCGTTCCTCCCTTCCTTTACGGTGCGGTTCGGGTGTCCACCGAGATCGCAGAGAATTACTGCGCCATTTCCTTTCCTCAAAAAACCTTGCGTTCAAATGGCAAGGCATTGCGCTGAACGGGTGGTGGCGTTCCTCCCTTCCTGTACGGTGCGGTTCGGGTGTCCACCGAGATGACATTAGGCCCGTAAACATTTCATGCTTACTCTCGTTTACGGGAGAGGCATTTTTTATTTATCTGGTCTGACTTGAAAGGATAATTAGGCTAATTGGTCAATTAACTAATTACATAAACCCAGTCCCACTCACTTGGAGCATCACTATGCCATCCCTTTAATTGGTTGCATGGTTACTAGCCAAAGTACAATCGGCCCCGTTTGAAATTCGCGCACTGTGACGTCACGAGCATTTCGACCAATTGAAAAGCGTGACATTTCTGTCGACAACCCCTGCTTATTGTCTCTTCGCGAACAGCTGTTTTAAGTTCGCTCGTAGATCGGGGAAAAATTTATGTCCCCATTTGTGGCCTCAGCTGTGTGTTCTGGCCGAGTGATCTCAAGAGAGCGAATTTATTTTGCATTCATTTCATTCCGAGTGTTTCATGTGTTTGACACTTTGTTTGAGTTAATTACTTTCAAGTTCTCGTATCCCACATGCGTCTCTTGTTGGAGAGGGAACAAAAAGGGGACAGAAATGTAGCCAACAGAGATTTGAGACTTTAAGTCTGCTGTATTGACGGGTGACAGAAGGCACTTGCTCGTGTTGGGTGTTGCCTGTTGTCGGTCGGTTCTTTGCAACCTGCAGAACGATCAACGACCGATGCTGTGAAGCAAGCTCTTCCGAAGGACCGAGCGAAGCTGATCCAGTCACCTGGGCGACAAAGCTGCGGAGCAGTGATCCTGTCCTGACGAGCGGGACCTGTTCATGGAAAGGAGCCTGGAGCTACCTGCGGCTGAACACCAGACGAGAACTTGAAGGAGCCTGGCGTACGAGCGCGCCCTGCATCCGAGCCACGCGGAAGTAGCTCGTCTTCGTGGCGCATTGTCTGGCGGCGGTGGTGCTGTAGTGCCGGAGCTCCTATTTCGCTGGCGGGCCTGTCTAAACCAGCGCTGCGCGCCCGCCGGCGCTCAAAGCAGGCCCAGACTTTCTCGGACAAGTCGCGACATGCAGCGTGAAGGCGGGGACACATGTCAGGCGGGCGCTCCGAATCCGGTCCGGCTCGCCGCGTCCGGCGGCGCCGCTCCGGCCAGCCGGCGACCGCCGGACGCGTCAAACCGCGTAGATATGTCCGGTGCACCGCGTCCGGCGAATGTCCGGCACGCCGCTCCGGCGGGCAGCGGCAGCCAATGCGAGCGCGCAGAGCGCCAACGTCACGGTGACGTCGAGTTCGCGACGTCACAGGTGAGCACGACAGAGGTACCGTGGTGAGCGGTGTGTCGGCTGCTCAATTGTACGGTTAGTTTGACAGCGCTGTTCTCACCGAACACCATGTCTTCGTTCAAACAGTCCCGGATTTGGGAGAACGAACAAGGGGTGCCGAGTGTAGCACCTTTTTTGAGCGCTGGCCAGTCCCGAAGAGCCCGCGGCTGCGGCGTCGATACGAAACCACTAGGCCTAGCGACGACTAGGGCAGTCGGGGACTAGCGCGCAGTTCGTCGCCCGGCGTTGCCGCAGGCGATGTCGTTGCCGAAAGCTCCACTCTAGCACAGGCATGCTGTCGTTGCTCGAATCTAGGAAGCATCCTTTCTGGTAGCATGGCTGTTCTGTATTTTCTTGTGCGAACGTGAAGTAAGCCGAGCCTGCCGGTCGACCAGCCTGGATCGCGTCTGCTGGCGTCATAAAAACGAGCTAATGAGTGTTCTTGACGTAAATAATAAACCCTGGGATAGGGAAATGAGAAAATTATATCATTTTTCTGGTTCATTGGCCAATACCGAGTTGCTGGTAAAAGTAACAACTGTGGTACGAGCGAATTAGTTGCGAGAACCGCCTCGCAGCTGCCGCTAGCTGGCCCGACGCTGGGGTCCGGCTCGACTGGCGCCCGCTAGCTCCGCTGCTGAAGGCGCCACGGAAACTGACCATACTATTATTTTATTGTGTGATGATGCTGTTGACAGCAAAGCGGAGTGAAGAATAGGCCTTGAATTATAGCGCAGGCGACTTCCGAAGCGCCGGCCCCTGCCGCTTCGATGCGGAGCAGGCTATAGGCCTAGCGACGACCACGGCAGACAGGCAGCAGCAGAGCTCGTCGCCCGGAGCGCCCGCGAGCGGTGCCGTTGCCGAAAGCTCGCAACATAAGCAGGCATGCTTTGTCGCTGCTCGAGTATAGCATGCAGTCTTTCTGATAACAAGGCGATGCCGTCTTTTCTTGCAATATTTGTACATACACCAAGCCAAGCAGCGCTCAGGCACCGCTGCGCGGCGGCGAAGTGTGACGCCGGTTGTGGGCGGAGCTTGGGTTGAGCGGCGCAGCGATGCTCACCGCTCCTTGTGTGTCCCTGCTTGCTGTGGTGCGGCAGTTCTGAGCGGCGCGCCGGACGCGTTGCCGGACATGTGTTCCCTGCTTGACTCATCCCGCCGCCGCGGCGCCGACACGGACCCTTCCTCCTCTCCTCCTCTCCGTCGGTGCGAACTCCTCCGACGCTCGCCGGCTCTCGACCATTGGTCTAATTTGAACGGTGGCCAGTGATTGGAGGATTTGAACGGCTGGCTGCCGTAACCGTTACCAGCGGCTATAAAAACGGAGCCGCGCTGAACCCGAGCAGCAGACGGGCAGCAGAAGAGCCATCACGCCGGAGCTACGCTCGCCGCCGGGGCCGCTCTTCTTCTTTGTGCTAGCCCGTGGTGCTCTTGGCCCTTGTATCATTTAAAAGCCCTTGTACATACTGTACATAAACGTCCGTTTACTCACCGTCGCCTCGACCGTTTCCTGGCTCGGACACCCAGTCCCAACAGTGGTGGCAGCGGTGGGATGCCCCAGTCCCAACAATGCCTACTTTCCACTTGTTAATGTCGACTGACTGACTGCGTCTTAAGCAGGACGCGGTTTCAACGAATTGTGGCGAAAATCAACCGACGCCGGGCTCTGAAACGGTGACGTTGAAAACCGCGGATGCGCACTGCACATTACAGTAGAGGAATCGAATTACGCAGCTGGTCGAGGGTCTTTGTGATTATACTGCAATGCACGAAGCTCCTGGCGTCGGCGCGAACGAAAGTTCGCACTGTCACAGAAGTTTGTCAACACACGTGCGCACTCAGCTCAAAATAACCGCTCGCTACTCTACCAGATGAATTCGCGTCCACTTGGGAATAAAATAGCCATGATAATGCGTTATGCTTGAACTGACGCTTTAATGCGAGCATTAAAACGACAACAGCACACGGTCACGGTTCGACTTACCAACCCACACTTTCCAACCCACTTTCGAGTGCCGATTATTGCGATCATCAGCACCAGACTTCAAGCGAACCTGAGGACGCGGTAGGAGTAAGCTGGCGCCTATTGAAAGCACCTACATTTGGTCAAAGATCAGCTGTGAAAAAAACGCAGCAGCTGAAGCTTGCCTGTTGAAATTCCACTCGCAAGAAGAAAGTACGCATAGCAAACGATGCACCAGCTCGACGAGCTCGACCGAGCCAAGATGGAAACCGGAAGCTGTGGGCGCGGTGTTGCCAGACTGCCAAGCAATTTCGCATATCGTCTATTGACGCGCGCGGGATGAGGCTCGGCAGGATGGAGTCTCGACAAGTTCTCTTTATTTTCGGCGTGTAGGAGGAAGCTCGGTTAAGTTCGGAGGAGCGTCGCGCCAGCTGTAGCCAACAGGAGGAGGGCGTCGCCAGCTGCCACTGACAAAGGGTGTGATGATGATGATGAGCGTGAGAAACACGGTTGCGTGCACATGCAGGTGCCGGAAAAAAAAAGAGGCGAAGAATGAACACGTGCTTTCGCACGTCTACTCTGTTTAACTACGTTATAACCCTACCACTTTTTTTAACCACCAATTTATTCGGTGTTACTGAAGCTATATAGTAGGGCATAACTTAAAAAAAATCAGCAGTTGGCAACAGTGGGCCACGGTGCGTGCCGTTCGGTATTACTCCGCTGGCCAATCACAACACTAAATGAAATCATCTTTGATGCCTGACATTGTTAAACAAGTCAGGTATCAATATTACAGAGCTTACAATTTCCTTCTTGGGATTATAGTATCTTGTTTAGGCTACGAGAAAAGTTTTGACAATGGACTACTTTTTTTTGTGGAGGAATTCAGTGTGGCAGTCGTGAATGCGGGCGGAGCTTCACGGCAGACTTGCGCTGCATTCGACTACAGCTTAACTTTAGCGGTGCGGAGACTATGGGATAGCGATCACTCGTAGGCTTTTCCTAACCTTAGTAAATATCATCTCATGGTCCCTTAAAATATATTAAAATAACAGACCACTGACCAAAACGTGTCATGAGGTTGTGGCGGGAATGAAAAGATCGCGCTAAATTTTGTAAGAGCTGAGCACTGCAATGTAGAAGAAACAACGGTTTATAATTTTAGTTTGGCATTGAAAATTGTACAAACAGATATCTTGCAATGAAACTCACCATTATCGGTGTAATCGCACCCCGTGGCCACATATCGGTAAAACATCACTATCTGCTTCAAGCACACCTTGTTTTTTTTTTCATTTGAGGAGTGTTCGCTGTGTTTAATTGTAATTTAGACTCTATACAGTGCACCCTCCGATGAAAGCGAAAGCTCTCGTTCATCATCGCCCATGTGCTTTTAGCACGTCACTAGATGGTGCCACAGTGTTTCACATTTCTTGGATGCAGCAGCGACAGTGCACTAAAGCTTTCGGCGACGAGGCATGCGGAAACTAAAATGAACGCTACTCTTACTAAAAATTGCTAATCACTGTCTGACGGGTGAGACTATGTTTTTAGTATAGCACTTTTACTATTATTAGTCTATACTTTGAATGCCGTGAAATGGCCACCGCGCTCCGCCCATCATAGTTTCCAGAATTGGGATACATAAAAGCGGGCGCATGCACTGATAGAAAAATTTCCGGTAAAAATCTATGAAGCTTCCAATAAGGACTTCATGGCATCCAGCACCTTAGACAACAAGCTTTCTGTTGCGCCAAAAAAAAAAAAATTGGTTCAGTCCCTTTAAAGTAGAGGACATTCGGTGGATAAAAATCTGCCTGCTGACCCTGCAGCTTCGTGTTGGTCTTACTCAGAGCAGCTGCAGAAAATGAATGGAAAGCCCATTTTTGAAAAAGCAAGCATGAAATACTAATGCCTCCAATTTAAACAGCGCTCATTTTTCATATTGGCTGTTGAATGTGGGTGCATTAGCTCGCATAATGGACACGTAATGATTTTACTCCTTCATGAATTGTACACTAAAGAGGGTTAACACACATTTAAAAAGTGAATGCTAAGCACTTATTTAATGAACATGTAAATATTTTCATCAAGTTTTTGATGTGATGAAGACCCAGATTAAAAAAAGTCAATTTTGGGCTGGATTGTGCAAATGGAAATTGTGTTTAGCTGGAACACCTCTTGCTTCCAGCTGGGAGAGTGCTTTTCTAGCTGCTTTCCAGCTCCAGCTGCAGAGCCACTGCACCCAGTGCCGTTCCCCCTGGCAACTCCTAATTTTCCACATAAAAGCCACTCAATGTCAATCTTTATGTGGACGAAAACGTCGAAGCAGCTAGGTGGTCAACTTTTAAAGTGGCCCCGAAAAACATTTACAGTTGACTGTTTTCACTCTAGGTTGCGCAGTGTGCTATTGTGTTTTCGCTACTATGGCCTTCGTGCGCTACGTTCACGCCAAAGTCGCGTGCGTGTGGGGCTCGCCATTTGACGGCTCTTACTGGCAATCGATCCTTACTGGCAATCGTGCCTGGGCCCGCAGATGTCAACGTGGCTAGTTCCAAAAACACCGTGCTTGTTTAAGTGCGGGCTATGGTTAAGTCAGGAATTAAAGAGGAATGAGTCGTGCGTTATTTCATTTCACTGCGATACATTGGATATCTTTTTTTTTCGAATAGGCTTTCGAACGCGAGCTTACGAAACACGCTGGAATGCCAACATCAAAGTGAAGGGACCTTGAGAAATAAGTCATGCATGTGTAACGAGGTCCTCAGAATCTCATGCATGCATGTATCGAGGTCACTGACCTCTGTAAGTGATTTAATTAAATGGTTAATTACATGTGCCACTTGGCCCAATGTGCCAATATGCGTTGAAGGCCGATGGTGCAGTCTGTGACGACGGTCAGGAAGCGACGTGCCCTTTCGTGCGTACCACGCGATATTCGTGCGAGCAAGCCAGACGCTGCTAAAAGATGCTGCTAGCCGTGGGAGCTGCCTTCGAAACCTGAAACACCTGGGCTGCAGCTGGCGTGAGAGGAAGGACAGGGAGAGAGAAGGAAAGAGGGGAGCGATAGTAACAAAGGATAGGGGCAGGACCGGGCGGCAATATACAGTATGTACAAATACAGACTGGCCATCAGGTGGAATGCTGCGACGCGCATGGCTGCAAATTGCCACCTGTCATTGTAGGCGAAAAAAAAATATGCCCAGGCTTAGCTTGGTTAAGCCAAGAATGCGTTGCATACTGCGCGGTCTTTTTGCGCGAGGTATTGCTTGGCGGCACTTGATTTTCTCAGCAGCTTTTCCTCCGTGACGTATGGATGGATGGATGGATGGATAGGAGCGCCCCCTTTGAAACGGGGTGGTGGCAATTGCCGCCATGCTCAGCTTTTCTTTATTTATTATTTTTTTTGTTTACTGTGTTGGCAATTCTCATTAAGATTCTCCATCAACTTTGCCTACGGTTTCCTACTATTCTAACCTTATGCCACATCTCTGCTTTTCAGCCACCAATCCTCCAATCGCTTTTTGCTGACTTCCACTGCAGATTTATTTACATGACCATTCTTATCTTTAAACCCTAGGGCCTCAGAAAGAGTGACTGTGCCTGCATCGACATCCGGATGGATACCATCACATTTGATTATGAGGTGTTCAATTGTTTCCACAGATCTACCACACACTGCACATGTGTCATCTTCTTCGTTAAATTTCTTTTTGTAGCTGCGCGTTCTAAGACACCCTGATCTAGCTTCAAAAAGTAGGGCACTGCCTCTTGAGTTATCATAGAAAAATTCTTTCCTGATCTGCCTTTTCCAGAATCGATATAGTTCTGCACTATGTTTCTTTTCCATTGAATTCATCCAGTTTTTAACTTCCGCGTTTTTAACCTGTCGTTTAATGCTCTTTCTTTCTCCGTCCTCATGACCGGCATACTTACTGGTTAGTTTTCTAGTTCTTTTCCGCCACTGTGAGTCAACGTTCTTTCTGTATAAATATTTAAATACCTTAGCTGCCCATCTGTTATCGTCCAATTTCCTCAGGCGTTCTTCATATAGTATTTTACTCTTAGCTTCCCGCGCCTCGAACGATGCCCAGCCCATATCCCCTTGTACTGCCTCGTTTGTGGTTTTGCCGTGGGCACCTAGTGCTAATCTTCCAACAGCTCTCTGATTTACGTCTAATCTCGACTGAACTTCTGCCCTTAAGCACAGAACCGCATTGCCGAAAGTAAGTCCCGGCACCATTATTCCTTTCCAAATACCTCTTAGTACTTCATATTTGTTGTACCCCCATAATGCCCTATGTTTCATTATCCCGGCGTCTCTTCGTCCTTTTGCCCTAAGAGCCTGTTCATGCTTTTTAGTGTATATCTGCCCTTCGTTTAGCCATATCCCGAGGTATTTGTATTCGGCCACTTTGGGTATTTCGTGGCCTTGTATTGTAAGCACCTGATCAGTTGTATCGTTAAAAATCATCACACCTGATTTAGTTGCGCTAAAACTGAATCCTAGAGCGTCTCCACAGCAATTAACCAAAGTTTGTAAATCTTCCTGGCTATCTGCTAACAGTACAATATCGTCCGCATACATTAAACCCGGGAGTCGCTGCTCAACTACATTTCCGCCTAATCTGTACGGTAGATTATAACCCAGATTACTTTCTTCTAGCCTTCTTTCCATATTTATCACGTAAAGCATGAACAGCAGCGGTGATAGAGGGCAACCTTGCCTTAATCCTTTGTGCACCCCCACAGTTGTGGTACTTTTTTTCCCTTCCCATGTAATTTCAACTTCATTATCTCGGTAGATTTCCTGTAGAAAATCAATTACCTCATCACCAATACCTAAATCTTTCAATATGCTCCACAGGAGTTCCCTGTTCACGTTATCGTATGCACCGCTTATGTCTAGAAAGGCTATAAACAGAGGTCTATTTTCCGCCTTAGCTATTTCTATGCATTGGGTAAGCACGAACAGGCTATCATCTAACCGCCTACCCCTTCTGAACCCATTCTGAAGTTCTCCGAGTATCCTATTCCCTTCTACCCATGACTGCATTTTTAATTTCACCGCCTGCATTGCCAGCCTGTACATAACAGATGTTATCGTAATCGGACGGAAGGATTTTATGTTCATCTTATCTCCTTTCCCTTTATAAATCAAATTCATTTTACTCTGTCTCCAGCTGTGCGGAATTTGCTGATTTGTTATGACTGCCTCCAATGCTTTTATCAGCGCGTCCTTGCTTCTTGGGCCAAGTTCATTAATCAGCTTAATTGGAATTTCGTCTATCCCTGCGGATGTGGTTTTAGGAATATTCGCTTCCGCCTTTTCCCAGTTAAGACTAGTCAGTTCTAAGCTGTTCTCTTTTGTGCTGTCCTGTGTTGCCGCCTCACTTGGGGAGATTACCCCATTGGCGTCGCTAAAAGACGCAGCTATAAATGACGTAATGTAGTCCACAGCATCGTCTCCCTCCAAACATTTTCCCTCAGCATCTATAATCTGTTCCTGCTTTCTTTGATTTGTTTTTCCCAACCAGCTTATATGGTTCCAGAATTTTCTTGGCCCCCCTTTATTTGCCTCGCGAACTTCAGCCAGCCATTTATCAGAGGACTGCTTTATTTTAGCCTGGACTAGGACCTGAACTTGCTGTTTCTTTTGTCGATAAGATTCCCATTTTTTTTCCTATTTCCTCTACAGATAACTGCGCCCTCTTTGCTTCTCTGTGTTCCCTTGAAGCCACCCGTCGTTGTTCGATGGCCTCCTTAATTTCCATATTCCACCAGCTTCGTGGCTTCCTCTTTCCTCTCCAGCGGTTAACTCCTTTCACTTGTTTCATTTTTGTAGCGATGAGCAGTTCCAACTGATTATAATCCCAATTTTCCATGTGGCGTTTCTCAATTACTTCTTCTATATCGGCTGATATTAGCGCTATTTGTTCATCATTTAATTTTGCGGTGTCTTTTGGACTTCGTTGCATTTCTCTTTTGACTAGGGCTCCCAACTGTAGACTAATACGTTTATGATCACTTCCTAGGCTGTCCTTCCCCTCTTCGTCTATTTCCATTATTGCGAGCTTGCTATAGATGCCCTGCGACATTAGACAGTAGTCAATGGTTGTTTGCCTGTTACGGGATTCCCACGTGATTTGTCCCTCACATTTAGTTTCTCTATTGGCAATAACTAAGTTGTGCCGCCCACACAAGTCTAGCATTAACTTCCCGTTACAATCTGTGTATCCATCCAGATCCTCGATGTGGCCGTTCATGTCTCCAAGCAAAATAATATCGACACCGTCTCCAATCTGCTTTATATCGTCATTGAGGCACTTAACTAGATCCTTGTTTTCTTGCCTGCATTTGTCCCCGGTCCCTAAATAAACTACCCCTAGCCATGTCCTTTTGCCAGCAATTGTACCTGATACCCAGACATGTTCTTTGCAAGTTGATTTTATTCTTTGCCAATTTGTTCCTTGATGTATCAGCATACCTACTCCTCCTCCCTTCTTCTCCGTTGTTGTTCTGTTGCACCCTTCCCAGACATAGCCATCGATGAAAGGTGGATCTTCTAGATCCCTGAGATGTGTCTCGCATAGAGCGTACACACCTACTGCTTCGTCCTTTAACTGCTGTTCTATTTCTAGCCATATCGCTCTCTTTCTACCCCCTTGCATGTTTATGTAACTGATCCTGGCGTTAAATTTCTTTTTCGTAGTTTTCTTTCTGGGCCTCCTAGTGGCCATTTTGTTGGGATCAGCCGCCATTGTTACATTTACATCGCTTCTACCTACACCTACGCCCTGAGCCACCGTGGACCCCCTAAAAAAGCTACCGCTCGGCCTCCCAGGCGCCTGCCTATCTCTTCTCCTACCCTTCCACTGAAATGGATGCCATCTCGTCCAAAGTCTCTGCCCGAACCTGCCCTGTGCACTTCCTTGTTTATTTCTACCACCTCAAAGCCTTTCTCGAGGCCTAACTGCCTTATCTCGCGATTAAGATTCACAACGTCTTTAGCAACCTCTGCATTCCTTCCTTGTACATCCAGCACTGTACACACCACGATCTGCGCTTGCTGTGCTATCGCCCTTATACCGTCAACTCCCTCAGCTAATGTTATCCCTACTTGTGCGGAGTTACCATTCAGGACATCATTTGGCCCCGCCGCTATCACTACCAAGTTACGCCTTGCAGCCTTCTCGGAAAGTTCACTTTTAGTCGCTCTCAGGACATCGTCCATTGTCTTTCCTGGAAACACCCCGACTGCTACCCGCCTATCACCCTTCACCCGGTCCAGAATAGCTCTTTTGCAGCGCCCCATGTTTGAGTCACCAGCGATAAGCACTAGGGTACTCTGCCACTCCCTCCTAACTTCCGGATCTCGCTGCCTCTTATCAGCGACTGTGCCCTCACTTCCTGGAAATAGCTCGGGCCCCTTCTCAGTACCGCCTCTCGAATTCCCAGCTGCCACCTGTGCATAGCTGTTCCTGCCTGAACATGTCTGACCTACTGGCCCCTCGCTGTCCATGCCAGTGCAAGCCCCATCCACGTGGCTGGCGCTGGAATGCCCGCCATTGTGGCTTCCAATGGCGGTGTCAGCCGTTTTTGACTCGATCTGAGATAGCTGTACTTGAAGCTTACGCTTCTCTGCCCTCTCTATCTGTAACTCTGTTTCTAGAGCATCCATCCTTAGCACTAGTTCGCTGTTCGCCTGATCAGCCCTGTCCAGGCGTGCACCTAATACGCAGAATTTGCACATAAAATCTGCGCCTTCGGCCTCCTCCACTGAATCGAACCGCGTTTCTTTTAAATTCACCGATTCCTCACACTCCATACATCTAACCTTCAGTAGCTTAACCATCGTAGCAACACTCGATTATTGCTTGCACCAAATGCCCAGATATCTACACGCTCAAGACGAAAACACTTGAAAACACGTGCAAAATTAAAATAAAAGTCTGGCTACCGCAAATGCCGATCAATCACTTGGAAAAAAAATAGCTATCTCTCTAAAAGTTAACGCACAAAAAAAAACACTGAGACAACTGTCGGCCAAATAGTCCCGGCCGAAATTAGGTCACTGACCTAAATTCTATTCCTTAACCTGCACTTCCCCTAACAGCCTAAAAAACTAAACGCACTTTTAAAACTATTAAAGGAAAGTACTCATCTATTTTACGCAGCCGCTCTCGCAGTCTGTCCGGTCCCGGTCTCCACGCGTGATCCGAAGAGCACCAAAAACGCACGTCCGCACAGCACGGCTGTCAACTGTCAACTCCTGCGACCTCAGCGCCCGGAACAATGCACGGCCTCTGTGCGAACTCTACTGCGCGTAAAACCACGCAGCTGCGCACAGTGTGCTGGTGAATAACATGATGGATGGATAGGAGCGCCCCCTTTGAAACGGGGCGGTGACAACCGCCACCATGCTCAGCCGTTCTATTTTTTTTGTCTTTTTCTTTTTTTCTTTTCTTTTTTTATTATTTTTGTAAAGTGGTTTGGTGACGTCACGTGCCGTGACGTCATTTGGACATTAGGGCGCGAGCGGCGCGAACTTGATTACTTTTGTATTTTGTAAGTAGTGTACAAAGCTCTCCCCTGCCCTTTCTTGCTGTCGCTCCCCTCTATACTTCTCCTCACTATCCTCTCATTTTCCCTTTCGTTTCCGCCGGCTGCAGCTCGGGTGCTTAAGATATTAGATAGCAATTGCCGCGGCCGGCAACACTCTTTTGCTTCACTTTTTTATTTTTTTTAATAAACCACTACCACCACCACCAATATGCTACGCATAAAAATTCTTGCCATCCTCTCGGGTGTGTATGGTGCACCTGTGTTATGCACTCGGCTTCTCATAATAGCGGCCAAACTCAACGTCCACGAAGGTCAATTTTCAGCAAGGGGCGTTTCCTTGGCATTGGCAGCAGCGGCAGCAACCAGCGCACACGTCTCCTGAATTACTGCTCCACGTATTTGCAGGCTACCCCACGCCTGTCATCTGTACGCGACAAGGTGCCGAGCCCGTCCACTGAGCAAGGTGCCCGACATCTGTACGAGGCAAGCTGCCGAGCCAGAGGTGCACGAAGAATAACATCGATCTCGGACAGCGTTCGAGAATCCTGCATAACGCCGGGCCTCACGGTGAAAAGCACGAACAATCGTCAGCGGCATCACCGACACCGTCCGGCGAATTTTCAGCAAGGGGCGTTTCCTTGGCATTGGCAGCAGCGGCAGCAACCAGCGCACACGTCTCCTGAATTACTGCTCCACGTATTTGCAGGTTGGTCGTTTTTTCGATAGTAGTTCTTGTTCCTGCCGCTGCTGCCAAGGCTACCGTTGAGTGTCACGCAATTATCATGTTACGCTGTTGCGCATGTCGACAACCTGTTGATGGCAGCTGTCAATCACTGTGCTGCTCAGAGTGTGAATTTACGTACCATGTCGGATCATGTTCAGGCGTTTCGGAAGAAACGTTCACTTCGAAACGAGCAAAGGCTTGGAAGGCCTGGAGGTGCGAAACATGTAAGGGCAGCCGTAAAGCTGAGGATACACTGCCCGGGCAGCAGTCCGATAGAGAACTAATCACTAGGCTGTTTTCAATGGAAAGTAAAATTGACTCGCTTCTGGCCATGTCCAGCAAGCTTGAGTCGCTTGAGTCATCCGTTAGCCTGCTCTCAGATAAATTTGATGACTTTCAAACACGTCTTCTAGCCCAAGAAAAGTCGACAAAGGATGTCACGAAGCGTGTAGAGCGGCTTGAGAAAGCTGAATGGGCCTGTGAAATTGCACAGCTCAATAAGGACGTTGACAGTCTAGAATGGCGCAGTCGTCGACTGAACATCGAAATCCATGGTCTACCAGAGACGGAAAACGAGGACTTACTAAAGAAAGTGAATGAAATAGGCACAAAATTGGAACTTGATGAGGTGTGCTCGAGTGACATAACAGCCCTACATAGGCTTCCCGCGAAGCCGGGCAAAACACGGGGCGTAATTGTTCGCTTTGCAAAGCAGGAGGTTCGTGATGCCTGGCTAGCAAAAAGGCAGGCGCTACGAGATGACAACACCGGAAAGTACATCTGTGAAAATATGACTCGGTACACTCGCACTCTTCTGACAGTTGCCAAAGAATGGGCTAAGGAATCCGGCTACGCGTTTGTTTGGCACGTGAATGGAAAGGTGCTTGTACGGAAACAAGCCGGTGCACGAGCAGTTGTCATCCGCGATAAGGATGACCTCGCCAATCTGAGGTGATAGAGCAGGCAATTGTATTTTCAGGCAAACGCGATGCCGTTCATGTCCAATTTTGCTGACCATATTGAGCAAGTCAAGGATAAGCAGAAGTTTTCTTTATTTCATTTAAACGCCCAAAGTTTGCGAAATAAATTTGATGAGGTTGCTTTGTTTTTATCAGATTTAAACCACGAGTTTGACTTTATTTGCTTTAGTGAGACGTGGTTCACATCTGACGACTGTTTTCTTTTGCCGGGATTTGATTGTGTGTCAGCCTGCCGTTCATCAAAGCGCGGAGGAGGTGTTGCTCTGTATGTGCGTTGCCAACTACCGTATCAAATTCTAACAAACTATAACATCGTGAATGAAAATTTTGAGTGCGTCATTATTCACTGTTATAACATACTACTTGCTCTTGTGTACCGACCGCCATCTGGGTGTTTAAAGCATTTCATGCAGTTTGCAGAAGAAATATTTGAACGCAGCCTCGAGCTCAACCTCGAATGTGTCTTTGTTGGGGATTTCAATATAAATGCTTCTCCAAATAATATTACTTTTTTGCATTTCCAAGAGCTCTTTGAGTCGTATGGTTTTTCAAATGTGATTAGTGATCCTACTCGTGTCACTTCAAATTCTGAAACAATACTTGACCTGTGCATTACAAGCTTCTGTCCCGATGAAGTTAAATCAGGTACAATTATATGCGATCTTACTGATCATTTACCCATTTACTGTCTGATACCTTCGAAGCAAAAACGCTCTTTTCTGGAGAAAGAAATATTGATTAGAGATTACTCGGAAAGAAACATGTTAAAGTTTAAAGAACTCATTATGCAACAGGACTGGGATAGCGTTACAAAGGAAAAGGATTCTAATAACGCTTATAGAGCATTCTTGATGTTTTTTATTTCTGCGTACAATGAATCCTTCGCTTTTAAAACTCTTAAGAGACACAAGAGAGCAAGAAAGCCCTGGATCTCGCACGACCTGTATAACAGAATAAAAAACCGCAACATCCTTTTTCAAAAGTTTTTAGACACACGAAGTGAAGGCGATCTCCGCGTATTTAAGAAAGCGAGAAATAAATTGAATGCTGATATTAAAAAAGCAAAGAGATCATACTATGTGAACAAGTTTTCAAATATTGCAGGAAATCCCCGTCTGGTATGGCAAGCGGTCAGAGACATCACGTGTAAATCAAACTCCCCAAAGCGGGTTTCTTATCACAGCGAATCCATGAGTGACGAACAGGTTGCAAACCTGTTCAACGAACATTTTATTAACGTGGGTGCTTCCGCAAATGACTGCGATGCGATACCATGCGAGGAATTCGTCAAAGTACATTGTGAAAATACTGTATTTTTGTCCCCAACTGATGAATATGAAATACTCGACGTCATTTTGGGTTTAAAGAACCATTGCGCCTCTGGAGCTGACGATATTAAACCCGGTCCACTAAAAGCCGTGGCAGAAATAGTTAATAGTCCCCTTACACATATTCTGAACCTTATTCTTTCCACCGCAGTGTTCCCAGACGCAATGAAGTTAGCTCGTGTGGCTGTTATACACAAGGGCGGTTCCCCTAACGATATGAACAATTACAGACCAATATCTGTGCTCCCTATCTTTGCGAAGGTAGCGGAAAATATTATACATAAAAGACTAGTAAGCTTTCTGAGTGTAAATAACATAATATCAAGTGAACAATTCGGCTTTAGAAAAAATAAGTCATCCGAAATGGCCCTTCTTGAAGTGAAAGAACATATACTCGAAAACATTGAAAGGAAAATATTTACCCTCGGAATATTTCTGGATTTTAGAAAGGCTTTCGACTGTGTCCAACACGACGTGCTTTTAAAGAAGTTGCCATTGTATGGCTTTCGTGGCAACGCATGGTCTTTAATAAAAAGCTACTTAACATCTAGATCCCAGTTCACATGTATAAATGGCGCAAAATCCGACAGCAGACTTCTAAAACAGGGCGTACCTCAAGGGTCATTACTTGGTCCGACATTATTTTTACTATATATAAACGACATTGTAAACATAATAAATAACACTAAGTTAATTTTATATGCAGATGACACGAATGTGTTTTTCTCGGGCGCTGACGTTGTGGACGTGTTTCATCAGGCCAACGAATGGTTAACTGGACTGAACTTATGGCTTCATTCGAACAGACTCCAATTAAACACAAGTAAAACTAAATACATACTGTTTAGACCGAGGGGAACCCATCCACCCACGAACTTGCACTTAAAATTTCATAACATTACTATCGAACAATCGACTACAGTTAGATTTTTGGGGGTAATATTCCAAGAGAACCTTTCATGGACGCCTCACGTTGACGCACTGCGTAGGGACCTTGGGCGAGCCGTGGGAATTTTGAACAAGATAAGATACCATGTTCCGTCTGCTGTAAAAAAGCAAATCTACTATGCGCTTTTACATTCACGCTTCTGTTACTGCTTCCTAGTATGGGCTACAACGACTAAGACAAATTTGGATCGTCTTTTCTCTTTGCAAAAGCGAGCAGTGAGAGCAATAGGCAATTTGGATCTTTCGGAGGACACTGCACCTCATTTTAAAGGTAATAAAATAATGCCCATTCACAAACTCCATAAACACAAACTGGCCCTGGAAATTTCGCGTCTTCACCAAACAGATATAACATTTCAAACTAAATATCATGCGCAACCTGGTCCTTATTATCTACGACAAAACTTAATACCAAGGCCCCGTTCGCGTACAACATACGGTGATCAAAAACTAAGTTATTTGATTCCAGATTTCCTCAATGCGCACCCTGAATTAGCTGAGATACTGTTTACTGCCACCAAGGTGCAACGACTGAGGAGAACACTTAGAGATTTTTTCTTAAATGAAAACTAAAGACCATGCTGTGTTGATAACTTCGTTCGCCTTCACTCCGGATCTTTACCTTCACTGTGATGATTGAAGACGTGCGCACATCCATCACTGTTTTTCATAACACCGTACCACTGACCCAACTTATTGTTTTTATGTACCTGTATTTTTTTGTGTGTTTTTTTCATGCACCTTCATATCATGCAGTATTGTTGTTCCTTTTGCTTTGTATTTATTGTGCTTATGCTATGCTGTTTCCGCCGCAGCCAAGGGGGGCGCGGCCCCGTCAGGCATGTCTATTGCCTTTTGTCGCGTCCCCTAAGGCATTTCTGTAACGGAATGTCTTAAATAAAGAAAGAAAGAAAGAAAGAAAGAGGGTCATGAACCCGTGGCTATTCGAAACGTTCTGGATATTTTCTCCTTATCGGATCACTCTTACAATAGACAGTGCGCAGGGCGCGAATTGAAGCGCCGTCACAAAGGTCAATTCAGATACTCCATGGACAATCATAGCTATGTCAAGGGAGAAAACCTGCCAAAAAAGATGGAAACACAAGAAGAGAACGACGCAGGACAACGGCATCATAGCTAGTGCATCGTCAGTCAGTCCCATCGTCACAAAAAAAAAATATGATAGATAATCAATGCGAGTGATGCGGCAGAGTATACGTTAGCATGTGGCACATCGTGTACATGTGCTCTCTACGCGCCCTGCATTCTCTCCCCTCCACTTACCGCGCCCTTTCGCACTGCCGACTATCGTAATCGTCTGTCATTATTTTTGCCCCCTTTACTGGGCAATGCAAGGTATTACTAACTAACTAACTTACTAACTAAATTGGCATCTGATATTTTTCTGTGCTGCAGCGAAATAACAATCGGGCGATAAATTAGGGAGTGCAGTTCGTTAGATTGAGAGATAGATGGCCCCGTAAGACGCGATCGTGAGGTGCCTATCGCTGTTTCTTCCCCATTTTCAAACGAGGGGTGGTTGGGAGCTTAGCATTCCAATGTGAAATCTCTTGGGTAGTGGCGCCCATACTCCCCGCAGGTGCTCGCCGTGACGTCGATGACGAACTTCGAATGGTTGACGCTGAAACGGCACGGCGTGCTCTACGATTTCCCGCGGTGGGCTCAGTACATGGGCATTATCGTGGCCGGCGTCGGACTGGCCATCATCCCCGCGGTTGCCCTCAAGGAGCTGTGGGCTGCGAAATGGGTGAGGAGGGGTTACTATGTCCTCCAGCCAAGGCGACTGCGTGAGCATAGGAGTGGGTGCTGTGTATGTGTGTGCGCGATCCTCTCTTCGTCACAAAGCACAGAGATCATTGCACATGAAAGACGAGCGGCAGTTAGAGCGGTATTAAAGCGTTATATTAAAGACCTGCTAACCCTACAGAGGTCCGTATGCTCCTCGGGAGTCGACTGAAGGTTCCACGAATTAGTAGGCTCCGGTGAAGAGCATATGGACCCTTCTATGTTTGCAGCTAATGCTGAGTGCAACTTGGGAACTGTGCGTTTGGCCAACAGCGAGGAGAGAAGATCTGTTATTCAAAGCAGAGATGTGCGTGCAATATGAGCACAGCTCCTCGCATTTCGATCCTTTCTGACTCGACTCCAATTTAACTCGGTTGTACGCCATGAACCTCGTGATAGAGTAATGGAGCTTCCCCAATGAATGGATAAGCGGTCCGGCGACTGCGTGTGTACATATGAGAAGTACTGCATGGTATGATCGAAATGTAACTAATACTACCGTGGGACTAAGAAAAACAATCGGGAAAAAAGGTGTCCCTGTGCTTAATGCAATATGAAGTAGAAAAATAACAAATAATAAAATAATTTTGTATAGCAGAAAATAAGCAAATACAAGCGCAAAATTATTTGTGCCGTTAGAGCCGAAGCCATTGGAACGCCTGTTAAGGAGAGTTATTGTATTACGAAGGTAAGTAATTTTTTTTTTCTTGAGATGGCTTAGTTGATGAAAATCACGCGATATAATAAGCATGATGAGGAGGCCGGACTTCGGTATTTTCGTTCCTGGTGGGCAGGTGAAGAATTTCAAAAAGATGGAGGGAAAATGACAGTTGAGAATCTCGGGTGTTGCCTCCGTCTCTTGAGGCATTGGGGACATATGACTGGAGGCTAATCCTTTAATGATCCTGCGAGATTGATTTCGTTGCTCTGCGTATCGCTACATTCGTAGTTATGGTTGCTGACGCGGCGTTCTGTCGCAGGACTTTTGGAAGGCGATCAGCCCCCGCGAAGACTGGGGCCCCAAGGGCTACGAAGACCGACGACGCTACCGGCTCTTCATGGTTGAGAAGGGCTACATGAAGGCCGAGGACGCCGAGAGGCTGAACGAGAGCGAGAGGCCCCAGCGCGAGCTCGAGCTCAAGCTCAAGGCCATCGAGGACGCCAAGGTGGCAGCTGCGAACAAGGGGGATAAGCCGGAGCAAGAGGCACCAGCTGCCGGCGAGGGCAAGCAGGAGCCGAAAGCGGAGGCCAAGGATGAGCCCAAGGCCGAGCCCAAGGCCGAGCCACCGAAGCCTGAGGCACCAAAGCCCGAGCCCCAAAAAGGCTGAGATTTGCACGTCGATGTGAAAAGGCTGGTTGCTCGCAAACGGACTGAGTGTCGGGGAATAAAGCGGCACGAGTCGTAGAGCCGTTTTGTTTCACCAGGGTACCGAATCGTGTGCGGGGCCTACAGTATCTTGGCGGGTCCCATGCAGCTTCTTTTGTAGATTTATATTTGCAATGCTTAGAAAGTTCTCGTGTCTGGCGTATCATTAAGAGCATGGTAGGCTGTCCACGCTTGTGTAAAATAAAAGAAAGAGGAGTACTACATTCCGATATATGCCTAAAAATGATGCAAACGTAGATGTAGACAGTGGCATTGGACGGAGTGCTCGCGCACGACCCGCAGACCATTAAAATCCATATCCCTGCAGTGAACACTCGTCACTGTTGTGTATTCAACACTGTCGATCGCCTTTTGGCAGTCTCAGCAACAGTGTTTGCACTGTGTGACAGGCGCTAGGCACAACCGCGTGTAAACACAACGATAGCAGATAGGATAGGATAACTTTATTTGGCTCTAGCACAAGTGTTCTTTTATGCGGTCAGATGAGTCCATCCGCAACGGTCGGTTGCCCCTATTGCAGGGCTCCGCTGGATGCTGCCGTCAGCTGAGCTCGCCGTATCAAACCGATCTGGTCATCGTGGCAGTCGCTGGAGAGCAGACCTTCCCATTGCTCCACACTTGGGCGTTGTGTAACTGAGACGATGTCGACCTTTTGACATGCCCATGTGATGTGATACAGTGTAGATTTTTCATGGCACCACGGGCAATTGTGTGCGTAAAGTGTGGGGTGAATTTTACTTAGTGTGTTTAGATTTGTTTATGACCCCGTTTGAAGTTGTCTCCATGTGACAGCCTCTTCTTTGTTTAAAGATTTGTGCGGTGGTGGGTACCGCATCCTGCTGCCTTTGTAGTTGTTGAGTATGGCCGAGTATTCCTGAGGTACTGGCAGGGATTCCTCAAGGTCGTTGACGTTGGATGCTCGGTAGTTAGTACATCCTCGAGCTATCCTGTCCGCCTCTTGGTTTCCTGCCACCCCCGTGTGCTCAGGTACCCAGACGATCTTATGTTTGATCGGCTTGTGTGGTTTTGCATGTGTTTGTTGCGTCTTGCAGTCTACAGAGCGGAGTATGCGGAGCGCTCTGTGACCGACTCTACCGCAAAGGTAGTTGCGGCAGGCTGCTTGTGAATCAGTAAGAATCGTCAGTGACCGCCCAGTCCGATAGCCCTCCGCTGCCGCTAGAGCGACGGCCGCTTCTTCAGCCTCAGCTATCGTGCAGTCTTGCAGTGAGACGCTGGTAATCTCGTGTAATTCCGAGTTGACTACAGTGTCCACTGCGTTGTTGGTGCCTTGTCTCCTTGTCATGGCATATGTGGCAGCGTCCACATACACTGTTGTATTCTGGGATGCGTGTGTTTTCTGTAAGCGATCGGCCCTTGCCTCTCTTCGGTCTCTGTTTAGGTTAGGGTCCATGTTTCTTGGTATTGGTGCCACCCTGAGCGTGCTGCGCTACTCATCGGGGATCGTTTCAGTTCTCAATATTTCTCGAATTTGTTCGGTGTAGCCCAGTTTCTTTAAAAGGACTAACTCTGCCTGTGGGGGTCTGCTGTAGTCTGCGCATTTGGGCAACATGCTGTGCTTCCCGTAATTCCTCGAACGTGTTGTGCAGTCCCAAGGCTAAGAGCTTTTCAGTTGAGGTGTTATGGGGTAGTCGAAGCGCGGTTTTATACGCTTTGCGTAAAATCGCGTCCGCCTGTTGTATTTCACTTCTGATATGATTGTAGAACAATCGAGATAGTGAACAGAAGCCAAGTATACGATACATTAATACTCGAGCAGAATGAGAGGAAACTTAAAACAACAAAGACTCGAATAATTAAAAAACTCATGCCCCGAACCTACTGGCAGACACTGAGAGCAGAGAAAAACGGCTCAGGGGACAGTAAACTGTTGCACATATGAAGCATGATTATTCACGGTGCTTGATGACATCTACAATCTTTTTGCCCAGATTGAAGCGGGACATCCCGTCAGTGACAAAAGAGGAATTAAGGAAAACTTTAGGAGCAATGCAAAGGGGGGAAGGCAGCTGGTGAGGATCAGATAACAACCGATCTGTTGAAAGACGGAGGGAAGATTGTGCTAAAAGAACTAGCCACCCCCCTGCTTTGTATAGACTTCCTTACCCCCGCGACGTCACGAAGATGCGGTGGCGCTGATGTCAGTAGCGACTTTCGCGCGGTAGGCAAACCAGGTTTCGTCTGCCGTGCCTACCGCAGCTACCAGCGGCTGCCTGCGCACTGCAGAAGCATCATGTACTGACCAGCTGCGTCACTGTCGCATCCGCAGTTAGATTAGCCCTAATAGGTTTCTTGCAAATCAATACCGCATTAGGAAGTCTGGGCCGCGGTAGTAAAAGCGCGAAGTCTGGGTGCCGACCGGCGCTGCCAGTCAACGTACTTCATAGCAGGGAAATTGCCGAGCTCATTCACGTGAACAACAGCATGGTCCGCTTAAAATAGAGCTAGGAAAAAAAAAGCATATATATAAATGCGCACGTATTTATCACCCTGAGCTGGTGTGCACGGGCGCCGGCAGGGTCACTCACCACCAATGAGTGCGTTATTTTCTCGATAGTATTGCATATATTAAGGTGTGTTGATGTTATACGAACGTATAATAGCGCGTTTTAGGGCATTTAATATATAATTGAAACTATTTCTCAACATGATCGACGTAATTATGTGATTCTAGTAGAAAGAAGTCTGATAAGTTGTGGCAGACCTTGCGCTGTCGCGTTCGCGCACGTAGCGGTCACGTTCGCGGTAAGAACAGCGTACTTTAATTGTGCTACAAGCCATTAGCTTTTCATTGCATCGTGCCTGTGTCATAAGCTGCTTCATGAAGTAGTACATGACCGTGAAGCCTGTTTGGAAAGAAGCAACTGCAGGCGGGCTATTAACTGAGGCACGTAGCGAGATTGACACGGGATGAGGCAATGAAAAGTGTTTTCTTTAGTGATGCATGAGATATGTAACGAAATTTAGTGCAACTATGAAATTGCTCGGCTAATTGCAGTAATGCATTTTATTGCCAGCTATACCTGGTACAGTTCTTGGGTAATTATGATTAACACCTTCGTCATGTCTCCCCGGGTCTTGAATAATTAAGTAGAAAGTGCGGAATTTTTTTATGTTTGCATGTTCCCAAAGCCGTGTTCTCTGTGATGCCGGTATCACTTCTTTTTACTTCAGATTCTCAGTACTTATGCATGCATAGCCACATGAAAACTTTTCTTATAAATATAACTAACATACTCCTGCTCCTTTAGGAAAAAAATTGAGAGATTTATTGCATTCCTAAACGTCTCTGGAATCGTTCGCGACAAATAGAATCATTCTGTTTCCATTCGGTACAAATTTACAAAGGGGCGAGTCATGTCAATCGCAGAAAATGTGGTAGATAACAAAACAAACCTTTTAGTTTATTTCCTCGTTTATGGCTTCTTAGCTTTCACTTTGGTCAAAGAAATACGGCAGTTAAATCAACGAAACCTCTGATCCCTCTTCTTCGTATTGATGCTACCACTGTGGTGCTCCGTCGTCGGAAACCCGCAAAATTCGCGACGTGCCAGGACCATCAGAAACCCTATTACGTCAATTTTTTACAACTACAGATCTAAAAAGTGTAATTTTATGAATTTCTACTAAATATTTTGTTATAGTTGTTCGTCACTAATCAGAAGACCCAGGACTAGGAAAGCATATAATTTCAGGAATCCAAACTTTTCCCCAGATCGACCAGTTTAAGAAGGGGAGAAGTCGGCCTGGCTGGTGCCTGATTTGACGGCTAAAAACAGCGGTTACGCGAGACAGATGAGATCGGGACACGATCGACACTGTCCCCACTCTTCGCACTGGGCGACACGTGTGTAAACAGATGGTGAGCGCACGTCGGCTCTGCCAAAAAAACGCCAGTGCTTCCCTCACTACTGTCCCGAGGTAAAATCATCCTGGCTAGTGCAGAGTGCCAAAAACTTATTATTTTATTCAATGCCTAGGGTAGAAACCAACGGCAGAAACGCTTTCTAGGGATAATATAATAAACTGTGGTGAAATACGCCGTACGTGGCCAACGCGAGCCCGTGTACTTGGAGGAAAACTTAGTTGACAGCATCAACCATTGTTCTGGTTCTCAGAAACTGAAAACGCGCCCACTAGCAACTGCAGCGCCACCTCGCTTGTTTGCAAACATGGAGGAGGTCTTATCACGTGGTTTAGAGTCGAGTGAGGTCGGACGATTGTGTTACTTCTAGCATCCGGTCTGCGGCAGTGTTCGTGTCCAATAAAGATATCTTCCAACCCACAGAAGGCACTCTCGGAATATTTTTCCATATAGGAAGGGGGGAAGAAGCCACCTAATCTGCATGAGACGGAAGTCGCTGAAAAGACAAGATAGAGTCACCGAAAAAGGGTTTCAGTGAATCCAAAAGAATACAAAGGAGGCCAACTCCCTGATCTTCCTTGGCCTTAACTACTCTTGCGGGCAGAGTGGGAAGTGAAAACAATCTTTGAACAAGGGTTTTTCGTAGAAAATTTTCTCTCAGTGATTCAGCTTCCCTGAAATTTTGAAAATTCGCTGTTCTTTCAATACAATGGGCGCGCAGGGGACGTCCCCTCAGTGCCTTCTTGGTGGCCCCTAGAGTAGGGTGCCTCGATGCGCGCACGCCTCAAGGCACCCTACCCTAGAGGGTTGCGTACTGGAAAAAGAAGGCTTTTTGGTAGGAAATTTTTTCCCAGTTAGTCAGCTTTCGTGGAACTTTGAAACTTCTTGAATAAACAGCGCGAACGACGACAAGCACAACAGCAGAGGCAACGGACGACACAGCGCTTTCCAGAGAACTTTGAAAGTTCTCAATACAATACAATAGGTTCAATACAATAGGCTTGCGGGGGACGTCTCAATGCCTTCTAGAAGGGAACCACAGGCGACCCAACCCTTCTTGGTGGCCACTAGAGGGGTGCCTACTGGAAAAACATTCACTGATGTCAAATCCCCTCAAACATGAATGCCAGAACAACACTGCAAAATGAATCCTACATTTTAACACGCTCTTTTTCTTTACTGCATTTTCAACACCCCACTGGTTGAACATGGGCCGCCAGCTTGTATCATACACGTGCAGTTCCTTTTTTTAATATCGAGATTTATTGCCTCAGAGAATCAATGGTCGAAAGTGTGATGAAGGCTGCAGTAATGTTAAAGTAATGGGAATAGGTTAGCTGATTTTGTGAAGTCCAGTAGCGAGCGATGGAATGGTCCCTGCTTCCAGGCGATATATGAAGCAGGGTTGCACGAGGGAAGACCCGCTGCCTTCAGGTGCCGGATCCTTGTAGGCTTGAGAGCAGCGCAGTGCCACAGTAAGTGGTGAATGTCGGCTTCAATGGCCTCGCCTTTACATAATGGCCACTCAGGCCGAGGAAAGAAATCTCGGTTCTGAGGCCCCCTCCGAGTGATGGCAGGTGTGAGTGCAACAACTACCCAGGTCCTCCGAAGCTCAACTCCTCTGCATGCAGAACGTTTTCGCGGAAGCGGATTGCACCTGCGGTGGGCAGAACACTGACCACGTGTCTTGGTTTTCGACAAGTTTTCGGTGCAGAAGAGGAATGACAGACTTGCAGACTTGCGTGGTACAAGGTAAAGCTGGAAAGTTACCAGAACTTAGGCACCTCATAGCACCAAGCGACACTTCCGGTTTTAACACGTGCAAACAGCATGCCAGCAAAACACCGCCCCTCAGCTCAAAGGAAAATCGTCACAGAGAGAGGGGAAGACGTTCAGGGCAGCATAGTTAAATAGATTGCATCATTTTAATTCACCGTAGCCGACACGCTGGGAAGGGTGAGCTTGGGAAATGGGTCTTTGACCCCGCCTTGAGAAGAAGAACAAACCTTGTGTCATGGAGGTGTTTGACCGCTGATGCCGTCGAGCCCAAAAATTCTCCGGCATACAGGCAGACAGGAACCATCGCCTATCAGGTCCAACATTCTCGGACGGAAACTTTGAATATTGGAAAAGTGTAATGTACTGGTGTAGAGATGTTGAAGGTCCTTTATTCCGAAACGTAGCAAAATCTTTCCGATTGCTACATATCTTCCGATATGTGGCAAAATCGAGCAATTAAGACTGCCATAGAAAACCAACGCAGAACGCTTTTGACGATAGCAAAACCGATAATAGCAACAAAAAATTCAAGCTTGCCGACGGAAGATATGCGGGTATGGTGATTATTATAGTGAAACCTTATATATAGTGAAAAAAAAAATCCGCTCATAAACCCTTTCCCGTTCAAGAATGCTTTTGTTCCGAATTGTTCGGTACGCACGCAGGTCCAGCATTCAGCGAAAACATGCGGTCTGGTCCTCAAGCAACTCTGAGCCGGGCAGAAAGCGGATTAAGTCGCGTGGATATTGGTAGTGCACAGCTCTTATGGCTGCAGTATCCAGCATTGCTCTTAACTATTTCTGAAAGCAAGCCCAAGAGATTTACACAGGTCACTCCCTATCGCAAAAAATCTGTAGTTGGGGCTGGAGCACATATGGGAAGCCTTTCTGGAAGAGGCCCATTTTTAATTTTGTTGTAGAACCATGCTGATAGCACGCGACATAAAAGAATAGGAAAGAGAGAGGTGAGATCCCTCAGGCTTTAATCAACTCGTTGGCATGCACACTACATGTAGGGTAGTGCCCTACACAATATGTGCATGCTGACTATAGTCGATAAAACATTAAAAATTCAGCTGCTTTACCCCATTTAAGGAACCCCTTACCACCAATGGCGTCGGCCGATACTCATGACTCTGCTAGTGTGGAAAAGCAGGGAGTGGTAGATGAAAGGGGGCAATCCCTTCCCTCTATGGTCCAGGATAGGCCCCTCTCCCTCTTGTGGCGCCGCTGCCTGCTTTGTCGCACTAGAAGGGTCACGTAAATCCAGAGACACCATTCCTGTAAGGGGCCTTCGACAGGAAAAAGCCTCTGCGCTCTTGAGTGCTACTGGCCTATATGGGGAAAGTGTTTCCAGCCACTTTTTTTTCTTCCCTCCTTCTTTATCTTGTCTCATCGCTCCTCTTACTAGCTTTGAGTGGCAGTGCCAGTAGTTGACCGACATTCACATGAGTCACAAACCAAAAGCGTCACCTATCCCATACCTATCCCCTTTCCCTTTACTTAGCCCCTTCACATCTCTCTCTCTCATGCACACGTGACGTGGGCCACCTTGCCTATAAAAATAGAGCCCGCAGATTACAGTCCTATAGTCCGCAGTTTTCAAAGTGTTGGTGGTGTTGGTGTGCAGCGTTGGTTCGAACAGTGCATTCGGCGACGTCTGAACAGCCGGCGTGAGAGAAGTGCGGAGATTGAACCTGCAGTATGGCGAACTACGACGCATCCATACCCAAGGTGAGTCGATCCAGCTGTTCCGATTTCTCCGGCTAGAAATCATCGTTATATCTGGCGCATCCACTTGTTGAAGTGTCTTTAGCGCTGCTGTTCTCACAATATTGTGCACGTTTGCCTGGTGTTGGAGGTCTGCTCAGATATTTCCCAGATTTTATTCAATAGCTGTTTTGAATAATGGAGGAAATCCCTCTTCCCACGTGATGGATTACACGTGGACGGTGCAGTTCTTAGATAACGGAAGTGCAGTATTAGGCGGATTTCATCTCGCGAGCGACAATTACAGTGATTGATCGGCACACATATAAAATCATTGACACTTCTCGCATCCGGTACCTTGATCTCGATTGAATGAGAATACAGGTCGATCCTATACGGCGACCAGTTTTCTAAAGCAGCAATTACATCTCTTCCGGAGATTGTCTCGTCATCAGTATGACTACGACACTGCAGCAAAAAAGCCTCTCCCATGTCTCTCCTTGTTCTTTGACCCTGTCCCTTGCCAGCTGCAGCCCCCGTATCCCCGGAAACCTCTGATTCCCATCCGCGCACCTGACTTTCTGGCGCCCCCTGCTTCGCTTGCCTTCTCTTGGAATCCACTCCGCTACCCTTAAGGACCAGCGTTTATCTTGCCTTCGCATTACATGCCCTCCCCAAGCAAATTTCTTCCTCCGTCTCGTGTCCGGTTCATCCTGCCACGGCCGCTCCACGGCTCTGCATTGTACATAGGCCGTTCTCTTTCGGGTTTTATTTTTTCCGGAATGCGAGGCGTAAACACAGGGTGTTGTTTTCCGAGCTCTAAATCAGGATAAATATCGGGTTATTGCGAATAAATTTCCACAGGCAGTACGAGTTCCTTTTGCAAATACATTTTCGCGTACGTTACCAATCTCCCACTGAGCACTCCCGCATGTGAGTAAAATGGGCCTGCCTTTAGGTATGCAGTGCGAAAACATTAAGGATTTCGGCAGCGATTTCAAACGTGCCGGTTCTTTGGTTCAGGTAGTCCTTAATCGTGGGTAGCGCTTACTTTAGTGACTCGTGTAAGGCGTCTGATCGGCAGCCTTATTCTGGCTCCCCGCTTCTAAACTGCCGTCTTCGAATTTATCCTGAAATTCGCACTCCTCACAAAAGCATTCAAAGAGGTTTAAGATCCCCAGTTCCCCGTAGAGAGCAGTCTTGAATAAGCACTCAGTGTTCAAATAATTTTTGTGGCGTCTTCAGATTTGTGAATTATACAACCACCATCGTCTACAAGTCCCGTTTTCGGGCATATGTCTGGTTTACACCAGTTTTTAGAAAATGTGTTTTGGGCGCAAGTATCGGCTAGGATACGGGTTTTGGAAGCAGGTTTAGAGGCGCCCCTCTTCCTCCCTGTGGTGATATACAATATCGCCTCAACTGGATATAAAGCAGACTGCGCTAGGACGGGGTCGGCTGGACCGCTGCTTGAGACTTGATGCGGTACGTGTACGAGACATGGCCGTACTTTAATTTACTGGTTTCTAGTAATTTGTAACTGCAATGCATTACTTTCGGCCAGCAATTCCACAGCACAAGTACTTAATTACTCTCGAAATTACTTTAATTGGAAATGCACCACTGCGGATTCTTGTATGTTTGCTTTCGACCCTCGTCTTCCTGGCCGGGTTCATTGGAAGGGGGAACAAAAGCGGGGGTTTACGCGGCTGCGGCAGAGTCGCATCGAGACCGGTTTTCCTCGCGTCGACGTCATGTATACGGCTCGCTTCGCTACTGTCTAGTGGCTGCGTCACCTGGTTGCGGATGGAGTCCCGACTGCTCCTTCCAGAAATGTGTTTCAACCCGAAAGCGCTTCACACGGAAGCGAGGGGAGACTCGGGGCATTGTGGTTGCGCTGGACAAAGGTAGACGCACATGTAAGCTCGTGGTGGCGTTTCCGAGAACGCAGAAGTCCGAAGCAGACGAGCCGATTTGCTACGCAAAATCATGTTCCGGGCTGCTGGGCATAGCCGAGAAACTTGGGGCCTGGTGAACGGTCCTAAAGTTCGATCAACAAATGCAGCTTAATTCAACTGAGTTACACATTTTCTCTTGTGTGAAGTTGACATATTTTAAACCTCGGGACACATAGCTCTCAATCTACCTCGCCTGAATGTGACGGTGTATAATCCTTTACAATTCACACTCCTAAAAAAATGTTATCAGCAAGGCATACATAAACTGCTTACTTGCTTGTGTCTTGCCTTCATTATGTCCTGTGTATCCTTTCTTCAATTTGCCGTTTGTAAACTGTACCAGATGAACATGATTAGAACATTTTGGGGGTAGCTTACTCAAGCAATCAATGTGCGTATGTAAATCTTTGATCGTATGAGCATTTATCTTTAGCCTTACGTCTTTTTCTGGAACGCAACAAAGCTGGTGAGCTAAACATGGGTCATTGATAATTCAACGACTGATGATTGTAGTTTGTGTTTCAGACAGTGTCTTTTATTTTCCCTTCCTTGCAGGGCAAATGGCCGATCCGACCCAATTTCATGAAGTCGCAACCGTTGCTGGAACCCTGGATGCGGGCTTGCTGCGTTGAGTGGATGATATTCATCCACGAACTCGTCGGATTATTGCCAGAGACGCTCTTTCTGGCGGTCGTATTCATGGATATCTTCTTACAGGTTGGCACGTCTCCTACTTTTACCTTTGAATATCGTTATTCCAAAGCTGCGCCCAATGCGACACCTCTTTCTATTAATATTCACGGAGTTCGAGCATATCTAACCTACTTAATACTAAGTGACTAGCACACTGCAGGAACATACAGAGTTTTGTACCAACTCTGTCACGGTCATTTGAGCATAACAAAAGAAGCATACTCTCAGGAGCCGTTCGGCCACCCTTCGAGAATTAACAATGCTCATAAGTCTTCTTGTCCCCACCACATCTTTTCAGGTGACATACACTGCCATCTATTGTTGTGCATCGCAACTCGGTCGGGGCTTTCATAGAACATGTTAAGTCATGAATGGACATCATTATCACTGACGCCCATGTGATGATGAACTATTTGTTTCTATTTATTTGTGCCTAAACTTGTTCTTCTTGTTCGGTTCACTATTTTAATTACTCTGCGTTTTTATACCCTGCTGAGTAGGCCCGGGAAAGGCCTGCAGTATTGGTAAATGAATTAATGAGACGCTATAATTAACGCGAACAAACTCAAGTTACCATGTAAGATACTTCATTAACGCTTGTGTCTCGTCTCTTGTACTTTGTGGTCGTGTGTGTTTGCGCCCTTTTAAAGTTTTCAAGTTTTCAAAGTTTACCATGTAAGAGTTGCTCAGTCAACATTGTGCGACTGTACCAGTTGCTCTTACTGACAGCATTCAGTAAGAGCTGCGATTGCAGCGGCCGGGGTATTTTAATCGTTCTTATTGCAGTAGTTTATCCATCTCGAGCTTAACCGCGAAGTAAGTTTGTCGCCAATATGCAAGGTGCCACTTTTACCAGTACTGACAGCGCTCAATGTGAGCTGCATTTGCAGTGGCCGAGGTATTTTAGTCGCCCTCGTGGCGCTATAGTCGGATACAACTCAAGAACGAAGCGGAAAGAACGCCTTCCAGCCAAAGGCGTCGACCCATTTTCGGGACGCCGGGGTTAATCCTATTAAGCCGCGGTTATTGCATATTCATCTTCTGCATCCTGCACGGGGATCGGTCAAGAAGGAGGAATCGGCCGACGCCATTGCCTGGAGGGGCCACTTTTGGGGGCATATCTACCGCTTCGTTCTCGAGTTGTAACCGACTATGGTTGAAATACAAAGCGAGCCTTTCATTAAAAAAGAAAACATAGTACACAACCTTGGCTTCTTCAATATAGACCTCTTGTTAGGTCCCGCTTTCCCCGCCTTAGCATTGCCTATGCTCAAAGAAATATTAACGAGCCAAGTAGCAAATCCTTCAGACCCGAAGGTATGAATGATGTGAAGGAACTGTCACTTGTGCTGCGCAAATGTTTCGCCTTATTTCGACTGCAACGGTAGCATGTACCGTCTGTTGCAAAAGTTTACAATCCACCGCGTCGTTCATTTCCGTGGCGCGGTGGGCTGTAAACTTTTGCATTAGAAGGTACATGCGCCTTCAACCTTCGCTGGAACCTGCGAATGAGGAGGGCTGCCTCGCGACCGTGCTCAGTGTCCGCCTTTCCTACATTTCAGGAGAGTCGACAGATACCCCTTCGCAAGATGGAGGCGCTCCTGGCAGCTTCACTCTTGCTAGCGGCCATGAATGAGAACAAGGGAAATGGATGGCGAAGTGAATTCATTAACACAGTACACGAGAGACGAGGCATCAAGGAGGAGGAAATAATGGAAATGACGCAGGAAATTCTCCATGTGGTCAAGTGGTTTCAGGCATGTCGCCTGCCCGTCCGCAAGCTGCGTGGCAACTGCGAGAACGCTCAGGTTTGTTCATGTTTTGCTTGGGGCTGCGTTCTTGCCGTGATACGGTCATTGGGGGATGATGCTGCCCGCATTGTCTTTGCGAAGACAGTGCCCTTGTGCCCTTGAATAGGCTCTCAATAATGTTGCGGCATGCCTAGGATGTTAAAGGACGCCGCTTCACACATATCCTGACTGATCAGCAGTTAAAATTTGAATTCCCGCGTTTTGACGCCTTTGTCTCTACTCGCGTAAGATTTGCACACTGAAGTGTCGCCGCTCTTCAGTCGGCCTCCCCCACTCGGCCCCTCCTACGGCTGCCGATGAGCGAGGGAGTTCCCCGGGGGGCGGAGCTCCCGGCCGTGGCCATTGTAGCGGCGTGACGTCAGACAGAGTTGACGCGGCGGACCAATGATAGCCCTCCGCTGCTGACGTAACGAGCGCTGCATGTGGATTCGGGCAAAAGCTCGGCACCGCTGGCTTGAAAAATGTATCTTAACCACATGCGGCTGTCCGGTTGGACGGCGCCGCTGCTGTCCCCGACTACTATCGAACCTTCGATTCTGGAATCGAGAGGAATTCGGCCTGCGACCAATGTTCTCGCGACCTGCTCGAGATTTAATCAGAGTAGCTACCCATCCTTAGGGGCGTTCGTGTGCGACGCTCGTTATAGGCCGAATTTGCGGTCCATACGCACTCTCTGAGGCGTTCTGGGTAGAGCAGTCTATAGGCAACACAAAGGATAGATTGATGGCCGCACACTTTTAGCAAACTTTTCTCTATAGACTATGAATAGACAAAAAGAAATATCTATGGAAGGCAATAGAGTCTATAAGAAATAAGGACAAGGTTCTTAGGCACCAGTTTTATTTCCGAGGGAACTGTGCAATATTGTAAGGTATTGTTATGGAAATGCTGGACGTAATGGTCCACTCTTCCGGCATGTAGGAAAATCGCTTTCGTCAAGTGGTTAAGACCGCTACAGAAAACCAATGCAGAACGTTAAAAGTAAAAAAAAAGACAAGCCTGCTGAGGGAGAGATTTAGATATCTATTGATTGTTACAGCGAAATCGGACGCGACATGTGAGAAAAAAACTGTATTCACCAAATATCTCCTGTTGAAAAGTGCGCCCGTCCAGAATTTCTGGGTATGTGTATTACCGGATTTACTCGCATAGTGAGTATTCCTGGCTACCATCTCTCATCTTCCCCTCTGCAGGCTAGCCCAAGAGAGGAACTGACAGCCATGTTCATTCTGGAGGTTTCCGTGATGAACCACGAGATGGCTTCGGTGGAACCATCACTGCTGGCTGGTGCAGCTGTGTACTTGATGCTGCTGCTTAATGGAAGGCCAGAAAGTTGGTATGTAGCTGAGTTCCTTCTTTTTTCTCAGTAGCTCTAAAAGTTTACGGTGTTAAAGCTTTCTAAAGTATCCCTGTGCAGGAGTTGTGTGGTGTACGTTCAGTTTTGTGCATTGTGTGCGTTCAGAAAGATCAGCCAGTCTTCTCTGAACGCCATTTTTGAAATTCGACCCATCGCCTACATTGTAATTCTGCAAGAAAAAAACGCAACAAGGTGTTTAAGTACTTTCATATGGAAACCGCAGCGCGTGATGAGAAATGCGATTTTAATTAAAAGTCAATTTCAAATGTTTGCAGCTGTCCCACACGTAATAGGTAGCGAATCTGCCTGGTATGCTATATTGTAAGTCAACTGAAAATTCGGTGTTCACAAAAATATTTCAGCCAATAGAAAGATAATTCTGAATTTTTAAGTCAAGCAGTCATTTTATATCACATTTCTGAACTTTCAGGTCATATTGACTAAACAACAAAAGCAAGAATTTCTAGTGTTCCGCACATTTTCCACTGTCGCATGAGATTTGTATCAATGGGATTCTGGGATACTGTGGCAATTATTCCTGCTCGATTTTGACTGCATTAGTGTGTTCTAATAGAAGGTGCGCGTAATAAACATATGTGACACAGATATGTCATTCCGTAAGTGCATCTTTTGTATGTGTCGAAAACGATTGGTATGCTATCTTCCTCACCAGAGAGCTGTTGTCGTCATCAGGATAGTTCCCAGGTATTCAGTGTTACATAAAGTTTAAAGCCCCTTGCCGAGAGAGACGTCCTAGAGCTGCTTGGGAATCGCAGGTCTCACAAGCTCAGTTTGAAATAGTGGATGTGAGCGCCAAGCACAATGCTTTTCCTTTGCAGTTGGGACCGCGAAATGAAGTTCCACTCCGGTCATTCAGCAGAGAGCCTGTGGCCATTAGTGAGGCAGATGATCAGGATGACCTTGGACGCATGCGAAGATGCGCAATGGGTATGTAGTGTATTTACCTTTTTTGAGCGTACAAATGTAAGGATGCATTGCTTATTGTTACTAAGGGTACAAGTCCGCTTCTCAGTCCCTACTGATTTGTATTATTATGCATAGAAATTTCTTATATGGTCCTTCGTAAGGATTCACTTGCAGGGCCAGTGATGGCGCTACGACACGGCAAGCAAGCAGTAAATTTGCCGGAAGCGTACTTTTGTACTCGGTTAATTGCGACATTGTCATTTATATGCTCATAATTGCTCGTATACACTTCTAAGACAACCCGCCGCGGTGCCTCAGTGGTTATGGTGTTCGGCTGCTGACCCGACAGACGCGGGTTTTGGATGCCGGCCACGGCGGTCAAATTTCTATAGAGACGAAATTATAGAGGCCCGTGTACTGTGCGATGTCAGTGCACGTTAAAACCCCAGGTGGTCGAAATTTCCGGAGCCCTTCATTACGGCGCCCCTGATAACCTGGGTCGCTTTGGGGTGTTAGACCCCAATAAACCAAACAAAAAATTTCTAAAAGAACTCTGCATTCACTAGACGCGCCTTTATTCACCTGTAAAAGTGAAACCCTTGTCTTTCCTTGCCACCGTTTTAGTTGTGTTAAGACGCGTGTTTTAGTTGTGTAGTGTTTTGTTTCCAACGAAATTGATCGGCTGCTGGTTGATTATTTTGCAAGTAATGCATAAATGCGTGTAATAAATGTTAAAGAAAAAAGCTCTCGTCGCGCAGTGGAATCGTCGCCTTATCGCAGGCCCGGGTTTTATCCCCGTATATACCAATTTTCTTTCCTTATTTTTCTTCACTGACAGTTCGTACGTTTTTCAATTATGGATTGGTTTGTGGATTATGGTTTGGCTTGTTGGATGGCTATGGATTAGATTCTAGATTGGCTATGGAATGGTGAATGGGTGCCACATCCTGTCCACGCTACTCATACGCCATAAAAGGCTTTCACCTTAAAATTCCCGCCTGTATCTGACTGCATGTGTTTGTAAATTGCGCCAGCATGGGACGAATATCTGACGTCGTTCTCTGTTGCAGGCTCCGTGCTACAAGTACAGGAAGCCTAAGTACGAACGTGTAAGCAGCCTCACGCAAGACCAGGCAGCAATCCTTTACAGGATGGCATGGATTCAAGGACTGCACACCCCGTCCACTATGTCACGCACCTCGCCCGAACCCGCCAGACTGCGTCGACTTTTTCCGTTGGAAGGCCCGCCGAATTGGATGCCCATGTCAACTGAGAGCGGCTGAGAACTTTGTACGGATAATGTCATATTGCATGCACAGTGCTTATAAGAACATGTTGAATGGGGGAGGTTTTTGACAGCGCACGAGGGAAGACTGTGGACGGCTAGATTAAATTCGATTCTTATCTAAATTTTTGTGATGTGTAATAATAAAAAAAGTGCATGCTATCAATTTCAAGAGCCCCCGTAGTGGGTCACATGTATGAGTGAAATAAACATGGTGGATCATTTTCAGTCCTTTGTGTTTGTGAAAAAACATTGAATTGACCATGATGATGATGATGTCGCGGTCACACCCTTTACAACAGGAGAACATCAGTTATCAGAGTCCGACCAAAAAAAAAAAGCAAAAGCGGAAAAGCGAGCGCCACCTGTAGTGCAAAAAGGGAAGCTCCACCGGACCTTTTGGTTGGAAAGTTGTTCCCGAGCAGACGTGTGCAAGGCAGCGTTCAGCAGTTCTCGTGCGCTTGTTGTGTTGTTTTAGTGTTGTTTATTTTCCGGAAACGTGCGTTTGCTAACGAAAGAGGATGACAGAGGAGGAGAACCTCCCATCTGCGTTTTTAGAAAGCGAAGATTTTTCGCGTGGTAGCCTCAAATGTGTGGCAAAGCCTCCACTCCACAACCTCCGCTGTTGGCCAGGCTCATCGCGGCTGGTCCTTCAAGGAGGAAGGCTACGTCAGAAACTTCATGAATCTTGAAGCAGCAACGATGAACTAGATTTCGTGAGAGTGGCGTGTGAATACCGGTGTTTATGTGAGAACGGCATGATTCGTCGTTAGTAACAGCCTTCCTTGTCGTTGGTTTCTCGTCATTGGTACGCTTTCTTGATAGGGCTGCTAACTTGGTACAGCGCATTTTGCTGCTGGGCACACTTAACTGATTAGTAACCGACCCCCCTTATGTAATACCCCCCCAGGGGCCTTTAACGGTCAAATAAATGATGATGGTGATCCGTTGTACTATCTCAATAATGGCTCGTGCTGATACGGCAGAGCGTTGCTTTTTGCGTGCTGACGGACCGCAGGAGCGTTAGAATGACCGGATATACGCGAGGTTGCGCTCTGCCGTGCTCCCACTGTTCAGATAGCATGGCTTGACATTGTTGCATTTATGGTGAGTGGTCATACTAGTATATATTCGGTATATACGCACGTGCGTCGATGGCAAAACTCTTCTAGAACGACCGAGCTGCGTGCACTTGGCAGCAAGCGCGAAATACAGCAGGAACATCCGTTTCGAGACGAGCTGGGCGGGAACCTGAGCTTTTCCTTGGTGAATGAATTAATTCGTGCAGCCGTAGGCCAAGCAATGAGCTGGCATTTAAGGAGCTCACATCATTCGCCGCACTGCAGCGAGGGAATGCACGGCCGGCTCATGTTTTACAACCAAAAATCGCCTTCGCTGCGAATGCGCAGAAAGTAAACTTTTCCGCAGACGGTCTATTTCGACACCATATTCAGGAATGAGAAGTACGTGAGACTCCGCACTTCAGTACTGAAACTCAGCAACTGACACAAACATGCAACTCATGGAAGAGGTAAGTTTTGCAAGTGTAGAATAGACGTGATAGAGTGATCGATAATGCGAAGAAATTTTTAGAGAGAAATTTAGAGAAGTACAGCCTCCTCACTAATTCATGGGGCTGGGACACGATTCCTCAGACCCTCGTTGGAAGCATTTTACTTTTTCCCGGCCGTTTTATTGAATTTTCAGGGTTGCGAGAAGCATTGAACTCTTCTAGTAAGAATGTTTTTAGGTAAGCGGTGAACTGCTATGACTTGCTCTCTGGCTTGCTCCATTCTGCGGAGCACTGCCCCACAAGCCCATTGTTAGGTTGGGGAGGCTTGTATGTGTACTATGTAATTTTTTGAAGTAAATAATATTTATTTATTTATTAAGGGCAGCAAGGTTTTCGCTATTGGAACTTTTATCGAGGATTCATTAAATGTTCCCATTATAATTCCTTAACATCGATGTAATTGTGTGGCGGAGCATTGTGGTCACCAAGCATCCATATACAAATTGTGCACTGCAAAGCGGCAGCCGACAAATAATTGATCCGACTTTTTTTTCAATAACAAAAAAAAATGAATGGCGTACGATTAAGCTTCGCCTTTAGGAGTGGAACGGGGCAGCGTGTTGTAGCGCTGCCAGGGTGTCAACACAAGCACGTAAACTGCATCAGACCAACTTGCGAAACAAACTCATCCCAATGCTTACGATATTTATCTGCACAACCGTGAAACTGCATGCATGTGCTTGCAAGAGCGTAAAAAAGCCATAATGAGGAATAGAGAAAATGCCAGCAAGTCATTTGAACCAATTTGCTGAAATCAGTAGAGTGAGCCACGCAGCCAGCCGTACCACCCTCCTCTGGCCGAAAGCAGATTCGGCCATTTCGAACCCAGTAGCTCAAGTAAATCTTTTCAAAACAGGTGCTGTTCTGTTCCCATGCACTGGTGACGGAACAGAATAGCACCTGTTTTGAAATAACCGTCCTTGTCAATGAAACATCCGTCAGAGAGGTACTAACCATGACAACACTGGGGTTGTATTTATAAGCAAATGGAAAAAATAATGACACACTCACTAAACTAAAATGCCCGGTAGAAGCGACGGCGCGATTAATCCGCCGCATAGCTATAATCGAAAACAAGTGGTAAGGGAAAGAGATTTATGTCGACTGGTGCAGGCCTGTGCGCTAAGCAGGATACTCTATGCTGTCCCTTATTTGAAATTTACGAAAGCAGAAAAGGACAAGTTGGATAGCATGATACGGCAGGCCTACAAAGCCACCTTAGGACTCCCACTAAATGCCTCAATCGAGAGGCTAATGAGGGTAGCAATACACACCACCTACAATGAACTGAAAGCCATTTAATGGCTCAAACGGCGACATTAGCCAATTCCAGAACTGGCAGGAGTATTATAACCAGGCTTGGAACTGACTATCAACCTACGAACAAAGACGCTAAGGTAGAGAGAGAGAGAGAGACTCTTTAATGAAACACAGAGAATTTAGCCGGCATTTAAAAATCGCTGGCATGCTTCTCTGCGTAGGGAGGGGAATTCGGGAGATAAAGACAGAAGGAGAGCAGAGTGGAACAGGTAAAAAAAAAGCGAAGATAAAATGCGGCTATGAAATGGGTACTAAGGATGCAACGGCGAGTATTGATGTAACCCACGGAATGATGGAGTGCATAGTCCGGCAAATGGGCTGCCGAAGTTCACTGCATGAAGAATGCATGAAGGTAACGTGCAAGTGAATATAAAGCTTATCGAGATGTCCAATGTCTTTTTAAATGTGTGAATATAAAGTTCATTGCAAGTCTCTGTTGCCTAAGGCAGGCTAAGAGACCTAAAACTTTGTCCATTGTTAGGGGCACTGAGCAGAGCTTCTGCATGCAATATTCATAGTACGCACGCTCGTTAGCATACGCAGGGCACTCAGACAAGATATGCTCCACAGTTTCTATCGCGGCACAGTTGTCACAGTGCGGAATGTTCATTTGTCTAAAACGGTATCGTAAGCCGTTTGTATATGCAGCATTCAGACGAAGTCGATGATAAAGTGTTTCCAGATGTCGAGGAATTCTGGATGAGAGTCTTGATCTAAGATGTGGGTCGAATGAGTGAATAAATTGGTACTGATGTGTCGGCAAACTCCAAAGCCGATACGTTTCTTCGGAAGCAAAACTTTTAGCCATCTGGAACGCATCAGATTTCGTGAAAAAAGTTCTAATGTATCTCCGATGTTGACGGCCCTTACGGGCCGCTTCATCTGCTTTTTCATTAGCCTGAATGCCACAGTGAGCAGGTACCCACTGATATGTTATGCAGTGGCCTGCGGCAATAGCTAAATGATGTAGATATCCGATGTGCAGGGAAACTGGCTGGTGATTCGTTTTCTTCAGCAGGTTGGCCAGGATCTGCCGAGATGCTTTCGAATCGGTGAAGATAACCCAACGGCCGGCGGTTCGGCGCAGGATGTAAGAAACAGCTTCCTTAATGCCGTGAAGCTCAGCTGTCGTAGAGGATGTCCTCCGCTGCAGCCAGTAAGAAAGGGCATGGCCTGTTGAGGGCACATAAAGGCCGCATGAAGAGGTTTCTTTAGTAGTTGAACCATCGGTGAAGATATGGCTGTGCTGCCTATATTCCACCGTTAAGTAGGCGAGAGTAGTTTGCAGAAGCGCTGCCTGTGGCATGGGGCTCTTTGCATTCACACCTGGAACAAACTTCTTCACCTTTAGAGGAGAGAGTGTCCATGGAGGAAAGGCCAGAGGTAGTAGTTTTTGTGGCTGATTAATAGTAGGGATGGGCAGGAGCTGCACTGCCTGGCCAAAGCTAGAGTTGCTGTGAGTTAGGTGGACACGGTGCAGGAAGTGCTTCTTCCCTTGAAGAACATGGCGGAGATGGGTACGCATAGTTTCCTGGGCGGCAATCAGCTCTAGTGTGAGACATCCTGCCTCCGCTACTTTTCCTGATGCAGAGGAACCCTTTGGGAGGCCAAGCCATATTCGCAGGCAGTTGTTCCGTGCGGCAACGAGAGACTTATTGCTTGATGTATATAATCTTTGAAACACTGTTAGACAGTAGCGCAAGGTTCCTTCAACGTAGGCTTCTTCAAGCAGAAGCATTGATCGGCAGTTTCTACCCCACCTTGTTCCCGCCATGAACCTAAACACTTGCGATGCTGCAGTGATCCTCTCGCGAAGTTTTTTGATCTGAGGTGTCCATGACAGATTATAGTCGATTACAACACCCAGGAATCGCTGAGATCGTACATATGGTAGCGATCGTCCGCCTAGGAGCAGCGGATATCGAGTCATCGTTTTTCTTGTAAACGCCATTGCAACACTCTTTTCTGACGAGAGACGAAGACCTCTGGAAGCCAGCTACATCGAAATGTGCAATAGCGCTCTCTGTAGACGTTGCTGGGTGATATAGCGCGAGCGTGATGCGGTCCAGATGCAGATATCATCAGCATAAATTGTTATACGGACCCCTCGCGGAAGGTTTCTTCTTATGTGTATAAGGGCAATACTGAACAGGAGAGGGCTGAGCACCGCTCCCTGTGGTACGCCCCTCTCCACTGCGTGAAAGAGTGTTGGACCGTTTGGAGTGGTCATAAAAATTTGCCGTTCTTTCAAATATTGCCCAATCCATTTGTATAGCTTTCCTCCAAGGCCAAGACTGGCAAAGGCGGCGAGAATTGCATGGTGAAAGACAAAGTCAAAGGCGGCCTTGATGTCTAGGAAAACGGCTGTCGGGATGTACCCAGCATGAAGGTACTCCTCAATTGATGAGACGAGGGCGATGATATTGTCAGTCGCAGACCTGTTTTGACGGAACCCGTTCATTTCTTGGGGGAACTAAGTCCAAGAACAGACCCCTGTACCGCAGGGGCCTGTTCTTGGACCCCCTCTCTTTCTGATTTACATCAATGATATTGTTTTGGATCTTACCTGCAAAGTTCGGCTCTATGCTGACGATTGTGTCGTTTACACTGTTGTGGAAAATTCCTCTGATGCGTTAAAACTACAGCGAAACTTGGATTCTATCCAGTCCTGGTGCTCAAAATGGCAAATGTCTTTGAATGCCACAAAATGCCAATTTGTCTCTTTCACTCGAAAGCGTTCCCCATTACAAACAAATTACTCACTACATAACGTTCCCTTGCAAAAAGTACTTGAATACAAGTACCTCAGCGTTTATTTTTCATCTAACCTAACATGGACGAGGCAAGTTGAGTACACTACATCCAAAGCCTGCAGAATGCTTAATTTCTTAAAACGAAACTTCAATAAAGCACCGTCTAATGTCAAACAACTCCTGTAATTCACTTACATCCGACCAATTCTTGAATAGGCCTGTCCTGTATGGGACCCCCAGTTTGCTTACTTATGTGATATGCTCGAGCGCGTCCAAAATAATGCTGCGAGATTTTTGTCCAATAATTACAGCTTCTCAACTAGTGTCACGTCTCTTAAAAATACCTTGGCTGGGGATCTTTAGCTAACCGTAGGAAACATTTGAGATTACAAATCATGCATCGCATCTATTTTGGAAAGCTGAGCATTGACAAAGACCGGTGTCTGCTTCAACCTCATTTTTTTCTAGACGAGTTGATCATAAGTGGAAGATCCGAGAGATTAAGTGTCGCACAGATGTTTACAAAACCTCGTTCTTTCCACGGACGATCAATGAGTGGAACAGGCTACCAGCCGGCGTCACTGAGTGCTGCACGGAAGGTCAATTCCGCGCTTTTTTATCTGATGTGTGACGTGGCGCGCAGTTGTCTTGCGCGTGTCTTTTTCATTTCATTAGTGTTATTTTATTTCTGGAGCGTGGTTGTCTTCCTTCAGTGCATGTTTTTCCTCATCTATTAGTTGTGTGATTGTATTTCTGTTATTATGTGTACTTTCGGCCAAATGAGCAGAAATTATTGTGTTTCCCCCCCTGCAATAATGCCCTTGGGCGCTGCGGGTATCTGTAATAAATAAAAAAATAAATAATAAATGCCTAGCGGCGACCTTAGCGGCCCACTCGGTGCCCAAGGCTTGAACGCCCATGTCCGAGCTGACCAGAACGGCCTCCCATTTCTCACGAGAAGGAATTTGTACTAGATCCTCCGGTGGTGGTGGTTCTTTGCATCACAATAGTGTGTGATCATATACGGCTGTTTCAGCACAGAACCTGCGCTCTGAGTTGAAGACATCCGGGTACATTTTTGCCAATAGATAGGGACTAAGAAAGGACTTCGTTTGGAGTCTCCTCCGGGCGGTCTCTTTTGCCTCATACAACGTTTTGTCAAGTGCTGGAAATTTGTGCCTTTGCAATTTGTAATGGCTTGTGATATCTCGGAAAGATGCCGGCCCCTCCTCCATGGATGCGGTCGACGCACCGACTCGGTTGACGAAACCTCGAGCCATGTTGTGGGCCGCCTCGTTTCACGCATTCCCCAACCCTGGGAACAATTATTTCAATTTATCTCTAAGGCTGCCTGGTCAATTTTAGATTCTATTGTGCCACAGTCGAGATTCTGCCCATGTGATAAACGCCAATGAACACAACGAACACCGAAGGCCTATGGCTTGAGCGCCGAGTTTCTGGCACAACGTTGTCAATGCCAACGCAAGCAGCGCACATCTGTCACTACCGCCACGTAGCTTAAAGCACGATTAAGGCGTGCACTGTTCCAAGACGGTAGTTATGCGCCTTCCCTCTGGTTCAGGTGTCCACCGAGACGTGTGATAGTGCGCTATTTCTTTTCCTCAACAACCAATTTACCGATTTTGCCCTCTGGTTTCCAAGCTCCCGATCCATTGGTTTCGCAGCTGCTGGTTACAGCGACGGCGACGCCGCGAAGCGCAGAAACGGGCGCCAAAGAGCTGCGCTCTAAAAGAAACGGCACGCAGGCATTTGAGTAGCGTGAAGCGAATCTATTTGCTAGTGATGAAACGCAGCCACTGCGTGGACGAAAAAGTAAGCACTGTTTATGTACGCGAGAGACGCGATCAACTAAGGTAAAGTTTTGCGCATTGTCTTCAAGGCGCGGCGCAAAACAATAATATACTTCAAAGACAAAACAAGTTTCCAAGCGTCGCATATGACGCCCTCCGGTGAATATTCTTCCGCTCGTGCACGGCATAGCGGTAGTTCACATGCAAGGGCCCAGTCATTTCCGCAGTGGGAACATAGAACAGGTCGTGGTCTTCCGCTTGCGACGTTGTGGCGTCGCGACGCCGCTGCAACTGTCGGCCCCCGTTACCTCGCTCAGCAGCGCCTTCTCGGAAAGGGTCATCAGCAGCAGCGAGAAGACCATCATATGGACGGCTGCCACCCCCACTGGGAGCGCGGAGAGGTCGCTGGGAAGGACGCGCTCGACGACCTTGAACGCCTCCGACGCCATGGCGCCCAGCCTGCCGAATGTGTACGCCCCGGAGAAGGCCACGCTCCGGACCCGGGTGGGGAACAGCGCCACAGTGTGGACGCAGAGCAGGACTTAGGCGATATTTAACAGCAACTCCCGCCACAAGAGGCCCAACTGAGCCGAAAATTTGACGCCCAAGAAGTGCAAGGCCGCCTGGAAAAGCAGTAGCAGGGAGACCGCCAGCAGAAAGACTACCAGGGGCTCCCGTCGGCCATGATGCCTGATGATGAAGTATATGCTATGGTCATGGCCGGCACGTTACCAGCGATGATAACCCACTTGACAGCCGAGAAGTACGGCAGGTCAAGGTTCCGGTAGTAGTAGTTGACGAACAATGTGAAACACCAGCTGAAGATTACGAAGCAGACATGTAGCGCAGCCGTGGTTGGTAAACTGGCGGATGCAGTTCTTCCTGCTGGTCGCGGTGAGCAGTTCCTGCTCTACCGGCGCGGGCAGCCAGCATCTCCTTGACCAGCTCTAGGCGTTCGATGACGACCTCGGGCTCTTCGTTGTTGATGCGGGCGGCCCAGAGGGCAACTCGTCGGGCTTCGTGGAAGCGCTTGTTGACGATGAGCCAGTGGGGCGACTCCTCGGTGAAGTACACCGTCAGGATGAGCGACAGCGCCGGGGCCACCAGCCCCGCGTGGCAGATGCTCCAGTCGAGCGCCAGGTACGCGATGAAGCCCACGTACACCGGCGCGAGCACAGTGGGCCAGCAGACGGCGAGCGCGCAGATGGCCTCCCGTGGTCCCGGTGGCGTTGATTCGAACAGGAGCACGAAGGCCACGACCTCGAGCGCGCTCACGGCCGCCGAGGACACGAAGCGCAGCGCTACAAACACGGCCGCCGTGGGCGCCAGTGGTGTGGCCACTCTGGAGAACAGGAGGGCGCCCAGTGAGGCCCACATGATGGGCCTGCGACCTCAGCGGTTGGACGCGAGCCCCGCGCATGGCACGGACAGTGCGCCTGCGCACATGAAGGCCCCGCTGAGGAGTTGCTGGTACCAGGCACGGTCACAGACCAAGTTCCAGTGTACCACCACTGTGCGGCCTGCCATGTGCGTGTCGTAGTCCCAGGCGTCGCAAGCGACCACGACCCGAGCGTCGCCCTCGGCATCCGCGCCACTTTCTCTCACTGTCGCTGCGAGCGGCGTCTCGTAGCGGTGGCAGCTATTGAACCTTGCTGCGGAGCCTGGCGACCGTGGCACGGACAGGTTCTCCCAGGCCTCGGCGCTCGTGTTGGAGTGCTCGGCGCTGGGGCGGCACCAGTGGTCCACGGGCTCCAAATCGATGGTGAGGGCGAAGCTGTACGTGTAGGCGACGAACGTGGTGATCTCCGCGCAGAGCAGCACCAGCTTCTGGAAGCGTCAGAAACCGAACACGACCATGGTCTGGAAGACCGTCTCCATCTCACTGTCCGAAACAGGCTCGGTCACGGGATGGAACAAGCTCGGCAGCAATGCTGACACCATGCTGCGGGAGCGCTTTCGTTTCGCCATGATTCTCTCGATGGTTCGTTGGCTGTCTCGAAAGCAATAGCCCTCCTTGGTGTTGTTCACCTGTAATCGCAGAACGTCCTTTCTTCGTCTTCTCTAGATGGCAGCTCGCGCTCAGGCTTAAGGCGGGGGTACCACGGCGGCCATCTTGGACAAGACGTTAGTTCAACCACCAGGGCGGCTCCACTTGTCCGTGGAAGCGAAAAAGCGCTCCTCCGAGACGGTCTGGTCCTCCCCTCTGCGCTACCTTGACCTCCTCTCCCTCGCGTTGTGGCAGAAGGAGGCGGTTAGTCACGGAGGGGGGATAAACGCCACAACAATGACGACCGCGCTCGAATGTGTTTGGCACACCCGTACTGCTTCTTTCGCCCCTACGCACCCCTTGGCGGCCCTGCCATGGTGCCTGGCGATTCTTTTTTAGGAGGCACTATTTCGAATGTGGAAAGTCTTTGACATTTACAGAAATTATATTTTGTTTCCCTTTTTTCCAGAGATGTACACATTGTTTTATAGTTATTCTTTTCTCACGACCCTGAACAATAATTTGATGACTAACAGCGGCAGCCACGGCAAGCAATATTACAAAATAAAGCTTCGTAGGTTCCACTGGTATCCATAACAAAGGGCCACAAGACACCTATGGGCTATGGCCTTCGTAAAACAATATGGATGATGTCGAAATGGATGCAGCGGAATAGTAGATGACCTCTTGGTTTCAAAGGGCGGTTTCCATGTGTGTTGTCACAGCCTTTTCTGCTGTCAAAGGCGCGTGGTGCGTAGCTTGTGTGCTATTGATTACCGTTCGCCATGCAGACGTTTATTTCGCAATTCCAGGAAAAACACCTGCAGTGAAACATCAACCCGAGATTTCGATGCATGGCGAGTGTTTTTATTGTTTACTCACACACTGCCAGTGCTATGTAGAATTCTAAGAGAAAGCTGATATGGTAACAGTAAATAAGAGAAAATGGGCAGAATAAGGCATATCAGAATGGTACAAACATATTGCGTTCAAGTACTAATGTTGTTGGATTAGTAGCTGCGGAGAGGAAAAGAAAGCAATATCACAGTGTGTTAGCCCCCTTCATCTCCCACCCGTTCCCGATAATAGCTTGGGAGAGGTAGTCTGTGACGTTGAGATACGTTGCAAGTAATGCTGATTTTCTTTTTTTCCGTCCGCGCATCCATGCATGATAACAAAAATCCCGAAAGCGCTTACGGCCGCAGCCGGCAACATTCTTTTCGTTCACTTTTTATTGTCAAATAAACTGCTACCACCACCAAGGTTCGAAAAACGAAAAGGAAGCACTGGCTGTGAAACTTCGACTGGAGACTGCGGGACATAGCTGGCAAGAGCTAATAAGTACTCATTACAATCGCGTCGAGTTTCTCCCTACTGTGGCCTTAGCATAGCATTTCCATCCATTCATTGGAACTGCATTTTGTAGCCACACGAGGCAAAGTTCCTGCTTTTGTGATATCGTTAGTGATCAGCACGAAATTGTGATATTCCAACAGTTCTAATTCCCTGCTGTCTTGCGAACACGGATGTGAGCGTGCGGCAGCATCTGTCTAGAAAATAAGCGATCGAATGTGGATATTGCACTACCCCCCCCCCTCCCATCATCTTGTACTGGCACTGTTTGTGCAGTAAATTTGTATAGTAAAAGGCTCATTTTTTTCTCCACTCCGGGGAATGCGGGAAGTCAAAACTATACGCACCGTGGTAGTCCTCTAGCTGATGTCCGCAAAATCAGTGGACTTTTGCTTTCACGTCACTTTTCAACTGAAATCGCTTCTGCTGCTCTGTTTCGTTTGCTCTGTTTCGTGTTTGCTCTAGCATAAGAAAACATTTTGTGCTCACCCTGAGGTCTGGGGCGAATCGATCCTTGCACAATTAGTGAATTTCGGCGATAGGTAGCGGAAATTCGCAGATCTGGCCTCCCAGTGGTCTGCATTGTCCAGGAGCCGATGCGAAATGTATGGCGGCGTTTCAAGACAGCGCTTCTCAACCGATGAGCCATAGCGTGAGGCAGGGGTGCAAGATCGTGTCTTCGCCCTAGGATAATCATCTCTGGCCGCCTCCTGTCTCGCTACTCACAGCGTTCCCTGTGCTCCTTCTAACACGGAGCGCCCGGTAGCTCTCTCGCTGAAAAAAAAAAAAAAATCTTTTAGAATAGCTGTGGAAACTGCGCAACGGCACCGGTTGTCAGAGCGTCAGCCAACACAGGGTATTCGTCCCTTGGATACATAAGCCCGACAGAAGTCGAGTTCAGTCCGCATTTTGAGGGAATGCGAAAAAAAATCGAGGAAGAGAGTAGAGGAGTCTCGGTTTTCCTTCTCAAAAGTTGCTCTTTCGAATACTGAGCTCGACCTGCACCCTGACCGCATTTCTTTTGATCGTGATAGTACGTTCAAAAAAGCGCTTGAGTAAGAGGCCTCAAGGGTCCAACTGCAAATTTTGCAGTAACACTTATTTCGTCGGTCGTGTTCAAAAAACTGCGCGAAAAAATACCCAGGAAGCGAGAAATAAATACGCCAACTGGCAGTACGGTTTTCTTTTTTTACTTTTTCGCGAAGTGTTGCAGTCACCTGATGCGCTAACCCCTGCACCTTGGCAGCGACACGCGGTACGCCGGAGTCTCTAATGTCAAGTGCGAGCCATCTTGGCCCGGCACAACAGCATACTCGATATCCGTAGCGACAACTATTTTTCTGAAGAAACATGTCTGTTCCAAAAGAAACAACAGTGGAACGAAGGCATAAGTCTAAACAAATCATATTAACATTTTGAAAAAATATCATCTACCAACCACGCGCACGGATGTCGAACCTGCTTCTTCAGCCACACCTGACTGTATAGTTGTTATAAAGGTTATTCACGTGACAACAGCGTGATAAGCCACTTGCCCAGAAAATTTGATAATGGCATCCACTCCAGAGGCACACGAGGGGCATAGTTTGTCAGTACCCTCCAGATAATGCCTTCTGAAGAAATGAGCACTGTTAGGGCACCCCTGTTGGCACCCTCATTTTTTGTACGATGTGCACGATACAGCATGATTGATTCGAGTGGAAAACACCCGTTTCCAAAGCTCTGCCTTGTTAGCCCTGCGTGACAAACGCCCTTGCAGTGTATGTCCCGTACTACATAAACCTCGTGTGTCAAAAACCCCGTGCCAGAAAGCTTGCGACAAAAGCCTCGTACCAAAACGCATTTGCCCAGCAGTGAGTTTGGCGAACACACTACCAGGGCCGCTCAATGGAGGCTTCCATTGAGCGGCCGTGACACTACACTTGGTCCGGCAAGGCGAGTGTGTAGTCTCAGCAGCCGTGCTCCACTGTACCGTGCTCCGCGTCAACCCCCCGCAGTTGTTGACGGAGCAAGCGTCGTTCCTGGAAAGAAACGCGCAACGCAACGCTTCACCACGACGGTGAGAGCAAGGGTTGGGTGCCGCGCTAAAGATTTTTATTACAAACCCCACTGCGCCCAGGGCGGGTGCGCCCTGACAACTTGTACCCACTCCCCGCAGCAGAGGCACACAGGTCTGTCTCCTCTTTCTAGCCTGGCCTTGGCTGCAGAAGAACCTTGGATTGGAACGGCCGCATGTCAATTGCCTTCGCAAAACATCAGCTTCGCAGAACTGTGAAACCCCCTCCCTATTGTAAGCAGCGTGACGTCAAAAAGTTGTGGCCCGGTTGGCAGAACTGACAACTTTTGGTTCTGAGCAGGTGTTGTTGGTCCCGAGGGCTCCTTCGCCGCCTTTCTACCCCGATTCGAGACGCCTCGCCTGCCCTCACAGGATAGAAGAGGGGAACGCTTGCTCTGAATGACTTAGGGCGGGTGGCAGGAGCGCGCTCCAGGCGCCAGTGAATCCGGCCGGTGCCTCATAATAGACCTCTCCCTGATGTAAACAGTGTGACGTCAAAAAGGTGTGCCCCGATGGGCAAAATCGTCGACTTTCGGTTCTGAACCGGTTTTTCAGGTGCCGAGCATTCCCCCACCAGCTTTGTTCCCTGATTCGAAACGCCTGGCAGCCTTTCTTCTCCCAGTGTGAACCTTCTCGGTACGGCGCATGTTTTGCCCATCGGACCAGAAACACGTGCGTTGATGACGTGTGTCTTGAAGGAAGTCAGTGTTCTTTGCACGTGTTGGCCTGTCTGCAAATCTATATGCGCAGTCGCGTTTTTTTTTCTTTTTCAGGTGAGAAAAATGCACAGCCTAAGATGTGTATCCCAGAAAATAGTGAAAACATTTTTTTTTCTGCCAACTTGAAGGAGCGAAAATTGCTAATTGATCACGTGCACTCAGTGGAGCAGATTGTCAATGAAACGCTTTTACCTCAATGGGGAAGTGTGTGTCCTAAGTGAATCAACTTGAAATTCGAGGCCAATACAATTGGGTTTTGTTACGTTTTGCGCTAATAATAATAAACACAATCTTTATGCGAGCATAAAATAAAGTGCCTCTAAACAGATATGCGAAGCTGAAGAGATTACCGCGCATGCGGAAACACTTTATTTGCAGAGCCATAGCTATATGTGCTCATTCATGTGCAAGCAAACATTTTGACTTAGAAGTTACATTCAGCCAGAGCAATGCCTACTCCCGTAATATCTTAGAATTTCATGAAATATTGAGGAAAATAGATGTGTGTGTAAATGATGGCAATTTTTTTCACGTTTCATGACCATGCACACAAAAGCAACCGCTGTGGCAAATGCTATTTCAAGGCCGGAATGCGAAGACAATGCAAGCATGCTGCTGCTGTATGCTTTTTTGTAAACAAGCATGAGGAACCGTCCTGAGCAAGAGGCTGAAGCGTTCGTCAAATCTGGTAAAATGTAGAGTTCCGGCCCCTTCCAATTAGGTTTTCATAACCACGCTAATGAAAATCTGGTCGTAAATGTTTATCAGCAAGACGAGCACAATTTTGAAAATATTTATGGTCTTTCTTCTAATTTGTGAATACGGATCGACACTAACGTCATTTTATGTTCCCCGCTTTGTAAACCAGGTCGAAAAACAATTTGCGATGTAAAACCTGCTTCCCACATAACCTTGCTGAATTATCCTGAAGTCCTTGATGGTGTTGGTGATAGGGCTTCGAAATCTGCTGAAAAATAGCTCTTAGACGAAATGTTTTCACCAATGTCATCCACAGACCACGCAGCCAAAGGACTTCATACCGCTTTCCAAGAAATTTCACCGGAAGCTCTCGGCCCCTCGTGTTCACGGAACTATCCTGAGTAGTAGTAGTAAGTGGCTTTTATTGCAAATGCAAAAGAAGGTAAAAGGATTCTTGCCAGCCCCGGCATCTGCTATCATGTCTAGAAGCACCTGAGCTGGGGCTGGGGGATGGAAATGGAAAGCGAGATGACAGTGAAGGGGAAAACAAAGGGTAGAGACAGAGGGAAAGAGGGAATACCTTCCCACCTGCTTGTATTTCCATTACGCGAGGCGATACAGCCAGTGGGAAGGACCGCGAAAAGTTTCAGCAGCCTCGCGTTGCCGGCGACCTGACACGTGAGGCGCGCACTTCGGGAGAGGGCGACCGCGCTCTCTCTCTCTCACACACACTTACACTACGCTCGCCCGCTCCGCAAGCTCCCCTCTCACTCGCATGCACCAAGCTGCCCCGCACGCCCGCAGCACAATTTTCTCCATTCTTGACCGGAGCGGAATTCCAGCCATGACTAACAATAAGGGACACCACCCCTTTTGAGCACCCGCGAGCAGATTGGCACGTGCACATAGAGGAAGTGCCAGCGGTGCGAGCAGCAAGCCCACCATAGCAGACTTCCATATTTATGCAACTCACCTACTCCTATCTAGACACTACACGCGCATTAGTGCAGCGCCATGCGCAGCAAATGTCGCTGTACTATTGCGGAGCAGCTCTTCCGGAAACCGCGCCATTTACAAGAGCTAGTTTTGAATCATAATACCCTGTAGCCGAGACTGACAACTGATTGCATTTCTAGCGATTTCAGTATCCGTGGTTTGCACACCGCTGAGGAAAAGTACTGGTATTTTATGCAGTGCAAACAATGGCAAGAGATGCTGGCATTGTTTTTGCTGCATTGTGCGCATGCATATCACCAGCTACGCTCCCATATACCTTTCAAGAATGTTATCCGTGCATTCTTTTTTTCTTGCAGTGTGTGATTGACATATACATTTGGGGGCATGCTTTGCATTCACTACAATGCTAGTGAAATCGCACTGTCCACACATGCACTTCGCCAGTGGTAGAGGCAGAAGCAGAAGGCTTCATTCACTTCCATTGATGTGCATTTTCAAAAGACAAACGCATGTTCCTTATAAAAACAGGACCATTTTATTGCAACATCTGCTAAGCACGTCCAGATGACTTGCACAACTCCCCCACACATCATGGTGGCTGCCTGCAAGCAAACAAGTCCATACCAATGTCATATGTGAGTCTATTTCTAGGAAGTGACAGGAAATGTCAGTGCTCAAAAGTGGGTGTTAGCTTGTTCTTTACTGCTCAACCATTGCAGTTACTTTCCATTGACTTAGTGTTTCAGTAACACACAAAGACATATGCTTACCTCCCGTCATACAAAAATGTGAGGGCAGTAATGGAAAAGGAAAGAAAATATGTGCCTAAACATAGCAGGTGGACTGAAAAGTCCTTACATACATCTAAGTAATTTGCTGCCACTGTAACAATGAGAGCAGATATGTTAGGATAAAAGCCTGCTGAGCACGATAGAAACATATTCTGCTTACGCCATACAGGGTGATACAAAGCTGCTGGAACAATGATACACTGCTTGTTTTGATGTCACCAGCAGTTCACGAAGAAAAAGCTTACCAGCAGAAGGCTGTATCTATTACACACAAGCAGAAAAATGTGAGCTGTGAGGTTGAATATCCCTTGAAAGTGTATATTGATACTGTGCTTCCAAGGAAAGTGAACGCCACAAGCGGGCTAGTAGCAAAAGAAAAGACGCAGCTATAGAACAGAAGAAAGGAAAGTAATGTGCAGGCATAAGAAGTACAACATGTCCAACTAAGCTATACTTGGGAAAAAGAAACAACTCAACAGTGCCGTTGCAACGCACATATAAAAGCCCCACATTTTTGAAAATATAAAGCGGAAAAAAATGAAAACACACTGTTTCATGTTTCATATAGCAGCGATCTCAACGGTTATATTTGAACGTCAATTAGAAACATATTTAGAGTGCATTCATCCACAAATGTGCTTCAGCGCCTTTTCAGCTAAGGAAAACACCCAACTCAAGGAGGGCTGTGTAGCTTTCAAGCATTTGTATGAAACAAGTGATAAGTTTATAGCAAAAATACCCTCTATAATTATTTTACCTAACATATACTCACCTACGAGGCCATAACAGGAGGGCGTAAAGAAAAACTATATTGTTGCAAAAGAGCAAACGACTAGGCGAGGTCTGATGGTCTGCAGTGGCAAGTCTTCAGGGAGTGCAGACATGTTGCATGCCATTTTGAAAATACAGTACCAGCATTTTTTCCAGCGCTAGATGTGGTGCGTATAAAAATTAGGCTCCCTGTCAAATTAGGCTCCCCGTGCTGCCAAATGCCACTCGCATAGAAAGGTGTCCATCCCCCCACAACGTAAACTGCCGCTTCCACGCACTGCGAGCTCCTAACGAGCTTAGGAGGAATGCAAAACGCAAACGCGAAATGGTTTGCGCAATACAGAATCAGCAGGTGATTTTATCGCCCTGTATAAGCTGTAGTATATTTTTTAGAAATGCCAACAGTTTATAGACTTACTTCAGAGCGGAGTGAAGAAAAAAATTCCATCTGCCACATCTGGGATCCAACCCGCGACGTGCGCATGCTCAGGACGAGAGTCGTCATATAGGTACATAAAATATCCCTCAATGCCCTCTGTGACTTTTAAAACTCATCGCCTATTTCTAAACACAAGCCCCTCAACTCTCCAATTTAGAGCCACTTCTACAGGACCCCAGCTAAGGAACAAATAATTATGCAGCAGATTTCTGCTCTCACCTTACGAAATGTCACAGTGCCGTGACACTCGTAATCTTGCACACGCGTTCATGAAAAACCGCACTCGATAACACACACTACGAGGTAGCTCACGCACGCGACACAGGTACAGTTGGAACTTCAATGCACATACTAATAACAAAATTGCGGTCCGAATGACTCACCTGCGTTTGGCCCTGACATCAGCCATGCGCGTACGAAGCTTTGTCATCGTCGACCTTTTGCGCTGAAGGTATCGCCGCCGATTCCCCATTTGACACTTTTACACACAAAAAAGCTGGCAAGATAACGTGATAAAAAACGGCGCTGCACATAAATACAAAAGCACAGTAAAAAAAACACCAACAAGCAAAACAGCACGATACGCCGATGACAGCCTGCTGAGCAGCCGAAGAAACGACCGCCTTGCTTCAAAATGTTTGACAGCGCCACTGTCGTTGACCGGCGGAACTCCATTCTTGAGTCAAAACGCCCGCGAGATTCAAATGCAGCAGCCCCGTCGACCAACAAAGCGGGCGAGTGCGAGTAACATGAGTCGTTTATCATACCCAAATTTACATCACTGGTAGTATTAAGACCAGCGACTTCAGTTACTGTCAAAAAAGCCTGGAATATAGCAGCGATCTTTCTCGCTGGATGTATTTTGCGGAGGTTACGGCGCACAAAAAATGGCGCAATTGAATGGCGGAGTACTACCGTTCTGTTTGTCATAGCGAAATGCCGACTTGAGAGGATTTAGAATATTTCATAAATATTTCGTGTGCCGAATCTGTTCCCTATACGACGTTTACTTGCTTTTACAACTCAGATAAAAAAAGCGCAGTTTCTAGGTTACGACCAAATTTTAACAATGAAAACTAAAAAATTATGACATGTAGCTCAATGAAATTTTCAAGAATTAACAACATGGGTACTATCTACAATCCTGCTAAATATGTTTGTGATTTATGAATTGGACTAGGAGTTATTAATGCGTCACTCTTTTAAATTTCACACTTATTTATAGCACCAGTTCTAAATAACTACCCAATATAACTCAATAACTTGCCTGTGAGGTTCTCGAGTCACACTTCGTCTAAAAGCTGCAGAAGCAGTTTTCTTTTCGGAGCAGTAGTTTTCGTAAACAGCAAAGCAAACGCAGGCAAGTCGGGCAAAAATATCGTTTTATGCCCCTCGCTCTTTTGCTCACTGCTATTACACTAACGTGAATAGCTTTTAGCGACACATACCATCGCAAAGAATATGCAATTATCTTTACAATGCGTTCAATATAATTTTTCTAGCGCAAACGGATGAGCCACACCGCTCACACAAACATGACGAAAAACGGCTGCTGACCGCCGCTAGCGTGGTACCGCCGCCTTAATGGAACATACCCACGGCGGGGGATTGGCCAGGGTGCATAGCCGGATGCTGTTGTTGTTGTTGTAGCCTTTGACACGAATGGCACATACCCACACTGGGGGATCGGCCAAGAATCGGGAGGTAAAGGTGGGTATTCACCTGTACACAGTAAAGGCAAAAGAAAAGCACACGGGAGAGGAACACCGGGGGAATCTACCACAAGAAGGGCAGGGAGAGGATGCCCGTGTCCAAGACACGGGCGGGTCATCGTTCTCCTTTCTATCTGATGAGAACGGGCACTGACAGCATTGAAACCGTGGGCTCCCCTGTCTCCTTGTCTATAAGCTTTTCATAGCTACCTACAGTGGAACACAACTCAAGAACACAGCCGCAAATGCTCCCAAAAATACGCGGTAAACGCTTAAAATGGCATGATATAAAGTTGAAGCGCACAACGAGACATGTCTGACCAACACGCCCAAAAAACCACTTTGCTTAAAATAAAATGGCGCTCACAGATTTTCAGGACGTTATCTCCTGTGATGCCACATTGGCATCATGAGAACCGGTGGAGTGGTAACTCAGCATTAAAAATAATTCCCCTCGATTTTTCTGATTTAACTAATGAAACTTAGGAGCGCTAACTCGCTTGCCCTTGTTCAGATTTGTTTCCATTTATGGATTTTTATACGCTTGAAAAACCAAGTTGCACCCAAAAGTTCTTGATGCCGTTCCTCGGTTTTCCTTTTGCCATAATATGCCACCTGAGCTGCTCCTTGCGATTTGGGAAGCCGTTCCCCCTGTTCAGCGGTCTCTGGAGCCATTGGTACAGTCCTCTCGACTGCACGTTCCTCCGGCGACTTCATTATCGCTTCTTCTTTTTCGCTGTTCGCATTCTCGCTCTTCATTTATTTCCGCATCTCGTATAGCAATTTATATACCAAAACTCGCTGTTATGTTCTCTGCACAGAAAACCATTTCAGATTTCATCAGTACGCCGCCTTGAACACTGCTTCGATGCTCACCTGTCACAATTCCGTGGAGCAAAACACTTCTGCAACTGAACCCTCCCAGTTAGTGCACGATTCATTTGCGCAGTGAATGCGAGAAGGCTTCACTCCCCGTGAGGAGACACCAACGTAGGAATAAAATGTTATGGAGAAAAACATTCTAGAAGTCAATACGAAATGGCAAACAACTGGATTCACGGTCAGTGGTGGACTGCATGCAACTGCTACACGCAGTCTCACAAGACGTTTGCAGCCCATGTGGATGCCAGTACAATCTGATCAGGCTATCAGAACAGCGCAAGCAGCATGTTTCTCCTAGCCCGGCCCCCAGTGACCGGCGCGAAGAGTGTGCTTCCACAAGACCTGGTGTGTCCGTGGCGTCTGAAGCCATCACTCAAAGGTTTCCCCGCCGTGGCAGAGACAGAGGCGACAAGGCTGACGTTCGAGCGCGCCTTGTCCTCAGCCTAGCTTCGCTCGCCTTCTCTCGCGCCTTTATCCTCCACTGCAGCCTACACACATTCCCTAGTCGACGTTGCTCGATATGCAACTATGGAGGCTGAAGTAATCACCGTGTCCCATCCAAATCGCATATCCAGCACATAGGCGGCGTCGTTGCCGCCGCGTCGAGTTAGCGATGCCCTTTATTATAACTTGTTTCTGGCCATGGTGACCGCACAACAGGAAATACGCTGCCACCAGCCGTCGGGCGATTGTCAGTGGGGTCTGATAAGGGCAAAGACAGCGCAGACACAGAGAGAAACAGAGCGCCGACTGAGATCAGCGTGTACTGTGACCATGCCTTTAGCGATGGGATCTGCCGACGTCATGTACATACTATCAGCGTCAACTGAAACGCGAACAAGCCAATTGAAACGCGAACAGCACAACTCGCAGATATTATACTAGGGAGGCAAACTACATGAGCAGTTGATTTTCCCATCGAAGCCGAAAAGACCGCTCTTCTGAAATGTTAATAGCCCACGCCTGTATTTCATCTCCAGCCTCTAATATGCTTAGATTTTTGTGCTCGCGTTTCAGGTGTTTTGTTCGCGTTTCATTTGACGCTGATAGTACATGCATTTACATGATGACGTGAATGGCCAATCTGGGCGAGCCTTTCCATTAGGCGCGCCCAATTGACGCGGGCGGGATGAGGCTCGGCAGGATGGAGTCTCGACAAGTTCTCTTTATTTTCGGCGTGTAGGAGGAAGCTCGGTTAAGTTCGGAGGAGCGTCGCGCCAGCTGTAGCCAACAGGAGGAGGGCGTCGCCAGCTGCCACTGACAAAAGGTGTGATGATGATGAGCGTGAGAAACACGGTTGCGTGCACATGCAGGTGCCGGAAAAAAAAAGAGGCGAAGAATGAACACGTGCTTTCGCACGTCTACTCTGTTTAACTACGTTATAACCCTACCACTTTTTTAACCACCAATTTATTCGGTGTTACTGAAGCTATATAGTAGGGCATAACTTAAAAAAAATCAGCAGTTGGCAACAGTGGGCCACGGTGCATGCCGTTCGGTATTACTCCGCTGGCCAATCACAACACTAAATCAAATCATCTTTGATGCCTGACATTGTTAAACAAGTCAGGTATCAATATTACAGAGCTTACAATTTCCTCTTGTGATTAGTATCTTGTTTAGGCTACAAGAAAAGTTTTGACAATGGACTACTTTTTTTGTGGAGGAATTCTGTGTGGCAGTCGTGAATGCTGGCGGAGCTTCACTGCATACTTGCGCTGCATTCGACTACAGCTTAACTTTTGCGGTGCGGAGACTATGGGATAGCGATCACTCGTAGGCATTTCCTAACCTCAGTAAATATCATCTCATGGTCCCTTAAAATATATTAAAATAACAGACCACTGACCAAAACGTGTCATGAGGTTGTGGCGGGAATGAAAAGATCGCGCTAAATTTTGTAAGAGCTGAGCACTGCAATGTAGAAGAAACAACGGTTTATAATTTTAGTTTGGCATTGAAAATTGTACAAACAGATATCTTGCAATGAAACTCACCATTATCGGTGTAATCGCACCCCGTGGCCACATATCGGTAAAACATCACGATCTGCTTCAAGCGCACCTTGTTTTTTTTTTATTTGAGGAGTGTTCGCTATGTTTAATTGTAATTTAGACTCTATACAGTGCCCCCTCCGATGAAAGCGAAAGCTCTCGTTCATCATCGCCCATGTGCTTTTAGCATGTCACTAGATGGTGCCACAGTGTTTCACATTTCTTGGATGCAGCAGCGACAGTGCACTAAAGCTTTCGGCGACGAGGCATGCGGAAACTAAAATGAACGCTGCATACCTCCGACGCCTAGCTTTGCGCCGGGCCACTCAACCCACCACCCCCTCCTCCTCCTTCTCTAATCATGAATCTCCATCATCTCCGATCACGTCACCACCAGGCTCCTACGCCGCCATAGTTAAAGGATCCTCGGTGCCAGCGTCCCTCTCTTCCACTAAACCACCCTCTCCATCCTTGACTGACGAGAGACGCTCCTTCGACCTCCGGCTGGCAATGCTGGAACGCCAGCAGCGAGAGCAGCAGCGCATTTCCCACGATCTACAACAGCAGATACATGCCTTGACTCAAACCCTCCAGACAACCACCTCCTCTCTTACCTCCCAGCTTAGCAAGCTAAATGAGCACCTTGCCACGTTCACCACTCCTTCCTCCAGCGCCCAGGTCGCCCCTTTGGCTGACCTTGTAGAAACCACCACACAGGCCCATCACACTCGCTTGGTTCAGCTGGAAACTTCGGTTCTCCAGATCCTTACCACCCTCCAAGCACAATCCAAACAATTAGAATCCTTCACTTCTACGCTCCAATCCCTGCATGAGTCACTGCCCCCGGCCAAAAAGAAGGAACGCGTACCATCGCGTTCCTCTCCACTATCATAATGGCGTTTGGCGAGGACCTCGAGATTGTGCAGTGGAACTGCCGAAATCTTTGCCACAATAAGACCCCCCCTCCACCAGTATCTACTCACCCGCCCCTCTCTGCCTCATTTTCTCCTTCTCCAGGAGACCCGGACGGCCCGCAATGTCCCAGGCTACCGCGCCTACCATGCCACTACGGCCACACCACTTGCGTCTATTTATGTACGCAGTGACGTGCTCGTAGAGCAAATTGACATCCCCTCCACCCTCCTTAAATATTTAGTTGGTGTGGTTTATTACCACCCTTCTTCCCGCAGCTCACTCGTCCTTTTGTCTTTTTATAACCCCCCTGTCACTTCCTCTTTATTCTCTGCTCTGGGTAAATTCCTTCACTCTCTTCCTTCTACCTCCCGTATCCTCTTTGGTGGTGACTTTAATGCCCCTCACACATTCTGGGGCTACCCACAAACCCTCAAACCCGGCCGCCTCCTCCATTGTCTGTCACAGGAACGCCACCTCACCCTTCTTAATATTCCTGGCTCTCCTACTCGAGCGGGCACTGCCTCACAACGCCCCACGACACCCGACCTCACTTTCTCTCGGGGTTCACTTTCCTTTCACTGGCAGGTGACAGCCGAAACTCTTCTAAGTGACCACTTTCTCATCCATATCACCGCTTCTCTTTCCCACATCCCTCGCTGTCATCCGGTTATTCACACTGACTGGCATGCTTTTCGCACTAATCTCGCCTCCGACTCCTTTCAATCCTACGACGACTTGACGTCGCGCATCTCTGCAGCGCTCACGTCCAGTAGCCGTCGCGTTCGCTCTCGTTACCCAATCCAAGACCCAGATCCTCACCTTCTCCGTTTATGGCGTCGCCGTAAACGTCTTCAACGCTCCTTTCGCTCCCAACCACACAATGCCCAACTTTCCTCCCGGATCACTGCTCTGCGGGCCGAGATCGTCGCCCACTGCGCCTCCCTCGAGCACTCTCGTTGGAGTGCTCTTTGTGATGGCCTTGATTCTTCTTTGCACTCGCGATCCGCATGGTCTCTCTTTAAATCCCTCCTTGGCACTAAGCCTGCCCTTGCTCCCACTCTAGCTAAAGCCCTCACTCAGGGGACTCCCTCCGAAGTTTTTGATCAACTCGCCTCTCTCTACCTCCCGCCCCCTCCTGCACCCTCCTACCCGGTGTACTCAGGTGGACCTAACCCCGATCTGGACCAATGCTTCACTCTCCGGGAGCTCGAATCTGCTCTGGCTGCTAATGCTACACGCTCGGCTCCCGGTGAGGATGCCATTACATACACCACACTACGTAACCTTCCTGACTGCGCCAAAGAATTCCTCCTCCAAACCTACAATGAGGCCTGGCAGAGCGGCTGCTTGCCGAGCTCCTGGACATCCTCCCTTATTTCTATGATTCCAAAGCCGGGCAAACCTCCCTCTCTCTCTAACCTCCGCCCAATCTCCCTGACGTCGTGCGTTGGTAAGACCCTTGAGCGAATGGCTCTGACTCGCCTCTCTGATTTTCTTGAGGCACGGGAGTTCTTCCCCCATTCTCTCATTGGCTTCCGACGCCGCGTCTGTGCACAGGACATGTTTCTGATTCTCCAGCAAACGTTTCTGTCCCCTACACCCACTCAAATTTACGCACTTGTGACCGTCGATGTTCGCAAGGCCTTTGACGGTGTTTGTCACGATCACATCCTTTCTCAACTCGCCTCTTTGGATTGTGGCTCCCGCATGTACTCCTATATCCGCTCATTCCTCTCTAAACGTGTGGCTCGCTTTCGAGTAGATACCCACTTGTCTAACCCACACCACCTCACCCGTGGCACTCCTCAAGGTGCTGTTCTCTCTCCTACCCTTTTCAATCTCGCTATGGCCCCTCTCGCCTCCCAGCTAGCTGAAATTCCCGACCTGCATCATATATTTTACGCCGATGACATCACACTCTGGTGTTCATCTGGCTCTCCCGGTCACGTACAGGACACCCTGCAACGTGGCCTAGATCTCATCGACTCCTTTCTCACCACCGCTGGCCTCTCTCCTGCTCCTGAGAAATCCGAGCTTCTCCTTCTCAACCATTCCTCCTACCAGCGCTCACACAACCACTTCGTCTCTCTCCACCTTTCTGGCTCTCCCATTCCTGTCGTCACACAGTGCAAAGTTCTTGGCTTCCGTTTGCATGCGACTAAGAATGTGCAAGCCCTCCACCGCGCTGTCACCACCTGCCACTCTGTAACTCACCTCCTGCGGCGCGTGGTCACTCGACGCTCAGGTCTCCACGAGGCTCACGCGTGCCGAGTTGCCCACGCGCTGGCCCTCAACAAGGTCTTGTACTTTGCACCCTACGCTTCCTTCACTCAGACTCAACTTAACGCTCTCGAGACTGCCCTTGTGGGCCTCTACAAGGCAGCTCTCAACCTCCCTATCACTACCTCTACCACTAAGCTCTTTGCCACGGGCCTCTTCCATCCTCTTCGTTCTCTTCTCAGTCTCCATCGTGACTCGCAGCTTGCCCGGCTTTCCCTTACCCGTCAGGGTCAGTGGTTATTGACTCAAGCGGGTATCTCGCCCATTCCAATCTCCCCGTTTACCTCTCCTATTCCCACCCCCGCCCCCAATCTTCGTATCCTTCCCCTCCCGACCAACATGTCCCACGTCCTGCACGCCGGACGTCGTCATGCGGCCGCGCAGCACCATTCCCCTCTCTTTGATACCCAGGGTGTAGCTTACACGGATGCCTCTTTCGTGGCTCCTCGAGGTTCCTGCGGCTACGCCCTGTACCATCCACACCTCCCTGCTCCTGAAACTCACACCAGCGGGCCGTATCTACACCCTCCAGACGCATTGTCCCTCGAGGTTCTCGCCATTGCGCATGCCCTCCAGTCATTTGTCCTCCTTCCCTCTCTCCAAGAGTACACAGTCTATTCAGACTCACAAGCCGCTATACACCACATACAGAAACGCACCCTGACCCCTTCTCTCCAACAGGAGGTCGAACGAGCGATCTCCGCACTGCAGCCTTCCATCGTTTTCCTCCGCTGGGTCCCTGGGCATTCAGGGATTGACGGCAATGAGCTGGCCCATCAGCTCGCCCGCGACACACTTTTCCGGGCACCGTTGATCCCCTGGCCCAAGCCCTCGGAGGACGGTGGGAGACTCACCCTTCGCCGCACCATAAAAGAGGTCTACCTTGAGCTCCGCCTCGACAAACGCCTTTACCCTCCCCCCCATCCATCACTCACGGTGCCGGAGTCTCGCCTTCTTCGGCACATTCAGATGAATGCAGTTATCACCCCATCCCGCCTCTTCCTCTATCGCTATCGATCGGACCCTTCCTGTCCCAACTGCCCCTGTATCTATGCGGACCTGGCCCATTGCCTCTTCTATTGCCCGGCTGCTCAGCAGTCGGGTTCCTTCCCCCCACCCTCTCTATCCATCACCACCTGGCTCGACTGGCTTGGCGCTGAAGGGGAAGAAGAACAGCGGCTTCTGGTCGCCCAGGCGGTCGAAATGCTCGGCCTATAAATTTTGGTCGAATAAAAGTCTTTTACTACTACTACTACTACTACTCTTACTAAAAATTGCTAATCACTGTCTGACGGGTGAGACTATGTTTTTAGTATAGCACCTTTACTATTATTAGTCTATACTTTTAATGCCGTGAAATGGCCACCGCGCTGGCTCATCATAGTTTCCAGAATTGGGATACATAAAAGCGGGCGCATGCACTGATAGAAAAATTTCCGGTAAAAATCTACGAAGCTTCCAATAAGGACTTCATGGCATCCAGCACCTTAGACAACAAGCTTTCTGTTGCGCCGAAAAAAAAAATTGGTTCAGTCCCTTTAAAGTAGAGGACATTCGCTGGATAAAAATCTGCCTGCTGACCCTGCAGCTTCGTGTTGGTCTTACTCAGAGCAGCTGCAGAAAATGAATGGAAAGCCCATTTTTGAAAAAGCAAGCATGAAATACTAATGCCTCCCATTTAAACAGCGCTCATTTTTCATATTGGCTGTTGAATGTGGGTGCATTAGCTCGCATAATGGACACGTAATGATTTTACTCCTTCATGAATTGTACACTAAAGAGGGTTAACACACATTTAAAAAGTGAATGCTAAGCACTTATTTAATGAACATGTAAATATTTTCATCAACTTTTTGATGTGATGACGACCCAGATTAAAAAAAGTCAATTTTGGGCTGGATTGTGCAAATGGAAATTGGGTCTAGCTGGAACACCTCTTGCTTCCAGCTGGGAGAGTGCTTTTCTAGCTGTTTTCCAGCTCCAGCTGCAGAGCCACTGCACCCAGTGCCGTTCCCCCTGGCAACTCCTAATTTTCCACATAAAAGCCACTCAATGTCAATCTTTATGTGGACGAAAACGTCGAAGCAGCTAGGTGGTCAACTTTTAAAGTGGCCCCGAAAAACATTTACAGTTGACTGTTTTCACTCTAGGTTGCGCAGTGTGCTATTGTGTTTTCGCTACTATGGCCTTCGTGCGCTATGTTCACGCCAAAGTCGCGTGCGTGTGGGGCTCGCCATTTGACGGCTCTTACTGGCAATCGATCCTTACTGGCAATCGTGCCTGGGCCCGCAGATGTCAACGTGGCTAGTTCCAAAAACACCGTGCTTGTTTAAGTGCGGGCTATGGTTAAGTCAGGAATTAAAGGGGAATGAGTCGTGCGTTATCTCATTTCACTGCGATACATTGGATATCTTTTTTTTTCGAATAGGCTTTCGAACGCGAGCTTACGAAACACGCTGGAATGCCAACATCAAAGTGAAGGGACCTTGAGAAATAAGTCATGCATGTGTAACGAGGTCCTCAGAATCTCATGCATGCATGTATCGAGGTCACTGACCTCTGTAAGTGCTTTAATTAAATGGTTAACTACATGTGCCACTTGGCCCAATGTGCCAATATGCATTGAAGGCCGATGGTGCAGTCTGTGACGACGGTCAGGAAGCGATGTGCCCTTTCGTGCGTACCACGCGATATTCGTGCGAGCAAGCCAGACGCTGCTAAAAGGTGCTGCTAGCCGTGGCAGCAGCGTTCGAAACCTGGGCTGCAGCTGGCGTGAGAGGAAGGACAGGGAGAGAGAAGGAAAGAGGGGAGCGATAGTAACAAAGGATAGGGGCAGGACCGGGCGGCAATATACAGTATGTACAAATACAGACTGGCCATCAGGTGGAATGCTGCGACGCGCATGGCTGCAAATTGCCACCTGTCATTGTAGGCGAAAAAAAAATATGCCCAGGCTTAGCTTGGTTAAGCCAAGAATGCGTTGCATACTGCGCGGTCTTTTTGCGCGAGGTATTGCTTGGCGGCACTCGATTTTCTCAGCAGCTTTTCCTCCGTGACGTATGGCTGGCTGGCTGGCTGGCTGGCTGGCTGGCTGGCTGGCTGGCTGGCTGGCTGGCTGGCTGGCTGGCTGGCTGGCTGGCTGGCTGGCTGGCTGGCTGGCTGGCTGGCTGGCTGGCTGGCTGGCTGGCTGGCTGGCTGGCTGGCTGGCTGGCTGGCTGGCTGGCTGGCTGGCTGGCTGGCTGGCTGGCTGGCTGGCTGGCTGGCTGGCTGGCTGGCTGGCTGGCTGGCTGGCTGGCTGGCTGGCTGGCTGGCTGGCTGGCTGGCTGGCTGGCTGGCTGGCTGGCTGGCTGGCTGGCTGGCTGGCTGGCTGGCTGGCTGGCTGGCTGGCTGGCTGGCTGGCTGGCTGGCTGGCTGGCTGGCTGGCTGGCTGGCTGGCTGGCTGGCTGGCTGGCTGGCTGGCTGGCTGGCTGGCTGGCTGGCTGGCTGGCTGGCTGGCTGGCTGGCTGGCTGGCTGGCTGGCTGGCTGGCTGGCTGGCTGGCTGGCTGGCTGGCTGGCTGGCTGGCTGGCTGGCTGGCTGGCTGGCTGGCTGGCTGGCTGGCTGGCTGGCTGGCTGGCTGGCTGGCTGGCTGGCTGGCTGGCTGGCTGGCTGGCTGGCTGGCTGGCTGGCTGGCTGGCTGGCTGGCTGGCTGGCTGGCTGGCTGGCTGGCTGGCTGGCTGGCTGGCTGGCTGGCTGGCTGGCTGGCTGGCTGGCTGGCTGGCTGGCTGGCTGGCTGGCTGGCTGGCTGGCTGGCTGGCTGGCTGGCTGGCTGGCTGGCTGGCTGGCTGGCTGGCTGGCTGGCTGGCTGGCTGGCTGGCTGGCTGGCTGGCTGGCTGGCTGGCTGGCTGGCTGGCTGGCTGGCTGGCTGGCTGGCTGGCTGGCTGGCTGGCTGGCTGGCTGGCTGGCTGGCTGGCTGGCTGGCTGGCTGGCTGGCTGGCTGGCTGGCTGGCTGGCTGGCTGGCTGGCTGGCTGGCTGGCTGGCTGGCTGGCTGGCTGGCTGGCTGGCTGGCTGGCTGGCTGGCTGGCTGGCTGGCTGGCTGGCTGGCTGGCTGGCTGGCTGGCTGGCTGGCTGGCTGGCTGGCTGGCTGGCTGGCTGGCTGGCTGGCTGGCTGGCTGGCTGGCTGGCTGGCTGGCTGGCTGGCTGGCTGGCTGGCTGGCTGGCTGGCTGGCTGGCTGGCTGGCTGGCTGGCTGGCTGGCTGGCTGGCTGGCTGGCTGGCTGGCTGGCTGGCTGGCTGGCTGGCTGGCTGGCTGGCTGGCTGGCTGGCTGGCTGGCTGGCTGGCTGGCTGGCTGGCTGGCTGGCTGGCTGGCTGGCTGGCTGGCTGGCTGGCTGGCTGGCTGGCTGGCTGGCTGGCTGGCTGGCTGGCTGGCTGGCTGGCTGGCTGGCTGGCTGGCTGGCTGGCTGGCTGGCTGGCTGGCTGGCTGGCTGGCTGGCTGGCTGGCTGGCTGGCTGGCTGGCTGGCTGGCTGGCTGGCTGGCTGGCTGGCTGGCTGGCTGGCTGGCTGGCTGGCTGGCTGGCTGGCTGGCTGGCTGGCTGGCTGGCTGGCTGGCTGGCTGGCTGGCTGGCTGGCTGGCTGGCTGGCTGGCTGGCTGGCTGGCTGGCTGGCTGGCTGGCTGGCTGGCTGGCTGGCTGGCTGGCTGGCTGGCTGGCTGGCTGGCTGGCTGGCTGGCTGGCTGGCTGGCTGGCTGGCTGGCTGGCTGGCTGGCTGGCTGGCTGGCTGGCTGGCTGGCTGGCTGGCTGGCTGGCTGGCTGGCTGGCTGGCTGGCTGGCTGGCTGGCTGGCTGGCTGGCTGGCTGGCTGGCTGGCTGGCTGGCTGGCTGGCTGGCTGGCTGGCTGGCTGGCTGGCTGGCTGGCTGGCTGGCTGGCTGGCTGGCTGGCTGGCTGGCTGGCTGGCTGGCTGGCTGGCTGGCTGGCTGGCTGGCTGGCTGGCTGGCTGGCTGGCTGGCTGGCTGGCTGGCTGGCTGGCTGGCTGGCTGGCTGGCTGGCTGGCTGGCTGGCTGGCTGGCTGGCTGGCTGGCTGGCTGGCTGGCTGGCTGGCTGGCTGGCTGGCTGGCTGGCTGGCTGGCTGGCTGGCTGGCTGGCTGGCTGGCTGGCTGGCTGGCTGGCTGGCTGGCTGGCTGGCTGGCTGGCTGGCTGGCTGGCTGGCTGGCTGGCTGGCTGGCTGGCTGGCTGGCTGGCTGGCTGGCTGGCTGGCTGGCTGGCTGGCTGGCTGGCTGGCTGGCTGGCTGGCTGGCTGGCTGGCTGGCTGGCTGGCTGGCTGGCTGGCTGGCTGGCTGGCTGGCTGGCTGGCTGGCTGGCTGGCTGGCTGGCTGGCTGGCTGGCTGGCTGGCTGGCTGGCTGGCTGGCTGGCTGGCTGGCTGGCTGGCTGGCTGGCTGGCTGGCTGGCTGGCTGGCTGGCTGGCTGGCTGGCTGGCTGGCTGGCTGGCTGGCTGGCTGGCTGGCTGGCTGGCTGGCTGGCTGGCTGGCTGGCTGGCTGGCTGGCTGGCTGGCTGGCTGGCTGGCTGGCTGGCTGGCTGGCTGGCTGGCTGGCTGGCTGGCTGGCTGGCTGGCTGGCTGGCTGGCTGGCTGGCTGGCTGGCTGGCTGGCTGGCTGGCTGGCTGGCTGGCTGGCTGGCTGGCTGGCTGGCTGGCTGGCTGGCTGGCTGGCTGGCTGGCTGGCTGGCTGGCTGGCTGGCTGGCTGGCTGGCTGGCTGGCTGGCTGGCTGGCTGGCTGGCTGGCTGGCTGGCTGGCTGGCTGGCTGGCTGGCTGGCTGGCTGGCTGGCTGGCTGGCTGGCTGGCTGGCTGGCTGGCTGGCTGGCTGGCTGGCTGGCTGGCTGGCTGGCTGGCTGGCTGGCTGGCTGGCTGGCTGGCTGGCTGGCTGGCTGGCTGGCTGGCTGGCTGGCTGGCTGGCTGGCTGGCTGGCTGGCTGGCTGGCTGGCTGGCTGGCTGGCTGGCTGGCTGGCTGGCTGGCTGGCTGGCTGGCTGGCTGGCTGGCTGGCTGGCTGGCTGGCTGGCTGGCTGGCTGGCTGGCTGGCTGGCTGGCTGGCTGGCTGGCTGGCTGGCTGGCTGGCTGGCTGGCTGGCTGGCTGGCTGGCTGGCTGGCTGGCTGGCTGGCTGGCTGGCTGGCTGGCTGGCTGGCTGGCTGGCTGGCTGGCTGGCTGGCTGGCTGGCTGGCTGGCTGGCTGGCTGGCTGGCTGGCTGGCTGGCTGGCTGGCTGGCTGGCTGGCTGGCTGGCTGGCTGGCTGGCTGGCTGGCTGGCTGGCTGGCTGGCTGGCTGGCTGGCTGGCTGGCTGGCTGGCTGGCTGGCTGGCTGGCTGGCTGGCTGGCTGGCTGGCTGGCTGGCTGGCTGGCTGGCTGGCTGGCTGGCTGGCTGGCTGGCTGGCTGGCTGGCTGGCTGGCTGGCTGGCTGGCTGGCTGGCTGGCTGGCTGGCTGGCTGGCTGGCTGGCTGGCTGGCTGGCTGGCTGGCTGGCTGGCTGGCTGGCTGGCTGGCTGGCTGGCTGGCTGGCTGGCTGGCTGGCTGGCTGGCTGGCTGGCTGGCTGGCTGGCTGGCTGGCTGGCTGGCTGGCTGGCTGGCTGGCTGGCTGGCTGGCTGGCTGGCTGGCTGGCTGGCTGGCTGGCTGGCTGGCTGGCTGGCTGGCTGGCTGGCTGGCTGGCTGGCTGGCTGGCTGGCTGGCTGGCTGGCTGGCTGGCTGGCTGGCTGGCTGGCTGGCTGGCTGGCTGGCTGGCTGGCTGGCTGGCTGGCTGGCTGGCTGGCTGGCTGGCTGGCTGGCTGGCTGGCTGGCTGGCTGGCTGGCTGGCTGGCTGGCTGGCTGGCTGGCTGGCTGGCTGGCTGGCTGGCTGGCTGGCTGGCTGGCTGGCTGGCTGGCTGGCTGGCTGGCTGGCTGGCTGGCTGGCTGGCTGGCTGGCTGGCTGGCTGGCTGGCTGGCTGGCTGGCTGGCTGGCTGGCTGGCTGGCTGGCTGGCTGGCTGGCTGGCTGGCTGGCTGGCTGGCTGGCTGGCTGGCTGGCTGGCTGGCTGGCTGGCTGGCTGGCTGGCTGGCTGGCTGGCTGGCTGGCTGGCTGGCTGGCTGGCTGGCTGGCTGGCTGGCTGGCTGGCTGGCTGGCTGGCTGGCTGGCTGGCTGGCTGGCTGGCTGGCTGGCTGGCTGGCTGGCTGGCTGGCTGGCTGGCTGGCTGGCTGGCTGGCTGGCTGGCTGGCTGGCTGGCTGGCTGGCTGGCTGGCTGGCTGGCTGGCTGGCTGGCTGGCTGGCTGGCTGGCTGGCTGGCTGGCTGGCTGGCTGGCTGGCTGGCTGGCTGGCTGGCTGGCTGGCTGGCTGGCTGGCTGGCTGGCTGGCTGGCTGGCTGGCTGGCTGGCTGGCTGGCTGGCTGGCTGGCTGGCTGGCTGGCTGGCTGGCTGGCTGGCTGGCTGGCTGGCTGGCTGGCTGGCTGGCTGGCTGGCTGGCTGGCTGGCTGGCTGGCTGGCTGGCTGGCTGGCTGGCTGGCTGGCTGGCTGGCTGGCTGGCTGGCTGGCTGGCTGGCTGGCTGGCTGGCTGGCTGGCTGGCTGGCTGGCTGGCTGGCTGGCTGGACTGGCTGGACTGGCTGGATGGCTGGATGGATGGATGGCTGGATGGATGGATGGATGGATGGATGGATGGATGGATGGATGGATGGATGGATGGATGGATGGATGGATGGATGGATGGATGGATGGATGGATGGATGGATGGATGGATGGATGGATGGATGGATGGATGGATGGATGGATGGATGGATGGATGGATGGATGGATGGATGGATGGATGGATGGATGGATGGATGGATGGATGGATGGATGGATGGATGGATGGATGGATGGATGGATGGATGGATGGATGGATGGATGGATGGATGGATGATGGATGGATGGATGGATGGATGGATGATGGATGGATGGATGGATGGATGGATGGATGGATGGATGGATGGATGGATGGATGGATGGATGGATGGATGGATGGATGGATGGATGGATGGATGGATGGATGGATAGGAGCGCCCCCTTTGAAACGGGGTGGTGGCAATTGCCACCATGCTCAGCTTTTCTTTATTTATTATTTTTTTTGTTTACTGTGTTGGCAATTCTCATTAAGATTCTCCATCAACTTTGCCTACGGTTTCCTACTATTCTAACCTTATGCCACATCTCTGCTTTTCAGCCACCAATCCTCCAATCGCTTTTTGCTGACTTCCACTGCAGATTTATTTACATGACCATTGTTATCTTTAAACCCTAGGGCCTCAGAAAGAGTGACTGTGCCTGCATCGACATCCGGATGGATACCATCACATTTGATTATGAGGTGTTCAATTGTTTCCACAGATCTACCACACACTGCACATGTGTCATCTTCTTCGTTAAATTTCTTTTTTAGCTGCGCGTTCTAAGACACCCTGATCTAGCTTCAAAAAGTAGGGCACTGCCTCTTGAGTTATCATAGAAAAATTCTTTCCTGATCTGCCTTTTCCAGAATCGATATAGTTCTGCACTATGTTTCTTTTCCATTGAATTCATCCAATTTTTAACTTCCGCGTTTTTAACCTGTCGTTTAATGCTCTTTCTTTCTCCGTCCTCATGACCGGCATACTTACTGGTTAGTTTTCTATTTCTTTTCCGCCACTGTGAGTCAACGTTCTTTCTGTATAAATATTTAAATACCTTAGCTGCCCATCTGCTATCGTCCAATTTCCTCAGGCGTTCTTCATATAGTATTTTACTCTTAGCTTCCCGTGCCTCGAACGATGCCCAGCCCATATCCCCTTGTACTGCCTCGTTTGTGGTTTTGCCGTGGGCACCTAGTGCTAATCTTCCAACAGCTCTCTGATTTACGTCTAATCTCGACTGAACTTCTGCCCTTAAGCACAGAACCGCATTGCCGAAAGTAAGTCCCGGCACCATTATTCCTTTCCAAATACCTCTTAGTACTTCATATTTGTTGTACCCCCATAATGCCCTATGTTTCATTATCCCGGCGTCTCTTCGTCCTTTTGCCCTAAGAGCCTGTTCATGCTTTTCCGTGTATATCTGCCCTTCGTTTAGCCATATCCCGAGGTATTTGTATTCGGCCACTTTGGGTATTTCGTGGCCTTGTATTGTAAGCACCTGATCAGTTGTATCGTTAAAAATCATCACACCTGATTTAGTTGCGCTAAAACTGAATCCTAGAGCGTCTCCTTCGTCTCCACAGCAATTAACCAAAGTTTGTAAATCTTCCTGGCTATCTGCTAACAGTACAATATCGTCCGCATACATTAAACCCGGGAGTCGCTGCTCAACTACATTTCCGCCTAATCTGTACGATAGATTATAACCCAGATTACTTTCTTCTAGCCTTCTTTCCATATTTACCACGTAAAGCATGAACAGCAGCGGTGATAGAGGGCAACCTTGCCTTAATCCTTTGTGCACCCCCACAGTTGTGGTACTTTTTTTCCCTTCCCATGTAATTTCAACTTCATTATCTCGGTAGATTTCCTGTAGAAAATCAATTACCTCATCACCAATACCTAAATCTTTCAATATGCTCCACAGGAGTTCCCTGTTCACGTTATCGTATGCACCGCTTATGTCTAGAAAGGCTATAAACAGAGGTCTATTTTCCGCCTTAGCTATTTCTATGCATTGGGTAAGCACGAACAGGCTATCATCTAACCGCCTACCCCTTCTGAACCCATTCTGAAGTTCTCCGAGTATCCTATTCCCTTCTACCCATGACTGCATTTTTAATTTCACCGCCTGCATTGCCAGCCTGTACATAACAGATGTTATCGTAATCGGACGGAATGATTTTATGTTCATCTTATCTCCTTTCCCTTTATAAATCAAATTCATTTTACTCTGTCTCCAGCTGTGCAGAATTTGCTGATTTGTTATGACTGCCTCCAATGCTTTTATCAGCGCGTCCTTGCTTCTTGGGCCAAGTTCATTAATCAGCGTAACTGGAATTTCGTCTATCCCTGCGGATGTGGTTTTAGGAATATTCGCTTCCGCCTTTTCCCAGTTAAGACTAGTCAGTTCTAAGCTGTTCTCTTTTGTGCTGTCCTGTGTTGCCGCCTCACTTGGGGAGATTACCCCATTGGCGTCGCTAAAAGACGCAGCTATAAATGACGTAATGTAGTCCACAGCATCGTCTCCCTCCAAACATTTTCCATCAGCATCTATAATCTGTTCCTGCTTTCTTTGATTTGTTTTTCCCAACCAGCTTATATGGTTCCAGAATTTTCTTGGCCCCCCTTTATTTGCCTCGCGAACTTCAGCCAGCCATTTATCAGAGGACTGCTTTATTTTAGCCTGGACTAGGACCTGAACTTGCTGTTTCTTTTGTCGATAAGATTCCCATTTTTTTCCTATTTCCTCTACAGATAACTGCGCCCTCTTTGCTTCTCTGTGTTCCCTTGAAGTCACCCGTCGTTGTTCGATGGCCTCCTTAATTTCCATGTTCCACCAGCTTCGTGGCTTCCTCTTTCCTCTCCAGCGGTTAACTCCTTTCACTTGTTTCATTTTTGTAGCGATGAGCAGTTCCAACTGATTATAATCCCAATTTTCCATGTGGCGTTTCTCAATTACTTCTTCTATATCGGCTGATATTAGCGCTATTTGTTCATCATTTAATTTTGCGTTGTCTTTTGGACTTCGTTGCATTTCTCTTTTGGCTAGGGCTCCCAACTGTAGACTAATACGTTTATGATCACTTCCTAGGCTGTCCTTCCCCTCTTCGTCTATTTCCATTATTGCGAGCTTGCTATAGATGCCCTGCGACATTAGACAGTAGTCAATGGTTGTTTGCCTGTTACGGGATTCCCACGTGATTTGTCCCTCACATTTAGTTTCTCTATTGACAATAACTAAGTTGTACCGCTCACACAAGTCTAGCATTAACTTCCCGTTACAATCTGTGTATCCATCCAGATCCTCGATGTGGCCGTTCATGTCTCAAAGCAAAATAATATCGACACCGTCTCCAATCTGCTTTATATCGTCATTGAGGCACTTAACTAGATCCTTGTTTTCTTGCCTGCATTTGTCCCCGGTCCCTAAATAAACTACCCCTAGCCATGTCCTTTTGCCAGCAATTGTACCTGATACCCAGACATGTTCTTTGCAAGTTGATTTTATTCTTTGCCAATTTGTTCCTTGATGTATCAGCATACCTACTCCTCCTCCCTTCTTCTCCGTTGTTGTTCTGTTGCACCCTTCCCAGACATAGCCATCGATGAAAGGTGGATCTTCTAGATCCCTGAGATGTGTCTCGCATAGAGCGTACACACCTACTGCTTCGTCCTTTAACTGCTGTTCTATTTCTAGCCATTTCGCTCTCTTTCTACCCCCTTGCATGTTTATGTAACTGATCCTGGCGTTAAATTTCTTTTTCGTAGTTTTCTTTCTGGGCCTCCTAGTGGCCATTTTGTTGGGCTCAGCCGCCATTGTTACATTTACATCGCTTCTACCTACACCTACGCCCTGAGCCACCGTGGACCCCCTAAAAAAGCTACCGCTCGGCCTCCCAGGCGCCTGCCTATCTCTTCTCCTACCCTTCCACTGAAATGGATGCCATCTCGTCCAAAGTCTCTGCCCGAACCTGCCCTGTGCACTTCCTTGTTTATTTCTACCACCTCAAAGCCTTTCTCGAGGCCTAACTGCCTTATCTCGCGATTAAGATTCACAACGTCTTTAGCAACCTCTGCATTCCTTCCTTGTACCTCCGGCACTGTACACACCACGATCTGCGCTTGCTGTGCTATCGCCCTTATACCGTCAACTCCCTCAGCTAATGTTTTCCCTACTTGTGCGGCGTTACCATTCAGGACATCATTTAGCCCCGCCGCTACCACTACCAAGTTACGCCTTGCAGCCTTCTCGGAAAGTTCACTTTTAGTCGCTGTCAGGACATCGTCCATTGTCTTTCCTGGAAACACCCCGACTGCTACCCGCCTATCACCCTTCACCCGGTCCAGAATAGCTCTTTTGCAGCGCCCCATGTTTGAGTCACCAGCGATAAGCACTAGGGTACTCTGCCACTCCCTCCTAACTTCCGGATCTCGCTGCCTCTTATCAGCGACTGTGCCCTCATTTCCTGGAAATAGCTCGGACCCCTTCTCAGTACCGCCTCTCGAATTCCCAGCTGCCACCTGTGCATAGCTGTTCCTGCCTGAACATGTCTGACCTACTGGCCCCTCGCTGTCCATGCCAGTGCAAGCCCCATCCACGTGGCTGGCGCTGGAATGCCCGCCATTGTGGCTTCCAATGGCGGTGTCAGCCGTTTTTGACTCGATCTGAGATAGCTGTACTTGAAGCTTACGCTTCTCTGCCCTCTCTATCTGTAATTCTGTTTCTAGAGCATCCATCCTTAGCACTAGTTCGCTGTTCGCCTGTTCAGCCCTGTCCAGGCGTGCACCTAATACGCAGAATTTGCACATAAAATCTGCGCCTTCGGCCTCCTCCACTGAATCGAACCGCGTTTCTTTTAAATTCACCGATTCCTCACACTCCATACATCTAACCTTCAGTAGCTTAACCATCGTAGCAACACTCGATTATTGCTTGCACCAAATGCCCAGATATCTACACGCTCAAGACGAAAACACTTGAAAACACGTGCAAAATTAAAATAAAAGTCTGGCTACCGCAAATGCCGATCAATCACTTGGAAAAAAAATAGTTATCTCTCTAAAAGTTAACGCACAAAAAAAAAACACTGAGACAACTGTCGGCCAAATAGTCCCGGCCGAAATTAGGTCACTGACCTAAATTCTATTCCTTAACCTGCACTTCCCCTAACAGCCTAAAAAACTAAACGCACTTTTAAAACTATTAAAGGAAAGTACTCATCTATTTTACGCAGTCGCTCTCGCAGTCTGTCCGGTCCCGGTCTCGACGCGTGATCCGAAGAGCACCAAAAACGCACGTCCGCACAGCACGGCTGTCAACTGTCAACTCCTGCGACCTCAGCGCCCGGAACAATGCACGGCCTCTGTGCGAACTCTACTGCGCGTAAAACCACGCAGCTGCGCACAGTGTGCTGGTGAATAACATGATGGATGGATAGGAGCGCCCCCTTTGAAACGGGGCGGTGACAACCGCCACCATGCTCAGCCGTTCTTTTTTTTTTGTCTTTTTCTTTTTTTCTTTTCTTTTTTTATTATTTTTGTAAAGTGGTTTGGTGACGTCACGTGCCGTGACGTCATTTGGACATTAGGGCGCGAGCGGCGCGAACTTGATTACTTTTGTATTTTGTAAGTAGTGTACAAAGCTCTCCCCTGTCCTTTCTTGCTGTCGCTCCCCTCTATACTTCTCCTGACAACCCTCTCCCTTTCACTTTCATTTCCGCCGGCTGCAGCTCGGGTGCTTAAGATATTAGATAGCAATTGCCGCGGCCGGCAACACTCTTTTGCTTCACTTTTTTATTTTTTAAATAAACCACTACCACCACCACCAATATGCTACGCATAAAAATTCTTGCCATCCTCTCGGGTGTGTATGGTGCACCTGTGTTATGCTCTCGGCTTCTCATAATAGCGGCCAAACTCAACGTCCACGAAGGTCAAGAGGGTCATGAACTCGTGGCTATTCGAAACGTTCTGGATATTTTCTCCTTATCGGATCACTCTTACAATAGACAGTGCGCAGGGCGCGAATTGAAGCGCCGTCACAAAGGTCAATTCAGATACTCCATGGACAATCATAGCTATGTCAAGGGAGAAAACCTGCCAAAAAAGATGGAAACACAAGAAGAGAACGACGCAGGACAACGGCATCATAGCTAGTGCATCGTCAGTCAGTCCCATCGTCACAAAAAAAAAATATGACAGATAATCAATGCGAGTGATGCGGCAGAGTATACGTTAGCATGTGGCACATCGTGTACATGTGCTCTCTACGCGCCCTGCATTCTCTCCCCTCCACTTACCGCGCCCTTTCGCACTGCCGACTATCGTAATCGTCTGTCATTATTTTTGCCCCCTTTACTGGGCAATGCAAGGTATTACTAACTAACTAACTAACTAAATTGGCATCTGATATTTTTCTGTGCTGCAGCGAAATAACAATCGGGCGATAAATTAGGGAGTGCAGTTCGTTAGATTGAGAGATAGATGGCCCCGTAAGACGCGATCGTGAGGTGCCTATCGCCGTTTCTTCCCATTTTCAAACGGGGGGTGGTTGGGAGCTTAGCATTCCAATGTGAAATCTCTTGGGCAGTGGCGGCACTATAGTCATCTCGCCCATACTCCCCGCAGGTGCTCGCCGTGACGTCGATGACGAACTTCGAGTGGTTGACGCTGAAACGGCACGGCGTGCTCTACGAGTTCCCACGGTGGGCTCAGTACATAGGCATCATCGTGGCCGGCGTCGGACTGGCCATCATCCCCGCGGTTGCCCTCAAGGAGCTGTGGGCTGCGAAATGGGTGAGGAGGGGTCCTGTCCTGCAGTCAAGAGCGTAGCAGTGGGTGCTGTGTATGTGTGTGCGCGATCCTCATTTCGTCACAAAGCACAGAGATCATTGCACATGAAAGACGACCGGCAGTTAGAGCGGTATTAAAGCGTTATATTAAAGACCTGCTAACCCTACAGAGGTCCGTATGGTCCTCGGGAGTCGACTGAAGATTCCACGAATTAGTAGGCTCCGATGAAGAGCATATGGACCCTTCTATGTTTGCAGCTAATGCTGAGTGCAACTTGGGAACTGTGCGTTTGGCCAACGGCGAGGAGAGAAGATCTGTTCTTCAAAGCAGAGATGTGTGTGCAATATGAGCACAGCTCCTCGCATTTCGATCCTCTCTGACTCGACGCCAATTTAACTCGGTTGTACGCCATGAACCTCGTGATAGAGTAATGGAGCTTCCCCAATGAATGGATAAGCGGTCCGGCGACTGCGTGTGCACATATGAGAAATACTGCATGGTATGATCGAAATGTAACTAATACTACCGTGGGACTAAGAAAAACAATTGGGGAAAAAGGTGTCCCTGTGCTTAATACAATATGAAGTAGAAAAATAACAAATAATAAAAGAATTTTGTATAGCAGAAAATAAGCAAATACAAGCGCAAAATTACTTGTGCCGTTAAAGCCGAAGCCATTGGAACGCCTGTTAAGGAGAGTTATTGTATTAAGAAGGTAAGTAATTTTTTTTTCTTGAGATGGCTTAGTTGATGAAAATCACGCGATATAATAAGCATGATGAGGAGGCCGGACTTCGGTATTTTCGTTCCTGGTGGGCAGAAGAAGAATTTCAAAAAGATGGAGGGAAAATGACAGTTTAGAATCTCGGGTGTTGCCTCCGTCTCTTGAGGCATTGGGGACATATGACTGGAGGCTAATCCTATAATGATCCTGCGAGATTGATTTCGTTGCTCTGCGTATCGCTACATTCCTAGTTATGGTTGCTGACGCGGCGTTCTGTCGCAGGACTTTTGGAAGGCCATCAGTCCCCGCGAAGACTGGGGCCCCAAGGGCTACGAAGACCGACGACGCTACCGGCTCTTCATGGTTCAGAAGGGCTACATGAAGGCCGAGGACGCCGAGAGGCTGAACGAGAGCGAGAGGCCCCAGCGAGAGCTCAAGCTCAAGCTCAAGGCCATCGAGGACGCCAAGGAGGCAGCTGCGAACAAGGGGGATAAGCCGGAGCAAGAGGCGGCTGCCGGCGAGGGCAAGCAGGAGCCGAAAGCGGAGGCCAAGGATGAGCCCAAGGCCGAGCCCAAGGCCGAGCCACCGAAGCCTGAGGCACCAAAGCCCGAGCTCCAAAAAGGCTGAGATTTGCACGTCGATGTGAAAAGGCTGGTTGCTCGCAAACTGACTGAGTGTCGGGGAATAAAGCGGCACGAGTCGTAGAGCCGTTTTGTTTCACCAGGGTACCGAATCGTGTGCGGGGCCTACAGTATCTTGGCGGGTCCCATGCAGCTTCTTTTGTAGATTTATATTTGCAATGCTTAGAAACTTATCGCGTCTGGCGTATCATTGAGAGCATGGTAGGCTGTCCACGCTTGTGTAAAATAAAAGAAAGAGGAGTACTACATTCCGATATATGCCTAAAAATGATGCAAACGTAGATGTAGACAGTGGCATTGGACGGAGTGCACGCGCACGACCCGCAGACCCTTAAAATCCATATCCCTGCAGTGAACACTCGTCAGTGTTGTGTATTCAACACTGTCGATCGCCTTTTGGCAGTCTCAGCAACAGTGTTTGCACTGTGTGACAGGCGCTAGGCACAACCGCGTGTAAACACAACGATAGCAGATAGGATAGGATAGGGTAACTTTATTTGGCTCTAGCACAAGTGTTCTTTTATGCGGTCAGATGAGTCCATCCGCAACGGTCGGTTGCCCGTATTCCAGGGCTCCGCTGGATGCTGCCGTCAGCTGAGCTCGCCGTGTCAAACCGATCTGGTCTTCGCGGCAGTCGCTGGAGAGCAGACCTTCCCATTGCTCCACACTTGGGCGTTGTGTAACTGAGACGATGTCGACCTTTTGACATGCCCATGTGATGTGATACAGTGTAGGTTTTCCATGGCACCACGGGCAATTGTGTGCGTAAAGTGTGGGGTGAATTTTACTTAGTGTGTTTAGATTTGTTTATGACCCCGTTTGAAGTTGTCTCCATGTGACAGCCTCTTCTTTGTTTAAAGATTTGTGCGGTGGTGGGTACCGCATCCTGCTGCCTTTGTAGTTGTTGAGTATGGCCGAGTATTCCTGAGGTACTGGCAGGGATTCCTCAAGGTCGTTGACGTTGGATGCTCGGTAGTTAGTACATCCTCGAGCTATCCTGTCCGCCTCTTGGTTTCCTGCCACCCCCGTGTGCTCAGGTACCCAGACGATCTTATGTTTGATCGGCTTGTGTGGTTTTGCATGTGTTTGTTGCGTCTTGCAGTCTACAGAGCGGAGTATGCGGAGCGCTCTGTGACCGACTCTACCGCAAAGGTAGTTGCGGCAGGCTGCTTGTGAATCAGTAAGAATCGTCAGTGACCGCCCAGTCCGATAGCCCTCCGCTGCCGCTAGAGCGACGGCCGCTTCTTCAGCCTCAGCTATCGTGCAGTCTTGCAGTGAGACGCTGGTAATCTCGTGTAATTCCGAGTTGACTACAGTGTCCACTGCGTTGTTGGTGCCTTGTCTCCTTGTGATGGCATATGTGGCAGCGTCCACATACACTGTTGTATTCTGGGATGCGTGTGTTTTCTGTAAGCGATCGGCCCTTGCCTCTCTTCGGTCTCTGTGGAGGTTAGGGTCCATGTTTCTTGGTATTGGTGCCACCCTGAGCGTGCTGCGCTACTCATCGGGGATCGTTTCAGTTCTCAATATTTCTCGAATTTGTTCGGTGTAGCCCAGTTTCTTTAAAAGGACTAACTCTGCCTGTGGGGGTCTGCTGTAGTCTGCGCATTTGGGCAACATGCTGCGCTTCCCGTAATTCCTCGAACGTGTTGTGCAGTCCCAAGGCTAAGAGCTTTTCAGTTGAGGTGTTATGGGGTAGTCGAAGCGCGGTTTTATACGCTTTGCGTAAAATCGCGTCCGCCTGTTGTATTTCACTTCTGATATGATTGTAGAACAATCGAGATAGTGAACAGAAGCCAAGTATACGATACATTAATACTCGAGCAGAATGAGAGGAAACTTAAAACAACAAAGACTCGAATAATTAAAAAACTGATGCCCCGAACCTACTGGCAGACACTGAGAGCAGAGAAAAACGGCTCAGGGGACAGTAAACTGTTGCACATGTGAAGCATGATTATTCACGGTGCTTGATGACATCTACAATCTTTTTGCCCAGATTGAAGCGGGACATCCCGTCAGTGACAAAAGAGGAACTAAGGAAAACTTTAGGAGCAATGCAAAGGGGGGAAGGCAGCTGGTGAGGATCAGATAACAACCGATCTGTTGAAAGACGGAGGGAAGATTGTGCTAAAAGAACTAGCCACCCCCCTGCTTTGTATAGACTTCCTTACCCCCGCGACGTCACGAAGATGCGGTGGCGCTGATGTCAGTAGCGACTTTCGCGCGGTAGGCAAACCAGGTTTCTTCTGCCGTGCCTACCGCAGCTACCAGCGGCTGCCTGCGCACTGCAGAAGCATCATGTACTGACCAGCTGCGTCACTGTCGCATCCGCAGTTAGATTAGCCCTAATAGGTTTCTTGCAAATCAATACCGCATTAGGAAGTCTGGGCCGCGGTAGTAAAAGCGCGAAGTCTGGGTGCCGACCGGCGCTGCCAGTCAACGCACTTCATAGCAGGGAAATTGCCGAGCTCATTCACGTGAACAACAGCATGGTCCGCTTAAAATAGAGCTAGGAAAAAAAAAGCATATATATAAATGCGCACGTATTTATCACCCTGAGCTGGTGTGCACGGGCGCCGGCAGGGTCACTCACCACCAATGAGTGCGTTATTTTCTTGATAGTATAGCATATTTTAAGGTGTCTTGATGTTATACGAACGTATAATAGCGCGTTTTAGGGCATTTAATATATAATTGAAACTATTTCTCAACATGATCGACGTAATTATGTGATTCTAGTAGAAAGAAGTCTGATAAGTTGTGGCAGACCTTGCGCTGTCGCGTTCGCGCACGTAGCGGTCACGTTCGCGGTAAGAACAGCGTGCTTTAATTGTGCTAAAAGCCATTAGCTTTTCATTGCATCGTGCCTGTGTCATAAGCTGCTTCATGAAGTAGTACATGACCGTGAAGCCTGTTTGGAAAGAAGCAACTGCAGGCGGGCTATTAACTGAGGCACGTAGCGAGATTGACACGGGATGAGGCAATGAAAAGTGTTTTCTTTAGTGATGCATGAGATATGTAACCAAATTTAGTGCAACTATGAAATTGCTCGGCTAATTGCAGTAATGCATTTTACTGCCAGCTATACCTGGTACAGTTCTTGGGTAATTATGATTAACACCTTCGTCATGCCTCCCCGGGTCTTGAATAATTAAGTAGAAAGTGCGGAATTTTTTTATGTTTGCATGTTCCCAAAGCCGTGTTCTCTGTGATGCCGGTATCACTGCTTTTTACTTCAGATTCTCAGTACTTATGCATGCATAGCCACATGAAAACTTTTCTTATAAATATAACTAACATACTACTGCTCCTTTAGGGAAAAAAGTTGAGAGATTTATTGCATTCCTAAACGTCTCTGGAATCGTTCGCGACAAATAGAATCATTCTGTTTCCATTCGGTACAAATTTACAAAGGGGCGAGTCATGTCAATCGCAGAAAATGTGGTAGATAACAAAACAAACCTTTTAGTTTATTTCCTCGTTTATGGCTTCTTCGCTTTCACTTTGGTCAAAGAAATACGCCAGTTAAATCAACGAAACCTCTGATCCCTCTTCTTCGTATTGATGCTACCACTGTGGTGCTCCGTCGTCGGAAACCCGCAAAATTCGCGACGTGCCAGGACCATCTGAAACCCTATTACGTCAATTTTTTACAACTACAGATCTAAAAAGTGTAATTTTATGAATTTCTACAAAATATTTTGCTATAGTTGTTCGTCACTAATCAGAAGACCCAGGACTAGGAAAGCAAATAATTTCAGGAATCCAAACTTTTCCCCAGATCGACCAGTTTAAGAAGGGGAGAAGTCGGCCTGGCTGCTGCCTGATTTGACGGCTAAAAACAGCGGTTACGCGAGACAGATGAGATCGGGACACGATCGACACTGTCCCCACTCTTCGCACTGGGCGACACGTGTGTAAACAGATGGTGAGCGCACGTCGGCTCTGCCAAAAAAACGCCAGTGCTTCCCTCACTACTGTCCCGAGGTAAAATCATCCTGGCTAGTGCAGAGTGCCAAAAACTTATTATTTTATTCAATGCCTAGGGTAGAAACCAACGGCAGAAACGCTTTCTAGGGATAATACAATACACTGTGGTGAAATACGCCGTACGTGGCCAACGCGAGCCCGTGTACTTGGAGGAAAACTTAGTTGACAGCATCAACCATTGTTCTGGTTCTCAGAAACTGAAAACGCGCCCACTAGCAACTGCAGCGCCACCTCGCTTGTTTGCAAACATGGAGGAGGTCTTATCACGTGGTTTAGAGTCGAGTGAGGTCGGACGATTGTGTTACTTCTAGCATCCGGTCTGCGGCAGTGGCAGTGTTCGTGTCCAATAAAGATATCTTCCAACCCACAGAAGGCACTCTCGGAATATTTTTCCATATAGGAAGGGGGGCAGAAGCCACCTAATCTGCATGAGACGGAAGTCGCTGAAAAGACAAGGTAGAGTCACCGAAAAAGGGTTTCAGTGAATCCAAAAGAATACAAAGGAGGCCAACTCCCTGATCTTCCTTGGCCTTAACTACTCTTGCGGGCAGAGTGGGAAGTGAAAACAATCTTTGAACAAGGGTTTTTCGTAGAAAATTTTCTCTTAGTGATTCAGCTTCCCTGAAATTTTGAAAGTTCGCTGTTCTTTCAATACAATGGGCGCGCAGGGGACGTCCCCTCAGTGCCTTCTTGGTGGCCCCTAGAGTAGGGTGCCTCGATGCGCGCACGCCTCAAGGCACCCTACCCTAGAGGGTTGCGTACTGGAAAAAGAAGGCTTTTTGGTAGGAAATTTTTTCCCAGTTAGTCAGCTTTCGTGGAACTTTGAAACTTCTTGAATAAACAGCGCGAACGACGACAAGCACAACAGCAGAGGCAACGGACGACACAGCGCTTTCCAGAGAACTTTGAAAGTTCTCAATACAATACAATACAATACAATACAATACAATACAATACAATACAATACAATACAATAGGTTCAATACAATAGGCTTGCGGGGGACGTCTCAATGCCTTCTAGGAGGGAACCACAGGCGACCCAACCCTTCTTGGTGGCCACTAGAGGGGTGCCTACTGGAAAAACATTCACTGATGTCAAATCCCCTCAAACATGAATGCCAGAACAACACTGCAAAATGAATCCTACATTTTAACACGCTCTTTTTCTTTACTGCATTTTCAACACCCCACTGGTTGAACACGGGCCGCCAGCTTGTATCATACACGTGCAGTTCCTTTTTTTAATATCGAGATTTATTGCCTCAGAGAATCAATGGTCGAAAGTGTGATGAAGGCTGCAGTAATGTTAAAGTAATGGGAATAGGTTAGCTGATTTTGTGAAGTCCAGTAGCGAGCGATGGAATGGTCCCTGCTTCCAGGCGATATATGAAGCAGGGTTGCACGAGGAAAGACCCGCTGCCTTCAGGTGCCGGATCCTTGTAGGCTTGAGAGCAGCGCAGTGCCACAGTAAGTGGTGAATGTCGGCTTCAATGGCCTCGCCTTTACATAATGGCCACTCAGGCCGAGGAAAGAAATCTCGGTTCTGAGGCCCCCTCCGAGTGACGGCAGGTGTGAGGGCAACAACAACCCAGTTCCTCTCAAGCGCAACTCCTCTGCATGCAGATCGTTTTCGCGGAAGCGGATTGCACCTGCGGTGGGCAGAACACTGACCACGTGTCTTGGTTTTCGACAAGTTTTCGGTGCAGAAGAGGAATGACAGACTTGCAGACTTGCGTGGTACAAGGTAAAGCTGGAAAGTTCCCAGAACTTAGGCACCTCATAGCACCAAGCGACACTTCCGGTTTTAACACGTGCAAACAGCATGCCAGCAAAACACCGCCCCTCAGCTCAAAGGAAAATCGTCACAGAGAGAGGGGAAGACGTTCAGGGCAGCATAGTTAAATAGATTACATCATTTTAATTCACCGTAGCCGACACGCTGGGAAGGATGAGCTTGGGAAATGGGTCTTTGACCCCGCCTTGAGAAGAAGAACAAACCTTGTGTCATGGAGGTGTTTGACCGCTGATGCCGTCGAGCCCAAAAATTCTCCGGCATACAGGCAGACAGGAACCATCGCCTATCAGGTCCAACATTCTCGGACGGAAACTTTGAATATTGGAAAAGTGTAATGTACTGGTGTAGAGATGTTGAAGGTCCTTTATTCCGAAACGTAGCAAAATCTTTCCGATTGCTACATATCTTCCGATATGTGGCAAAATCGAGCAGTTAAGACTGCCATAGAAAACCAACGCAGAACGCTTTTGACGATAGCAAAACCGATAATAGCAACAAAAAATTCAAGCTTGCCGACGGAAGATATGCGGGTATGGTGAATATTATAGTTAAACCTTATATATAGTGAAAAAAAAAATCCGCTCATAAACCCTTTCCCGTTCAAGAATGCTTTTGTTCAGAATTGCTGGGTACCCACGCAGGTCCGGCATTCAGCGAAAACATGCGGTCTAGTCCTCAAGCAACTCTGAGCCGGGCAGAAAGCGGATTAAGTCGCGAGGATATTGGTAGTGCACAGCTCTTATGGCTGCAATATCCAGCATTGCTCTTAACTATTTCTGAAAGCAAGCCCAAGAGATTTACACAGGACACTCCCTATCGCAAAAAATCTGTAGTTGGGGCTGGAGCACATGAGGGAAGCCTTTATGGAAGAGGCCCATTTTTAATTTTGTTGTAGAACCATGCTGATAGCACGCGACATAAAAGAATAGGAAAGAGAGAGGTGAGATCCCTCAGGCTTTAATCAACTCGTTGGCATGCACACTACATGTAGGGTAGTGCCCTACACAATATGTGCATGCTGACTATAGTCGATAAAACATTAAAAATTCAGCTGCTTTACCCCATTTAAGGAACCCCTTACCACCAATGGCGTCGGCCGATACTCATGACTCTGCTAGTGTGGCAAAGCAGGGTGCGGTAGATGAAAGGGGGCAATCCCTTCCCTCTATGGTCCAGGATAGGCCCCTCTCCCTCTTGTGGCGCCGCTGCCTGCTTTGTCGCACTAGAAGGGTCACGTAAATCCAGAGACACCATTCCTGGAAGGGGCCTTCGACAGGAAAAAGCCTCTGCGCTCTTGAGTGCTACTGGCCTATATGGGGAAAGTGTTTCCAGCCACTTTTTTTTCTTCCCTCCTTCTTTATCTTGTCTCATCGCTCCTCTTACTAGCTTTGAGTGGCAGTGCCAGTAGTTGACCGACATTCACATGAGTCACAAACCAAAAGCGTCACCTATCCCATACCTATCCCCTTTCCCTTTACTTAGCCCCTTCACATCTCTCTCTCTCATGCACACGTGACCTGGGCCACCTTGCCTATAAAAATAGAGCCCGCAGTTTAAAGTCCGCAGTTTTCAAAGTGTTGGTGGTGTTGGTGTGCAGCGTTGGTTCGAACAGTGCATTCGGCGACGTCTGAACAGCCGGCGTGAGAGAAGTGCGGAGATTGAACCTGCAGTATGGCGAACTACGACGCATCCATACCCAAGGTGAGTCGATCCAGCTGTTCCGATTTCTCCGGCTAGAAATCATCGTTATATCTGGCGCATCCACTTGTTGAAGTGTCTTTAGCGCTGCTGTTCTCACAATATTGTGCACGTTTGCCTGGTGTTGGAGGTCTGCTCAGATATTTCCCAGATTTTATTCAATAGCTGTTTTGAATAATGGAGGAAATCCCTCTTCCCACGTGATGGATTACAAGTGGACGGTGCAGTTCTTAGATAACGGAAGTGCAGTATTAGGCGGATTTCATCTCGCGAGCGACAATTACAGTGATTGATCGGCACACATATAAAATCATTGACACTTCTCGCATCTGGTACCTTGATCTCGATTGAATGAGAATACAGGTCGATCCTATACGGCGACCAGTTTTCTAAAGCAGCAATTACATCTCTTCCGGAGATTGTCTCGTCATCAGTCTGACTACGACACTGCAGCAAAAAAGCCTCTCCCATGTCTCTCCTTGTTCTTTGACCCTGTCCCTTGCCAGCTGCAGCCCCCGTATCCCCGGAAACCTCTGATTCCCATCCGCGCACCTGACTTTCTGGCGCCCCCTGCTTCGCTTGCCTTCTCTTGGAATCCACTCCGCTACCCTTAAGGACCAGCGTTTATCTTGCCTTCGCATTACATGCCCTCCCCAAGCAAATTTCTTCCTCCGTCTCGTGTCCGGTTCATCCTGCCACGGCCGCTCGACGGCTCTGCATTGTACATAGGCCGTTCTCTTTCGGGTTTTATTTTTTCCGGAATGCGAGGCGTAAACACAGGGTGTTGTTTTCCGAGCTCTAAATCAGGATAAATATCGGGTTATTGCGAATAAATTTCCACAGGCAGTGCCAGTTCCTTTTGCAAATACATTTTCGCGTACGTTACCAATCTCCCACTGAGCACTCCCGCATGTGAGTAAAATGGGCCTGCCTTTAGGTATGCAGTGCGAAAACATTAAGGATTTCGGCAGCGATTTCAAACGTGCCGGTTCTTTGGTTCAGGTAGTCCTTAATCGTGGGTAGCGCTTACTTTAGTGACTCGTGTAAGGCGTCTGATCGCCAGCCTTATTCTGGCTCCCCGCTTCTAAACTGCCGTCTTCGAATTTATCCTGAAATTCGCACTCCTCACAAAAGCATTCAAAGAGGTTTAAGATCCCCAGTTCCCCGTAGAGAGCAGTCTTGAATAAGCACTCAGTGTTCAAATAATTTTTGTGGCGTCTTCAGATTTGTGAATTATACAACCACCATCGTCTCCAAGTCCCGTTTTCGGGCATATGTCTGGTTTACACCAGTTTTTAGAAAATGTGTTTTGGGCGCAAGTATCGGCTAGGATACGGGTTTTGGAAGCAGGTTTAGAGGCGCCCCTCTTCCTCCCTGTGGTGATATACAATATCGCCTCAACTGGATATAAAGCAGACTGCGCTAGGACGGGGTCGGCTGGACCGCTGCTTGAGACTTGAAGCGGTACGTGTACGAGACATGGCCGTACTTTAATTTACTGGTTTCTAGTAATTTGTAATTGCTATGCATTACTTTCGGCCAGCAATTCCACAGCACAAGTACTTAATTACTCTCGAAATTACTTTAATTGGAAATGCACCACTGCGGATTCTTGTATGTTTGCTTTCGACCCTCGTCTTCCTGGCCGGGTTCATTGGAAGGGGGAACAAAAGCGGGGGTTTACGCGGCTGCGGCAGAGTCGCATCGAGACCGGTTTTCCTCGCGTCGACGTCATGTATACGGCTCGCTTCGCTACTGTCTAGTGGCTGCGTCACCTGGTTGCGGATGGAGTCCCGACTGCTCCTTCCAGAAATGTGTTTCAACCCGAAAGCGCTTCACACGGAAGCGAGGGGAGACTCGGGGTATTGTGGTTGCGCTGGACAAAGGTAGACGCACATGTAAGCTCGTGGTGGCGTTTCCGAGAACGCAGAAGTCCGAAGCAGACGAGCCGATTTGCTACGCAAAATCATGTTCCGCGCTGCTGGCATAGCCGAGAAACTTGGGGCCTTGTGAACGGTCCTAAAGTTCGATCAACAAATGCAGCTTAATTCAACTGAGTTACACATTTTCTCTTGTGTGAAGTTGACATATTTTAAACCTCGGGACACATAGCTCTCAATCTACCTCGCCTGAATGTGACGGTGTATAATCCTTTACAATTCACACTCCTAAAAAAATGTTATCAGCAAGGCATACATAAACTGCTTACTTGCTTGTGTCTTGCCTTCATTATGTCCTGTGTATCCTTTCTTCAATTTGCCGTTTGTAAACTGTACCAGATGAACATGATTAGAACCTTTTGGGGGTAGCTTACTCAAGCAATCAATGTGCGTATGTAAATCTTTGATCGTATGAGCATTTATCTTTAGCCTTACGTCTTTTTCTGGAACGCAACAAAGCTGGTGAGCTAAACATGGGTCATTGATAATTCAACGACTGATGATTGTAGTTTGTGTTTCAGACAGTGTCTTTTATTTTCCCTTCCTTGCAGGGCAAATGGCCGATCCGACCCAATTTCATGAAGTCGCAACCGTTGCTGGAACCCTGGATGCGGGCTTGCTGCGTTGAGTGGATGATATTCATCCACGAACTCGTCGGATTATTGCCAGAGACGCTCTTTCTGGCGGTCGTATTCATGGATATCTTCTTACAGGTTGGCACGTCTCCTACTTTTACCTTTGAATATCGTTATTCCAAAGCTGCGCCCAATGCGACACCTCTTTCTATTAATATTCACGGAGTTCGAGCATATCTAACCTACTTAATACTAAGTGACTAGCACACTGCAGGAACATACAGAGTTTTGTACCAACTCTGTCACGGTCATTTGAGCATAACAAAAGAAGCATACTCTCAGGAGCCGTTCGGCCACCCTTCGAGAATTAACAATGCTCATAAGTCTTCTTGTCCCCACCACATCTTTTCAGGTGACATACACTGCCATCTATTGTTGTACATCGCAACTCGGTCGGGGCTTTCATAGAACATGTTAAGTCATGAATGGACATCATTATCACTGACCCCCATGTGATGATGAACTATTTGTTTCTATTTATTTGTGCCTAAACTTGTTCTTCTTGTTCGGTTCACTATTTTAATTACTCTGCGTTTTTATACCCTGCTGAGTAGGCCCGGGAAAGGCCTGCAGTATTGGTAAATGAATTAATGAGACGCTATAATTAACGCGAACAAACTCAAGTTACCATGTAAGATACTTCATTAACGCTTGTGTCTCGTCTCTTGTACTTTGTGGTCGTGTGTGTTTGCGCCCTTTTAAAGTTTTCAAGTTTTCAAAGTTTACCATGTAAGAGTTGCTCAGTCAACATTGTGCGACTGTACCAGTTGCTCTTACTGACAGCATTCAGTAAGAGCTGCGATTGCAGCGGCCGGGGTATTTTAATCGTTCTTATTGCAGTAGTTTATCCATCTCGAGCTTAACCGCGAAGTAAGTTTGTCGCCAATATGCAAGGTGCCACTTTTACCAGTACTGACAGCGCTCAATGTGAGCTGCATTTGCAGTGGCCGAGGTATTTTAGTCGCCCTCGTGGCGCTATAGTGGGGTACAACTCAAGAACGAAGCGGAAAGAACGCCTTCCAGCCAAAGGCGTCGACCCATTTTCGGGACGCCGGGGTTAATCCGATTAAGCCGCGGTTATTGCATATTCATCTTCTGCATCCTGCACGGGGATCGGTCAAGAAGGAGGAATCGGCCGACGCCATTGCCTGGAGGGGCCACTTTTGGGGGCATATCTACCGCTTCGTTCTCGAGTTGTAACCGACTATGGTTGAAATACAAAGCGAGCCTTTCATTAAAAAAGAAAACATAGTACACAACCTTGGCTTCTTCAATATAGACCTCTTGTTAGGTCCCGCTTTCCCCGCCTTAGCATTGCCTATGCTCAAAGAATTATTAACGAGCCAAGTAGCAAATCCTTCAGACCCGAAGGTGTGAATGATGTGAAGGAGCTGTCACTTGTGCTGCGCAAATGTTTCGCCTTATTTCGACTGCAACGGTAGCATGTACCGTCTGTTGCAAAAGTGTACAATCCACCGCGCCGTTCATTTCAGTGGCGCGGTGGGCTGTAAACTTTTGCATTAGAAGGTACATGCGCCTTCAACCTTCGCTGGAACCTGCGAATGAGGAGGGCTGCCTCGCGACCGTGCTCAGTGTCCGCCTTTCCTACATTTCAGGAGAGTCGACAGATACCCCTTCGCAAGATGGAGGCGCTCCTGGCAGCTTCACTCTTGCTAGCGGCCATGAATGAGAACAAGGGAAATGGATGGCGAAGTGAATTCATTAACACGGTACACGAGAGACGAGGCATCAAGGAGGAGGAAATAATGGAAATGAAGCAGGAAATTCTCCATGTGGTCAAGTGGTTTCAGGCATGTCGGCTGCCCGTCCGCAAGCTGCGTGGCAACTGCGAGAACGCTCAGGTTTGTTCATGTCTTGCTTGGGGCTGCGTTCTTGCCGTGATAGGGTCATTGGGGGATGATGCTGCCCGCATTGTCTTTGCGAAGACAGTGCCCTTGTGCCCTTGAATAGGCTCTCAATAATGTTGCGGCATGCCTAGGATGTTAAAGGACGCCGCTTCACACATATCCTGACTTATCAGCAGTTAAAATTTGAATTCCCGCGTTTTGACGCCTTTGTCTCTACTCGCGTAAGATTTGCACACTGAAGTGTCGCCGCTCTTCAGTCGGCCTCCCCCACTCGGCCCCTCCTACGGCTGCCGACGCGCGAGGGAGTTCCCCGGGGGGCGGAGCTCCCGGCCGTGGCCATTGTAGCGGCGTGACGTCAGACAGAGTTGACGCGGCGGACCAATGATAGCCCTCCGCTGCTGACGTAACGAGCGCTGCATGTGGATTCGGGCAAAAGCTCGGCACCGCTGGCTTGAAAAATGTATCTTAACCACATGCGGCTGTCCGGTTGGACGGCGCCGCTGCTGTCCCTGACTACTGTCGAACCTTCGATTCTGGAATCGAGAGGAATTCGGCCTGCGACCAATGTTCTCGCGACCTGCTCGAGAAGATTCAATCAGAGTAGCTACCCATCCTTAGGGGTGTTCGTGTGCGACGCTAGTTATAGGCCGAATTTGCGGTGCATACCCACTCTCTGAGGCGTTCTGGGTAGAGCAGTCTATAGGCAACACAAAGGATAGATTGATGGCCGCACACTTTTAGCAAACTTTTCTCTATAGACTATGAATAGACAAAAAGAAATATCTATGGAAGGCAATAGAGTCTATAAGAAATAAGGACAAGGTTCTTAGGCACCAGTTTTATTTCCGAGGGAACTGTGCAATATTGTAAGGTATTGTTATGGAAATGCTGGACGTAATGGTCCACTCTTCCGGCATGTAGGAAAATCGCTTTCGTCAAGTGGTTAAGACCGCTACAGAAAACCAATGCAGAACATTAAAAGTAAAAAAAAAGACAAGCCTGCTGAGGGAGAGATTTAGATATCTATTGATTGTTACAGCGAAATCGGACGCGACATGTGAGAAAAAAACTGTATTCACCAAATATCTCCTGTTGAAAAGTGCGCCCGTCCAGAATTTCTGGGTATGTGTATTACCGGATTTACTCGCATAGTGAGTATTCCTGGCTACCATCTCTCATCTTCCCCTCTGCAGGCTAGCCCAAGAGAGGAACTGACAGCCATGTTCATTCTGGAGGTTTCCGTGATGAACCACGAGATGGCTTCGGTGGAACCATCACTGCTGGCTGGTGCAGCTGTGTACTTGATGCTGCTGCTTAATGGAAGGCCAGAAAGTTGGTATGTAGCTGAGTTCCTTCTTTTTTCTCAGTAGCTCTAAAAGTTTACGGTGTTAAAGCTTTCTAAAGTATCCCTGTGCAGGAGTTGTGTGGTGTACGTTCAGTTTTGTGCATTGTGTGCGTTCAGAAAGATCAGCCAGTCTTCTCTGAACGCCATTTTTGAAATTCGACCCATCGCCTACATTGTAATTCTGCAAGAAAAAAACGCAACAAGGTGTTTGAGTACTTTCATATGGAAACCGCCGCGCGTGATGAGAAATGCGATTTTAATTAAAAGTCAATTTCAAATGTTTGCAGCTGTCCCACACGTAATAGGTAGCGAATCTGCCTGGTATGCTATATTGTAAGTCAACTGAAAATTCGGTGTTCACAAAAATATTTCAGCCAATAGAAAGATAATTCTGAATTTTTAAGTGAAGCAGTCATTTTATATCACATTTCTGAACTTTCAGGTCATATTGACTAAACAACAAAAGCAAGAATTTCTAGTGTTCCGCACATTTTCCACTGTCGCATGAGATTTGTATCAATGGGATTCTGGGATACTGTGGCAATTATTCCTGCTCGATTTTGACTGCATTAGTGTGTTCTAATAGAAGGTGCGCGTAATAAACATATGTGACACAGATATGTCATTCCGTAAGTGCATCTTTTGTATGTGTCGAAAACGATTGGTATGCTATCTTCCTCACCAGAGAGTTGTTGTCGTCATCAGGATAGTTCCCAGGTATTCAGTGTTACATAAAATTTAAAGCCCCTTGCCGAGAGAGACGTCCTAGAGCTGCTTGGGAATCGCAGGTCTCACAAGCTCAGTTTGAAATAGTGGATGTGAGCGCCAAGCGCAATGCTTTTCCTTTGCAGTTGGGACCGCGAAATGAAGTTCCACTCCGGTCATTCAGCAGAGAGCCTGTGGCCATTAGTGAGGCAGATGATCAGGATGACCTTGGACGCATGCGAAGATGCGCAATGGGTATGTAGTGTATTTACCTTTTTTGAGCGTACAAATGTAAGGATGCATTGCTTATTGTTACTAAGGGTACAAGTCCGCTTCTCAGTCCCTACTGATTTGTATTATTATGCATAGAAATTTCTTATATGGTCCTTCGTAAGGATTCACTTGCAGGGCCAGTGCTGGCGCTACGACACGGCAAGCAAGAAGTAAATTTGCCGGAAGCGTACTTTTGTACTCGGTTAATTGCGACATTGTCATTTATATGCTCATAATTGCTCGTATACACTTCTAAGACAACCCGCCGCGGTGCCTCAGTGGTTATGGTGTTCGGCTGCTGACCCGACAGACGCGGGTTTTGGATGCCGGCCACGGCGGTCAAATTTCTATAGAGACGAAATTATAGAGGCCCGTGTACTGTGCGATGTCAGTGCACGTTAAAACCCCAGGTGGTCGAAATTTCCGGAGCCCTTCATTACGGCGCCCCTGATAACCTGGGTCGCTTTGGGGTGTTAGACCCCAATAAACCAAACAAAAAATTTCTAAAAGAACTCTGCATTCACTAGACGCGCCTTTATTCACCTGTAAAAGTGAAACCCTTGTCTTTCCTTGCCACCGTTTTAGTTGTGTTAAGACGCGTGTTTTAGTTGTGTAGTGTTTTGTTTCCAACGAAATTGATCGGCTGCTGGTTGATTATTTTGCAAGTAATGCATAAATGCGTGTAATAAATGTTAAAGAAAAAAGCTCTCGTCGCGCAGTGGAATCGTCGCCTTATCGCAGGCCCGGGTTTTATCCCCGTATATACCAATTTTCTTTCCTTATTTTTCTTCACTGACAGTTCGTACGTTTTTCAATTATGGATTGGTTTGTGGATTATGGTTTGGCTTGTTGGATGGCTATGGATTAGATTCTAGATTGGCTATGGAATGGTGAATGGGTGCCACATCCTGTCCACGCTACTCATACGCCATAAAAGGCTTTCACCTTAAAATTCCCGCCTGTATCTGACTGCATGTGTTTGTAAATTGCGCCAGCATGGGACGAATATCTGACGTCGTTCTCTGTTGCAGGCTCCGTGCTACAAGTACAGGAAGCCTAAGTACGAACGTGTAAGCAGCCTCACGCAAGACCAGGCAGCAATCCTTTACAGGATGGCACAGATTCAAGGACAGCGCACCCCGTCCACTATGTCACGCACCTCGCCCGAACCCGCCAGACTGCGTCGACTTTTTCCGTTGGAAGGCCCGCCGAATTGGATGTCCATGTCAACTGAGAGCGGCTGAGAACTTTGTACGGATAATGTCATATTGCATGCACAGTGCTTATAAGAACATGTTGAATGGGGGAGGTTTTTGACAGCGCACGAGGGTACACTGTGGACGGCTAGATTAAATTCGATTCTTATCTAAATTTTTGTGATGTGTAATAATAAAAAAAGTGCATGCTATCAATTTCAGGAGCCCCCGTAGTGGGTCACATGTAAGAGTGAAATAAACATGGTGGATCATTTTCAGTCCTTTGTGTTTGTGAAAAAAACATTGAATTGACCATGATGATGATGATGTCACGGTCACACCCTTTACAACAGGAGAACATCAGTTATCAGAGTCCGACCAAAAAAAAAACAAAAGCGGAAAAGCGAGCGCCACCTGTAGTGCAAAGAGGGAAGCTCCACCGGACCTTTTGGTTGGAAAGTTGTTCCCGAGCAGACGTGTGCAAGGCAGCGTTCAGCAGTTCTCGTGCGCTTGTTGTGTTGTTTTAGTGTTGTTTATTTGCCGGAAACGTGCGTTTGCTAACGAAAGAGGAGGAGAACCTCCCATCTGCGTTTTTAGAAAGCGAAGATTTTTCGCGTGGTAGCCTCAAATGTGTGGCAAAACCTCCACTCCACCACCTCCGCTGTTGGCCAGGCTCATCGCGGCTTGTCCTTCAAGGAGGAAGGTTACGTCAGAAACTTCATGAATCTTCAAGCAGCAACGATGAACTAGATTTCGTGAGAGTGGCGTGTGAATACCGGTGTTTATGTGAGAACGGCATGGTTCGTCGTTAGTAACAGCCTTCCTTGTCGTTGGTTTCTCGTCATTGGTACGCTTTCTTGATAGGGCTGCTAACTTGGTACAGCGCATTTTGCTGCTGGACACACTTAACTGATTAGTAACCGACCCCCCTTATGTAATACCCCCCAGGGGCCTTTAACGGTCAAATAAATGATGATGGTGACCCGTTGTACTATCTCAATCATGGCTCGTGCTGATACGGCAGAGCGTTGCTTTTTGCCTGCTGACGGACCGCAGGAGCGTTAGAATGACCGGATATACGCGAGGTTGCGCTCTGCCGTGCTCCCACTGTTCAGAGAGCATGGTTTGACATTGTTGCATTTATGGTGAGTGGTCATACTAGTATATATTCGGTATATACGCACGTGCGTCGATGGCAAAACTCTTCTAGAACCAACGAGCTGCGTGCACTTGGCAGCAAGCGCGAAATACAGCAGCAGCATCTGTTTCGAGACGAGCTGGGCGGGAACCTGAGCTTTTCCTTGGTGAATGAAGTAATTCGTGCAGCCGTAGGCCAAGCAATGAGCTGGCATTTAAGGAGCTCACATCATTCGCCGCACTACAGCGAGGGAATGCACGGCCAGCTGATGTTTTCCAACCAAAAATCTCCTTCGCAAAAATCGCGCAGAAACTAAACTTTTCCGCAAATGGCCCATTTCGACACCATATTCAGGAATGAGAAGTACGTGAGACTCCGCACTTCAGTACTGAAACTCAGCAACTGACACAAACATGCAACTCATGGAAGAGGTAAGTTTTGCAAGTGTAGAATAGACGTGATGGAGTGATCGATAATGCGAACAAATTTTTAGAGAAAAATTTAGAGAAGTACAGCCTCCTCACTGATTCATGGGGCTGGGACACGATTCCTCAGACCCTCGTTGGAAGCATTTTACTTTTTCCCGGCCGTTTTATTGAATTTTCAGGGTTGCGAGAAGCATTGAACTCTTCTAGTAAGAATGTTTTTAGGTAAGCGGTGAACTGCTATGACTTGCTCTCTGGCTTGCTCCATTCTGCGGAGCACTGCCCCACAAGCCCATTGTTAGGTTGGGGAGGCTTGTATGTGTACTATGTAATTTTTTGAAATAAATAATATTTATTTATTTATTAAGGGCAGCAAGGTTTTCGCTATTGGAACTTTTATCGAGGATTCATTAAATGTTCCCATTATAATTCCTTAACATCGATGTAATTGTGTGGCGGAGCATTGTGGTCACCAAGCATCCATATACAAATTGTGCACTGCAAAGCGGCAGCCGACAAATAATTGATCCGACTTTTTTTTCAATAACAAAAAAAAATGAATGGCGTACGATTAAGCTTCGCCTTTAGGAGTGGAACGGGGCAGCGTGTTGTAGCGCTGCCAGGGTGTCAACACAAGCACGTAAACTGCATCAGACCAACTTGCGAAACAAACTCATCCCAATGCTTACGATATTTATCTGCACAACCGTGAAACTGCATGCATGTGCTTGCAAGAGCGTAAAAAAGCCATAATGAGGAATAGAGAAAATGCCAGCAAGTCATTTGAACCAATTTGCTGAAATCAGTAGAGTGAGCCACGCAGCCAGCCGTACCACCCTCCTCTGGCCGAAAGCAGATTCGGCCATTTCGAACCCAGTAGCTCAAGTAAATCTTTTCAAAACAGGTGCTGTTCTGTTCCCATGCACTGGTGACGGAACAGAATAGCACCTGTTTTGAAATAACCGTCCTTGTCAATGAGACATCCGTCAGAGAGGTACTAACCATGACAACACTGGGGTTGTATTTATAAGCAAATGGAAAAAATAATGACACACTCACTAAACTAAAATGCCCGGTAGAAGCGACGGCGCGATTAATCCGCCGCATAGCTATAATCGAAAACAAGTGGTAAGGGAAAGAGATTTATGTCGACTGGTGCAGGCCTGTGCGCTAAGCAGGATACTCTATGCTGTCCCTTATTTGAAATTTACGAAAGCAGAAAAGGACAAGTTGGATAGCATGATACGGCAGGCCTACAAAGCCGCCTTAGGACTCCCACTAAATGCCTCAATCGAGAGGCTAATGAGGGTAGCAATACACACCACCTACAATGAACTGAAAGCCATTTAATGGCTCAAACGGCGACATTAGCCAATTCCAGAACTGGCAGGAGTATTATAACCAGGCTTGGAACTGACTATCAACCTACGAACAAAGACGCTAAGGTAGAGAGAGAGAGAGAGAGAGACTCTTTAATGAAACACAGAGAATTTAGCCGGCATTTAAAAATCGCTGGCATGCTTCTCTGCGTAGGGAGGGGAATTCGGGAGATAAAGACAGAAGGAGAGCAGAGTGGAACAGGTAAAAAAAAAGCGAAGATAAAATGCGGCTATGAAATGGGTACTAAGGATGCAACGGCGAGTATTGATGTAACCCACGGAATGATGGAGTGCATAGTCCGGCAAATGGGCTGCCGAAGTTCACTGCATGAAGAATGCATGAAGGTAACGTGCAAGTGAATATAAAGCTTATCGAGATGTCCAATGTCTTTTTAAATGTGTGAATATAAAGTTCATTGCAAGTCTCTGTTGCCTAAGGCAGGCTAAGAGACCTAAAACTTTGTCCATTGCAGAGCTTCTGCATGCAATATTCATAGTACGCACGCTCGTTAGCATACGCAGGGCACTCAGACAAGATATGCTCCACAGTTTCTATCGCGGCACAGTTGTCACAGTGCGGAATGTTCATTTGTCTAAAACGGTATCGTAAGCCGTTTGTATATGCAGCATTCAGACGAAGTCGATGATAAAGTGTTTCCAGATGTCGAGGAATTCTGGGTGAGAGTCTTGATCTAAGATGTGGGTCGAATGAGTGAATAAATTGGTACTGATGTGTCGGCAAACTCCAAAGCCGATACGTTTCTTCGGAAGCAAAACTTTTAGCCATCTGGAACGCATCAGATTTCGTGAAAAAAGTTCTAATGTATCTCCGATGTTGACGGCCCTTACGGGCCGCTTCATCTGCTTTTTCATTAGCCTGAATGCCACAGTGAGCAGGTACCCACTGATATGTTATGCAGTGGCCTGCGGCAATAGCTAAATGATGTAGATATCCGATGTGCAGGGAAACTGGCTGGTGATTCGTTTTCTTCAGCAGGTTGGCCAGGATCTGCCGAGATGCTTTCGAATCGGTGAAGATAAACCAACGGCCGGCGGTTCGGCGCAGGATGTAAGAAACAGCTTCCTTAATGCCGTGAAGCTCAGCTGTCGTAGAGGATGTCCTCCGCTGCAGCCAGTAAGAAAGGGCATGGCCTGTTGAGGGCACATAAAGGCCGCATGAAGAGGTTTCTTTAGTAGTTGAACCATCGGTGAAGATATGGCTGTGCTGCCTATATTCCACCGTTAAGTAGGCGAGAGTAGTTTGCAGAAGCGCTGCCTGTGGCATGGGGCTCTTTGCATTCACACCTGGAACAAACTTCTTCACCTTTAGAGGAGAGAGTGTCCATGGAGGAAAGGCCAGAGGTAGTAGTTTTTGTGGCTGATTAATAGTAGGGATGGGCAGGAGCTGCACTGCCTGGCCAAAGCTGGAGTTGCTGTGAGTTAGGTGGACACGGTGCAGGAAGTGCTTCTTCCCTTGAAGAACATGGCGGAGATGGGTACGCATAGTTTCCTGGGCGGCAATCAGCTCTAGTGTGAGACATCCTGCCTCCGCTACTTTTCCTGATGCAGAGGAACCCTTTGGGAGGCCAAGCCATATTCGCAGGCAGTTGTTCCGTGCGGCAACGAGAGACTTATTGCTTGATGTAGATAATCTTTGAAACACTGTTAGACAGTAGCGCAAGGTTCCTTCAACGTAGGCTTCTTCAAGCAGAAGCATTGATCGGCAGTTTCTACCCCACCTTGTTCCCGCCATGAACCTAAACACTTGCGATGCTGCAGTGATCCTCTCGCGAAGTTTTTTGATCTGAGGTGTCCATGACAGATTATAGTCGATTACAACACCCAGGAATCGCTGAGATCGTACATATGGTAGCGATCGTCCGCCTAGGAGCAGCGGATATCGAGTCATCGTTTTTCTTGTAAACGCCATTGCAACACTCTTTTCTGACGAGAGACGAAGACCTCTGGAAGCCAGCTACATCGAAATGTGCAATAGCGCTCTCTGTAGACGTTGCTGGGTGATATAGCGCGAGCGTGATGCGGTCCAGATGCAGATATCATCAGCATAAATTGTTATACGGACCCCTCGCGGAAGGTTTCTTCTTATGTGTATAAGGGCAATACTGAACAGGAGAGGGCTGAGCACCGCTCCCTGTGGTACGCCCCTCTCCACTGCGTGAAAGAGTGTTGGACCGTTTGGAGTGGTCATAAAAATTTGCCGTTCTTTCAAATATTGCCCAATCCATTTGTATAGCTTTCCTCCAAGGCCAAGACTGGCAAAGGCGGCGAGAATTGCATGGTGAAAGACAAAGTCAAAGGCGGCCTTGATGTCTAGGAAAACGGCTGTCGGGATGTACCCAGCATGAAGGTACTCCTCAATTGATGAGACGAGGGCGATGATATTGTCAGTCGCAGACCTGTTTTGACGGAACCCGTTCATTTCTTGGGGGAACTAAGTCCAAGAACAGACCCCTGTACCGCAGGGGCCTGTTCTTGGACCCCTTCTTTTTCTGATTTACATCAATGATATTGTTTTGGATCTTACCTGCAAAGTTCGGCTCTATGCTGACGATTGTGTCGTTTACACTGTTGTGGAAAATTCCTCTGATGCGTTAAAACTACAGCGAAACTTGGATTCTATCCAGTCCTGGTGCTCAAAATGGCAAATGTCTTTGAATGCCACAAAATGCCAATTTGTCTCTTTCACTCGAAAGCGTTCCCCATTACAAACAAATTACTCACTACATAACGTTCCCTTGCAAAAAGTACTTGAATACAAGTACCTCAGCGTTTATTTTTCATCTAACCTAACATGGACGAGGCAAGTTGAGTACACTACATCCAAAGCCTGCAGAATGCTTAATTTCTTAAAACGAAACTTCAATAAAGCACCGTCTAATGTCAAACAACTCCTGTAATTCACTTACATCCGACCAATTCTTGAATATGCCTGTCCTGTATGGGACCCCCAGTTTGCTTACTTATGTGATATGCTCGAGCGCGTCCAAAATAATGCTGCGAGATTTTTGTCCAATAATTACAGCTTCTCAACTAGTGTCACGTCTCTTAAAAATACCTTGGCTGGGGATCTTTAGCTAACCGTAGGAAACATTTGAGATTACAAATCATGCATCGCATCTATTTTGGAAAGCTGAGCATTGACAAAGACCGGTGTCTGCTTCAACCTCATTTTTTTCTAGACGAGTTGATCATAAGTGGAAGATCCGAGAGATTAAGTGTCGCACAGATGTTTACAAAACCTCGTTCTTTCCACGGACGATCAATGAGTGGAACAGGCTACCAGCCGGCGTCACTGAGTGCTGCACGGAAGGTCAATTCCGCGCTTTTTTATCTGATGTGTGACGTGGCGCGCAGTTGTCTTGCGCGTGTCTTTTTCATTTCATTAGTGTTATTTTATTTCTGGAGCGTGGTTGTCTTCCTTCAGTGCATGTTTTTCCTCATCTATTAGTTGTGTGATTGTATTTCTGTTATTATGTGTACTTTCGGCCAAATGAGCAGAAGTTATTGTGTTCCCCCCCCCCCTGCAATAATGCCCTTGGGCGCTGCGGGTATCTGTAATAAATAAAAAAATAAATAATAAATGCCTAGCGGCGACCTTAGCGGCCCACTCGGTGCCCAAGGCTTGAACGCCCATGTCCGAGCTGACCAGAACGGCCTCCCATTTCTCACGAGAAGGAATTTGTACTAGATCCTCCGGTGGTGGTGGTTCTTTGCATCACAATAGTGTGTGATCATATACGGCTGTTTCAGCACAGAACCTGCGCTCTGAGTTGAAGACATCCGGGTACATTTTTGCCAATAGATAGGGACTAAGAAAGGACTTCGTTTGGAGTCTCCTCCGGGCGGTCTCTTTTGCCTCATACAACGTTTTGTCAAGTGCTGGAAATTTGTGCCTTTGCAATTTGTAATGGCTTGTGATATCTCGGAAAGATGCCGGCCCCTCCTCCATGGATGCGGTCGACGCACCGACTCGGTTGACGAAACCTCGAGCCATGTTGTGGGCCGCCTCGTTTCACGCATTCCCCAACCCTGGGAACAATTATTTCAATTTATCTCTAAGGCTGCCTGGTCAATTTTAGATTCTATTGTGCCACAGTCGAGATTCTGCCCATGTGATAAACGCCAATGAACACAACGAACACCGAAGGCCTATGGCTTGAGCGCCGAGTTTCTGGCACAACGTTGTCAATGCCAACGCAAGCAGCGCACATCTGTCACTACCGCCACGTAGCTTAAAGCACGATTAAGGCGTGCACTGTTCCAAGACGGTAGTTATGCGCCTTCCCTCTGGTTCAGGTGTCCACCGAGACGTGTGATAGTGCGCTATTTCTTTTCCTCAACAACCAATTTACCGATTTTGCCCTCTGGTTTCCAAGCTCCCGATCCATTGGTTTCGCAGCTGCTGGTTACAGCGACGGCGACGCCGCGAAGCGCAGAAACGGGCGCCAAAGAGCTGCGCTCTAAAAGAAACGGCACGCAGGCATTTGAGTAGCGTGAAGCGAATCTATTTGCTAGTGATGAAACGCAGCCACTGCGTGGACGAAAAAGTAAGCACTGTTTATGTACGCGAGAGACGCGATCAACTAAGGTAAAGTTTTGCGCATTGTCTTCAAGGCGCGGCGCAAAACAATAATATACTTCAAAGACAAAACAAGTTTCCAAGCGTCGCATATGACGCCCTCCGGTGAATATTCTTCCGCTCGTGCACGGCATAGCGGTAGTTCACATGCAAGGGCCCAGTCATTTCCGCAGTGGGAACATAGAACAGGTCGTGGTCTTCCGCTTGCGACGTTGTGGCGTCGCGACGCCGCTGCAACTGTCGGCCCCCGTTACCTCGCTCAGCAGCGCCTTCTCGGAAAGGGTCATCAGCAGCAGCGAGAAGACCATCATATGGACGGCTGCCACCCCCACTGGGAGCGCGGAGAGGTCGCTGGGAAGGACGCGCTCGACGACCTTGAACGCCTCCGACGCCATGGCGCCCAGCCTGCCGAATGTGTACGCCCCGGAGAAGGCCACGCTCCGGACCCGGGTGGGGAACAGCGCCACAGTGTGGACGCAGAGCAGGACTTAGGCGATATTTAACAGCAACTCCCGCCACAAGAGGCCCAACTGAGCCGAAAATTTGAGGCCCAAGAAGTGCAAGGCCGCCTGGAAAAGCAGTAGCAGGGAGACCGCCAGCAGAAAGACTACCAGGGGCTCCCGTCGGCCATGATGCCTGATGATGAAGTATATGCTATGGTCATGGCCGGCACGTTACCAGCGATGATAACCCACTTGACAGCCGAGAAGTACGGCAGGTCAAGGTTCCGGTAGTAGTAGTTGACGAACAATGTGAAACAGCAGCTGAAGATTACGAAGCAGACATGTAGCGCAGCCGTGGTTGGTAAACTGGCGGATGCAGTTCTTCCTGCTGGTCGCGGTGAGCAGTTCCTGCTCTACCGGCGCGGGCAGCCAGCATCTCCTTGACCAGCTCTAGGCGTTCGATGACGACCTCGGGCTCTTCGTTGTTGATGCGGGCGGCCCAGAGGGCAACTCGTCGGGCTTCGTGGAAGCGCTTGTTGACGATGAGCCAGTGGGGCGACTCCTCGGTGAAGTACACCGTCAGGATGAGCGACAGCGCCGGGGCCACCAGCCCCGCGTGGCAGATGCTCCAGTCGAGCGCCAGGTACGCGATGAAGCCCACGTACACCGGCGCGAGCACAGTGGGCCAGCAGACGGCGAGCGCGCAGATGGCCTCCCGTGGTCCCGGTGGCGTTGATTCGAACAGGAGCACGAAGGCCACGACCTCGAGCGCGCTCACGGCCGCCGAGGACACGAAGCGCAGCGCTACAAACACGGCCGCCGTGGGCGCCAGTGGTGTGGCCACTCTGGAGAACAGGAGGGCGCCCAGTGAGGCCCACATGATGGGCCTGCGACCTCAGCGGTTGGACGCGAGCCCCGCGCATGGCACGGACAGTGCGCCTGCGCACATGAAGGCCCCGCTGAGGAGTTGCTGGTACCAGGCACGGTCACAGACCAAGTTCCAGTGTACCACCACTGTGCGGCCTGCCATGTGCGTGTCGTAGTCCCAGGCGTCGCAAGCGACCACGACCCGAGCGTCGCCCTCGGCATCCGCGCCACTTTCTCTCACTGTCGCTGCGAGCGGCGTCTCGTAGCGGTGGCAGCTATTGAACCTTGCTGCGGAGCCTGGCGACCGTGGCACGGACAGGTTCTTCCAGGCCTCGGCGCTCGTGTTGGAGTGCTCGGCGCTGGGGCGGCACCAGTGGTCCACGGGCTCCAGATCGATGGTGAGGGCGAAGCTGTACGTGTAGGCGACGAACGTGGTGATCTCCGCGCAGAGCAGCACCAGCTTCTGGAAGCGTCAGAGACCGAACAGGGCCATGGTCTGGAAGACCGTCTCCATCTCACTGTCCGAAACAGGCTCGGTCACGGGATGGAACAAGCTCGGCAGCAATGCTGACACCATGCTGCGGGAGCGCTTTCGTTTCGCCATGATTCTCTCGATGGTTCGTTGGCTGTCTCGAAAGCAATAGCCCTCCTTGGTGTTGTTCACCTGTAATCGCAGAACGTCCTTTCTTCGTCTTCTCTAGATGGCAGCTCGCGCTCAGGCTTAATGGAACATACCCACGGCGGGGGATTGGCCAGGGTGCATAGCCGGATGCTGTTGTTGTTGTTGTAGCCTTTGACACGAATGGCACATACCCACACTGGGGGATCGGCCAAGAATCGGGAGGTAAAGGTGGGTATTCACCTGTACACAGTAAAGGCAAAAGAAAAGCACACGGGAGAGGAACACCGGGGGAATCTACCACAAGAAGGGCAGGGAGAGGATGCCCGTGTCCAAGACACGGGCGGGTCATCGTTCTCCTTTCTATCTGATGAGAACGGGCACTGACAGCATTGAAACCGTGGGCTCCCCTGTCTCCTTGTCTATAAGCTTTTCATAGCTACCTACAGTGGAACACAACTCAAGAACACAGCCGCAAATGCTCCCAAAAATACGCGGTAAACGCTTAAAATGGCATGATATAAAGTTGAAGCGCACAACGAGACATGTCTGACCAACACGCCCAAAAAACCACTTTGCTTAAAATAAAATGGCGCTCACAGATTTTCAGGACGTTATCTCCTGTGATGCCACATTGGCATCATGAGAACCGGTGGAGTGGTAACTCAGCATTAAAAATAATTCCCCTCGATTTTTCTGATTTAACTAATGAAACTTAGGAGCGCTAACTCGCTTGCCCTTGTTCAGATTTGTTTCCATTTATGGATTTTTATACGCTTGAAAAACCAAGTTGCACCCAAAAGTTCTTGATGCCGTTCCTCGGTTTTCCTTTTGCCATAATATGCCACCTGAGCTGCTCCTTGCGATTTGGGAAGCCGTTCCCCCTGTTCAGCGGTCTCTGGAGCCATTGGTACAGTCCTCTCGACTGCACGTTCCTCCGGCGACTTCATTATCGCTTCTTCTTTTTCGCTGTTCGCATTCTCGCTCTTCATTTATTTCCGCATCTCGTATAGCAATTTATATACCAAAACTCGCTGTTATGTTCTCTGCACAGAAAACCATTTCAGATTTCATCAGTACGCCGCCTTGAACACTGCTTCGATGCTCACCTGTCACAATTCCGTGGAGCAAAACACTTCTGCAACTGAACCCTCCCAGTTAGTGCACGATTCATTTGCGCAGTGAATGCGAGAAGGCTTCACTCCCCGTGAGGAGACACCAACGTAGGAATAAAATGTTATGGAGAAAAACATTCTAGAAGTCAATACGAAATGGCAAACAACTGGATTCACGGTCAGTGGTGGACTGCATGCAACTGCTACACGCAGTCTCACAAGACGTTTGCAGCCCATGTGGATGCCAGTACAATCTGATCAGGCTATCAGAACAGCGCAAGCAGCATGTTTCTCCTAGCCCGGCCCCCAGTGACCGGCGCGAAGAGTGTGCTTCCACAAGACCTGGTGTGTCCGTGGCGTCTGAAGCCATCACTCAAAGGTTTCCCCGCCGTGGCAGAGACAGAGGCGACAAGGCTGACGTTCGAGCGCGCCTTGTCCTCAGCCTAGCTTCGCTCGCCTTCTCTCGCGCCTTTATCCTCCACTGCAGCCTACACACATTCCCTAGTCGACGTTGCTCGATATGCAACTATGGAGGCTGAAGTAATCACCGTGTCCCATCCAAATCGCATATCCAGCACATAGGCGGCGTCGTTGCCGCCGCGTCGAGTTAGCGATGCCCTTTATTATAACTTGTTTCTGGCCATGGTGACCGCACAACAGGAAATACGCTGCCACCAGCCGTCGGGCGATTGTCAGTGGGGTCTGATAAGGGCAAAGACAGCGCAGACACAGAGAGAAACAGAGCGCCGACTGAGATCAGCGTGTACTGTGACCATGCCTTTAGCGATGGGATCTGCCGACGTCATGTACATACTATCAGCGTCAACTGAAACGCGAACAAGCCAATTGAAACGCGAACAGCACAACTCGCAGATATTATACTAGGGAGGCAAACTACATGAGCAGTTGATTTTCCCATCGAAGCCGAAAAGACCGCTCTTCTGAAATGTTAATAGCCCACGCCTGTATTTCATCTCCAGCCTCTAATATGCTTAGATTTTTGTGCTCGCGTTTCAGGTGTTTTGTTCGCGTTTCATTTGACGCTGATAGTACATGCATTTACATGATGACGTGAATGGCCAATCTGGGCGAGCCTTTCCATTAGGCGCGCCCAATTGACGCGGGCGGGATGAGGCTCGGCAGGATGGAGTCTCGACAAGTTCTCTTTATTTTCGGCGTGTAGGAGGAAGCTCGGTTAAGTTCGGAGGAGCGTCGCGCCAGCTGTAGCCAACAGGAGGAGGGCGTCGCCAGCTGCCACTGACAAAAGGTGTGATGATGATGAGCGTGAGAAACACGGTTGCGTGCACATGCAGGTGCCGGAAAAAAAAAGAGGCGAAGAATGAACACGTGCTTTCGCACGTCTACTCTGTTTAACTACGTTATAACCCTACCACTTTTTTAACCACCAATTTATTCGGTGTTACTGAAGCTATATAGTAGGGCATAACTTAAAAAAAATCAGCAGTTGGCAACAGTGGGCCACGGTGCGTGCCGTTCGGTATTACTCCGCTGGCCAATCACAACACTAAATCAAATCATCTTTGATGCCTGACATTGTTAAACAAGTCAGGTATCAATATTACAGAGCTTACAATTTCCTCTTGTGATTAGTATCTTGTTTAGGCTACAAGAAAAGTTTTGACAATGGACTACTTTTTTTGTGGAGGAATTCTGTGTGGCAGTCGTGAATGCTGGCGGAGCTTCACTGCATACTTGCGCTGCATTCGACTACAGCTTAACTTTTGCGGTGCGGAGACTATGGGATAGCGATCACTCGTAGGCATTTCCTAACCTCAGTAAATATCATCTCATGGTCCCTTAAAATATATTAAAATAGCAGACCACTGACCAAAACGTGTCATGAGGTTGTGGCGGGAATGAAAAGATCGCGCTAAATTTTGTAAGAGCTGAGCACTGCAATGTAGAAGAAACAACGGTTTATAATTTTAGTTTGGCATTGAAAATTGTACAAACAGATATCTTGCAATGAAACTCACCATTATCGGTGTAATCGCACCCCGTGGCCACATATCGGTAAAACATCACGATCTGCTTCAAGCGCACCTTGTTTTTTTTTTATTTGAGGAGTGTTCGCTATGTTTAATTGTAATTTAGACTCTATACAGTGCCCCCTCCGATGAAAGCGAAAGCTCTCGTTCATCATCGCCCATGTGCTTTTAGCATGTCACTAGATGGTGCCACAGTGTTTCACATTTCTTGGATGCAGCAGCGACAGTGCACTAAAGCTTTCGGCGACGAGGCATGCGGAAACTAAAATGAACGCTGCATACCTCCGACGCCTAGCTTTGCGCCGGGCCACTCAACCCACCACCCCCTCCTCCTCCTTCTCTAATCATGAATCTCCATCAGCTCCGATCACGTCACCACCAGGCTCCTACGCCGCCATAGTTAAAGGATCCTCGGTGCCAGCGTCCCTCTCTTCCACTAAACCACCCTCTCCATCCTTGACTGACGAGAGACGCTCCTTCGACCTCCGGCTGGCAATGCTGGAACGCCAGCAGCGAGAGCAGCAGCGCATTTCCCACGATCTACAACAGCAGATACATGCCTTGACTCAAACCCTCCAGACAACCACCTCCTCTCTTACCTCCCAGCTTAGCAAGCTAAATGAGCACCTTGCCACGTTCACCACTCCTTCCTCCAGCGCCCAGGTCGCCCCTTTGGCTGACCTTGTAGAAACCACCACACAGGCCCATCACACTCGCTTGGTTCAGCTGGAAACTTCGGTTCTCCAGATCCTTACCACCCTCCAAGCACAATCCAAACAATTAGAATCCTTCACTTCTACGCTCCAATCCCTGCATGAGTCACTGCCCCCGGCCAAAAAGAAGGAACGCGTACCATCGCGTTCCTCTCCACTATCATAATGGCGTTTGGCGAGGACCTCGAGATTGTGCAGTGGAACTGCCGAAATCTTTGCCACAATAAGACCCCCCTCCACCAGTATCTACTCACCCGCCCCTCTCTGCCTCATTTTCTCCTTCTCCAGGAGACCCGGACGGCCCGCAATGTCCCAGGCTACCGCGCCTACCATGCCACTACGGCCACACCACTTGCGTCTATTTATGTACGCATTGACGTGCTCGTAGAGCAAATTGACATCCCCTCCACCCTCCTTAAATATTTAGTTGGTGTGGTTTATTACCACCCTTCTTCCCGCAGCTCACTCGTCCTTTTGTCTTTTTATAACCCCCCTGTCACTTCCTCTTTATTCTCTGCTCTGGGTAAATTCCTTCACTCTCTTCCTTCTACCTCCCATATCCTCTTTGGTGGTGACTTTAATGCCCCTCACACATTCTGGGGCTACCCACAAACCCTCAAACCCGGCCGCCTCCTCCATTGTCTGTCACAGGAACGCCACCTCACCCTTCTTAATATTCCTGGCTCTCCTACTCGAGCGGGCACTGCCTCACAACGCCCCACGACACCCGACCTCACTTTCTCTCGGGGTTCACTTTCCTTTCACTGGCAGGTGACAGCCGAAACTCTTCTAAGTGACCACTTTCTCATCCATATCACCGCTTCTCTTTCCCACATCCCTCGCTGTCATCCGGTTATTCACACTGACTGGCATGCTTTTCGCACTAATCTCGCCTCCGACTCCTTTCAATCCTACGACGACTGGACGTCGCGCATCTCTGCAGCGCTCACGTCCAGTAGCCGTCGCGTTCGCTCTCGTTACCCAATCCAAGACCCAGATCCTCACCTTCTCCGTTTATGGCGTCGCCGTAAACGTCTTCAACGCTCCTTTCGCTCCCAACCACACAATGCCCAACTTTCCTCCCGGATCACTGCTCTGCGGGCCGAGATCGTCGCCCACTGCGCCTCCCTCGAGCACTCTCGTTGGAGTGCTCTTTGTGATGGCCTTGATTCTTCTTTGCACTCGCGATCCGCATGGTCTCTCTTTAAATCCCTCCTTGGCACTAAGCCTGCCCTTGCTCCCACTCTAGCTAAAGCCCTCACTCAGGGGACTCCCTCCGAAGTTTTTGATCAACTCGCCTCTCTCTACCTCCCGCCCCCTCCTGCACCCTCCTACCCGGTGTACTCAGGTAGACCTAACCCCGATCTGGACCAATGCTTCACTCTCCGGGAGCTCGAATCTGCTCTGGCTGCTAATGCTACACGCTCGGCTCCCGGTGAGGATGCCATTACATACACCACACTACGTAACCTTCCTGACTGCGCCAAAGAATTCCTCCTCCAAACCTACAATGAGGCCTGGCAGAGCGGCTGCTTGCCGAGCTCCTGGACATCCTCCCTTATTTCTATGATTCCAAAGCCGGGCAAACCTCCCTCTCTCTCTAACCTCCGCCCAATCTCCCTGACGTCGTGCGTTGGTAAGACCCTTGAGCGAATGGCTCTGACTCGCCTCTCTGATTTTCTTGAGGCACGGGAGTTCTTCCCCCATTCTCTCATTGGCTTCCGACGCCGCGTCTGTGCACAGGACATGTTTCTGATTCTCCAGCAAACGTTTCTGTCCCCTACACCCACTCAAATTTACGCACTTGTGACCGTCGATGTTCGCAAGGCCTTTGACGGTGTTTGTCACGATCACATCCTTTCTCAACTCGCCTCTTTGGATTGTGGCTCCCGCATGTACTCCTATATCCGCTCATTCCTCTCTAAACGTGTGGCTCGCTTTCGAGTAGATACCCACTTGTCTAACCCACACCACCTCACCCGTGGCACTCCTCAAGGTGCTGTTCTCTCTCCTACCCTTTTCAATCTCGCTATGGCCCCTCTCGCCTCCCAGCTAGCTGAAATTCCCGACCTGCATCATATATTTTACGCCGATGACATCACACTCTGGTGTTCATCTGGCTCTCCCGGTCACGTACAGGACACCCTGCAACGTGGCCTAGATCTCATCGACTCCTTTCTCACCACCGCTGGCCTCTCTCCTGCTCCTGAGAAATCCGAGCTTCTCCTTCTCAACCATTCCTCCTACCAGCGCTCACACAACCACTTCGTCTCTCTCCACCTTTCTGGCTCTCCCATTCCTGTCGTCACACAGTGCAAAGTTCTTGGCTTCCGTTTGCATGCGACTAAGAATGTGCAAGCCCTCCACCGCGCTGTCACCACCTGCCACTCTGTAACTCACCTCCTGCGGCGCGTGGTCACTCGACGCTCAGGTCTCCACGAGGCTCACGCGTGCCGAGTTGCCCACGCGCTGGCCCTCAACAAGGTCTTGTACTTTGCAGCCTACGCTTCCTTCACTCAGACTCAACTTAACGCTCTCGAGACTGCCCTTGTGGGCCTCTACAAGGCAGCTCTCAACCTCCCTATCACTACCTCTACCACTAAGCTCTTTGCCACGGGCCTCTTCCATCCTCTTCGTTCTCTTCTCAGTCTCCATCGTGACTCGCAGCTTGCCCGGCTTTCCCTTACCCGTCAGGGTCAGTGGTTATTGACTCAAGCGGGTATCTCGCCCATTCCAATCTCCCCGTTTACCTCTCCTATTCCCACCCCCGCCCCCAATCTTCGTATCCTTCCCCTCCCGACCAACATGTCCCACGTCCTGCACGCCGGACGTCGTCATGCGGCCGCGCAGCACCATTCCCCTCTCTTTGATACCCAGGGTGTAGCTTACACGGATGCCTCTTTCGTGGCTCCTCGAGGTTCCTGCGGCTACGCCCTGTACCATCCACACCTCCCTGCTCCTGAAACTCACACCAGCGGGCCGTATCTACACCCTCCAGACGCATTGTCCCTCGAGGTTCTCGCCATTGCGCATGCCCTCCAGTCATTTGTCCTCCTTCCCTCTCTCCAAGAGTACACAGTCTATTCAGACTCACAAGCCGCTATACACCACATACAGAAACGCACCCTGACCCCTTCTCTCCAACAGGAGGTCGAACGAGCGATCTCCGCACTGCAGCCTTCCATCGTTTTCCTCCGCTGGGTCCCTGGGCATTCAGGGATTGACGGCAATGAGCTGGCCCATCAGCTCGCCCGCGACACACTTTTCCGGGCACCGTTGATCCCCTGGCCCAAGCCCTCGGAGGACGGTGGGAGACTCACCCTTCGCCGCACCATAAAAGAGGTCTACCTTGAGCTCCGCCTCGACAAACGCCTTTACCCTCCCCCCCATCCATCACTCACGGTGCCGGAGTCTCGCCTCCTTCGGCACATTCAGATGAATGCAGTTATCACCCCATCCCGCCTCTTCCTCTATCGCTATCGATCGGACCCTTCCTGTCCCAACTGCCCCTGTATCTATGCGGACCTGGCCCATTGCCTCTTCTATTGCCCGGCTGCTCAGCAGTCGGGTTCCTTCCCCCCACCCTCTCTATCCATCACCACCTGGCTCGACTGGCTTGGCGCTGAAGGGGAAGAAGAACAGCGGCTTCTGGTCGCCCAGGCGGTCGAAATGCTCGGCCTATAAATTTTGGTCGAATAAAAGTCTTTTACTACTACTACTACTACTACTCTTACTAAAAATTGCTAATCACTGTCTGACGGGTGAGGCTATGTTTTTAGTATAGCACTTTTACTTTTATTAGTCTATACTTTTAATGCCGTGAAATGGCCACCGCGCTCCGCTCATCATAGTTTCCAGAATTGGGATACATAAAAGCGGGCGCATGCACTGATAGAAAAATTTCCGGTAAAAATCTATGAAGCTTCCAATAAGGACTTCATGGCATCCAGCACTTTAGACAACAAGCTTTCTGTTGCGCAAAAAAAAAAATTGGTTCAGTCCCTTTAAAGTAGAGGACATTCGGTGGATAAAAATCTGCCTGCTGACCCTGCAGCTTCGTGTTGGTCTTACTCAGAGCAGCTGCAGAAAATGAATGGAAAGCCCATTTTTGAAAAAGCAAGCATGAAATACTAATGCCTCCAATTTAAACAGCGCTCATTTTTCATATTGGCTGTTGAATGTGGGTGCATTAGCTCGCATAATGGACACGTAATGATTTTACTCCTTCATGAATTGTACACTAAAGAGGGTTAACACACATTTAAAAAGTGAATGCTAAGCACTTATTTAATGAACATGTAAATATTTTCATCAACTTTTTGATGTGATGACGACCCAGATTAAAAAAAGTCAATTTTGGGCTGGATTGTGCAAATGGAAATTGGGTCTAGCTGGAACACCTCTTGCTTCCAGCTGGGAGAGTGCTTTTCTAGCTGTTTTCCAGCTCCAGCTGCAGAGCCACTGCACCCAGTGCCGTTCCCCCTGGCAACTCCTAATTTTCCACATAAAAGCAACTCAATGTCAATCTTTATGTGGACGAAAACGTCGAAGCAGCTAGGTGGTCAACTTTTAAAGTGGCCCCGAAAAACATTTACAGTTGACTGTTTTCACTCTAGGTTGCGCAGTGTGCTATTGTGTTTTCGCTACTATGGCCTTCGTGCGCTATGTTCACGCCAAAGTCGCGTGCGTGTGGGGCTCGCCATTTGACGGCTCTTACTGGCAATCGATCCTTACTGGCAATCGTGCCTGGGCCCGCAGATGTCAACGTGGCTAGTTCCAAAAACACCGTGCTTGTTTAAGTGCGGGCTATGATTAAGTCAGGAATTAAAGGGGAATGATTCATAATAACTACCAACTAGCCCAACAACAAGTTCTTCTAAAGGAGAATGAGTCGTGCGTTATCTCATTTCACTGCGATACATTGGATATCTTTTTTTTTTCGAATAGGCTTTCGAACGCGAGCTTACGAAACACGCTGGAATGCCAACATCAAAGTGAAGGGACCTTGAGAAATAAGTCATGCATGTGTAACGAGGTCCTCAGAATCTCATGCATGCATGTATCGGGGTCACTGACCTCTGTAAGTGCTTTAAATGGTTAATTACATGTGCCACTTGGCCCAATGTGCCAATATGCGTTGAAGGCCGATGGTGCAGTCTGTGACGACGGTCATGAAGCGACGTGCCCTTTCGTGCGTACCACGCGATATTCGTGCGAGCAAGCAAGACGCTGCTAAAAGATGCTGCTAGCCGTGGCAGCTGCCTTCGAAACCTGAAACACCTGGGCTGCAGCTGGCGTGAGAGGAAGGACAGAGAGAGAGAAGGAAAGAGGGGAGCGATAGTAACAAAGGATAGGGGCAGGACCGGGCGGCAATATACAGTATGTACAAATACAGACTGGCCATCAGGTGGAATGCTGCAACGCGCATGGCTGCAAATTGCCACCTGTCATTGTAGGCGAAAAAAAAATATGCCCAGGCTTAGCTTGGTTAAGCCAAGAATGCGTTGCATACTGCGCGGTCTTTTTGCGCGAGGTATTGCTTGGCTACAGTGCACTGTAGCTTGGCGGCACTCGATTTTCTCAGCAGCTTTTCCTCCGTGACGTATGGATGGATGGATAGGAGCGCCCCCTTTGAAACGGGGCGGTGACAACCGCCACCATGCTCAGCCGTTCTTTTTTTTGTCTTTTTCTTTTTTTCTTTTCTTTTTTTTATTATTTTTGTAAAGTGGTTTGGTGACGTCACGTGCCGTGACGTCATTTGGACATTAGGGCGCGAGCGGCGCGAACTTGATTACTTTTGTATTTTGTAAATAGTGTACAAAGCTCTCCCCTATCCTTTCTTGCTGTCGCTCCCGTCTATACTTCTCCTCACTATCCTCTCCCTTTCCTTTTCCGGAGCCCTCCACTACGGCGTCTCTCATAGCCTTAGTCGCTTTGGGACGTTAAACCCCATAAACCAAACCAAACCTTTCATTTCCGCCGGCTGCAGCTCGGGTGCTTAAGATATTAGATAGCAATTGCCGCGGCCGGCAACACTCTTTTGCTTCACTTTTTTATTTTTTAAATAAACCACTACCACCACCACCAATATGCTACGCATAAAAATTCTTGCCATCCTCTCGGGTGTGTATGGTGCACCTGTGTTATGCACTCGGCTTCTCATAATAGCGGCCAAACTCAACGTCCACGAAGGTCAAGAGGGTCATGAACTCGTGGCTATTCGAAACGTTCTGGATATTTTCTCCTTATCGGATCACTCTTACAATAGACAGTGCGCAGGGCGCGAATTGAAGCGCCGTCACAAAGGTCAATTCAGATACTCCATGGACAATCATAGCTATGTCAAGGGAAAAAACCTGCCAAAAAAGATGGAAACACAAGAAGAGAACGACGCAGGACAACGGCATCATAGCTAGTGCATCGTCAGTCAGTCCCATCGTCACAAAAAAAAAATATGACAGATAATCAATGCGAGTGATGCGGCAGAGTATACGTTAGCATGTGGCACATCGTGTACATGTGCTCTCTACGCGCCCTGCATTCTCTCCCCTCCACTTACCGCGCCCTTTCGCACTGCCGACTATCGTAATCGTCTGTCATTATTTTTGCCCCCTTTACTGGGCAATGCAAGGTATTACTAACTAACTAACTAACTAACTAAATTGGCATCTGATATTTTTCTGTGCTGCAGCGAAATAACAATCGGGCGATAAATTAGGGAGTGCAGTTCGTTAGATTGAGAGATAGATGGCCCCGTAAGACGCGATCGTGAGGTGCATATCGCTGTTTCTTCCCCATTTTCAAACGGGGGGTGGTTGGGAGCTCAGCATTCCAATGTGAAATCTCTTGGGCAGTGGCGGCACTATAGTCATCTCGCCCATACTCCCCGCAGGTGCTCGCCGTGACGTCGATGACGAACTTCGAGTGGTTGACGCTGAAACGGCACGGCGTGCTCTACGAGTTCCCACGGTGGGCTCAGTACATGGGCATCATCGTGGCCGGCGTCGGACTGGCCATCATCCCCGCGGTTGCCCTCAAGGAGCTGTGGGCTGCGAAATGGGTGAGGAGGGGTCCTGTCCTGCAGTCAAGAGCGTAGCAGTGGGTGCTGTGTATGTGTGTGCGCGATCCTCATTTCGTCACAAAGCACAGAGATCATTGCACATGAAAGACGACCGGCAGTTAGAGCGGTATTAAAGCGTTATATTAAAGACCTGCTAACCCTACAGAGGTCCGTATGGTCCTCGGGAGTCGACTGAAGATTCCACGAATTAGTAGGCTCCGATGAAGAGCATATGGACCCTTCTATGTTTGCAGCTAATGCTGAGTGCAACTTGGGAACTGTGCGTTTGGCCAACGGCGAGGAGAGAAGATCTGTTCTTCAAAGCAGAGATGTGTGTGCAATATGAGCACAGCTCCTCGCATTTCGATCCTCTCTGACTCGACGCCAATTTAACTCGGTTGTACGCCATGAACCTCGTGATAGAGTAATGGAGCTTCCCCAATGAATGGATAAGCGGTCCGGCGACTGCGTGTGCACATATGAGAAATACTGCATGGTATGATCGAAATGTAACTAATACTACCGTGGGACTAAGAAAAACAATTGGGGAAAAAGGTGTCCCTGTGCTTAATACAATATGAAGTAGAAAAATAACAAATAATAAAAGAATTTTGTATAGCAGAAAATAAGCAAATACAAGCGCAAAATTACTTGTGCCGTTAAAGCCGAAGCCATTGGAACGCCTGTTAAGGAGAGTTATTGTATTAAGAAGGTAAGTAATTTTTTTTTCTTGAGATGGCTTAGTTGATGAAAATCACGCGATATAATAAGCATGATGAGGAGGCCGGACTTCGGTATTTTCGTTCCTGGTGGGCAGAAGAAGAATTTCAAAAAGATGGAGGGAAAATGACAGTTTAGAATCTCGGGTGTTGCCTCCGTCTCTTGAGGCATTGGGGACATATGACTGGAGGCTAATCCTATAATGATCCTGCGAGATTGATTTCGTTGCTCTGCGTATCGCTACATTCCTAGTTATGGTTGCTGACGCGGCGTTCTGTCGCAGGACTTTTGGAAGGCCATCAGTCCCCGCGAAGACTGGGGCCCCAAGGGCTACGAAGACCGACGACGCTACCGGCTCTTCATGGTTCAGAAGGGCTACATGAAGGCCGAGGACGCCGAGAGGCTGAACGAGAGCGAGAGGCCCCAGCGAGAGCTCAAGCTCAAGCTCAAGGCCATCGAGGACGCCAAGGAGGCAGCTGCGAACAAGGGGGATAAGCCGGAGCAAGAGGCGGCTGCCGGCGAGGGCAAGCAGGAGCCGAAAGCGGAGGCCAAGGATGAGCCCAAGGCCGAGCCCAAGGCCGAGCCACCGAAGCCTGAGGCACCAAAGCCCGAGCCCCAAAAAGGCTGAGATTTGCACGTCGATGTGAAAAGGCTGGTTGCTCGCAAACTGACTGAGTGTCGGGGAATAAAGCGGCACGAGTCGTAGAGCCGTTTTGTTTCACCAGGGTACCGAATCGTGTGCGGGGCCTACAGTATCTTGGCGGGTCCCATGCAGCTTCTTTTGTAGATTTATATTTGCAATGCTTAGAAACTTATCGCGTCTGGCGTATCATTGAGAGCATGGTAGGCTGTCCACGCTTGTGTAAAATAAAAGAAAGAGGAGTACTACATTCCGATATATGCCTAAAAATGATGCAAACGTAGATGTAGACAGTGGCATTGGACGGAGTGCACGCGCACGACCCGCAGACCATTAAAATCCATATCCCTGCAGTGAACACTCGTCAGTGTTGTGTATTCAACACTGTCGATCGCCTTTTGGCAGTCTCAGCAACAGTGTTTGCACTGTGTGACAGGCGCTAGGCACAACCGCGTGTAAACACAACGATAGCAGATAGGATAGGATAGGGTAACTTTATTTGGCTCTAGCACAAGTGTTCTTTTATGCGGTCAGATGAGTCCATCCGCAACGGTCGGTTGCCCCTATTCCAGGGCTCCGCTGGATGCTGCCGTCAGCTGAGCTCGCCGTATCAAACCGATCTGGTCTTCGCGGCAGTCGCTGGAGAGCAGACCTTCCCATTGCTCCACACTTGGGCGTTGTGTAACTGAGACGATGTCGACCTTTTGACATGCCCATGTGATGTGATACAGTGTAGGTTTTTCATGGCACCACGGGCAATTGTGTGCGTAAAGTGTGGGGTGAATTTTACTTAGTGTGTTTAGATTTGTTTATGACCCCGTTTGAAGTTGTCTCCATGTGACAGCCTCTTCTTTGTTTAAAGATTTGTGCGGTGGTGGGTACCGCATCCTGCTGCCTTTGTAGTTGTTGAGTATGGCCGAGTATTCCTGAGGTACTGGCAGGGATTCCTCAAGGTCGTTGACGTTGGATGCTCGGTAGTTAGTACATCCTCGAGCTATCCTGTCCGCCTCTTGGTTTCCTGCCACCCCCGTGTGCTCAGGTACCCAGACGATCTTATGTTTGATCGGCTTGTGTGGTTTTGCATGTGTTTGTTGCGTCTTGCAGTCTACAGAGCGGAGTATGCGGAGCGCTCTGTGACCGACTCTGCCGCAAAGGTAGTTGCGGCAGGCTGCTTGTGAATCAGTAAGAATCGTCAGTGACCGCCCAGTCCGATAGCCCTCCGCTGCCGCTAGAGCGACGGCCGCTTCTTCAGCCTCAGCTATCGTGCAGTCTTGCAGTGAGACGCTGGTAATCTCGTGTAATTCCGAGTTGACTACAGTGTCCACTGCGTTGTTGGTGCCTTGTCTCCTTGTGATGGCATATGTGGCAGCGTCCACATACACTGTTGTATTCTGGGATGCGTGTGTTTTCTGTAAGCGATCGGCCCTTGCCTCTCTTCGGTCTCTGTGGAGGTTAGGGTCCATGTTTCTTGGTATTGGTGCCACCCTGAGCGTGCTGCGCTACTCATCGGGGATCGTTTCAGTTCTCAATATTTCTCGAATTTGTTCGGTGTAGCCCAGTTTCTTTAAAAGGACTAACTCTGCCTGTGGGGGTCTGCTGTAGTCTGCGCATTTGGGCAACATGCTGCGCTTCCCGTAATTCCTCGAACGTGTTGTGCAGTCCCAAGGCTAAGAGCTTTTCAGTTGAGGTGTTATGGGGTAGTCGAAGCGCGGTTTTATACGCTTTGCGTAAAATCGCGTCCGCCTGTTGTATTTCACTTCTGATATGATTGTAGAACAATCGAGATAGTGAACAGAAGCCAAGTATACGATACATTAATACTCGAGCAGAATGAGAGGAAACTTAAAACAACAAAGACTCGAATAATTAAAAAACTGATGCCCCGAACCTACTGGCAGACACTGAGAGCAGAGAAAAACGGCTCAGGGGACAGTAAACTGTTGCACATGTGAAGCATGATTATTCACGGTGCTTGATGACATCTACAATCTTTTTGCCCAGATTGAAGCGGGACATCCCGTCAGTGACAAAAGAGGAATTAAGGAAAACTTTAGGAGCAATGCAAAGGGGGGAAGGCAGCTGGTGAGGATCAGATAACAACCGATCTGTTGAAAGACGGAGGGAAGATTGTGCTAAAAGAACTAGCCACCCCCCTGCTTTGTATAGACTTCCTTACCCCCGCGACGTCACGAAGATGCGGTGGCGCTGATGTCAGTAGCGACTTTCGCGCGGTAGGCAAACCAGGTTTCTTCTGCCGTGCCTACCGCAGCTACCAGCGGCTGCCTGCGCACTGCAGAAGCATCATGTACTGACCAGCTGCGTCACTGTCGCATCCGCAGTTAGATTAGCCCTAATAGGTTTCTTGCAAATCAATACCGCATTAGGAAGTCTGGGCCGCGGTAGTAAAAGCGCGAAGTCTGGGTGCCGACCGGCGCTGCCAGTCAACGCACTTCATAGCAGGGAAATTGCCGAGCTCATTCACGTGAACAACAGCATGGTCCGCTTAAAATAGAGCTAGGAAAAAAAAAGCATATATATAAATGCGCACGTATTTATCACCCTGAGCTGGTGTGCACGGGCGCCGGCAGGGTCACTCACCACCAATGAGTGCGTTATTTTCTTGATAGTATAGCATATTTTAAGGTGTCTTGATGTTATACGAACGTATAATAGCGCGTTTTAGGGCATTTAATATATAATTGAAACTATTTCTCAACATGATCGACGTAATTATGTGATTCTAGTAGAAAGAAGTCTGATAAGTTGTGGCAGACCTTGCGCTGTCGCGTTCGCGCACGTAGCGGTCACGTTCGCGGTAAGAACAGCGTGCTTTAATTGTGCTAAAAGCCATTAGCTTTTCATTGCATCGTGCCTGTGTCATAAGCTGCTTCATGAAGTAGTACATGACCGTGAAGCCTGTTTGGAAAGAAGCAACTGCAGGCGGGCTATTAACTGAGGCACGTAGCGAGATTGACACGGGATGAGGCAATGAAAAGTGTTTTCTTTAGTGATGCATGAGATATGTAACCAAATTTAGTGCAACTATGAAATTGCTCGGCTAATTGCAGTAATGCATTTTACTGCCAGCTATACCTGGTACAGTTCTTGGGTAATTATGATTAACACCTTCGTCATGCCTCCCCGGGTCTTGAATAATTAAGTAGAAAGTGCGGAATTTTTTTATGTTTGCATGTTCCCAAAGCCGTGTTCTCTGTGATGCCGGTATCACTGCTTTTTACTTCAGATTCTCAGTACTTATGCATGCATAGCCACATGAAAACTTTTCTTATAAATATAACTAACATACTACTGCTCCTTTAGGGAAAAAAGTTGAGAGATTTATTGCATTCCTAAACGTCTCTGGAATCGTTCGCGACAAATAGAATCATTCTGTTTCCATTCGGTACAAATTTACAAAGGGGCGAGTCATGTCAATCGCAGAAAATGTGGTAGATAACAAAACAAACCTTTTAGTTTATTTCCTCGTTTATGGCTTCTTCGCTTTCACTTTGGTCAAAGAAATACGCCAGTTAAATCAACGAAACCTCTGATCCCTCTTCTTCGTATTGATGCTACCACTGTGGTGCTCCGTCGTCGGAAACCCGCCAAATTCGCGACGTGCCAGGACCATCTGAAACCCTATTACGTCAATTTTTTACAACTACAGATCTAAAAAGTGTAATTTTATGAATTTCTACAAAATATTTTGCTATAGTTGTTCGTCACTAATCAGAAGACCCAGGACTAGGAAAGCAAATAATTTCAGGAATCCAAACTTTTCCCCAGATCGACCAGTTTAAGAAGGGGAGAAGTCGGCCTGGCTGCTGCCTGATTTGACGGCTAAAAACAGCGGTTACGCGAGACAGATGAGATCGGGACACGATCGACACTGTCCCCACTCTTCGCACTGGGCGACACGTGTGTAAACAGATGGTGAGCGCACGTCGGCTCTGCCAAAAAAACGCCAGTGCTTCCCTCACTACTGTCCCGAGGTAAAATCATCCTGGCTAGTGCAGAGTGCCAAAAACTTATTATTTTATTCAATGCCTAGGGTAGAAACCAACGGCAGAAACGCTTTCTAGGGATAATACAATACACTGTGGTGAAATACGCCGTACGTGGCCAACGCGAGCCCGTGTACTTGGAGGAAAACTTAGTTGACAGCATCAACCATTGTTCTGGTTCTCAGAAACTGAAAACGCGCCCACTAGCAACTGCAGCGCCACCTCGCTTGTTTGCAAACATGGAGGAGGTCTTATCACGTGGTTTAGAGTCGAGTGAGGTCGGACGATTGTGTTACTTCTAGCATCCGGTCTGCGGCAGTGGCAGTGTTCGTGTCCAATAAAGATATCTTCCAACCCACAGAAGGCACTCTCGGAATATTTTTCCATATAGGAAGGGGGGCAGAAGCCACCTAATCTGCATGAGACGGAAGTCGCTGAAAAGACAAGGTAGAGTCACCGAAAAAGGGTTTCAGTGAATCCAAAAGAATACAAAGGAGGCCAACTCCCTGATCTTCCTTGGCCTTAACTACTCTTGCGGGCAGAGTGGGAAGTGAAAACAATCTTTGAACAAGGGTTTTTCGTAGAAAATTTTCTCTTAGTGATTCAGCTTCCCTGAAATTTTGAAAGTTCGCTGTTCTTTCAATACAATGGGCGCGCAGGGGACGTCCCCTCAGTGCCTTCTTGGTGGCCCCTAGAGTAGGGTGCCTCGATGCGCGCACGCCTCAAGGCACCCTACCCTAGAGGGTTGCGTACTGGAAAAAGAAGGCTTTTTGGTAGGAAATTTTTTCCCAGTTAGTCAGCTTTCGTGGAACTTTGAAACTTCTTGAATAAACAGCGCGAACGACGACAAGCACAACAGCAGAGGCAACGGACGACACAGCGCTTTCCAGAGAACTTTGAAAGTTCTTAATACAATACAATACAATACAATACAATACAATACAATAGGTTCAATACAATAGGCTTGCGGGGGACGTCTCAATGCCTTCTAGGAGGGAACCACAGGCGACCCAACCCTTCTTGGTGGCCACTAGAGGGGTGCCTACTGGAAAAACATTCACTGATGTCAAATCCCCTCAAACATGAATGCCAGAACAACACTGCAAAATGAATCCTACATTTTAACACGCTCTTTTTCTTTACTGCATTTTCAACACCCCACTGGTTGAACACGGGCCGCCAGCTTGTATCATACACGTGCAGTTCCTTTTTTTAATATCGAGATTTATTGCCTCAGAGAATCAATGGTCGAAAGTGTGATGAAGGCTGCAGTAATGTTAAAGTAATGGGAATAGGTTAGCTGATTTTGTGAAGTCCAGTAGCGAGCGATGGAATGGTCCCTGCTTCCAGGCGATATATGAAGCAGGGTTGCACGAGGAAAGACCCGCTGCCTTCAGGTGCCGGATCCTTGTAGGCTTGAGAGCAGCGCAGTGCCACAGTAAGTGGTGAATGTCGGCTTCAATGGCCTCGCCTTTACATAATGGCCACTCAGGCCGAGGAAAGAAATCTCGGTTCTGAGGCCCCCTCCGAGTGACGGCAGGTGTGAGGGCAACAACAACCCAGTTCCTCTCAAGCGCAACTCCTCTGCATGCAGATCGTTTTCGCGGAAGCGGATTGCACCTGCGGTGGGCAGAACACTGACCAGGTGTCTTGGTTTTCGACAAGTTTTCGGTGCAGAAGAGGAATGACAGACTTGCAGACTTGCGTGGTACAAGGTAAAGCTGGAAAGTTCCCAGAACTTAGGCACCTCATAGCACCAAGCGACACTTCCGGTTTTAACACGTGCAAACAGCATGCCAGCAAAACACCGCCCCTCAGCTCAAAGGAAAATCGTCACAGAGAGAGGGGAAGACGTTCAGGGCAGCATAGTTAAATAGATTACATCATTTTAATTCACCGTAGCCGACACGCTGGGAAGGATGAGCTTGGGAAATGGGTCTTTGACCCCGCCTTGAGAAGAAGAACAAACCTTGTGTCATGGAGGTGTTTGACCGCTGATGCCGTCGAGCCCAAAAATTCTCCGGCATACAGGCAGACAGGAACCATCGCCTATCAGGTCCAACATTCTCGGACGGAAACTTTGAATATTGGAAAAGTGTAATGTACTGGTGTAGAGATGTTGAAGGTCCTTTATTCCGAAACGTAGCAAAATCTTTCCGATTGCTACATATCTTCCGATATGTGGCAAAATCGAGCAGTTAAGACTGCCATAGAAAACCAACGCAGAACGCTTTTGACGATAGCAAAACCGATAATAGCAACAAAAAATTCAAGCTTGCCGACGGAAGATATGCGGGTATGGTGAATATTATAGTTAAACCTTATATATAGTGAAAAAAAAAATCCGCTCATAAACCCTTTCCCGTTCAAGAATGCTTTTGTTCAGAATTGCTGGGTACCCACGCAGGTCCGGCATTCAGCGAAAACATGCGGTCTAGTCCTCAAGCAACTCTGAGCCGGGCAGAAAGCGGATTAAGTCGCGAGGATATTGGTAGTGCACAGCTCTTATGGCTGCAATATCCAGCATTGCTCTTAACTATTTCTGAAAGCAAGCCCAAGAGATTTACACAGGACACTCCCTATCGCAAAAAATCTGTAGTTGGGGCTGGAGCACATAAGGGAAGCCTTTATGGAAGAGGCCCATTTTTAATTTTGTTGTAGAACCATGCTGATAGCACGCGACATAAAAGAATAGGAAAGAGAGAGGTGAGATCCATCAGGCTTTAATCAACTCGTTGGCATGCACACTACATGTAGGGTAGTGCCCTACACAATATGTGCATGCTGACTATAGTCGATAAAACATTAAAAATTCAGCTGCTTTACCCCATTTAAGGAACCCCTTACCACCAATGGCGTCGGCCGATACTCATGACTCTGCTAGTGTGGCAAAGCAGGGTGCGGTAGATGAAAGGGGGCAATCCCTTCCCTCTATGGTCCAGGATAGGCCCCTCTCCCTCTTGTGGCGCCGCTGCCTGCTTTGTCGCACTAGAAGGGTCACGTAAATCCAGAGACACCATTCCTGGAAGGGGCCTTCGACAGGAAAAAGCCTCTGCGCTCTTGAGTGCTACTGGCCTATATGGGGAAAGTGTTTCCAACCACTTTTTTTCTTCCCTCCTTCTTTATCTTGTCTCATCGCTCCTCTTACTAGCTTTGAGTGGCAGTGCCAGTAGTTGACCGACATTCACATGAGTCACAAACCAAAAGCGTCACCTATCCCATACCTATCCCCTTTCCCTTTACTTAGCCCCTTCACATCTCTCTCTCTCATGCACACGTGACCTGGGCCACCTTGCCTATAAAAATAGAGCCCGCAGTTTAAAGTCCGCAGTTTTCAAAGTGTTGGTGGTGTTGGTGTGCAGCGTTGGTTCGAACAGTGCATTCGGCGACGTCTGAACAGCCGGCGTGAGAGAAGTGCGGAGATTGAACCTGCAGTATGGCGAACTACGACGCATCCATACCCAAGGTGAGTCGATCCAGCTGTTCCGATTTCTCCGGCTAGAAATCATCGTTATATCTGGCGCATCCACTTGTTGAAGTGTCTTTAGCGCTGCTGTTCTCACAATATTGTGCACGTTTGCCTGGTGTTGGAGGTCTGCTCAGATATTTCCCAGATTTTATTCAATAGCTGTTTTGAATAATGGAGGAAATCCCTCTTCCCACGTGATGGATTACAAGTGGACGGTGCAGTTCTTAGATAACGGAAGTGCAGTATTAGGCGGATTTCATCTCGCGAGCGACAATTACAGTGATTGATCGGCACACATATAAAACCATTGACACTTCTCGCATCTGGTACCTTGATCTCGATTGAATGAGAATACAGGTCGATCCTATACGGCGACCAGTTTTCTAAAGCAGCAATTACATCTCTTCCGGAGATTGTCTCGTCATCAGTCTGACTACGACACTGCAGCAAAAAAGCCTCTCCCATGTCTCTCCTTGTTCTTTGACCCTGTCCCTTGCCAGCTGCAGCCCCCGTATCCCCGGAAACCTCTGATTCCCATCCGCGCACCTGACTTTCTGGCGCCCCCTGCTTCGCTTGCCTTCTCTTGGAATCCACTCCGCTACCCTTAAGGACCAGCGTTTATCTTGCCTTCGCATTACATGCCCTCCCCAAGCAAATTTCTTCCTCCGTCTCGTGTCCGGTTCATCCTGCCACGGCCGCTCGACGGCTCTGCATTGTACATAGGCCGTTCTCTTTCGGGTTTTATTTTTTCCGGAATGCGAGGCGTAAACACAGGGTGTTGTTTTCCGAGCTCTAAATCAGGATAAATATCGGGTTATTGCGAATAAATTTCCACAGGCAGTGCCAGTTCCTTTTGCAAATACATTTTCGCGTACGTTACCAATCTCCCACTGAGCACTCCCGCATGTGAGTAAAATAGGCCTGCCTTTAGGTATGCAGTGCGAAAACATTAAGGATTTCGGCAGCGATTTCAAACGTGCCGGTTCTTTGGTTCAGGTAGTCCTTAATCGTGGGTAGCGCTTACTTTAGTGACTCGTGTAAGGCGTCTGATCGCCAGCCTTATTCTGGCTCCCCGCTTCTAAACTGCCGTCTTCGAATTTATCCTGAAATTCGCAATCCTCACAAAAGCATTCAAAGAGGTTTAAGATCCCCAGTTCCCCGTAGAGAGCAGTCTTGAATAAGCACTCAGTGTTCAAATAATTTTTGTGGCGTCTTCAGATTTGTGAATTATACAACCACCATCGTCTACAAGTCCCGTTTTCGGGCATATGTCTGGTTTACACCAGTTTTTAGAAAATGTGTTTTGGGCGCAAGTATCGGCTAGGATACGGGTTTTGGAAGCAGGTTTAGAGGCGCCCCTCTTCCTCCCTGTGGTGATATACAATATCGCCTCAACTGGATATAAAGCAGACTGCGCTAGGACGGGGTCGGCTGGACCGCTGCTTGAGACTTGATGCGGTACGTGTACGAGACATGGCCGTACTTTAATTTACTGGTTTCTAGTAATTTGTAACTGCTATGCATTACTTTCGGCCAGCAATTCCACAGCACAAGTACTTAATTACTCTCGAAATTACTTTAATTGGAAATGCACCACTGCGGATTCTTGTATGTTTGCTTTCGACCCTCGTCTTCCTGGCCGGGTTCATTGGAAGGGGGAACAAAAGCGGGGGTTTACGCGGCTGCGACAGAGTCGCATCGAGACCGGTTTTCCTCGCGTCGACGTCATGTATACGGCTCGCTTCGCTACTGTCTAGTGGCTGCGTCACCTGGTTGCGGATGGAGTCCCGACTGCTCCTTCCAGAAATGTGTTTCAACCCGAAAGCGCTTCACACGGAAGCGAGGGGAGACTCGGGGCATTGTGGTTGCGCTGGACAAAGGTAGACGCACATGTAAGCTCGTGGTGGCGTTTCCGAGAACGCAGAAGTCCGAAGCAGACGAGCCTATTTGCTACGCAAAATCATGTCCCGCGCTGCTGGCATAGCCGAGAAACTTGGGGCCTTGTGAACGGTCCTAAAGTTCGATCAACAAATGCAGCTTAATTCAACTGAGTTACACATTTTCTCTTGTGTGAAGTTGACATATTTTAAACCTCGGGACACATAGCTCTCAATCTACCTCGCCTGAATGTGACGGTGCATAATCCTTTACAATTCACACTCCTAAAAAAATGTTATCAGCAAGGCATACATAAACTGCTTACTTGCTTGTGTCTTGCCTTCATTATGTCCTGTGTATCCTTTCTTCAATTTGCCGTTTGTAAACTGTACCAGATGAACATGATTAGAACCTTTTGGGGGTAGCTTACTCAAGCAATCAATGTGCGTATGTAAATCTTTGATCGTATGAGCATTTATCTTTAGCCTTACGTCTTTTTCTGGAACGCAACAAAGCTGGTGAGCTAAACATGGGTCATTGATAATTCAACGACTGATGATTGTAGTTTGTGTTTCAGACAGTGTCTTTTATTTTCCCTTCCTTGCAGGGCAAATGGCCGATCCGACCCAATTTCATGAAGTCGCAACCGTTGCTGGAACCCTGGATGCGGGCTTGCTGCGTTGAGTGGATGATATTCATCCACGAACTCGTCGGATTATTGCCAGAGACGCTCTTTCTGGCGGTTGTATTCATGGATATCTTCTTACAGGTTGGCACGTCTCCTACTTTTACCTTTGAATATCGTTATTCCAAAGCTGCGCCCAATGCGACACCTCTTTCTATTAATATTCACGGAGTTCGAGCATATCTAACCTACTTAATACTAAGTGACTAGCACACTGCAGGAACATACAGAGTTTTGTACCAACTCTGTCACGGTCATTTGAGCATAACAAAAGAAGCATACTCTCAGGAGCCGTTCGGCCACCCTTCGAGAATTAACAATGCTCATAAGTCTTCTTGTCCCCACCACATCTTTTCAGGTGACATACACTGCCATCTATTGTTGTGCATCGCAACTCGGTCGGGGCTTTCATAGAACATGTTAAGTCATGAATGGACATCATTATCACTGACGCCCATGTGATGATGAACTATTTGTTTCTATTTATTTGTGCCTAAACTTGTTCTTCTTGTTCGGTTCACTATTTTAATTACTCTGCGTTTTTATACCCTGCTGAGTAGGCCCGGGAAAGGCCTGCAGTATTGGTAAATGAATTAATGAGACGCTATAATTAACGCGAACAAACTCAAGTTACCATGTAAGATACTTCATTAACGCTTGTGTCTCGTCTCTTGTACTTTGTGGTCGTGTGTGTTTGCGCCCTTTTAAAGTTTTCAAGTTTTCAAAGTTTACCATGTAAGAGTTGCTCAGTCAACATTGTGCGACTGTACCAGTTGCTCTTACTGACAGCATTCAGTAAGAGCTGCGATTGCAGCGGCCGGGGTATTTTAATCGTTCTTATTGCAGTAGTTTATCCATCTCGAGCTTAACCGCGAAGTAAGTTTGTCGCCAATATGCAAGGTGCCACTTTTACCAGTACTGACAGCGCTCAATGTGAACTGCATTTGCAGTGGCCGAGGTATTTTAGTCGCCCTTGTGGCGCTATAGTCGGGTACAACTCAAGAACGAAGCGGAAAGAACGCCTTCCAGCCAAAGGCGTCGACCCATTTTCGGGACGCCGGGGTTAATCCGATTAAGCCGCGGTTATTGCATATTCATCTTCTGCATCCTGCACGGGGATCGGTCAAGAAGGAGGAATCGGCCGACGCCATTGCCTGGAGGGGCCACTTTTGGGGGCATATCTACCGCTTCGTTCTCGAGTTGTAACCGACTATGGTTGAAATACAAAGCGAGCCTTTCATTAAAAAAGAAAACATAGTACACAACCTTGGCTTCTTCAATATAGACCTCTTGTTAGGTCCCGCTTTCCCCGCCTTAGCATTGCCTATGCTCAAAGAATTATTAACGAGCCAAGTAGCAAATCCTTCAGACCCGAAGGTGTGAATGATGTGAAGGAGCTGTCACTTGTGCTGCGCAAATGTTTCGCCTTATTTCGACTGCAACGGTAGCATGTACCGTCTGTTGCAAAAGTGTACAATCCACCGCGCCGTTCATTTCAGTGGCGCGGTGGGCTGTAAACTTTTGCATTAGAAGGTACATGCGCCTTCAACCTTCGCTGGAACCTGCGAATGAGGAGGGCTGCCTCGCGACCGTGCTCAGTGTCCGCCTTTCCTACATTTCAGGAGAGTCGACAGATACCCCTTCGCAAGATGGAGGCGCTCCTGGCAGCTTCACTCTTGCTAGCGGCCATGAATGAGAACAAGGGAAATGGATGGCGAAGTGAATTCATTAACACGGTACACGAGAGACGAGGCATCAAGGAGGAGGAAATAATGGAAATGAAGCAGGAAATTCTCCATGTGGTCAAGTGGTTTCAGGCATGTCGGCTGCCCGTCCGCAAGCTGCGTGGCAACTGCGAGAACGCTCAGGTTTGTTCATGTCTTGCTTGGGGCTGCGTTCTTGCCGTGATAGGGTCATTGGGGGATGATGCTGCCCGCATTGTCTTTGCGAAGACAGTGCCCTTGTGCCCTTGAATAGGCTCTCAATAATGTTGCGGCATGCCTAGGATGTTAAAGGACGCCGCTTCACACATATCCTGACTTATCAGCAGTTAAAATTTGAATTCCCGCGTTTTGACGCCTTTGTCTCTACTCGCGTAAGATTTGCACACTGAAGTGTCGCCGCTCTTCAGTCGGTCTCCCCCACTCGGCCCCTCCTACGGCTGCCGACGCGCGAGGGAGTTCCCCGGGGGGCGGAGCTCCCGGCCGTGGCCATTGTAGCGGCGTGACGTCAGACAGAGTTGACGCGGCGGACCAATGATAGCCCTCGGCTGCTGACGTAACGAGCGCTGCATGTGGATTCGGGCAAAAGCTCGGCACCGCTGGCTTGAAAAATGTATCTTAACCACATGCGGCTGTCCGGTTGGACGGCGCCGCTGCTGTCCCTGACTACTGTCGAACCTTCGATTCTGGAATCGAGAGGAATTCGGCCTGCGACCAATGTTCTCGCGACCTGCTCGAGAAGATTCAATCAGAGTAGCTACCCATCCTTAGGGGTGTTCGTGTGCGACGCTAGTTATAGGCCGAATTTGCGGTGCATACCCACTCTCTGAGGCGTTCTGGGTAGAGCAGTCTATAGGCAACACAAAGGATAGATTGATGGCCGCACACTTTTAGCAAACTTTTCTCTATAGACTATGAATAGACAAAAAGAAATATCTATGGAAGGCAATAGAGTCTATAAGAAATAAGGACAAGGTTCTTAGGCACCAGTTTTATTTCCGAGGGAACTGTGCAATATTGTAAGGTATTGTTATGGAAATGCTGGACGTAATGGTCCACTCTTCCGGCATGTAGGAAAATCGCTTTCGTCAAGTGGTTAAGACCGCTACAGAAAACCAATGCAGAACGTTAAAAGTAAAAAAAAAGACAAGCCTGCTGAGGGAGAGATTTAGATATCTATTGATTGTTACAGCGAAATCGGACGCGACATGTGAGAAAAAAACTGTATTCACCAAATATCTCCTGTTGAAAAGTGCGCCCGTCCAGAATTTCTGGGTATGTGTATTACCGGATTTACTCGCATAGTGAGTATTCCTGGCTACCATCTCTCATCTTCCCCTCTGCAGGCTAGCCCAAGAGAGGAACTGACAGCCATGTTCATTCTGGAGGTTTCCGTGATGAACCACGAGATGGCTTCGGTGGAACCATCACTGCTGGCTGGTGCAGCTGTGTACTTGATGCTGCTGCTTAATGGAAGGCCAGAAAGTTGGTATGTAGCTGAGTTCCTTCTTTTTTCTCAGTAGCTCTAAAAGTTTACGGTGTTAAAGCTTTCTAAAGTATCCCTGTGCAGGAGTTGTGTGGTGTACGTTCAGTTTTGTGCATTGTGTGCGTTCAGAAAGATCAGCCAGTCTTCTCTGAACGCCATTTTTGAAATTCGACCCATCGCCTACATTGTAATTCTGCAAGAAAAAAACGCAACAAGGTGTTTGAGTACTTTCATATGGAAACCGCCGCGCGTGATGAGAAATGCGATTTTAATTAAAAGTCAATTTCAAATGTTTGCAGCTGTCCCACACGTAATAGGTAGCGAATCTGCCTGGTATGCTATATTGTAAGTCAACTGAAAATTCGGTGTTCACAAAAATATTTCAGCCAATAGAAAGATAATTCTGAATTTTTAAGTGAAGCAGTCATTTCACATTTCTGAACTTTCAGGTCATATTGACTAAACAACAAAAGCAAGAATTTCTAGTGTTCCGCACATTTTCCACTGTCGCATGAGATTTGTATCAATGGAATTCTGGGATACTGTGGCAATTATTCCTGCTCGATTTTGACTGCATTAGTGAGTTCTAATAGAAGGTGCGCGTAATAAACATATGTGACACAGATATGTCATTCCGTAAGTGCATCTTTTGTATGTGTCGAAAACGATTGGTATGCTATCTTCCTCACCAGAGAGTTGTTGTCGTCATCAGGATAGTTCCCAGGTATTCAGTGTTACATAAAATTTAAAGCCCCTTGCCGAGAGAGACGTCCTAGAGCTGCTTGGGAATCGCAGGTCTCACAAGCTCAGTTTGAAATAGTGGATGTGAGCGCCAAGCGCAATGCTTTTCCTTTGCAGTTGGGACCGCGAAATGAAGTTCCACTCCGGTCATTCAGCAGAGAGCCTGTGGCCATTAGTGAGGCAGATGATCAGGATGACCTTGGACGCATGCGAAGATGCGCAATGGGTATGTAGTGTATTTACCTTTTTTGAGCGTACAAATGTAAGGATGCATTGCTTATTGTTACTAAGGGTACAAGTCCGCTTCTCAGTCCCTACTGATTTGTATTATTATGCATAGAAATTTCTTATATGGTCCTTCGTAAGGATTCACTTGCAGGGCCAGTGATGGCGCTACGACACGGCAAGCAAGAAGTAAATTTGCCGGAAGCGTACTTTTGTACTCGGTTAATTGCGACATTGTCATTTATATGCTCATAATTGCTCGTATACACTTCTAAGACAACCCGCCGCGGTGCCTCAGTGGTTATGGTGTTCGGCTGCTGACCCGACAGACGCGGGTTTTGGATGCCGGCCACGGCGGTCAAATTTCTATAGAGACGAAATTATAGAGGCCCGTGTACTGTGCGATGTCAGTGCACGTTAAAACCCCAGGTGGTCGAAATTTCCGGAGCCCTTCATTACGGCGCCCCTGATAACCTGGGTCGCTTTGGGGTGTTAGACCCCAATAAACCAAACAAAAAATTTCTAAAAGAACTCTGCATTCACTAGACGCGCCTTTATTCACCTGTAAAAGTGAAACCCTTGTCTTTCCTTGCCACCGTTTTAGTTGTGTTAAGACGCGTGTTTTAGTTGTGTAGTGTTTTGTTTCCAACGAAATTGATCGGCTGCTGGTTGATTATTTTGCAAGTAATGCATAAATGCGTGTAATAAATGTTAAAGAAAAAAGCTCTCGTCGCGCAGTGGAATCGTCGCCTTATCGCAGGCCCGGGTTTTATCCCCGTATATACCAATTTTCTTTCCTTATTTTTCTTCACTGACAGTTCGTACGTTTTTCAATTAAGGATTGGTTTGTGGATTATGGTTTGGCTTGTTGGATGGCTATGGATTAGATTCTAGATTGGCTATGGAATGGTGAATGGGTGCCACATCCTGTCCACGCTACTCATACGCCATAAAAGGCTTTCACCTTAAAATTCCCGCCTGTATCTGACTGCATGTGTTTGTAAATTGCGCCAGCATGGGACGAATATCTGACGTCGTTCTCTGTTGCAGGCTCCGTGCTACAAGTACAGGAAGCCTAAGTACGAACGTGTAAGCAGCCTCACGCAAGACCAGGCAGCAATCCTTTACAGGATGGCACAGATTCAAGGACAGCGCACCCCGTCCACTATGTCACGCACCTCGCCCGAACCCGCCAGACTGCGTCGACTTTTTCCGTTGGAAGGCCCGCCGAATTGGATGTCCATGTCAACTGAGAGCGGCTGAGAACTTTGTACGGATAATGTCATATTGCATGCACAGTGCTTATAAGAACATGTTGAATGGGGGAGGTTTTTGACAGCGCACGAGGGTACACTGTGGACGGCTAGATTAAATTCGATTCTTATCTAAATTTTTGTGATGTGTAATAATAAAAAAAGTGCATGCTATCAATTTCAGGAGCCCCCGTAGTGGGTCACATGTAAGAGTGAAATAAACATGGTGGTTCATTTTCAGTCCTTTGTGTTTGTGAAAAAACATTGAATTGACCATGATGATGATGATGTCGCGGTCACACCCTTTACAACAGGAGAACATCAGTTATCAGAGTCCGACCAAAAAAAAAAAAACAAAAGCGGAAAAGCGAGCGCCACCTGTAGTGCAAAAAGGAAGCTCCACCGGACCTTTTGGTTGGAAAGTTGTTCCCGAGCAGACGTGTGCAAGGCAGCGTTCAGCAGTTCTCGTGCGCTTGTTGTGTTGTTTTAGTGTTGTTTATTTTCCGGAAACGTGCGTTTGCTAACGAAAGAGGATGACAGAGGAGGAGAACCTCCCATCTGCGTTTTTAGAAAGCGAAGATTTTTCGCGTGGTAGCCTCAAATGTGTGGCAAAGCCTCCACTCCACAACCTCCGCTGTTGGCCAGGCTCATCGCGGCTGGTCCTTAAAGGAGGAAGGCTACGTCAGAAACTTCATGAATCTTGAAGCAGCAACGATGAACTAGATTTCGTGAGAGTGGCGTGTGAATACCGGTGTTTATGTGAGAACGGCATGGTTCGTCGTTAGTAACAGCCTTCCTTGTCGTTGGTTTCTCGTCATTGGTACGCTTTCTTGATAGGGCTGCTAACTTGGTACAGCGCATTTTGCTGCTGGACACACTTAACCGATTAGTAACCGACCCCCCTTATGTAATACCCCCCCAGGGGCCTTTAACGGTCAAATAAATGATGATGGTGACCCGTTGTACTATCTCAATCATGGCTCGTGCTGATACGGCAGAGCGTTGCTTTTCGCGTGCTGACGGACCGCAGGAGCGTTAGAATGACCGGATATACGCGAGGTTGCGCTCTGCCGTGCTCCCACTGTTCAGATAGCATGGTTTGACATTATTGCATTTATGGTGAGTGGTCATACTAGTATATATTCGGTATATATGCACGTGCGTCGATGGCAAAACTCTTCTAGAACGACCGAGCTGCGTGCACTTGGCAGCAAGCGCGAAATACAGCAGGAGCATCCGAAACGAGCTGGGCGGGAACCTGAGCTTTTCCTTGGTGAATGAATTAATTCGTGCAGCCGTAGGCCAAGCAATGAGCTGGCATTCAAGGAGCTCACATCATTCGCCGCACTGCAGCGAGGGAATGCACGGCCGGCTCATGTTTTACAACCAAAAATCGCCTTCGCTGCGAATGCGCAGAAAGTAAACTTTTCCGCAGACGGTCTATTTCGACACCATATTCAGGAATGAGAAGTACGTGAGACTCCGCACTTCAGTACTGAAACTCAGCAACTGACACAAACATGCAACTCATGGAAGAGGTAAGTTTTGCAAGTGTAGAATAGACGTGGTAGAGTGATCGAAATTTTTAGAGAAAAATTTACAGCAGTACAGCCTCCTCACTGATTCCTCAGACCCTCGTTGGAAGCATTTTACTTTTTCCCGGCCGTTTTATTGAATTTGCAGGGTTGCGAGAAGCATTGAACTCTTCTAGTAAGAATGTTTTTAGGTAAGCGGTGAACTGCTATGACTTGCTCTCTGGCTTGCTCCATTCTGCGGAGCACTTCCCCACAAGCCCATTGTTGGGTTGGGGAGGCTTGTATGCGTACTATGTAATTTTTTCAAATAAATAATATTTATTTATTTATTAAGGGCAGCAAGGTTTTCGCTATTGGATGGGAACTTTTTTCGAGGATTCATTAAATGTTCCCATTATAATTCCTTAACATCGATGTAATTGTGTGGCGGAGCATTGTGGTCACCAAGCATCCATATACAAATTGTGCACTGCAAAGCGGCAGCCGACAAATAATTGATCCGACTTTTTTTTTTCAATAACAAAAAAAAATGAATGGCGTACGATTAAGCTTCACCTTTAGTAGTGGAACGGGGCAGCGTGTTGTAGCGCTGCCAGGGTGTCAACACAAGCACGTAAACTGCATCAGACCAACTTGCGAAACAAACTCATCCCAATGCTTATGATATTTATCTGCACAACCGTGAAACTGCATGCATGTGCTTGCAAGAGCGTAAAAAAGCCATAATGAGGAATAGAGAAAATGCCAGCAAGTCATTTGAACCAATTTGCTGAAATCAGTAGAGTGAGCCACGCAGCCAGCCGTACCACCCTCATCTGGCCGAAAGCAGATTCGGCCATTTCGAACCCAGTAGCTCAAGTAAATCTTTTCAAAACAGGTGCTGTTCTGTTCCCATGCACTGGTGAGGGAACAGAATAGCACCTGTTTTGTAATAAACGCAAATAAACGTCCTTGTCAATGAAACATCCGTCAGAGAGGTACAAACTATGACAACACTGGGGTTGTATTTATAAGCAAATGGAAAAAATAATGACACACTCGCTAAACTAAAATGCCCGGTAGAAGCGACGGCGCGATTAATCCGCCGCATAGCTATAATCGAAAACAAGTGGTAAGGGAAAGAGATTTATGTCGACTGGTGCAAGCCTGTGCGCTAAGCAGGATACTCTATGCTGTCCCTTATTTGAAATTTACGAAAGCAGAAAAGGACAAGTTGGATAGCATGATACGGCAGGCCTACAAAGCCGCCTTAGGACTCCCACTAAATGCCTCAATCGAGAGGCTAATGAGGGTAGCAATACACACCACCTACAATGAACTGAAAGCCATTTAATGGCTCAAACGGTGACATTAGCCAATTCCAGAACTGGCAGGAGTATTATAACCAGGCTTGGAACTGACTATCAACCTACGAACAAAGACGCTAAAGTAGAGAGAGAGAGAGAGAGACTCTTTAATGAAACACAGAGAATTTAGCCGGCATTTAAAAATCGCTGGCATGCTTCTCTGCGTAGGGAGGGGAATTCGGGAGATAAAGACAGAAGGAGAGCTGAGCGGAAGAGGTAAAAAAAAACGAAGATAAAATGCGGCCATGAAATGGGTACTAAGGATGCAATGGCGAGTATTGATGTAACCTATGGAATGATGGAGTGCATAGTCCGGCAAATGGGCTGACGAAGTTCACTGCATCAAGAATGCATGAAGGTAACGTGCAAGTGAATATAAAATTTATCGAGATGTCCAATGTCTTTTAAATATGTGAATATAAAGTTCATTGCAAGTCTCTGTTGCCTAAGGCAGGCTAAGAGACCTAAAACTTTGTCCATTGTTAGGGGCACTGAGCAGAGCTTCTGCATGCAATGTTCATAGTACGCACGCTCGTTACCATACGCAGGGCACTCAAACAAGATATGCTCCACAGTTTCTATCGCTTCACAGTTGTCACAGTGCGGAATGTTCATTTGTCTAAAACGGTATCGTAAGCCGTTTGTATATGCAGCATTCAGACGAAGTCGGTGATAAAGTGTTTCCAGATGTCGAGGAATTCTGGCTGAGAGTCTTGATCTAAGATGTGTGTCGATTGAGTGAATAAATTGGTACTGATGTGTCGGCAAACTCCAAAGCCGATACGTTTGTTCGGAAGCAAAACTTTTAGCCATCTGGAACGCATCACATTTCGTGAAAAAAGTTCTAATGTATCTCCGATGTTGATGGCCCTTACGGGCCGCTTCATCTGCTTTTTAATTAGCCAGAATGCCACAGTGAGCAGGTACCCACTGAAATGTTATGCAGTGGCCTGCGGCAATAGCTAAATGATGTAGATATCTGATGTGCAGGGAAACTGGCTGGTGATTCGTTTTCTTCAGCAGGTTGGCCAGGATCTGCCGAGATGCTTTCGAATCGGTGAAGATAACCCAACAGCCGGCGGTTCGGCGCAGGATGTAAGAAACAGCTTCTTTAATGCCGTGAAGCTCAGCTGTCGTAGAGGATGTCCTCCGCTGCAGCCGGTAAGAAAGGGCATGGCCTGTTGAGGGCACATAAAGGCCGCATGAAGAGGTTTCTTTAGTAGTTGAACCATCGGGGAAGATATGGCTGTGCTGCCTATATTCCTCCGTTAAGTAGGCGAGAGTAGTTTGCAGAAGCGCTGCCTGTGGCATGCGGCTCTTTGCATTCACACCTGGAACAAACTTCTTCACCTTTAGAGGAGAGAGTGTCCATGGAGGAAAGGCCAGAGGTAGTAGTTTCTGTGGCTGATTAATAGTAGGGATGGGCAGGAGCTGCACTGCCTGGCCAAAGCTAGAGTTGCTGTGAGTTAGGTGGACACGGTGCAGGAAGTGCTTCTTCCCTTGAAGAACATGGCGGAGATGGGTACGCATAGTTTCCTGGGCGGCAATCAGCTCTAGTGGGAGACATCCTGCCTCCGCTACTTTTCCTGATGCAGAGGAACCCTTTGGGAGGCCAAGCCATATTCGCAGGCAGTTGTTCCGTGCGGCAACGAGAGACTTATTGCTTGATGTAGATAATCTTTGAAACACTGGTAGACAGTAGCGCAAGGTTCCTTCAACGTAGGATTCTTCAAGCAGAAGCATTGATCGGCAGTTTCTACCCCACCTTGTTCCCGCCATGAACCTAAACACTTGCGATGATGCAGTGATCCTCTCGCGAAGTTTTTTGATCTGAGGTGTCCATGACAGATTATAGTCGGTTACAACACCCAGGAATCGCTGAGATCGTACATATGGTAGCGATCGTCCGCCTAGGAGCAGCGGATATCGAGTCATCGTTTTTCTTGTAAACGCCATTGCAACACTCTTTTCTGGCGAGAGACGAAGACCTCTGGAAGCCAGCTACATCGAAATGTGCAATAGCGCTCTCTATAGACGTTGCTGGGTGATATAGCGCGAGCGTGATGCGGTCCAGATGCAGATATCATCAGCATAAATTGTTATACGGACCCCTCGCGGAAGGTTTCTTCTTATGTGTATAAGGGCAATACTGAACAGGAGAGGGCTGAGCATCGCTCCCTGTAGTACGCCCCTCTCCACTGCGTGAAAGAGTGTTGGACCGTTTGGAGTGGTCATAAAAATTTGCCGTTCTTTCAAATAATGCCCAATCCATTTGTATAGCTTTCCTCCAAGGCCAAGACTGCCAAAGGCTGCGAGAATTGCGTGGTGAAAGACAGAGTCAAAGGCGGCCTTGATGTCTAGGAAAACGGCTGTCGGGATGTACCCAGCATGAAGGTACTCCTCAAGTGATGAGACGAGGGCGATGATATTGTCAGTCGCAGACCTGTTTTGACGGAACCCGTTCGTTTCTTGGGGGAACTAAGTCCAAGAACAGACCCCTGTACCGCAGGGGTCTGTTCTTGGACCCCTTCTTTTTCTGATTTACATCAATGATACTGTTTCGGATCTTACCTGCAAAGTTCGGCTCTATGCTGCCGATTGTGTCGTTTACACTGTTGTGGAAAATTCCTCTAATGCGTTAAAACTACAGCGAAACTTGGATTCCATCCAGTCCTGTTGCTCAAAATGGCAAATGTCTTTGAATGCCAAAAAATGCCAATTTGTCTCTTTCACTCGAAAGCGTTCCCCATTACAAACAAATTACTCACTACATAATGTTCCCTTGCAAAAAGTACTTGAATACAAGTACCTCGGCGTTTATTTTTCATCTAACCTAACATGGACGAGGCAAGTTGAGTACACTACATCCAAAGCCTGCAGAATGCTTAATTTCTTAAAAAGAAATTTCAATAAAGCACCGTCTAATGTCAAACAACTCCTGTATTTCACTTACATCCGACCAATTCTTGAATATGCCTGTCCTGTATGGGACCCCCAGTTTGCTTACTTATGTGATATGCTCGAGCGCGTCCAAAATAAAGCTGCGAGATTTGCGTCCAATAATTACAGCTTCTCAACTAGTGTCACGTCTCTTAAAAACCACCTTGGCTGGGGATTTTTAGCTAACCGTAGGAAACACTTGAGATTACAAATCATGCATCGCATCTATTTTGGAAAGCTGAGCATTGACAAAGACCGGTATCAGCTTCAACCTCATTTTTTTTCTAGACGAGTTGATCATAAGTGGAAGATCCGAGAGATTAAGTGTCGCACAGATGTTTAGAAAACGTCGTTCTTTCCACGGACGATCAATGAGTGGAACAGGCTACCAGCCGGCGTCACTGAGTGCTGCACGAAGGTCAATTCCGCGCTTTTTTATCTGATGTGTGACGTGGCGCGCAGTTGTCTTGCGCGTGTCTTTTCCATTTCATTAGTGTTATTTTATTTCTTGAGCGTGGTTGTCTTCCTTCAGTGCATGTTTTTCCTCATCTATTAGTTGTGTGATTGTATTTCTGTTATTATGTGTACTTTCGGCCAAATGAGCAGAAGTTATTGTGTTCCCCCCCCCCACCCCTGCAATAATGCCCTTGGGCGCTGCGGGTATCTGTAATAAATAAATAAATAAATAATAAATGGCTAGCGGCGACCTTAGCGGCCCACTCGGTGCCCAAGGCTTGAACGCCCATGTCCGAGCTGACCAGAACGGCCTCCCATTTCTCATGAGAAGGAATTTGTACTAGATCCTCCGGTGGTGGTGGTTCTTTGCATCACAGTAGTGTGTGATCATATACGGCTGTTTCGGCGCAGAACCTGCGCTCGGAGTTGAAGACATCCGGGTATATTTTTGCCAATAGATAGGGACTAAGAAAGGACTTCGTTTGGAGTCTCCTCCGGGCGGTCTCTTTTGCCTCATACAACGTTTTGTCAAGTGCTGGAAATTTGTGCCTTTGCAATTTGTAATGGCTTGTGATATTTTGGAAAGATGCCAGCCCCTCCTTCATGGATACGGTCGACGCACCGACTCGGTTGACGAAACCTCGAGCCATGTTGTGGGCCGCCTCGTTTCACGCATTCCCCAACCCCGGCAACCATTATTTCAATTTATTTCTAAGGCTGCCTGGTCAATTTTAGATTCTATTGTGCCACAGTCGAGATTCTGCCCATGTGATCAACGCCAATGAGCACAACGAACGCCGAAGGCCTATGGCTTGAGCGCCGCGTTTCTGGCACAACGTTGTCAATGCCAACGCATGCAGCGCACATCTGTCACTACCGCCACGTAGCTTAAAGCAAGATTAAGGCGTGCACTGTTCCAAGACGGTAGTCATGCGCCTTCCCTCTGGTTCAGGTGTCCACCGAGATGTGTGAGACAGACAGTGCGCTATTTCTTTTCCTCAACAGCCAATTTACCGATTTTGCCCTCTGCTTTCCAAGCTCCCGCTCCATTGGTTTCGCAGCTGCTGGTTACAGCGACGGCGACGCCGCGAAGCGCAGAAACGGGCGCCAAAGAGCTGCGCTCTAAAAGAAACGGCACGCAGGCATTTGAGTAGCGTGAAGCAAATCTATTTGCTAGTGACGAAACGCAGCCACTGCGTGGACGAAAAAGCAAGCACTGTTTATGTACGCGAGAGACGCGATCAACTACGGCAAAGTTTTGCGCATTGTCTTCAAGGCGCGGCGGAAAACAATAATATACTTCAAAGACAAAACAAGTTTCCAAGCGTCGCATATGACGCCCTCCGGTGAATATTCTGCCGCTCGTGCACGGCATAGCGGTAGTTCACATGCAAGGGCCCAGTCATTTCCGCAGTGGGAACATAGAACAGGTCGTGGTCTTCCGCTTGCGACGTTGCGGCGTCGCGACGCCGCTGCAACTGTCGGCCCCCGTTACCTCGTTCAGCAGCGCCTTCTCGGAAAGGGTCATCAGCAGCAGCGAGAAGACCATCATATGGACGGCTGCCACCCCGACTGGGAGCGCGGAGAGGTCGCTGGGAAGGACGCGCTCGACGACCTTGAACGCCTCCGACGCCATGGCGCCCAGCCTGCCGAATGTGTACGCCCCGGAGAAGGCCACGCTCCGGACCTGGGTGGGGAACAGCGCCACAGTGTGGACGCAGAGCAGGACGTAGGCGATGTTTAACAGCAGCTCCCGCCACATGAGGCCCAACTGAGCCGAAAATTTGAGGCCCAAGAAGTGCAAGGCCGCCTGGAAGAGCAGTAGCAGGGAGACCGCCATTAGAAAGACTACCAGGGGCTCCCGTCGGCCATGATGCCTGATGATGAAGTAGGCTATGGTCATGGCCGGCACGTTACCAGCGATGATAACCCACTTGACAGCCGAGAAGTACGGCAGGTCAAGGTTCCGGTAGTAGTAGTTCACGAACAATGTGAACCAGCAGCTGAAGATTACGAAGCAGTGGGCCAACACTGTCCGCGACATGTAGCGCAGCCGCGGTTGGTAAACTGCCGGATGCCGTTCTTCCTGCTGGTCGCGGTCAGCAGTTCCCGCTCTACCGGCGCGGGCAGCCAGCATCTCCTTGACCAGCTCTAGGCGTTCGATGACGACCTCGGGCTCTTCGTTGTTGATGCGGGCGGCCCAGAGGGCAACTCGCCGGGCTTCGTGGAAGCGCTTGTTGACGATGAGCCAGTGGGGCGACTCCTCGGTGAAGTACACCGTCAGGATGAGCGACAGGGCCGGGGCCACCAGCCCCGCGTGGCAGATGCTCCAGTCGAGCGCCAGGTACGCGATGAAGCCCACGTACACCGGCGCGAGCACAGTGGGCCAGCAGACGGCGAGCGCGCAGAAGGCATCCCGTGGTCCCGGTGGCGTTGATTCGAACAGGAGCACGAAGGCCACGACCTCGAGCGCGCTCACGGCCGCCGAGGACACGAAGCGCAGCGCTACAAACACGGCCGCCGTGGGCGCCAGTGGGGTGGCCACTCCGGAGAACAGGAGGGCGCCCAGTGAGGCCCACATGATGGGCCTGCGACCCCAGCGGTTGGACGCGAGCCCCGCGCATGGCACGGACAGTGCGCCTGCGCACATGAAGGCCCCGCTGAGGAGTTGCTGGTACCAGGCACGGTCACAGACCAAGTTCCAGTGGACCACCACTGTGCGGCCTGTCATGTGCGTGTCGTAGTCCCAGGCGTCGCAAGCGATCACGACCCGAGCGTCGCCCTCGGCATCCGCGCCACTTTCTCCCACTGTCGCTGCGAGCGGCGTCTCGTAGCGGTGACAGCTATTGAACCTTGCTGCGGAGGAGCCTGGCGACCGTGGCACGGACAGGTTCTTCCAGGCCTCAGCGCTCGTGTTGGAGTGCTCGGCGCCGGGGCGGCACCAGTGGTGCATGGGCTCCAGATCGATGGTGACGGCGAAGCTGTACGTGTAGGCGACGAACGTGGTGATCTCCGCGCAGAGCAGCACCAGCTTCTGGAAGCGTCCGAAACCGAACACGACCATGGTCTGGAAGACCGTCTCCATCTCACTGTCCGAAACAGGCTCGGTCACCGGATGGAACAGGCTCGGCAGCAATGCTGACACCATGCTGCGGGAGCGCTTTCGTTTCGCCATGATTCTCTCGATGGTTCGCTGGTTGGTTGGTTGGTTGGCCTCAAGTATAATGGCACATACCCACTACGGGGGAGTAACCAAGACACAGGCGGTGAAAAAGCAATAGCACTCCTTGTTGTTGTTGTTGTTGTTGCCTTGGTGGCATGGCACATACCCACGACGGGGGATTGGCCAGGGTTCAGTGAGGAGAGCCCAAACAAGGCAAATTGGTACCAAGCTAATGGATTACCTTGAGGGGCCAAGCTAATGATTAACTTTGGGTACGTATTGCGAGGAATTAAAGATGGAATTATGGATAAAAAGAAATTACGGGAAGAAATGAATGAAAAAAAACGGCATAAAGATTAGAGAACTGAATACTAGAAAAATTCTGAAGGATTTTGCAATGCGGACATTTTGGGTACCATTAGCAAGGGAACCTGCCGGTAGCAATTATGTAATTGTGGAGGAAATCGCAAACTTGATGCAATGCAAAACCTCTGGCGCTAGCACCGAAGGACAGAAGAAGCGGAACCGACAAAGTGAGTCCCATTCGAGAAATTGGAATTTCGAGATACGTCCTTCTCTGAAGTGCAAACCTCCGGCAATAGAGTAGGAAATGCTCCAGTGTTTCCACCTCTCCGCAAGTCGCACAAAGGTTTGAGGGACTGAACCCGCATCTGCATAAATAAAGATTTAAGCTGGGAATTCTGCACCGCAGGAGTGTCATTGCAACCTCACACTGCCGGGATTTACAAGCACGAACCTTCCATGGGTACATGAGATGGTGGTAGTCAATAGTAGACAGCAAGGGATCGTTGCACATAGTGGTAATATGCTGAAAGCGCTGAAAGCGAGACATTCCGAAAAGGATCAGATTAGGGACGCTACAGGCGACCGGTGCATTGAGAGCAGATTTTGCTAAAAAGTCTGCTGCATCGTTTTGAGAAATACCGCAGTGACCTGGGATCCAAACGAAGCGCACCTCTTTCACCCATCCAGGAATGAAATACTTCAATGAGCGGCTCAATAGATCGTCCCGTTTAGAATCCAGCGCCAACAACACAGAGAGGCAATCTGACAGGAATATCACTTGGGAGACACTGGGGGGAATCTTTAAAGCAGCCAGCCCAAGAGCCATAAACTCCGCTAGAAATATGGGAGTGTAGTCCGGGACTCGAAGTGAATAACTCCAAGAGAGATCCTCAGAAAAAATGCCAACGGCTGCGTTCTCGCCAGCCCCGGACGCATCTGTAGCAATCACGCTGTGGTGGGGGAAAGAGTCAAGGTGTTCTGAGAGGAGACTAAGTAGGGTCCTGGACGGTAGATGCTTTGAATTGGGTGGGAAAATATAATCAAAAGCAATATCCACAGGGGACGTTGCAGAACCTACTCTACACACAGAACTGAGATCTACACCAATGACCGATAAAAGGTTTTGAGTAAAAACGACCTGAGGGAGGCGAAACCTTGGCCAATGATGACTAAAAAAGAGAGCCGGGTGGGAAACAAAAATAGGTGTAGCCACACCAGAAGCAGACTCAAATGCCCGTAAGAAAGTCCTGACAGTTAATAGCTGAAAACGAGAGTTAAGGTCGGGAATACGAGCCTCCAGGTACAGAACTGCGCTGGAAACTGACTGAGGGAGGCCGAGGCAGAGGCGCAGGGCACGCCTTTCTAACAGCAGCAACGGACGGAGCTTGTATTTGGCGGACCCAGAAAAGAGTATGCAGCCAAATTCCAACATGGGTCTGACATAGGCTTTGTAAAGGAGTAGGAGCGTGTCCCGACGCATGCCAAATCTCCTATTGCTTATTCGAAGCAGCCGACCCAGCGCACGCTCTCCTTTCTCAACGATACTCTTGATGTGGGGCCGCCAGTCCATACTACCGTCATATATTACGCCTAGATACCGCAAGGATTCCACCTGCGGTATAATGTCCGTGCGATATTGTAACGATATATATAAAGGCATGTTAGATTGAAAAACTAACACACTGCTTTTATGCACATTTAACACCAGATTAATTTTATTAAGCCAAACCTCGAGAGCATTGAGGTAAGCCTGAAGACAACGATACAGGGCATGAATGTCGGTTGCCGAGGCAAAGAAGGCAATGTCATCTGCATAAACGTAAACTGTTACGTCAGGGTGGATGGGAATGTCACACATCAGAATATTGGAAAGGAGTGGCGAAAGCACAGAACCTTGTGGCACACCTCTGGTCTGGGCGTAGGTGTCTGAAGTGAAGGAGCCGTCAGTGCAAAAAAACTGCCGTCCCGCTAAAAATTCGCGGATCCACGCATAAACGTAGTACGGCGGGTGTAGTGTTGACAATTTCGTGAGAAGGATAGAATGTTCAACACTGTCGTACGCTTTAGCAATGTCAAGCGTCACTAACGCTGGGACTTCGTTTTTTCGCATAGCAAGGCGGATTCTGCTCTCTAAATCAACATGGGCAGACCATATTGAGCATCCGCGGCGAAAGCCAATCTGGGCTGGACACAATGCATTAATTTCTGAAACATACTTTGACAGGCGGCTGTGCACAATTCTTTCCACGAGCTTTACCAAATTGGATGTTAGAGCTATCGGCCGAATGTTATCAAGATGGAATCCTTTTTTTGAATCTTTTAAGAGTAATACTATTTTCGCCACCTTCCAGGAATGCGGCAGCCATGCAGCTTCCAATGAAGCGTTGACCAGATCGAGAAGGTCCTGAGTGAATTCTTCAGCTAAGATTTTCAACATACCGACCGTAACACCGTCCGAACCCGGAGCCGAAGACTGCATCGCAGAAACTACAGTTAGTAGTTCTGATTTATCAACCGCCACATAGTCTGAGCAGGGGAAGGGGTCGAACAAGGGCACTCTGCGCTTCTCCTGAAAGCGTAACGCGAGCCCTTGTGCGATTCGCTCTAACTCATCTTTCGCCTCATGTGGGGACAGTACAGCCGAGCTTGTTAACTGCATTGATGAGGAGTGGATATTCCGTTCCATAAAACGGTACAGAGCCTTCCTATTGTTTGGGGCTGACAAATAGGCATTCAAATTTTGATTGTAGTCATCCTTTGCCTTTGCTATTGTTCTCTTAAACGAGGCCGAGAAAAATTTATAGTTGATCCAATTAGCAGGGCTCTGATTATGCGAAAGGCTCTTCCATGCTGCTTTCCTACGGCGGAAGGCTGTCTCACACGCAGCGTTCCACCATGGGGATGGTGATTTATTGCTAACACCCGACCGCACAATGAACTGGGAACTCTCTGTAGCCTTCAAAACAGAATGAAACACTCGCCGAGCCCTGTCGTTTCCGTTGGAACAAACATCAGATGAAAGGGAAGCGCGCAAAGACGATTTGTAGGCTGCAAGATTAACTAACTTTCGGGCAGAACCCTGCCCATGGAGTGAGCGCACCAAGATGGTGAAAATAATTGGCAAGTGGTCACTAGACGTACCACTGTCAACTGTGGACCATGCCCCTATACCTACCCCACCTGCTGCCAAAGACAAATCGAGAACTGAACTCGAATTTCCACGGATGAAGGTTATGGCCCGAGAATTGCAGCAGCGCACATTATTTGCCGACATCCATGTCCATAACATCTGACCATGAGAGTCAGTGTAGGTATCTCAGACAACGTGATGTGAATTAAAGTCTCCAGCAATAATGACCCTATTAGAGTTGCCAAGCAAGCTGTCCAGGTGGTCTGTTCTATTTACTCCTGCTGGATAATATACGTTAGCAACTGTGACAGGAGCACAGTGCGGCAAAATAAGATCAACAGCTAAGAGCTCGCAGTCGGGAAGCATAACCTTTTTATTAATTGATGCGCGGTGACACAGTTTTGAAGAAATCAGGGTCACTAACCCACCGCCCCTACCATGTATGCGGTCCGCTCGAAAAACACGAAACCTATTTAAAGAAAATGATTTTACAGATGAGAGCCAAGTTTCTTGTAAGAGCACTATATCTGGATTATGAGAAGATAAAAGAAGTTTTAAATCTGTAAGAGAAGAAGCAAGAGATCGACAGTTCCATTGTAGAACCTTTACACCAGCCATGTTAACTAGTCGAGAATAGAGGCCGAAACAGCCTCCTTTAGCACATCAGACTTCGAGGAGACTTTAGCAGGCCCTTTTCTAGTCTTGAGCTGGGGAACGGAGGTCTTAGAGGGAGAGGTGGAAGCACGACGCTTCTGTGTAGGGCAGGTCATTTCCACATCAGTAGTACAGACACTGCTGCGAGGAAGACTAACTGGGACGCTATCGAGAGGTGGCACGGGAGTCGGTATATTGGAAGATGATGGTCCAATCGAACTTTCAGCACACGGTTGAAGTGAAGTTGCCACTGGCGGCACTGCAGGTGGGAGATGACAAACTGCCTGACTCGCAGCAATCTCAGACAAAGCCTGAGTAAAGCTGCTGAGCATACGCTCTACCACAGCTGACAGTGCTTTTTCGACGCTTGACACAATCTTGGCAGACAGCGTGGCTTCAAGGTCGGGAGTAGAGGAACGCACAAGGCTGGCGTAAGAGTGATTTCTGCGGTTAAGGAGCGCATGAGCATCTGCTCGGGAACATCTATTTTGCTCAATTAATTCCAATATACTCTGCTCCTGTGACCGTTTTTCGCAAGTGGCATCATCAGCACTGTGGGCGTTACTGCACAAGCAACAGACAGGTTCACCAGCAGTGCAGCTGTCGGAAGAGTGACCTTCACCACACACCCGGCATCTAGTCGCCGACTTGCAGGCTTTACCACTATGTCCAAATCGCCAACAGTTTGTGCATTGCAGAGGACGAGGTTGCAATGGGTCCACGCGATATACAATAGGCCATATTTTCAGCTCAGAGGGGCAGGTGCGACCAGCAAAAGTTGTAATTACCGACTCTGTAGCAACACGCACTCCTGCGACCTCGCGCGAGCAGCGGTATACAGAAATAGCCCCGGCTCCTGCGTCCTGGAATTCCTCCAGAATTTCTTGGGCGGAAGATGACGGGTCCACTCCACGGACAATACCCTTGGTGCACGCAAGCTCTTCCGGAATGAAGGCCTTAACCGGAACTGCAGTAAAAGTACGACACCGGAGCAGATCCGACACACACTCAGTGTTTGCCGACTTGCAAAGAATACCACGCCTCCCGAAAGGTCGCACTTCAGAGATGTCGAGATAGTGATTTGACAGACTCTTCAGTTCGTGCTGGATCGCTTTGGAATTCTTCATTTTTAGTACTCCATCACCTAACGGTACAAGCGCCACCGGAATTGCATCTACACCATTCCTCCCAAATGAAGTCAGAGGCAAGCTTTCGACCGGCAGACTGGCGAACCAGGCTGCCGAGCCCCCACCCGTGGAGGTGAAAGCCATGCCTACAGCCGGCGCAAAGGCAACCTCACATTACTCAAATCTACAGTGCTACCCTGAATCCTGACCAAAAAACCCCCGAACGTGGAACGGCCTCACCAAACAAACGCCCGGCACCACCAGGAACCAAAGCAGATAGGCAGGCAGTCCGAGATCAGATCGGTTCCAAGACGTCTCGCTCAGTGCTCAGAACGTCCTTTCTTCGTCTTCTCTAGATGGCAGCTCGTGCGTGGGCGTGCAGGTGATGATGATGATGTCCTCAGGCTTAATGGCTCATACCCACGGCGGGGGATTGGCCAGGGTGCATAGCCGGATGCCCGTGTCCAAGACACGGGCGGTTCATCGTTCTCTTTTTTATCTGATGAGAATGTGCACTGTGTGGGGACGCCTTCGTCCCCTGCGTTCGCTTTCCCTCAACGCACCCCACTGTTGTTAGCTGCCCCCCCCCGAAAAGCACTCCTCTCGGTTCGGTTACTGTAACTAACAAGGGAGGGCGCTCGCGTCGCAGCGACACCAGCGCCACGGATGGCGTTTTGCTGCGCGCTCGCGGGGAGCGACGGGCTCTCTTCTCCCTCGGCACCGGGAAGCAAGCGGACGTTTCGCTCGCGGCTTCGCTCTTCGTCGACGGGCGCCTCTTGGTTGGAACTTACTCCCGCCGAGCCCGTCCCGCTCGACCTCGAAGTTTTCCCTTTGCCCTACCGTGGGCGGACGTTCGCTCGTAGCCGTGCTGGTGAGTCGGACATCCTAGATTCCTCAGTGTATTTTGTTGCTAGCTGGCGTTATTGTTGCTATAGCAATAAATGCCTTGTTTGTGTCAGCCATTGTGTCGTTCCTTTGTTCCCGTAGAGCACGGCCCGCCGTGGTCGGCGCGCGCTCAGTAGCGTACGCGACCACGGGGTGGGGTCAGCGCGGTTTTGAACTGAGTCAGCCGTGCTTAAACGGGGAATACGTGTTTATCCCCCCTGTTAAACCCCACATCTGGCAGCCCAACGTGGGGCCTGCTCTTGGAACATTGGACGACAGTCTGTTCGGTTCGAGGAACGCTCTTTGTCCGGACTTGACAAGTGCTAGGCCTAGAGTGAATTTTGATCGCTAGGACCTGCGGCATGCTTTCTTGAGTGCGAGGTGTATTGCGCTGCAGCATGTTTGAACTTTTCGACATGCTCAGCATGTTTTTTTTGTGAAGTTTTCTTCCTGGAGTTTCTTCAAGAACCACTTGGTCCGCATCGAGGGAGCGCGAGGCCTAGCGCCCGCGGAGTTGCCGAGCCCGAAGCGAGTGAGTACGGAAGCCGCGTGGGTGGTCCGAGTTTTCTGTATATATTTTCTCGCTGTCTCTTTTTCGACTCTGGGAGTCGCGGCTCTGGGAGCCGGGTGGCCTGGGGCCACGGGTGCAGTTACGAGCTCGCTGGTATTGCAGCTCGGCACCGGGCGTTCCGACACCGTCCGATACGGTGGGCGCCGATCGCTCAAGCTGCTTTGTGCAGTGAGCGGGGAGGACCACCCCACAACGCTGATGTCTCCTCGCGGCTGCGCGCACGAAACCCGTTTCGGGTCTTTCTTTTGTTGGGGGTCGTTGACCTTCACAGTGGCATTGAGGCCTAAGGCTATTCATAGCCGCCTGCACCTTGTCAAAAGTGACACGACCACCGGACCGTGGTATTGAGAGGGGGCGCACTTTGCTGGCCACCCGTTTTTTTAACCTCGCATGAACCGAGCATTCTCGTTCAACTCAAGAAAGGGCTTTGTTCACTCGAACTTTGCATTGCACAGCCGCCCGACACGTTTTGCTAGCGAGTTGAGCATTTGAGCCACGAGGCCCTTGTGTACGCCGTTTCCCCTCCCGTGACCTACGTTAAAGGCATGCGGAGTGTGTTTCGGAAATTTTACAGATCTGGAGCCACTGCGGCTTGCTGTCCTGTGCACATCGTCTCGCCGCCGCCTGCTGCGACGGAGCGGCCTGTATCCTGTTCGCCGCATCCATCCGGGGCAGCCGTGGCGAGACCAGACAGCAGCCACCTCCGGCTGCTGCTGCCCTGGCGACTACTGCGGAATCTTGGCCTGCAGTGGTCAACCGGCCCTCCTCTTCGCGGGCCTGCGGGCACATAGCCCGCGGGCCATGCGAGTCGTCCCAGCGGAGACCTTCACGCCGCCTTCGGAATACCGCGGAAGACTGCGTGCACCCTGTCGGCGTGACCTCCGCTGCACGACCTGCCTCAAGTGCATGAAGACCAGGAGACTCCTCCATAGCATGTAACTTGCAGGCGCGTGGGTCTATTTAAGGTTGGGGGGATGTGGGGACGCCTTCGTCCCCTGCGTTCGCTTTCCCTCAACGCACCCCACTGTTGTTAGCTGCCCCCCCCGAAAAGCACTCCTCTCGGTTCGGTTACTGTAACTAACAAGGGAGGGCGCTCGCGTCGCAGCGACACCAGCGCCACGGATGGCGTTTTGCTGCGCGCTCGCGGGGAGCGACGGGCTCTCTTCTCCCTCGGCACCGGGAAGCAAGCGGACGTTTCGCTCGCGGCTTCGCTCTTCGTCGACGGGCGCCTCTTGGTTGGAACTTACTCCCGCCGAGCCCGTCCCGCTCGACCTCGAAGTTTTCCCTTTGCCCTACCGTGGGCGGACGTTCGCTCGTAGCCGTGCTGGTGAGTCGGACATCCTAGATTCCTCAGTGTATTTTGTTGCTAGCTGGCGTTATTGTTGCTATAGCAATAAATGCCTTGTTTGTGTCAGCCATTGTGTCGTTCCTTTGTTCCCGTAGAGCACGGCCCGCCGTGGTCGGCGTGCGCTCGGTAGCGTACGCGATCACGGGGTGGGGTCCGCGCGGCTTTGAACTGAGTCAGCCGCGCTTAAGCGGGGAGAACGTGTTATCTCCCCTATTTTAAACCCCACAACTGACAGCTTTGAAACCGTGGGCTCCCCTGTCTCCTTGTCTATAAGCTTTTCATAGCTACCTACAGTCGAATACAATTCGGAACACAGCCGCAAATGCTCCTTAAAATACGCGGTAAACGTTTAAAATCGCTTGATATAAATTTGAAGCGCACAACGAGACATGTCTGACCAACACGCCCAAAAAACCACTTGGCTTAAAATGGCGCTTACAGATTTTCAGGATGTTATCTCCTGTGATGCCACATTGACATCATGAGAACCGGTGGAGTGGCAACTCAGCTTTAAACATAATTGCCCTCGATTTTTCTGGTTTAACTAATGAGACTTAGGAGCGCTAACTCGCTTGGCCTTGTTCAGTTTTGTTTCCATTTATAGATTTTTATACGCTTGAAAATCCACGTTGCACCAAATGTTCTTGATGTCGTTCTTCGGCTTTCCTTTTGCTATAATACGCCACCTGAGCTGCTCCTTGCGATTTGGGTTGCCGTTCCCCCTGTTCAGCGGTCTCTGAAGCCACTTGTACAGTTCTCTCGACTGCACGTTCCTCCGGCGACTTCATCTCATTCGCTTCTTCTTTTTCGCTGTTCGCATTTCTCGCTCTTCATTTATTTCTGCATCTCGCATAGCAATTTATATACCAGAACTCACTGTTGTGTTCTCTGCACAGAAAACCATTTCAGATTTCATCAGGACGCCACCTTGAACACTGCTTCTATGCTAACCTGTCACAATTCCGTGGAGCAAAACACTTCTGCACCTGAACCCTCCCAGCTAGTGCACGATTCATTTGCGCAGTGAATGCGAGAAGGCTTCACTCCCCGTGAGGAAACACCAACGCAGGAATAAAATGTAATGGAGAAAAACATTCTAGAAGTCAATACGAAATGGCAAACAACTGGATTCACGGTCAGTGGTGGACTGTATGCAACTGCTACACGCAATCTCACTAGTCATTTACAACCCATGTGGATGCCAGTACAATCTGAGGCTATCAGAACAGCGCACGCAGCATGTTTCAGCCCGGCCCCCAGTGACCGGCGCGAAGAGTGTGCTTCCACAGGACCTGGTGTGCCCGTGGCGTCTGAAGCTATCGCTCAAAGGTTTCCCCGCCGCGGCAGAGATAAAGGCGACAAGGCTGACGTTCGAGCGAGCCCTGTCCTTACCCTAGCTTCCCTCGCGCCTTTATCCCCCCCTGCTGCCTACACACATTCCCTAGTCGACCTCGCTCGATATGCAACTATGGAGGCTGAAGTAATCACCTATCCAGCACATAGGCGGCTTCGTTGGTGGTGGTGGTGGAAAACATTTATTTACACATGCACTACTGGAGGTATTGCATGAGCTGACCCAGAGGGGGCCAGCCCTTACAAGTACTAGGTGGAGGTCCCTAGTTCGGGACCCCAGTGGCGTCGGCCGCCGCCCGGGCTCGCGCGACCAAGGCCCGTTGGGCCTGCAGGTCAGAGCAGCCGAGCAGGATCGCCTCCCAGTCCTCCCGGGTTGGGTTGGGGTGAGGGGGGATAGCAGGGTTGGAGGGGCAGGCCCACACCATGTGGTAAATGTCCGAAGACTTCTCCGCACAGTGCGGACATCTGCCCGAGAAAGAAGGGTCGAAGTGTTTGAGAGCTGCCGGGCACAGCAAAGTATTGGTATACAGGCGAAGCAAAAGCCGCTCCTCCGCCTTTGACAGACCTTTACACGGGCGGGGATAAAGACCATAGCCAGATTGATAATGTAAAACAATGTCTTTAAAGGAGTAAGCGGGAGTGAATTCGAGTTCCTGATCGTCGGGGTCGGAGGGGAATGTCCGGTGAGAGAGCGCGCGGGCGGCGGCGTCAGCTGCCTCATTTCCCTCAAGGCCCATGTGAGCAGGAGCCCAAACGATACGCCGGTGCGCGGGGTCCCCGGTGTAGACGCTGTTTTGGAGAATGCGGTAGGCTAGATATGGTACCCAGCCCTGCTCGACGTTCCGACATGCCCCTCGCGAGTCGGAAATAATTGTTTTTGAATTGGAATCAGATGCAGCCAACGCAATGGCGACCTCCTCCGCGTGTGTTATGTCACGGGCTCGGAAAGTAAGGCCGTTCACTGTTTTGGATTGGTGGATGACTGCGGCCGTGTACCATCCGTTGGCGCCGCGTCGAGTTAGCGATGTCCTTATTATAACTTGTTTCTGGCCATGGCGACCGCACAACAGGAAATCCGCTGCCACCAGCCGTCGGCCGATTGAAATCGGGCGATTATCAGTGTGGTCTGATAAGTGTAAAGAGAGCGCAGACACAGAGAGAAACAGAGCGCCGACTATCAGCGTATACTGTGACCATGCCTTTAGTGATGGGATCTGCCGACGTCAGCATCGTGGCAAGTAGCATTTACATGATGACGTGAATGGCCAATCTGGGCGAGCCTTTTCATTAGGCGTGCCCAATCGACGCGGCCGGGATGAGGCTCGGCAGGATGGAGTCTCGACAAGCTTTCTTTATTTTCGGCGTGTAGGAGGAAGCTCGGTTTAGTTCGGAGCCGTGGTTCGGAGGATCGTCGCGCCAGCTGTAGCCAACAGAAGGGCGTCGCTATAGCTGCTACTGACAAAGGGTGTGATGATGATGAGCGCGAGAAACACGGTTGCGTACACATGCAGATGCCGGAAAAAAAAAAAAAGAGGCGAAGAATGAACACGTGCTTCCGCACGACTGCTCTGTTTAACTACGTTATCACCCTACCACTTTTTTAACCGCCGATTTATTCGGTGTTACTGACGCTATAGTAGGGTATAACTTAAAGGGATGCTGAAAGGTTTCCCAGAAAAATTGAGTGGAGAGATGCACTCTACAGTTTTCCACCCTCGGAATTCGAATTTCTTGTCGAAATTAAGCAAAGCAAAGCGCAAACCTATTTTATTTTGGCGAGAAGTGCAGCAGCAGCCTCGGGCGAGCTCGCGCGCCTCGTTGCGGCCTGTGATTGGTTGGGCGCCTCGTGACGTCAACAATGGCGCTGGCTCGGTCGGCTCGGCCGCCGCCGCTGCACATATATGAACCGCGGCGCTCGGCGGTTCGAGGTTGTTATTTTGCTTATACGACGATGGAACACATCGAAGATTACCCGGAGTATCTTGGCGTCATCCCCTACATGTTAGAACCGATTGCAAAGAGCAAACCTCTCCAAGAAAGAAACGATGCTGGTGCAAGCCGTGATTTTGACTCGAACGAAAGCGAAGTGTCAGCATCTCCACGTGTTGGAAATGACTTTGGTAAACATACTTTTCTTGCCAGACTACATTCAGAGATACAATGGATGAATTTTGAGGCGAGCAAATGCAGTATAGCACTGCCCGACGTAATTTTCCTAATACAATGCAAGCGGGATGCGATCGTCGGCATTTTTGTCTTGCCGCTTGTCAGTGCTGCCGCAAATATGCTTGTAATCCACAAAGATCATTGGCATGAGCAAGAAGTTATCAGGCTCTTTTCGCACGCAAATTTTATGCTTGCACCACTTCATAGTAGCTGCATGCCGGCTCTATTCATAACATACAAGTTCGCAGCGCTTTGCGACAAAACTCGTCAAGGCGATAAACGTGCGCCTTCCGTTTTGCGTGCCAAGATGTGAGCTAGCAATAAATTAAAATCCTTGTTTAGGCGAGTTGGTTCATGCTACAAGTCCTTGTAAGAATACTTTCATCCGTTTGCGCCGCCTTTATTGTGCTTGTTCTCAGATCTAGCGGCAAGGGATTTTTTCAATAACTAGATAGACTCGTGCTGCAACCGAGCAGGACGAATCGCAAGGCTGGCTGTAGCACACTTGGCGCACAATTATATAATATTATTATTAATGTTTGAAGCCATGCGGCAGTCGGCAATTCTTTACGACTACATGCGTTATTAGAAATGTATTCCTGGCAGTTGAGTGATGTCATTGTAAACACTCTACTTCCAAAACAGGTGTTCCTCCGTCCGCTGCATTCCAGAGACAAATGAAGAATACTGCTGGTGCTGCCAAGAAATTAATTAAATTATCAGAAAACAGACGGTATTGCACCGGGTTTCAGTCGAGCTCACTGTTGACAGGCCCAGTGAATGCATTGTCGACAGGCTCTGGTTATAGTTCTAATCACGAAAATGGCCAGAGCATAGCACTGTTGCCTTTGACGGCTTGAAATCCCTTCGCTTCACAGCAGCGACTCACTTCGCGGAGAGCTTCTTTTTTTGAGGGAAATAATGAAAGACCACATCGTGGCGGCCGCGGATGTTCGTGCAGCCGAGGGCTGCGCAGAACGCCGGCATGATGGGTCCACCGCTTCATTCGATGCTGCCCACCTTTCTGTACCTCACCACAACCCGCGGTACTTATGTGGAGCGGGGAGTCCTCCCTAAAGAACTCATCTACCCCCTGTACCTCACCACAAACATAAAAACGCACAAATAAAGAAACACACGGCCGCTCGAAGTAGCTTACGATGACACGCACGCAGAAACAAGCACGGCCGCGCAGGCTGCGGAGCGACGGATCGCCAGTGTTTACGTCACCACTCCGCGGTTTCCGGTTTTGGCTCGCATCGCCAGGGTCATCAGCAGCGCTCGGCGAGGAGGGACCATGACGTCACAATCTTGAAGCCTAGTCATAAAAAATATAATGGAAAGCATCATGGGAAATAGGCCCTCACGTGACAAGGCAGTGGTAGCTCTTAGCTGGATTTCGGTTTCGGTTTCGCTCTCTCGCTGTACGAGCAACTACGCGACCATCTGCTTGCGTTCACTGACGGCTCCGTGGTGAGCGCAAACTGCTCGCTCGCCGCAGCGGCCACCATCCCCGAGCGACGCGTGCGCTGACTGCGGCGCAGTGGAGACACTTGGAGCACATGCTCCTTCGCTGCGCCGCTTCTGCAGTGCCGCGTCGCGAGATTCTCGCGGCCTGCAGGGCGCTGGGAATCATCCCGGACAGTCTCGAAGCGCTCCTGTGGCCGCGCGGCACTGCGCGCACCCGTGATATTCTAGCCTCTATACCCGTGACAGAACAGTGGTGAGCCTCTGTGCGTTCATCGAACAGGCGGGCTTGACTTCCCGCTCGCTCTTCGCCAGGTAGTGCACGCGTGACACGAACGCTCCGTGGGTGCTACCTCCGACGGTATACGCGGCCGGGCGCCCCACCCCGGCCGTTAGTGCAGTATGCCGCGCGCGCGATTAGTCCGAGACAGGACGCTACGAGCGCGCGGCTGTGTATACATACAGTTTACTTCTTTTTGTAAGTGATTGTGCGCAGTGGCCGGGAGACCCCGCGCAGGGGCAGACGTAAAGCCGCCGGCACTCTCTCTCTCGACAGCGAGAGAGAGAGAAATACTTCACTGCTGAATTTCACGTCGGAATCGCCTATGTGCGCGCGCGTATTCGGCACGACTTGTGCCTTGAGAATAGCGGAGAACGGAGGGCCCATGGGCGGGCCGAAGTCCGCCTGCCCGAGAAATAGAATCTTGCGCAGCGCGCCGGAGCGCTCGTTCAACACGTCCGTCCGCCGTGAGCGCTCTGGAAGCCGCTGCGCCGTTTTTTAGAGGCTCGTTTCTTCGCCTACTCTCGAGTTCTCCGCTCATAGCATGCGCTGAAATAAACGCTCCGTATGTGTGTATAACGACGAAAGGAATTCCTCTCCATTCTCTTTATGAACCACAGTTGAACAGTACGAGGTCGCGGCCGCACCCTTTGATGAAAAGTTTACCCGCAGTTTTCTACGGTGCACCCAAAAACTCAAGAGTGTAATCAACAGAGACGCGGAGCCTTCAGACAACCTCGAGCTCGGTACGCATTCCGCCAAAGCGCTGCGCTGCGCTACTTCGGAGCACAGACGTTCACTAAAAAGCACCGCTGGCTGGCAGTCTGGTAACTGTGGAGGAGGGCCTATTTCCCATGAGTCAGTGCGCAAAAGGGCCCTCGGCAGCGGCGTCAGAGGAGGATGGCTTGCAGAGGCTGAGCGCACTCCCTCTTAGTTTTTTTACCTCCATGCTCGGCGGACCGCGGGGGCGGAACTACCGCGTAATTTTAAACGGCGATTACGTCGCTCCTAAGTTATGAATCTGTAAAAAAATTTCACCCGCATGATTTATAAAGTTCCCATATCCACACGTAAGCATTTTAATGAATTCGAAAAACTCTTCAGCTTCCCTTTAAAAAAAAAAATCAGCAGTTGGCCACAGTGGGCCACGGTGCGCGCCGTTCGGTATTACTCCGCTGGCCAATCATAACACTAAATGAAATCATCTTTTGATGCCTGACATTATTAAACAAGTCAGATATCAATATTGCAGAGCTTACAATTTCCGTCTTGTGATTAGTATTTTGTTCAGGCTACAAGAAAAGTTTTGACAATGGACTACTTTTTTTGTGGAGGAATTCTGTGTGGCAGTCGTGAATACGGGCGGAGCTTCACTAGGGAGACCCTAGCTTCACTGCAGACTTGCGCTGCATTCGACTACAGCTTAACTTTTGCGGTGCGGAGACTATGGGATAGCGATCACTCGTAGGCATGGAGGAAGAAAAAAGAGAGGAGAGGCCGTCACGTGACATTTTGTGAAGCCGGAAACCAGCTCGGCGCCATCTTGTCCGGGCTGACGTCATCGCATAAGTTCCGCCCTCGACTACTGCGCGCGCGTTTCAAAGCCAACGAAGGAGCATGCTACCGCAGGGGCACAGATCCCCGCGCTGGTGGCGCTTGGCTGCTTACCGGCCGGTTTAGGGCACCCTATGCCTGTGTTCGTCAGCGGAGAAGTTAATAAAGCGGAAATACCCGTGTGAGACAGGTGGCTACTTTCAGTTACTGCTTCGTACTGCGTCGTCTCCGCGCCGTCTCCAACTGCTCGGCCCTGGGCACAATTAGTAGCAGCCGAGAAAAATACTTATCTCAGCTCTTGCAAGCGCGGGAAGTGACCTTCGCTTTCAATTACTGCGGTGGCCCATCTTATGGTGGTTATCTGCGGTGGCCCCCCTTTGGCAACGCCCGTCCCTGGGACTCTGAAGTTGAAGGCTGCATTCGATGAAACTAGTATACTTGCTTGTTTAGCTCAGCGCTCGAAATTAGCCTTCACCGGGTGAGGTGAAGGACACGCGAGAAACGTGGGCCCCTCGTCGCGCGAAACCACACGACGGCCACCGATGCCCGGGAAGGGCATTCGTCCGGTATCGAAAATCTCCTCCCTGTTCCTCAACTCTTGTAAGCACGGGAAGTGACCGTCGCTTTCAATTACTGCGGTGGGCGAAGGACAACTAAGCAGGTGTAGCCAGAAATTTTTTTCGAGGGGGTCACATGTTTTATTTATTTATTGGAAACGAAAATAATGGAAACGAAAATAAATGTGGAAACGAAAATAAGAGTGCCCATTTATTCTTCACCGTCGCACGGCGTATAGCACTCCTTTTAATTCTATAGGCACAGTTCACCCCATTATTAACAGACCTTTTTACGTCAGTTTACTTTTTAATCCTTTGCATTCTCCTCAAATGAAGGTATCGCGAAAATAAAAAGTGCTTTTTTTTTAAAGGACCTGCAGCCGAGCGCAGGTTTGCGTATGGGGTTGAAGTTTTGACAAATGTCATTTGTTTGCAGTCGATGACTTTGTTATAGAGCAGAAGCTTTTGTGTTGTTGTATATGATGTGAAGATATTGTAAATAGCCACGTTTTTTCGTGCGAGTTGTTTTTTTGTGAGAAAATAAATGTTTTTTACAAATGAAGTTCTCGGCATCCTGTGTGCATTCGTATCTTTATGTAGATATTGCAGTAAACAAAACTAACCCTTCGCATTTATTAAAGAAAAAAAATCTCTAAGGTATTGTTTAAGCGCAGGGTCTCTATCTTTTCATTTTTACCGGCGGCGTATAACAGGGGCGTGCAAGCATGCAAAGCGAGCGCAGCGGCTTCCTTTAAAATATCGCCCTCCACCGATGTCATGGCCCCCGCTGCTCACACAAGCGCAATCGCGAAAAACGAAAATAGTTACACTAACACCAGTGACGATCACTAGAGCGTTGCAAGAGCACGCCTAATAGCAACGAGGTTTCACTGCCGATGGAAACGGGAGCGCGAATGGCACACGCACACTGCACGCATAGGACGCGAAACGTCCGCGCAATACGCCGACGACCTCTCTAGCGCACGGCGTATTGAATCACTGGTAAACGAACAGCGCGAGTGCTCCTCAGTAAGCAGCGGCGGTCTCCCGACGGCTCCGAGCAGTGACGCAGTTGACGAAATGCCCGTGCGATCGTGGTCGAGCACGTTGAAATCAATGCATGCAACAACGAGAGTTTTGCAGCGAATTCCGCCTGAGATATGAGTGAACGGCGCCAACGTAAGCTTGTGAGCACGATCAAAAACAAACTCGAGCAGTTGAGAAAAGTACGCCGCACCGCAACTGCTACGCCGCGGTCGTCTGCTACCGCCCGGCTTGCAAGCAGCAACTACGACGCCGTTGCTAAGCTGCCCGGACTAGGTGGCCTCCCGATCGCGAAAAAAACCACGTGATTTCCTCCACATTTTTCTCCCATGGTGTTGTGTGGAAAGGGCCTCTCCTCTCTTTTTCCTTCCTCCATGCTCGTAGGCATTTCCTAACCTCAGTAAATATCTCATGATCCCTTAAAATATATTAAAATAACAGACCACTGAACAAAAACGTGTCATGAGGTTGTGCCGGCAATGAAAAGATCGCGCTAAATTTTGTAATAGCTGAGCACTGCAATGTAGATTAAACAACGGTTTATAATTTTAGTTTGGCATTGAAAATTGTACAAAAAGACAACTCGCAATGAAACTCACCATTATCGGTGTAATCTCACCTCTTGGCCACATCTCGGTAAAACATCACTATCTGCTTCAAGCACACCTTGTTTTGTTTTTGATTATTTGAGGAGTGTTCGCTATGTTTAATTGTAGTGTAGAAACTAAACAGTGCACCCTTCGATGAAAACGAAAGCTACCTTTCATCATCGACCATGTGCTTTTAGCATTTGCCACTAGATGGCGCCGCAGTGTTTCGTATTTCTTGGATGCAGCAGCGACAGAACTTTCGGCGACGAGGCATGCGGAAACTAATGCTACTATTACTAAAAATTGCTAATTACTGTCTAACAAGTGAAACTGATGTTTTTAGCATAGCACTTTTACTATAATTTTAATGACGTGAAATGGCCATCGCGCTCGCTCATCATAGTTTCCAGAATCGGGATACATAAAAGCGGGCGCATGGACTGATTGAAAAATGTCCGGTAAAAATCTACGAAGCTTCCAATAAGGACTTCATGGCATCCAGCACCTTAGACAACAAGCTTTCTGTTGCGCCACAAAAACAAAAAATTTGGTTCAGTCCCTTTAAAGTAGAGGACATTCGGTGGATAAAAATCTGCCTGCTGACCCTGCAGCTTCGTGTTGGTCTTACTCAGAGTAGCTGCAGAAAATGAATGAAATGCCCATTTTTGAAAAAGCAAGCATGAAATACTAATGCCTCCAATTTAAACAGCGCTCATTTTTCACATTGGCTGTTGAATGTGGGTGCATTAGCTCGCATAATGGACACGTAATGATTTCACTCCTTCATGAATTGGACACTAAAGAGGGTTAACACACATTTACAAAGCGACTGCTAAATGCTTATTTTCTTTAATGAACATGTAAATATTTTCACCAAGTTCTTGATGTGAAGAAGACCCAGATTAAAAAAAGTCAATTTTGGGCTGGAGTATGCAAATGGAAATTGTGTCCAGCAGGAACACCTCTTGCTTCCAGCTGGGAGTGTGGTTTTCTCAAGCTGCTTTCCAGCTCCAGCTGCCAAGCCACTGCACCCAGTGCCGTTCCCCCTGGCAACTCCTAATTTTCCACGTAAAAGCCACTCAGTGTCAACCTTTATGTGGATGAAGCAGCCAGGTGGTCAATATTTAAAGGGGCCCTGAAACACATTTTCAGTGAACTGTTTTGCCTGTTGGTTGCATAGAATGAGTTACAGTGATGCTATTAGCATCAGTTATACCACATGTATTCCAGTTTTTAATACTTTAATTAGGTCACAAAAACAAACTCATGGTGCTGATGGTGTCTCCACACCGTGGCAGTTTTGAGCAGTGGACATGACATCGGGTGGGAGCTCGATGACTGGACAAACAGTAAATGAACTGCAATGAAGATACGTTTAGTCACATCTTTGGGATTTATATTAGATGAACAAAACCAAAATACAGTTGCCTTACATGAAAGCACTGCAAAGCAAGGAAAACAAGAAAAGCACCACCAGAGGCTCTGTCTATTGTTTTGCATTCTTTCGGACAAGTTCCTGACTATTACCCAGAGGGAAAGCTGGTGCCCCATCTGTAGGTGTTTTCATGGAGCTTCCTCAAGACGTCAGCCACCATGGGTGCCCTAACAATCATGGGCCGGTGCGCTACTGACTGCAGAACTACAACTTTTGGCCAAAAAAATAATGCAAAAATAAACGTTCGATAATCAAGAACACCCTAACATTAAATATCCTGTCTATAAAATGCAACAAATTAGCAGAAAAGCATGTAAATACAAAGCTCGCCCAAAATCCTAAAATAAGAAATGGCTTGGTCTTCTATTGGCCAAGTATTGCACACTACAGAAACTAATATTTCGTGCTTAATGCATGCACTTTTAAGATGTTTTAAAAAAATGTTGCATAAAAATTTAACAGGTTTTTTAATGGCATTTCGAAAAAGCGGAACCTTTTATTGGCATCGTGTGCTATTGCGTTTTCGCTACTATGGCTTTCGTGCGCTGCGTTCATGCCAAAGTCGTCTGCGTGTGGGGCGTGCCATTTGACGGCTCTTCTCTGAAGCAGCACGTATGCACGCACACACGGAGAACGGTTTTTAGATTGGGACATCTCAGTAATGCCACTCTGTGTTCCCAAAATAATCCAAAAGTCCGACTGTGCCGCAGCAGGTAGCTCCCAGCCTATGATAATGCTTTGGGCGTTGATGGTGGCTGAAGTGCAGTGCCACCAGCTTTCCCTCTAGGTACTAGAAATTGGTTGATTTATTGGGGTTCAACGTCCCAAAGTGACTCAGGCTATGAGGGACACCGTAGTGAAGGGCTCTGGAAATTTGGACCACCTGGGATGAGCATCTTTAACATGCACTGATATCGCACAGTACACGGGCCTCGAGAAATCTATGCTGAGGAAGGAAACAAAGAAAAAATACAAGTGGTTCAACTTTGAACCCAGTTTTCACACAGCGGAAGCAGAGCGCACAGCTCCGGTTTATACGCCCCGTACCTTCACATCCCAACTGCTGATAGAATCACGTGAAACCCCGCGATTACCGCGTGGCTTCATACCGCCCTCTACCGACAACTTGAAAGGTCAAAGTCAACGTCAAGTGGTGCAGCACCAAGGTGGACCACACATGGCAAGGCAGATGTGCAACCATTACTTATCTCAAGGTCATTTCAAGGGCATTCAGAGGCTCACGACAAAATGTGTGTAGTTTGTCAAAGTTCACAGTCACAGTTCGAGGTCAAAAGGAGGACCACACATGGTTAGGTATACGTGCATTGCAACACTGGCCATAACTTATCTCAAGGTCGTTTCAAGGTCATTCAGAGGCTCATGGCAAAATTTGTCGTAGCTATAGTAGTGTAGCTTTCGGTATAAAAGACCACCTGTTTCACATTTACCAGTGCGCATTGGCAACTTGTATCTCGTGCTTGAGTTCAGGTTATTTATTTATTGATACTGGAGGCCAAAAACTGGCCCTAGCAGGAGGGGCAATACAGTAAAAGGTGTGAGAATGCAAAAAAATAAACACTAACGAAAAATAATGCCGGGTGTAGCAGTGTTACCCAAACAAGTATATTCTGGCACCAGCACAATAACAAAACATGAAGAGCCGCACATGTGAAATCACAAACAGGTGGGCAATTTTACTCGAAACAACAGAACTGTTTTTGAGGGAAAAAAAAGACATCACAGAGTGAAGAAATTAGGAAAACACAGAAGATTGCAAACACTGCTTTTGTTTCAGTTAGTTTATAGAAGAAAAATGTTTTTCCAGCTCTTCTGCAAAGTTTTGTGATTGCAATACCTCGACAAGTATGAAATTCCATTAGTGTATAGTAAGCGGAAAAAAACTATTCATATGGGATTTTGTTTTAGAAAATATTGGCGTAAGTGAAAGGTTATGTCTGTGTCTTGTTTGGTGTGAACTTAAGAGGCCTTATGCAATGAGGCCGCCGAAGTGCGATTTTTCCATCTATAATGTTATGTAAAAATTGGAGACGATTTACGCCTGTTTTCTAGTGTACTGATTTTATTTGTAAGCATTATTGAAGATGGGGAATCCTCTTTTTATATTTCCCAAAGATGAATCTGATAGCCTTCCTATGAGCACGCTCTAAATTCATTATATCCTTTTTAGTATGAGGATCCCATACAACTGCAGGCAAGTCAGCGAAGGCCATTGATCAATGTTCTCTTCTCCGCCGTCGATGTGATGGTGAAGCATTGCTGGGCCGGCTGGGTGTTCATATAGAAAGACACTGCCAGCCTTGGCAAGAACGAGGGAACAGGCAACCATGGTGTGCAAACTTCCATGAGGTGCTCAGAGAGCCTGTTTTAATTAATCCCACCCAATGTCATCATTGGGAAAGTGAAATGGGAATGGGAAAAAACACCGCTAAGAGAATTGAGGGCAGCAATTTGTCTCTTGTATTTTGAAATCTGTTCATTAAATAACTCCTGTGCCTATGCGCTGATTCCTGCAGTTCTTTATGCAATATGAGTTTTTTATGCAATATCGTTTTGTTATCATCCTGTTGAATTCCTGTCAGTCATGTTTCTTTGGCCTTATACTCCACGTGTCATGCTTTTAATGTTCTTTCGTCATTTTTTATCGTTTTTTAGCTACGTCGTGTTTTCAGTCTTTGTGTCTTTTATCGCTTTTATGACCATTTACATCATTGTGACGTTTGCTGCAGCTGATAGGCGAGTTGACGGTGTGCCTATATATTACGTGTTTCTTTCCAATAAAGGATCAGTTGTCAGTAGCGCGTTGTCCTGTCTACCTTTCTTGTGTGTGTCGTGTTTTGCGCTAGCTTTTGTACGAAGAAAAATGCACCAACTAGCCCAGCAACAAGTGTTACTTGAGTATCTTTCCAATACTGTGGGCCCTTTTCTAAGTGTTTCATCACCTTCTTCACAAGTGTCAACCATCGTCACCCACATATCATGGGCAGCTTGCCGCGCCAGGCACGTCACTTTTTGTATGAAGAAGGGACTGGTACCCGGTGAGATCATCGCTCTTTTCGGCGCAGTCCGTCCTTCCTTTGGGCACGTTAAACGTCTGTGCAGAATACTGAGGTCGGAGCTGTGGAAGCAAGTGAGGCTCTTTCATGACTGGCTTCGTGTCATCTGCTATAGGCAAGACCCTGAATGGATAGCGGAAAGGAAATTCCAGGCACATAGGAAGCTAGCGGCACAGTCCACAGAATTCCTGTGGCGCCATTTCTTGATCAACTCACCGAGATCTCCAGGAAAGCAGAAGGCAAATAGCGGTTCTCTGAAGCTGCTGGGTGATGTTGAAGTCCAGGAGGAAGTCTTCAAGGTCCTGGCAGAAGGACCGAAGTTCAGTCTTGAGCCAACTACGGTGGCTCACGAGCTCCTGGCTCTGAATAGGCGAGTGGCTGGGAAGGCACCGCCGGAGGATCGTGAGCGATGCCTGCTGGATGGAGTGGGCGCGCTGGCTAGGTCGGCTACCAAGAGAGCCGGAGGATTTGGGTCTACGGTCAACAAAGTGGTGAATTACTTCAAAGAGAACGACATTCGTCTGCTACAAGCCGACAAGGCAGGTGGTTTTGTGGTGGTGCCGAAGGGGGTTTATAATGAAAAAGCCTGTTGTGCCGTTCAGAAGAACTTTAAACCGACAAAACTCAAGCCCGTGAAGGCCAAGTCAAGAGCCGTCGCCCTCTGCAAAGAATTGGAACTGCAAAGGTTAGCAAAGTCTGTAAGTGACTGCAAGGGCAAAAGTCTTAGCATGTTTTTCACGGCTAAGACACACAAAGAGGATGTACCATTCCGTTGCATTGTAAGCGAACGGGGATCTTGGCAACGTCTTGTGAGTCAGTTCCTCTTGAAGCATCTTAACCAGCTTGTGGTCACTGATCCTTTTGCAACAAAAAACTCCTTGGATATTATTGAATTTCTTAAAGATAAGCAGCAAATTGGGTATTTCTTTTCTGTCGACGCGAAAGATCTTTTTTATTCCATTCCCCATATGGAATTGTTCAAAGCCGTACAAGCATGCATTGAGGAAAGTGGGGTTACGTCCTTTCAGAACGCAGCTGGTGTGTCACTGGAGAACTTTATGACTTTGTTAGAATTTTACCTTAACGCTACAGTGGTAGAGTTCGAGAGTGGTTTGTTTATACAGAAGAAAGGGATTTGTATTGGTTCCTGTGTTGCGCCGGTTCTGAGCAATATTTTTCTTTCAATGATTGATCGAAGTGTGGATCAGCAGTTGGATAAAGATAAGGTTTTGAAGGTTTTCAGGTACGTCGATGATTTTTTAATCCTTCTAAGTAAAGAGGACACACACAGTTACTTAGGCACAGTTAACGAGATTTTAAGAATTTTTAGTCAGAACGGAGAAGGATTGGAATTTACACACGAGCAACCGGAAAGTGATAAATTACAGTTTTTAGACCTGGAACTTTCCATAAGCAATGAGAAGATGTGCTGGATGTACCACCCTCGTGCCCAGAAGGGATTCTTGTCTTATAAATCGGCGCACTCTAAGACTGTGAAGCGAGCCATTGCCATGTCAGGTTTAAAGGCCGCCATTGCGAAGTCCTGTTGCCATGCTATGAAAATAAGCTTCCAGTCTCAGATGCTAAGGCTTCAGGATGCAGGCTTCCCACAGTCTGTCCTGACAAGTGTGGTGGAGTCCCTTCTTCATAGCATAAAAGGCGTGGAACGGAAGCGGCCTGAACTTGTTGAAGAAAGAATTAAGCCAGAAGTGGTTCCCTACTCTCACCGCGTTGCCCATAATCTAAAAAAAGTTGCAACAAAGTTTAAGGTTCCAGTTGTATTCTCCGCTCCCTGTAAGCTAGCCTCGTTGTGTCCTCGTGTGAACTCGGAAAAGAGAGCAGAAAGATCCTGTGGAACCAGACATACACGTAGGTACGTGGAATGCAGTGAAAGGGTTGTGTATCAGGTCCCACTCACGTGTGGAAAAGTGTATGTTGGTCAAACGGGGCGTTGCCTGAATGAAAGGTTGAGGGAGCATGAACGTTCGATGGGGACAGGAACAGGTTCGAATCTGCCTCTTCATTGCAAGGACTGTGAACAAAACTCTTGCCGGCCCATTCTGGAAAAAACCGTTGTTTTAGGTAGAGGCCATGATCGAGTGTCCCGTGAATTAAAAGAAGCTTTTCTGATAAGGAAAAAGGGCGCGAATGCTGTTAGCGATGCATCTATCTTCTTGTATAAAACTGAAGAATGCTTTTTAGAAAGGTTTTCCTGAGGCGAGCATGTGTACAGGTTTTTTTCCCCCTCAATGTAATCTCAAGTGTTCAGCTCACAGGCTTTTTATCAGGTTTTTCTTGTTTCACGTGTTTTTCTTTTACTGCATTTGTTACGTTTTTTTATGCAATATCGTTTTGTTATCATCCTGTTGAATTCCTGTCAGTCATGTTTCTTTGGCCTTATACACCACGTGTCATGCTTTTAATGTTCTTTCGTCATTTTTTATCGTTTTTTAGCTACGTCGTGTTTTCAGTCTTTGTGTCTTTTATCGCTTTTATGACCATTTACATCATTGTGACGTTTGCTGCAGCTGATAGGTGAGTTGACGGTGTGCCTATATATTACGTGTTTCTTTCCAATAAAGGATCAGTTGTCAGTAGCGCGTTGTCCTGTCTACCTTTCTTGTGTGTGTCGTGTTTTGCGCTAGCTTTTGTACGAAGAAAAATGCACCAACTAGCCCAGCAACAAGTGTTACTTGAGTACCTGCAATTCTTTTTGAGGCAGCACCTACATGACAAAGAGTCACGTGAAGTACAGGCAGCATCCCTTCAAGCAGTGAGTCAGAGCCCCTTTAAAATCACACATTTTACTCAATGACTGCAAGTGAAACTTGCTAGATGCAACTCTTTATGCCGAGGAAAAAAATTGGATTGCTTGTTAGTCTAATATTTTTGCCTGCGCACTTTTAGGAACAGGCACAAACAGACAAAGAAAGATGTAACTAAAGTTATTCGCATTTCAACCAAAGAAAATTTTAACACATAACAACAAGTTCTGGAGCTAGTTTTCATCAGTGGTGATGGGCTAAGCGATGTCGCCGATAAGCTGAAGGATGTCGGGAAGCCACTCTGCAAATGTGCGGCCGCGCACTGTTCCTTCAACGAGCGGAAAGGCCTTTTCCCGCATCCTCCTGAAAGAGAACAAGAAGTAAATACTCGGCTTGGTTTCAAATGCCATCGGCGCGCTTGCATGCAATTGAGTCAGACACAAATGCTTGGGGCCACAGCTACAGGTACATACAGATTTTTGATGGTTTCCACTAGCTGCGATGTACTGGCAATTGGGTCCTTCTCATGAAAAGTCTTCTCAGCGCTAGACAGGAGTGCCTCTGCCTTGGCAACCCTTCTTTCATGCCTGGCTCCTGAAAGCCAGAAAGATGAGGCATGGAAAAATGATACAGCAATAAAGGAGCTCTGAACGGGGCTCTTAAAGGGACACTGAGGAGAAATTGAAGTTAGCTTGTATCGACAGAATACCAGCTCCTGATTACAAAAACGCTACTCATACTGACAACAAAGCTCTTGTAACGTAAAAAAGAGCAAGAACCAAAATACAGGTATCGCCGCAACAGGCCAAACTCGCAAGTACAAGCGTGATGACGTCATAGGACAAAACAGTGTTGCTAGAACCAATGCTTCTAGTAACACCGGGACACGAGAATACACGAATCACTGAGGCGCAGCCAATGCATGTGCAAATCTCCTTGACGTCGCCACATGGCGCCACATACCCGGCAGCTACGCGCGCACCTACAGCATCGGGACCAATCAGCGCCTGCTCACCAGCGGTAGGCGGGCTCCCGGTATTTCGCTAACGGTAACAAGGTACACGGTATGCTATAGGTGTCTGTTTGCGAGAACTTTGTTGACGACTTCGAGAACGGGATCCATCCTAACACTGCAAAACGCTTGTGCAAACGTAAACGAAGCGACGGTAGCGACGGCCACAATACCCAATAGATGCCTTCAACGTGCGGCCGCCAGCGGTAGCTTTCTTTTCGGCTGCTGCTAGGCCGCTCTGCTGGCCGTCAGAAATCACGGAGTCTGCGTTACATCATGTGCCTGTCATGTTTCACGTCACTTAGTCCTGTGTTGTCATAAGAGAATCCCAAGTATGAATCAGAGAGGCGGGAAAAACTTTTCAACTTTGAATCCAAATTTCTTAGAAATAAATGCATCTTTCGCTGCCGGCCAAGTGGCAACAAAGCCATGAAATGCCAAACTATCGGATTTTGCTATAAAAAAAATATTAATAGAGCTCTCCTCACTGTCCCTTTAATAAATGTGAGAATTGCCTGGGAAGTTAAAGGATGCCGCTTCGTGAAAATCCTCCAGGAAGAACCCAATGCGGCCTGTGTTGAGCTCCCCTCCTGGTAAGTGAGTACGTGAAGTTCTCACTCATTTGTTTCTTTTCTATTTATGAGCAATGCCGGCCACACAGGAGTCATGCTAACCCAAAATTTGATTGCCCTCCCCTGTCTTCTCCGCGCACATCCACTACAAATACCCTGGAATTGTCTAGCCCACAATATCTACCATGAAAGTCAACCTGACTCGAGGACCAACTGCTAGAATTGCCACTGTGGGCAGTTTTAAGGCCAAGAAGCACATAAAAAAAAAACTACAAGTCAGAACCAGCAATGAACTGCACAACCTGCAGCTCTTAGTGAGCACCAATGAGTCAACCCAACTGTGCATCTACGTTTTCACTTCTGCTTAAACGCCGTGGCCCCTTCTATTGTACATGGCTATCAAGACAAGACAGCGGCTGCTGACGGAGCATTTTCCTGGCATGCTGTCAGCAGCGGCTGGCATTTATCTCGGAACTGACAGTGACACGAAGCTCTGCCGTGGGCAGCACAGAAGATGAGGAGCTGGCAGTGCTTTGCCAAGGTGCAGAGGAAAGTGCTATTCTGTGGTATTTTTAAATTTCACACACCTACATTTAAGCTTCATCAATGTCAAAACAATAAAAATGGAGTCCTTATCACCTTTCTGAACAAAGCTCCATGAAGGCAATGGAGCCTCCTTCACTGCAGACCCTAATGCATGCCTATGAAAAAGAACCCTTGCTGCATAGTGTCTGGCAAGACCTACAAGCGACCATATACAGGGTGTCCCAGCTAACTTGGACCAAGATTTAAAAAAAAACCTAAGCGTTCTTCAGAACTGAAATGGCGTGGATCTTGTTAGGGTTTATCTAAAGTTACAGTACCATTTTTTTGCTCGACCTACTCGAATAATCAGTCGAGATATATTAATTAACTTTTCAAATATAGCTTGAAACGTTCAGGCATCAATAGGAAAGTTGTGCAGCTCCACAAATATTGTCCAACCCAGGCACTGCCAATGAGACAAACTTAGCATTGCTGTTTTTATTCGGGAAAAACAAAAGCCCACAGAGTTTAAAAAATACCACGTGACAGCGCGCTCCGTGTGCCCGGATGCGCCGCGATTACAGCGCTCTCATCCGTGCTTCGTGAAAAACATCGCTCGCTTCGCTTCTTTCGTGCTGCCCAAGACAGGGCTTCGCGTAGAGCTTGGTTCCAGGATAAGTGCCAGTGGGTTCGGGCAGCAATTGAAGGAAAGCGCGGCTCTCATTTCTGTGGCGATAAGTGTGCTCTTCAGCGACATCGGCGAGTGGCTGCTGACGAAGCGCTTTTTCGGAGCGCCGTCGCCAGCTGCTGCAGGTACTGTCAGAGCCAAGCAAAGGTTGAAGCCCTAACTCGTAAGCGAAGAGAAGGCATGGCGCGGGCGATGTTTTTCACGAAGCACGGATGAGAGCGCTGTAATCGCGGTGCATCCGGGCGCACGGAGCGCGCTGTCACGTGGTATTTTTTAAGCTCCGCGGGCTTTCGTTTTTCCCGAATAAAAATGACCACGCTAAGTCTATCTCGTTGGAAGTGCCTGGGTTGGACAATATTTGTGGAGCTCCACAACTTTCCTATTGACGCCTGAACGTTTCAAGCTACATTTAAAAAGTCACTTCGAGCGAAAAAATTGTATTGTAACTTTAGATAAACCTTAACAACATGCACACAATTTCAGTTCTGAAGAATGCTTAGGTTTTTTTTAAATCTTGGACCAAGTTACCGGGGACACCCTGTATAAGCAAACATCAGGATGCAGTATTTCAGCATACCAATTCCTTATTTGTGTTTAAAATGCAATATCCACAGAAATGGGCATCTGAAAATATAAACGGAAGATCTGTTACTGCAATCCACATTTGTGTAATATTCATCTTTTCAAGCACTAAAATAGGACCAGTAGTTCTCACAGAAATAATATATACTAATGCCTGCACCCCATGATGCTTGATGTACTGATGCAGAAAAGCATCAGAACATCAAGCCCCTGAATACAGGAAGATGAGGGTTAATAACATGTTTAAAAGTAACAACTTCACTCTGCTTTACTCAACTGCTATGAGTCATGAATTACACAATGCCTGCCCCAAGCATCAATGCAGGTTGCCAACCTTGCTGAAAACGCAAGCTCTCTTTTCACCTCGGCAGTGTAAATCTGTTATGCACCTGTTTCAACACACAGTCACTGTACTGCAACAACTGCATCTCACTCTTCAGTCCTGTCTCGTCTTCATCCTTCGTAATGCTGTCGAGGGAACTGCAATATTCCTGGAGGACAGCATTTCTGCATGCCTCCTGGATGGCCATCGTGTCGCTAAGCGCCACACGTGTGTCTTCAGCACTGGTGCTTTCAGCGTGAAGAGAAGCCCGTGCGGTTGCACTGTCATTCTGCAGGGCTTTCCCTAGCCACTGCAGTTCCGAATTCAAGAGCTTCACCTTCCTGGTCATCGACTTCTTGCCCTGTACACAACAGGCACAGAACGGGAGCGGTGAAAATTTGACAAAGGCAAGAAAGGCAAGCCAGCAGTCCACGTTCTGTGACTTCTATTCTGATCAGACTTGCACGCCTAATATCGTATAAACGCGTGTATGGGCCGCACCCCGTTTTCCCGAAGGAAATGTTAAAAAAAATTAATCCGTGCAAGGGCCGCACCCGAACTTTCCACGACCCAGGTGGGACTAGCCTTCTAAATGCACGCGCCGTGGCCTCCGCGATCAGCTCTGGCTGCGAGCAACGGTGCGCTTGATCGCGAAGTGCTTGATTGCAGAGGCTACGCACGCGCACAGGAGCTTCCAAGTGCCGTCCATGGATAGCGCCCGAGGTCGCAGTCATCATCATCATCGTCGAATTTTTCTTTCGCCGCGATGTCCTGCTATCTGCATCGACATCAGTATTGCCAGCTCCAGCCTTTTGTTGTTTTTGTGGTGTGTTAGCGTGCTCGCCATAGTCGCTGTAGTTTTGGTGGTTGTGGCTTTCGCGTGCTGCCACCAAGCGTTGCGGTTTTAGAACGATGGGCAAGCACGTTAATAGCATCACGGCTGGAAGTTAGCTCTCGAACACGACAAGCGTGCGGTGGGCAGGAAATTCGACGTGGCCGAGAAGTGCGTCCGATGATGGCGCACCCAAAAGAGAAACAAGCTGTAAAAAGCGCACTTTCCGAGCAAGCCATGAAAGTTTCCCGAAATGGAAGAGGAGCTGCTCTGCTATGTTATGGAAGTGCGGAACAACAGCTACGCGTTGACAGCGGATATGCTGTGCAGCTTCTTTTGGGATGAGCGTGCACCAGAGCACAGCACCAACTCACTATCGAAATACTCCGCGAGTGACGACTGAATGCAGAATATATGTCATACATTCTCCGATTGGTAAATTTTTACTTAAAAAAATTTTTTTTTTTCGCACATCGCGTGTATGGGCCGCGCCCCGAAAATTGGCCCTCGAATCTGGAAAAAAAAAAGTGCGGCCCTTACACGCGTTTATACTGTAATACCAATAATTTTCAGTGTTTGAATCTGAATATTCAAAGCTGTTACTTGAGCAACAACTGCTCACGATAAACGTGGCTTTGGTATGCACGGCTACTCCATAATTACCTGTACACGCTTCCGTTCTGCTACCTCGATGAGTTTCCGGTTCTCATCTGCAAGCTGCCCGATCACTTGGTCCAGTAAGCGCTGCGAGTTTGCAAGAACACTGTAACCTGAGAAAGAAATCTGCACTGAAAGCAAGAGTCACCCATTCCCCCAGACGCACACAGTTTGGTTTCGAAATGCTCATATGGACAACAGAGCAACGCAAAGAAATATCTGCATGCATGCTTCAATAATCAGGAACGGCATATCTGCGGATGAAACTAAGCATATCGCATCTTTAAAGGGAAACTGCATAGGTTCTAGAAGTCAACTAGCTTAAGAGGGTCGAATGTGTGAAACTTGCAGGTAAAGCATGCGAAGTCTTTTTGGGCTAGCACTTGAAATAGTGAGGTAATCGCTGATTAAAATCGGACGCCCTTGAAGCTTCTCCGTAGCGCACAACACCAAGTGGGGGGGTGCATGATGACGTCATCGAAGGTATCAGACATTTCCAATGCACAAACGCCTGCTCTGAAGGAAAAAAATCAACGCCGCCGAAGGCGAACCCTGCCGAGAGTTGTTTGGCAGCGTCTACCGCGTCAGGGCAGGGTGTGGCTGACGACAGCGGTAATTTGAAATCATACCTTCTGTGACGTCACGCTTAGTTTTTCTGCACTCCTTTGGTGCATTGAGGAGAAGCGCAAAATTAAATCGTCGATTACGTCACTATTTCAAATGCTAGTGCAAAAACACTTGGCATTATTTGATTTGAATCATACATAGATTTGAATCCTTGGATATCCCGCAATTCTCAAAAAAGTGCTGCAGTTGCCCTTTAACGTGGACTGTCACGCAACAACACAGGCACTGACCAAAAATAGGCCTGTGTGTTTATAGAGAAAACCTTCAAGTTTTATTATCTTTGAAAGAATGAAGTAGTAGTCATTTGAGACGCGTGCAGCCATACACAGCTACAAGGGAAAGCCGCGAGGCACCCTCAAATCTAAATAGTTCCATAACAAATCAACCTCGGCCAGGAAATGAATCCAAGACAGCCTCCTCACCGGGGCTGAAATGAGCTAACCAAACTATATATAGCAGTTAATAAGGCGAGACCAATTAGAAAACAACTCAAAGTGGAAATGATGCTGTGTTTAAGGAGACTCCATAGATTCCATAGACACCAAAGAATTTACTAGCCAGCGTATACTCCCTCTTGACTTGTGCAAGGAAGCCAACCTATAGTCACTATTCTCAATGACAAAAGAAGTCTATATAAGAGAGATCATGAGAAAGTAAATATAAAAGGGTTAACATGACGCTTAGCCCGCTCTTCAGCGGAATCACTAGCTAGACACCATGAGAAAGTTTGGCACTGATTCTAAACATGTAATACCAATTACAGCAACAAGTCATTCAGCTTAAGAGATTAAGTCTGTCACTGTGATGACCACAGAAATGAATACTTTCCAAGACCTTACCGTCAACACAGAGCTCTGCACTATACAGCATAAGAATGGGTATGTTAAAGCACACTTTTTCTTTTCATTGCGACTGTTCTTTAGTTGAAACTTCAGGAAACAGGTATGAAAACGTGGTTATCTCATAAAGTAATAATTTGGTTCTGATATTGCATGCTTTACAGATCTGCCTATGCTAGGTAACAGAAAAGAAAGGCAAATATTTATATACGCTCCTAAAGGAGAAGACAGAGCGTCTACTTCAAAATCCAATAGCCCGAAACTTAATTCCAAGACAAAGCAGTTTTTGATGACCACAGCAAACGTGATCCACAATGTGGGAAATATCAGCAAAAAAAAAAAAAAGGTTCCTGCCAGACAGAAAAACTCAAAGTGAACAAACTAGTATAAAAGTATTGCTCAACCTTCAACCACTAATTGATCTCAAGGCAATCACGTGAACATACATTTTTAAAAGTTGGGAACTTTAAAGGTGCCTTTAGTCCGATTTCAGTTCCGCAATAAGCGCAGCTTATTTCGCACGCATGCCGGTTTAGGTCAACTTAAACAGCCTAAGTAGTAATAACTGCGATGTTTGAAGCTAAACCAGCAGCAAGTGAAATAAATGCATAAAACCTAAGTCCACAGATGTGAGTGCGAACAGCACTGCACTCACAACGTCCTCCTTCAGCGTAGCACGCTGTTCTCGATGCTGCAGAAGAGACAGCCGCTGATTCTGTATGTGCTGATCGAAAGCATCCTTGTAGGCCGAGAGGCTTCCCTCGTCGTGAGAGCGGTCAAAAAATGACAGCTCGCTCAAATCCACTCTGAAAAAAAAAAAAAAAGCAACCACGCAATTTACGAGGGCCACGACAGCAGCTTCAACAACGCTCATGGATTCAAGTGTCAAGCAGGCAGAACACACTAACAAACACTGAACATCAAACTTAATTAACAAGAAATTCTGCTCACAAACTTGCGCTAAAGCCTGTAGTCAGAGTTTAGGTAACCGTTACAAGACAGCATACATCAGGCCAAGGATAAAAAACAGAAATGGTACAAAAACATCAATAAGTGCTGCTTTATGATGAAGTGAACGAGTGAAGGTAAAGAAAGTAAAAGTGCACAGCTAAGCAAGTTGCTCAGTGCATATGAATAATAAACAGAACAAGTTATAAATAAATTGTAAATTCTGGGGTTTAACACCACCAAAACAACGCTAGGCTACGAGGGGTGCCGTAATAGAGGGTGTCCGATTAATTTAGACCCCCCGAGGTTTAAAGGGACACTGAGGAGAAATTGAAGTTGGCTTGTATCGGCAGAATACCAGCTCCTGATTACAAAAACGCCACTCACACTGACAACAAAGCTCTTGTAACGTAGAAAACAGCAAGAACCAAAATACAGGTATCGCCGCCACAGGCCAAACTCGCAAGTACAAGCGTGATGACGTCATAGGACAAAGCAGTGTTGCTGGAACCAATGGTTCTAGCAACTCTAGGACCCGAGAAGCAACAAATCACTGAGGCGCAGCCAATTCATGCGCAAATCTCCTTGATGTCGCCAGACGGCGCCACGTGCCCGGCAGCTACGCGCGCTCCTGAATCATCGGGACCAATCAGCGCCCGCTCACCGGTGTTAGGGGGCTCCCGGTATTCCGCTAGCGGTAACAAGGTACACGGTATGCTAAAGGTGTCTATTTTGCGAGAACTTCGTTGACGACTTCGAGAACGAGATCTATCGTAACGCTGGCAAAACGCCAGTGCAAACGTAAGCGAAGCGACTGTAGCGACGGCCGCAATAGCCGATAGATGCCTTCAACGTTCGGCCGGTGGTAGCTTTTGTTTCGGCTGCTGCTAGGCCGCACTGCTGGCCGCCAGAAATCACGGAGTCTGCGTTACGTCATGTTTCACGTCACTTAGTCCTGTGTTGTCATAAGAGAATCCCAAGTTTGAATCAGAGCGGCGGGAAAAACTTTTTCAACTTCGAATCCAAATTTCTTAGAAATAAATGCATCTTTCGCTGCCGGCCAAGTGGCAACAAAGCCATGACATGCCGAACTATCGGATTGTGCTATAAAAAAAAATATTAATAGTGCTCTCCTCACTGTCCCTTTAACGTGTTTTGACATTGCATTGCACATGGGTACCTTTTGTGTTTCGCTTGTATCGCAGCTGAAACCGCCACAGTTACGGCACAAAAAGACAAAACCATAGGGAAAGGCAGGCTTGGAACTTGTTTTTGCAACACAAAATCATATGCAGTGCCACGGATGCAGGAACACAGCAACAAAAGAGAACGCAAACAAAGGGAATGCATATAAGCACAAGATCGATGGCACTTCCATGTGTTATTTTTCTTTTTCTCTGCTATGTTCTTGTGCCTGCAATTCTATACACAGAGGTAAGTTATGTTATAAAAACTAGATGTAAGTCTGTCTTAGCCTGCTGTTCTTATCACCTTCATTTTTTTTTTGCACAGTTCATTCAGAAGAGCAGTATGCATACCATGAGTTAACAATCATGGCGATACAATTTTAGGTATGGTTCCTGTGCCTAGAAATTTGCGTCACAACTTCAAACTCTTTTTCAAAACCAGACTGTCAGATGAACCAGCTTAAAATCACATCAGCCCAAATTCTGTAGTGTACTATTTATGCTCAGAACAAAGTGGACAGTTAGGATAGCTCGTAGGTATCTGCGGTAAAAAAAAGTGCCAAAGAGATGAAGATAACAACGGAACTGGAAAGATCCCACATCTCCATCCCTTTGTCGCCTTAGTCTTTTTGGTGCTCTTCTGACCACATGACTTCCTTCCTATGACCCAGCTTTCTCATCTCACTCCGTTCAGGTTCATGTTCATTGGAGCTTAACGTCCCAAAGCGACTCAAGCTATGAGGTTGGTTGGTTTATGGGGTTTAACGTCCCAAAGCGACTAAGGCTATGAGAGACGCCGTAGCGGAGGGCTCCGGAAATTGACCACCTGGGGATCTTTAACGTGCACTGACATCGCACAGTACACGGGCCTCTAGAATTTCTCCTCCAAAGAAATTCAACCGCCGCAGCCGGGATCGAACCCGCGTGTTTCGGGTCAGCAGCCGAGCACCATAACCACTGAGCCACCGCGGCGGGACTCATCTCACTCCATCTGCTCTAGCCTCCCTTGTTACGAATCCTGAGCCATTCAAAAGGCTCCAGCAAGAGAAAGCAAAAAGAATCTAGAGGCAAGATTTCACTAGTTGCTTTAAGACCTCTCACAAACACCAGCTTTAACGTACTGACCACAAAGGAGACCGCCGCTCACAGTAGGGGTTCTCAGACAGCAAACTTAGTTTTCGGTTTCGGTGAACAGGGTTACAGACCTCTCGAAACAGCGTTCGCAAACCTTTCCTCGCATAGGCAGCATGTGAGCAGACCCCACAAAATCAATGAAAAGAAAAAAAAACAATTCTCTCACGACTCGTTACGGTCTTTCTCCGCGCTGTCGCTTCCCAGAAGGGTGACCAGCTGCATCCAGTACTGCAAAGGTCAGTGCGTGAGAGTTAGCCACAAAGTGTAGCCACTTAGTGAATCAGTCGAGTTGCTTGCGGAGTTGGTCAGAGCAGAGTGAGAGAATAATGCAGTCTAACCAGAACTTCAGAGACTACGCCACCTGGTTAGTAACATTCGGCTGAAAGTGGTAATGTTTTTGGTAAGTACACACCCTAGTGACCAATAACAGGCTCTCAGCTGGGTTATGAACCGAATTACTAAGGCATGAAAGCTGCACGTCCCAAGAACCAAAAACATCCTTATGCAGAACTGTAACTGGGAAACGCACACACACACACACTGCAAAGGATGCAGAACTGCCTTTAAAGGGGCCCAGAAACACAATCTTAGTTGACTATTTTGCCTGTTGATCGCATACAGTGAGTTACAATGGGGCTATTTGCGTCGGTAATACCGCGTATATTCCGTTTTTGTAATAATTTAATCTCCTCCCAAAAACAAATTCATGACTCTGATGGTGTCCCCACACAGTGGCGGGTTTCAGCAGCGGATATGACATCACCTGGCGCGAGCTTTATGATTGTACAAACAGTAAATATACTGCAAATTGTGTGAATAAATAGACAAACATTTTGTCACCTGTCTGCGTTTTATATTAGATCAACAAAAACAACTTGTTTGTTTTAGATAATAGCCCTGCAAAGCAAGTGAAATAAAAATACACCACCAGGGGCGCTCTGGCATGGAAACAACGCTGCCAGTCTCAGCAAGAACGAGTTGCAGAGAGCAGGCAACCATGGAGTGCAAACTTCCGCAACGAGCTCTGGCAGGCTGTTTTGATTGGTTGCGCCAGGTGCCGTCATTGGGAGAGCGAAATAGGAGTGGGAAACCCCGCCAAAATCGAGTTGAGCGCAGCATTTTGTTTGCTTGTATTTTGAAATTTCTTCATTGAATAACTCCCGTTCCTGTGCATCGATTCCTGTAATTCATTTTAAGTTAGCATCTGTGTGACATAAAGAATCCACCTGAAGTATAGCCGGTATCCCCTCAAGCAGTGTTTCGCAGCCCCTTTAAAGGCAGGGTAGAAGAAGCAACAACGCATACCACAAGTGCATACTTATAATGCAATCTACCCAATCAATCAATCAATCAATCAATCAATCAATCAATCAATCAATCAATCAATCAATCAATCAATCAGGGTAGATGTAAGCTCGAAATTCTTTTCAAGACTGGCTTAGCACATTCTAAGACAAGTCACGGTTGGTGCAAGCCACACTTTGCATGGGTTTCTTGTAAGTGTGCTTGATGCGCTGTTGCCTGAACTCAAGCCTGTTCCTTTCACTGATAAAGAAATGCACTACAGTTGGAAAAGAAACCAAAATGTCACTGGTGGGGTGCTTAGCAAACAAATGCAGAAATTATTTGGGCCGGAGGGCTACAGGACAAAAGGGCCACAAGCTGCTCATTTGAGACCCCTTTTAGAATAAATTTTGTACATTAGTGCCGTTTTATCTCAATCCTAAAGCCCACAGCTAAGAGCTGGCTTAAAATACTACGGCCATAGAGACCACCGTTGCAGTGATCACATTCTTGCACAAAAGACACACATGAAGAAGACTAGAACTCAGCCCATTGCCATCACAACTGTGTTGGCCCATGTGACCCATGTTCCCCATCAAATACTAATGAATTAATGTCACAAGGATTCCGAGGAATTCAGACCAATGTGCTCCATGGTGGAAATTCAGTCCAAGCTAATTATTCGTGATACCCTTGTATATGTGACGGTGACTACTACTGATTACCACGGATTGCACAATCACCACTTGGAGACTCACAAAACTTAAAATTGTCAGTGTTTTAGATCAGCTCCTGGGAGCTGCCCACCTGACCACACTTTGTTCCATCTGAGGTATAAACTTATTATCTCAACTCTCAATATGCCAGATTCATCTTTTGAACAACAGCTCTGAAGGAGGGCCAAGCATTACAGGCCTTCAAGTTATTACCTTAAAAACTGGATAAAGTAAAGCAAACTGCACATCAACAGCTTGGCTCAGATTAAAATTTTAAAAAAGAAAAGCAAAATGTGCACTCACGCTAATAGCACTCTTGAGAGGATCTGTAGCAGAAGCGTCTTCAGCTTCATCAAGGTCACCAAAACTACGAATTCAATGAGAATTCACCATCATCGCAGATTAGGAAAACCAAATATGGACAGCATATCTAGAATGAATAGTGGTAGCGTTTCAAATTGTCAAATTTGGTTAGGATTTAACGCAGCTCCATCAGCAAAACACAAAGACCACATGATTGATGGAACAATACTTGGGTTCTTGTTGGGAACAACAAAAGAACTTATCTAGACCTTGTGAGAGCCGGAATTTTTTTTACGGTGGTGTGGAGCGGTACTCAGAATTTTGGAGGAGGACCATTTCAGAATCCGCCTGATACACATCAGAGGAAGCACAGTTTCATAAAGGCACACGATCAACTCTCGCACAGATAATTCCAAACAGGCAAAACTCCGGTAGATCATGCTGCACGAGAGTTCCTTGATTGACACACAAGACAGTGCTTTTGTTTCTAATGATTATGGCATTAATAACAGTTTTGTTGTTCTAGACACAAAGGGAGAACGTGTAGTCCTGGGATACGATGGAGACGTGAAACAAGTTCACACCATATGCACAGACATTGAAAACATGAAGGGAAACAAATGAAGGTTATTATGCAGTAGGCAACGACGTGCTAATGCTGAGAAGTTTCAAAAGTGAACAAGTTATGACAACAAATCAATGTTTGGGCAAGCCATGTGCAAGCATGTACTCTCACAGGAGGCAATGTTGGACAACCTTAACTCTCTACGCTTACCGCAATTTTTGAGAAGTCTCTTGAGCGCGCCGTGCAGTGGCTTCAAGTTTGATCAGCTTGGCATCCTGCACGGCAGTATGATGTTCATGACCTTTTGCATAGCTCAAACGCAACACGAGAGGAAAAAGAAGCGGCTCTCTCTATCTCTTGTTACAAACGCACTGCAAACGATCAGCTTTTATAGGTGCACGTGCACACTCGCCATTGAGTGATCGTCCAGACTAATTCTTTGCTTCTTGCGTCCATTTGGATAACGACACTGTATCAAGGCTACAAGAAAATGCAATGAATTGACCCAATAAATGCTTCATGCTAGAAAAAGAAATGGGACAACAGGCAAAAGATGTGCATTCTCAGAACAGCTTTATGCATGCAGAAAGAAACTGGAGCATTGCAAGACAACAAGTGGTCATGTCCACACTGTAACAAGAACACAAAAAATTTGTAGCTTATAAGTTACACGTACGTGTAGGCGAGACACTGGTGGTGACAATACAAGACTGTTATATAGCAAAGGCACCGTCTATTGTGGCATTCTCCTAAACAGAGCTTCCGCAAAAGGCATGCATATAAGATGGGGAAGTATTCAATGCTTAAGGCCTACCTTCAGTTCCAACCAGAACTGGAAGTTTTCTTTCGTTATTAAGATTAACTTTTCATCATCATGACTTTCGACAATCGACCACCAAAAAGAGAATGTTGAATCACTTTGTACTCTAAGACCACCCACTTCATTAGTTTTCCTAGTCAGCTAAGCTCTATGGATGTTAAAACTGACAAAGCAAGGAGCGCAAGCAACAACTGAACATCACATCTAAAAACAAAGCTCCCTGATTCATGACGCAATCTCGCACCCTGCAAGCACTCACCAGAGTCTCACTCTCATCTTGACGTACCGTCTTTTTACCGCAAGCTCTGCAGTGCAATGAAAGGAATGAATTAAAAGTCGCAGTACAGCTGCAAAACAAAATAAGTGGAATGTGCGGCTGTGGGAAACCTTCCGTAAACAGCTCACTCATCTACATGGTTCCTGACCTGTGTTTTCAGGCCTCATATTTCCTCCACAAGCATTGGTGCTTTTGCTATAATACTTTGCCAGGCTTTTAATTCTATCGTCATTGCCATCAGCCCAAGTCCACAGCAGGGCAAAGGCCTCTCCCCCTATTGCCCCCCTGTTAACACTGTCCTGCACGAGTTTTTGGCCACCTTATCCCCACAAACTTTCCAATCTCATCCACCCTCTTGATTCTCTCCCTCCGCCTAGCCATGTTTGGATTCTTTTCGTATTCACTCTTTTACCATAAGAGACCATTGGTTACCTTTTCTTTGCATTACATGCCCTGCCCATGCGTATTTCTTCCCTATTTTGACTAGGATATCTTCAGTGTTTGTTTTCTGACCTGCTCTGCTCACTTCCCGTCACCACACTACAAAATGTTTTTGTAGAAATGATGGCTTGGTTCTTTGTGGTTATTCTGATGCTTGTTAGGCAGGAAAAGCAGTACCGCAATATCAGAATTCCATCTTTACATCAATTCTGCCTAATAAAAGCTCTGTTTTCAGTAAAATTAGTCTCTTCCTCATTAAGATGCAGCAGTCTATCAAAACAGAACGACTTCAGTTTATCTACAGTGTCCCTTTAACGTTACTCCTGCACTTACCCTATCAAGCCTTTTCATTAGCCTCAAAGTCTCTGCCCCATAGACGAGCACTGGGACAGGAACTTGGAGGCCAACAAGAATTGAAACTGAATTAAGGACAAGTCTTGTCACACCCACTCACGCATTTTATTCCATGCAATTTATGAACGCAGAGGTTCACAAGGAAAGTTAAGAAATCTCACCCTGGCTTCAGCGTTGCATCGCTGTCCACAGTGTCCCCGAGAACAGACGGTGCCTGCGGACCACAACACAGATCAGTGTCGCAGGGGGCAGGTTAAGTCTCCCAGACCCAGGGCTTCCAGGACTGCTTCAGAAGCTAAGCTACCATAGCACCACATGCAAAATGTGACACTGTGAATTTGTCTCTTACCACAAGTTCGTGGCATGATTTCTATGTACCAGCTTTGTTTCACTTAACTGACAAACTAGGAATATTAGAAAGAATAATTACTCCTCTTACGTTACACGTTAAAATCAGTATCCTACACTTTCCTTGGCTTCATTGACTGCTGGATCCTATGGCTTCTGAGAGTCATATCCAAAAAGACAGCCGCGATTCTCTTTTGAACAATAAAATGGAAGTTTTTTTAAAACATTTTACTGAGCCCTGCTTTCATATGCAGCAACCAATTGCTCTGTGTTGCTTCAACCCTTCTCAAAGCACTTGTCACACAGCAAACAATTTTGAATCCCTGACCACCAATGTCCAAGACGAAAGCCAGGTGACCATCGCTCCCTTGACAGTGCAGAGTTCGCCTCGGAAACTTACGGTTCTGCTTGGTGAATACTTGTTTAAAGGCACAACAGTGACGTGTATGGAAAAGAGAGAAACTGCTTTACACAGCAAAGAATAAGGGCTCTGGTTTGCTGATGGTGTTTTGTTGCCTTGAGACACCTGCTGACAGGTCTCAACGGAAACTTGAGGTTTCAGCGTCTTTTTGGAGGAAAAAAATAGGTCACCCTAAACTCAGCCCATACTTGGTGCCAGGTGATTCTTAAACAAGCTTAATAGGCAATTCTGGCACTCATAAGAGCACTGACTTCCCCATTTCATGTAAACCTAAGCTTACAAAGAGGTAGCCGTGATAAGTAATGAAAGATATTGAAGTTCTACGAAGAAAAGCAAACACTAATAAGTCCGCATAGGTTGACAATGCTCAGGCCTAATGCCAAAAAATGCCCTTCACCAATTACTGCGCTCTTTCGTACAAAAGTTGCGCAAGGACTCCACATGAAACCAAACGCCGGATGTGCACAGAAAGCACGAAACACCTGTTATAAGCACCTTTAAGAACAGGTGGCCAGCAATTCCTTAAAGAGTTTGAAGACAAAATGTAAGCTTGGCTTTCAGGGCAGATGGAACAGCTCATGCCCTGCTAAAACAGGAGTGTATTTATTCATAATGAAAACTATGGAAAAAAGTAAGCTAGAAAATGGGGAACAAAGCATCAGTGAAATTAACTGAGCCTGGTAACCCCAGCAGACACTGCGCCCTTTCAGCAGAGCAGGAGTTAGCCACCCTGGTGTGGTACTTTGCCCCCGCCTCCTACATAACCACGTCAATTAACTTCTGGCCCTTGGTCCTTAGCGGAACAGCTGACCAAAGCGGTGGTCAGACCTGTGCTGCAGCAGAGGGTGCCAAGAATCTTTGGCTCCGGACAGGCCGGCACTGGAAAATGAACCTGGCAACATATAACGCTAGAACCTTCTCCAGTGAGGCTAGCCTAGTAGTGGCGTTCTAGCAGATAGTGTATATTAAACGAGATGTCACGGGGCTTAGGAACAATAGGACAGATGAAGCATCTACAGTGTTAAGCAACAAGAGTTCAGTGCTAAGGAACTTGTGGCTACATTGCACTATCACTGCCCACACCGACTGCACGGTACAACAAAGTCCTGAAATTTTTTCTAAACCGCAGCTTACCTGAGCACGGAGCTTTGAGCTTGTGAGAGTGGAACTGGTGTCCCTGCACAAGTAGAAAGACGACACTGTCTTCCTCAGGTGTTTGACCCAACCTCTATTTCACAAAACTTAGAGACTTGTGAATTACTGTGACTAAACTTTGCATTTGCTACTGGAATAGCAACGCAACATCAGCCACAGCACTAATAAAAACATGTATATTCCTTTTTCTAGTTTATCCAGTGCTCTGTTCACATTTAGATTTTCCAAAGAGGTGCGATTTGGTGCAGCATCCTGTATAGCACAGGACCGCATTTGGTGGCACTGCTTGTCTAAGAACCAACACATAAAACGGATTGTCTACAGCAATGCCAGATCAAAGCTGCATAATTTTGCAGCTTAAAAAGCACGGAACCACCTGCAAAAAGAAAGACTTGCTAATTTCTTCCGTCATGTTCACAATACACGACACCTTGATTCTTCTTGTGAAAATTGCTTTATCAGTGTATTAAAACTATCCAGAGATAATTTCTTTTTTTTTAATGGAAGAGGCAGCCATGAAAAAAGGCGTTGCACAACAAATTTATGCTGCAATATCAAGCACATGCAGTGTTAACTTTGCATCTTGCAAGCACTGCGGTAAATGTTTTCAATTCGGCCTGCAATATATCAAGACTATCCTCCTGCCTCTATGCCGAGTAACCACATACATGGTTTACTAAACCTCATTTTCAAAATGAGATTTGCGTTTCTGAATCTAAATTCTTCGGTGCGCACTTCTAATCGTTTTCTGCAAAGGCAAGTGCAAGGCAACCCTGCCAGTGCTTTGCAACACAGCCGCTGAAGGTGTTCTGCGATTAAGCGAGGGTTGCAGCACAAAGGAGAGTCCTGTGAACAGTGCTCCCTTGGCTCATACAGTGCCTTGTTGCCAGCACAGTATGATAGCACTGCACTGGAATGGGGCCCAATTCAGCTACTACTCAAACATAACATCTTACTCTAACAATTCCCCTGAATCTGAATTAGGTGCAGCTCTTGTAGAGTGTTAAGCTAATAATATGGATGTGGAGAGAAAAAGACAAACTTGGCTGATAAGTGCAGTGAGGAAAATTTTCGCTGAATACTGATCTGACAAAGTGTGAATATTCTTTTATTAGCGATCATCATTTTTCACTTCGTGCACGACTATTTAAACAATGTCGCGAGGTTACTCACGATTTTGAAAGATGGGCAGATGGGTTCAGAGGTTCCATGCCCAAGCTGGCTGCAATCTAAATAAACGGAAATTGTAAGAAAAATAAAAGCGACAAATATGCAAAAGACACACAAAACAGGCCTACAAATGTAGCCAAGCCGCACAGCAAACGGCATTTTTCTGCTCTCTGGTAGCTCTTTGGCCTTATAAGCCCTCAGGCCAAAAAAACCCCGCATCACCATCAGTTAAAACACATATTCTCTACATTGCCTAAATGTCTTATTTTTACCACGAAACTACTTATCCACATTGTTCCTGCATCACTTGTATTTTGAACAAAGCACAGAATAAACAAAGAAGCCAGGACAAGTGACATCAAGTGATATCATCAGTTTGATGACACGATTGCTTTATTTATTATTGCCGTTTGTATTGCATGTTTTGCCTTTATTTTCTACTCTTAAAAAAAAATAGCAATGAACCTGTATTTGTATGTTTTGCCCTCTCCTGTAAAAATCTCAAGATGGGAATGACAGTATTCCGAAATAAATAAATAAATAAACTACCATTTCAATCAAGCATTCATATCCACTCTGACATCTAACTAATTATTCACATTCCACTGCACATAACTAGCTGGCCTCATCTACTGTTCTGTATTGGACAAAAAGCAGCGGAGTCACGAACGCATTAACAAAATCCAGACAGCAAACATGAAAAGCCAGATGCAGATGAGATGGGGAGGAAACGCAAACAGCTTCTGTTACATCAGGCCCAGTAGTTTTACATGCCCGCCAATGTTTACAAAGCACTTTCCCTGCACCTTGCTTGGTGTATCATCCTGTAAACAGATGCAAACATTAAGGCACACCACAAGCATCTCTAAATTCATTCATCCTAAAGCAGGAGGCAGAAACAAGTCTATAACAAACTGTGAAATCAGCAGGAAAGCCAGAGACAACCATTCATCCTAAGTGGTATGTCGACCACAGCAGGAACTCTACATGGCTGCCACATATTTTTGAACCAGGCAGCCCTCCCTTACATTGTGAAGCATTTTAATGTGTAAAAAGCATAAAAACATTGCTGGTTTGGTTTGGTTTTGGGGGGTTTAACGTCCCAAAGCGAATGCGGCTATGAGAGACGCCGTAGTGGAGGGCTCCGGAAATTTCGTCCACCTGGGGTTCTTTAACGTGCACTGACATCGCACAGTACATGGGCCTCTAGAATTTCGCCTCCAAAGAAATTCTAGCCGCCGCGGCCGGGATCGAACCCGCGTCTTTTGGGTCAGCAGCCGAGCACCATAGCCACTGAGCCACCGCCGCGGCTATAAAAACATTGCAGAATCAAATTTACACTCGTTTTCGCATATAAGGTAAACAACATGCATGCAAGACATGGAAATTTTGCAGTCACAACAGTCTCTCTCAAGGCTGCCGTCAAACACCGACCTTCATCTAACTGCTCACAGTTACTTTGCTAAACTCACGTATTCCAATGCAGCGCCCATGTCTTCATCACTGCAGGGCTCACGCTCCTCTCTGGAAAGACAAGGCCATATATATATCTTGTGAAGACATCAGTAGCGCAATTATCCTGATATGTACCCAACATTGTTCAACACAAATAGGTACTCAAGCTAAGTGTCATTTTGTTACAGGCTCCAAAGGCACACCAAAGGCCACTTCTAAAACTGCAAACATCAGTGCTAACCTTCAGTCTGCATTAAAGACTAAAAGCAAGTGCAAAAACAGAGAAGCTTATAATACCTAATTAGGTATGACAGAATTTGGAGCTGCACATGGGCTTTGAGAAATAGCGTAGTAAAGGGATCAAGATTAATTTTGGCCCCTGGGGTACTTTAGCATGCACTGACATCACGGAGAACACTATCACTTTTTTGCCTTCCGCATCTCACTCAAATGCGAGATACTTAAGGAACAACTGTTTGAAAGTCCAGTGTTGTAACACAGCAGTGCAACCTGTGCAAGAACTAGCGAAACAAACTGATGCAACATTCCCCATGATCACTTGAACGCAGAAATGAAATTCTGTCCTCCACCTGCTAACTTTTGAGTAAGCAAGAAAGTGGACAGCTTTCAACTAAGACACTATTCTGGCTGAAAACACCTGCTGGTTAAATAACACAATGGGTCATAAATTAAATGACATGAGAGGCACCTAATGAGTTTTTAAAGAAAAATCTGCCTTAATTTCTCTCATTCTGGGAAGGGGTGTGAAGTCGTTTTGATTGTCGTCATGAGAGAAACAGCTAGCGACATTGAAGACATCACATCTCATGTTAAGCTGTTCGTCGGAAACAGTGCTACCCTCTGTTGGGCCGAATGCTGAACCACCAAGTTTCGGTGTTGCCCAACAGATGGCATGGGATCCTTTCTGCGATGCATGGCAGAGTTTCACCCACTGCTGTGTTCGCACTTTGCAGCAATGCTTTCACATCCACACTGAAGGGCTCAATTGGAGAGGAACAACACCCGTGTCTTTGAACGCTTACACTGCATTCGTGGCCGCACAGGTAGAAGGAAGGGTTATACAGGTGAGTTTGGAAGAACAGGAAGAACTTGCAGTACACATACAAGAAAAAGAGCCTTCAAAGAATACATACTGGGGCTTTTTTAGGCAACTATTGAAAACATATTCCTGCGGCAGTTGTAGTGAGCTTTTCAGGTGTACGTCTGCAAATTTTTTAGTATACTCATGAAAGGGGTCTAACTTATGGTCATGGTTAGCTCAGTAATACCTGTTTTACTTTTGTAACATTTTCATGCCCATTCCCATTGGTTCCCCAACAAAATGTCAGTGGTGCCCAATGAGTCTTCAACACATTCACCATTTGCAAAGAATGGGCTTACAGAACCAAAAAAAAAAAAAAGAACACGGTCAAAGATGACATGGTTTCACTACAGATCAAGACTTACCCACAGAGTGATGGATGCTTAGTTTGTAGAATCGCTGACTGCAAGGAAAGAGCAAAGGCCAAAGCTGAAGTTTGACAGAAGCTGCAGCAAGTGTAGCACAACTTAGACAAAGATAATGCCACCACTCACCTCTGACTGCTCCCAATGGCGCAAACTCTCAATGCTGAAACAAAGACATCATCTTGTAGTAATGTACGGCGGCAAGTATGAAGATCATTTCAGTGTAGAGGCTGGGAATACATTTCTCATGTATCAAAAACGGACTCAAAACTTTCAAGAGATTTATGCTGCTGCTAAAGCCATTGCAGTCTAGTAATGAGGTCCAATGGTTATATCTTCTGCACATTCATATGCCCACATTTTCTTTTACTGCTTCAGATTTTCACAATGAGCGTTAGACAGCCTGTTTAGTGCTAAAGAAGGCTTAAAATGTTAGCAAGACAACATATGTAAAAGCAACCCATACTTTTTTTCTTGGTGAGGACAAAAATGCTCATCATATGGGCCTAACTCACTGAAATCCTCACCAGAAAACAGGTCACGACAAGACAGATTTTAGGAATGCAGGAACTAAATACTGAAGCCCAGATGTCTGTTTGGGTTTATTTTTGCACATACAAAAACAGTATCAACAAAACAATAAATAGTGAACATTTTACAAAACCCGCTGTGTTTTACTTCAAGCATTACATGGGCGCTTAAAAGAACGTCTTGTTGGGCTAGCTGGCAACTGCTCAGCTTTGGTTAAAGGCGTGAAACACATCAATACAAGGGAGGTATATGGGACTTTTGCCTCCACGTAAAGAAGTTGTGAGTGGTGCTCAGTACCTTCCTTGTGACTGTGTGTGTTTCGCACCTTTAACCAAAGATGATTTTGCGGGTGACTAGCTTAAGAGAAGCACTTTCGGACAAGGGCACCAGCACATTTTAATAAGTAATATGCACTTTTTTCTAGCACCAAAATGGTGGGACAAAAGGAGAGAGACGACTGGGCTGCCCTTCTGTCTAACCCTAAAATTGTCTACACACATCTTGACATATGCCAGCTTCTCTGTTTAGGGATTAAAGCTGCAGGCCAGCTTGTTGCACATATTCAAGATAGGGCAACACATGCATATTCCTGTCTGGACCCTTTCTTACATCACATCTGTTGTGCTAGTTAGCTACCTTCCCTTGAATGCACTGCTACGTTGTATGTCAAGTTGACGGCACGATCGACCTGTTTTTAGGAGCTAGTTTGGGGTGCTTGTGAGGCATGGCCATTAGAGGCAGACCAGTTGTTCGTGAGACATTACAACCATCACATGTACTTGCATGAGTACTCAGTAAAACCGAAAGAAGCCCAACATGACCATTTAGTCACCACACATGCAACCAATTGAGACCCCATGCAATCATAACAGTGGGGCTCAAAGGGCCCTAAACCCCAGCTCAAGAATTCTCTAGTGCTCTCACAGTTCTGAGGCACTGTTAAGGGCCACACTCCTGAAGAAACTTTTCCAAAAACTCTTTTATAGCAGACTAGCAGGTGTGATAGTCAAGTAACTCTACCCACCTTTCACAGCCATGCCGTCTCCTAGACAGTTCTCGTTGCTTATCAATTAAGTTACACCCGTTTTCGGTCATAAGATGTAACTTGTCACCTGACACTGTCCAGTTACAACAGCAGCTGGCACATCACAGTATACTACAGCACGATTTATCATACTGTCACATGGCTTTAAAGGCATGCATGGTTACAGACGATAGACAATCAGGCTAGTGTAAAGTTCGAACTGTTTATTGGCCACATTTGTGCCCACAAACAGGAAACAAACTCTGTGCTGGTAATGGTAGTAAGTGCCCTCGATGGTCAACAGGACAAGAATGCCGACTTCACTCTGCTTAAATACGACTAGAAACTTCCGAGATAACAGGTCTGAAACATCGATCATAATTTATATCTCAAACACTGTCAGAACTGCTGCACGCAGCCACAATAGATCGATAAATCTGGTCGCATCTTGCATGGCAATGTGATAAGAATTACGTGGCCGGCAACCAATCAAAGAACATGGAAAAATTAACATTACAAAGCTTTGCAGCAATATCAACAGTACCGAATATCACATAAAAGCTAAAGAAGGAGATCTAAAATGGCAGAATGCTTGGACTTGATTCAGAAAAAGTTGCCCGTGGGCAAGCTATAAAGCTGAGGAAAACTAAGGAAGAAATGAATGAACAAAGCAAAAAAGAAAACTAAATTCACACGTCGTACAGAAATTGGGACAAACAGGAATCAAAGTAGCCATTGACAAGGAGACCACGCATGTTAACAGGAAGCACAAGTGGCCTTTGGTTTCAATTTCCGCCCTCTTTCAGAGCGTATACAGCTCTAATACCTTACAAAGACAGCTGTAACTACCCCATCTATGTAGAGCCTACCTGCAATGCACTAACCTAAAAAGCAGCTACCCAAATCATAAAAAAAAAGCTCTGCGTAAGTGCTTCTTCAAACATGAGGATTGTCACAACATCAGGGCTGAGTGATTCAGTGCTCCTTGCTTGCAATATTTCTTTTTTAAATACACAAGGAGGAAAACTCCACTGATTGTTCTGAGTAAAAGCAAATAGTTTGGCTGTTTTTGGCTATGCTGATGTTCAGCAGAAAAAGATTCGTAGTTGAGAAAATCGCTTTTAATAAACTGAACTCCAGCCACTAGATTCAAACTTGTGATGTCAATAATGAAAAGGACTCTGTGATCCCCATCTGGAAGTTAACGGCAGCTTGGTCTGGCCTCAGAGATCAGCACCAAATAAAAGCATTGACGTCAGTGCAGTTTGCACATGAAAACAACTGATACAGGTGTGTGGGCGGTGACACCTGCATTTCATTTCGGAGTTTTTTAGCTGATAAACACTCCACCTTCAGTGAAACTGGCTCCTCCGTCATTAGAATGTGGTATTCCATTGATATAGACCAACTTCAATTTGCCCTTCCTTTGACTAAAAATTCTGGCATCCATATCAATCAGCACTGTTGGGATCACATACTAAAACCAATGCTAGCAAGAGGCTCATGACAAGAAGCATGACAAGGAATATTCTGAAATCCACTTCACCTTTGGACTATGTAATCACCCGTGTCCTCCACTGACTTCCCAGTGTTTTCGATACACTTGTCAAAGTGCCTCAGAAATGCGATCTTCTGCTCAAGCTCCTCCAGCTTCTGCAGATGGTTGGGTGCGTCTACCAGAAATTCAGGGAGATAGAAAACAAACACACAGCAGCGTAATATCAGTACTTGTGCAACCCGGGCAAAAACTTCAGGACAAAGTGACAAAAGCATGAGCATTGTGAGAATGAGGACCAGACAAAAATTCAATAGTGTTCGCTGAGAAATGCTGAAAAAAGCCTCCAATTTATCCGGTTATTTGAAGAGCTTGTCAAGCAAAACAAATGCCAGCGTTTTTCTCTTTTTGATACTGTGGATTTATAACGAGGTCTCGTGATCAAGTGATAAGCAAAACTAAGACAACTGATGCTGAGGTACTTTATGGAATCAAAGAAAGCAAGTGACTGGACAACGGGATCTTCTTTGAGTGTATCTGACGTTGTCACTTCAACAAACCCATGTTCAGTGAACACAGAAAGCCAGTATGCACAGAGTCTCAAAGTATGAGTACACCTGACTACAAGATGCAGATATTCATGTACAGGTGCCTGCAAGAGTTTTTAAGAACGTGAAAATTAGAACAACAAAAACAGAATTTTTAGAGAATCTAAGCACGCAGCCACAATCTGACTGATGTGGCCTGCACTTCCCCGTGCAGCCTGCATAATCCATCCCTCAATGCCTGGCTGCACCTCTAGGGAGTGAATAAATTGTGGTTAGTCGAGATTTTCGTGTTACAAAAACTTTTTCAAGCACCTGTACATTGATATCCTAAAAACCCTGATTATGCATAACTACCTCATGCATCATAATCATCATCATAATCATCATAATCATTTCCAGCCTCTCAGACAAGTAAAAAGTATTTACTTACACCCCACTATATCTGGGATTATGTAGATCGCATATTTAAGGTGTGAAAGACCACATGCAAGATTAATGTACAACTGAGCAATTCTTCAACAGCACCATGCAAGCATCAAAAAAATGCATGAACACCAGTCTATAGCAAAGAGAGACAGCAAAATACAAACATATGCACAAATTGCAGACCAAACTCAGTCTATTTTGCCGCTACAGTTTGTCGCACAGGACTGTAGGGCTGCTTTTTCTACACTCGGGTGGCACTGGCTGAGTATACTTAAGACCTTTTTGTTTAGGACAATCCTTGAACAGGAAGATTTGAATGCAAATATTGCCATAGGGACGAGGGGGGGGGGGGGGGGGAATAATTTTGTCTCGCATCATTCCTTGCTACCCATTAAACATGAATGGGCGCTACCGTAAACTTTAGCCCCCCCCCCTTTATGGACAGGCCTGTACATACTTATGAATACTGCCGACAGAGGTGCTCTTCAATGCGCTTCTATTTTCTTGATATTTTGAAATTATATAATATTCTTTATTTTGTTGTATCTTTCTGCATTTTTGTATGATAATGATATCTCTTTTATGTTGGAATGACTGCTTTTCAAATTTCTAGCGCTGTGCCCACATCTGTAACATTTTTTCTATCCTTAATTTGTCACTCATTCTTAGCTAGATGTTGATTAGTTATGTGGCTGAGACTGCTTACTACATCTGTGCTGTTCTTTGCCCAGCCTCCCCTGTAATGCACCTTGACATGATAGTTAATTAATAACAAAATGACAGCAGACAGCTTAAAGCACGCTGAAGCCCAGAAATGCTCAAAATGGGCTTAACAAAACTAAGCATCTCACAGTAAGTCATAAACAAATGTGTCCTGCGGTCTAGCTCCGTTGGTGGGCCCAGGCCGCTGAAGAGACCCATTAATGATATCGCATCATACCCTTAAGGCCGAACTTAAGGACACCCTCAAGTTTTGCCCTCTGTTATGCTGACAGTGTGCCTTAGCAACTGATATTTGAAAGGAACTCCCGCGCACTAAGGGCAGTTGGTATACAGTTAGGGCTCCGCCTGTTTGTATCGTTTTTATGTCCCCCTGTTAATGTCCGAACCCAGAGTAACGCACTACCGACGCTAATTATGCAAAACCAAAACACAACCAGCCGAATTTACAGCTCGACGGGCTGAATTTTATACTGGTAGCAAGCGGCGCGTTTTGAAAATTCCGCCTCACTTACCCATTTTGGCGGCAGCCGTGTCCCAAGGCAGACCCTACTCAAAGCAACAAGCAAGCATGTATGTACTGTAGCATGAACCACGACTTCCGAATGCTACAGCTTTGCTAGGCGGCTGAACTAAACCAAACAAATAATGAAAGCTCGCACGACTCAGGCTGCAAAAAAACTGAAGCGCGTTCTGCTACGTTCTGCCAATGTTTTGCTTGACACTTGAGGTCACGTGACTACGGTTTTTTTCTTAACATAAATAGACGTACCAAGGCACCCTGCCCCTGATTTGAACCCGACCGTAGCGTCACCTTTTGTATAAGACCAACCACGGATATAGCAAATTGTTTGCTAAATTTATATGGTAGAAAGCACAGTGTAAGATAGTCAGGTGTGACAACAAGGCCAAAAAAATGAGGACATCGAGTACAGTAAAAAAACTATGAATAAGAAGGATGCTGAAAACGTAGAGCTATTACATAGCTGAAAAGTAATGTTTGTTGCCGCCTCGCGGCAGCACCCGTTTAGGTGGAGAAGTGCGCCAAATTTGAACAGTTAGAGTGCACGGCACGATATACGATTTACCGCAATAGCTTCGTTTTGCTATTTCTGCCATTACTCACTGTAACTTCTTACCCCGACGATGAATGACGCCACTGAGACGCCTCGACAGACCATTATACGAATGAATAATGCACGTTACCTGCTCGGCCGTAATCTGGCTGGTGGACAGACACATTGTGAATTCTTTGGGCAAAATTTACCTAGGCGTTTATGCGGGACGTAAGAGCTGCCGACCATTGTGGCAGACAGCATGTGTACTACTAGACAGCGTCCCCTTGACAGTTTCACATATGGCCTCCTAGACATTGTGGTCACCCATGCAAACCAAAAACCTCTCAGAGACGTCTAGCTAGACGTCTCCGAGAGGTTTTTATTTTGCTGGGCACCTTGTAAGGTGTCGAATACGTGGATACTATCCATCGCTCAAATTTTCGGGGTTCTAAGTACTTATTTGACGACACGTGAAATTTTGGTGACCCTCCTACCTTTGTAACTATAGATTATTATATCCTAACACCAAGTGGAATGGATATGTGTGAACGGGCCCGCGTAAATTGAGCTGAGTGTGAGACACATGACAGTTTGGACTTTGCGCATACTTTCATAGTGATCAGTATTCGTCATCCCTGCGCCGAGCCAGAAAGGGGCATTGAGATTGCCTGACTCACACTGATTCCTTTCTCACCGACCGAGTTCTATACAGAATTCTCGAGGACTACACAAGGCGACAGCGAAGCAACAGCTTCAAGTTCAAGTCCCCACGCAGCGTCACTTTCAGGCAGGGTTAGTAATAAATAATGTTTCGCCAGGTTACCACTTCGTTGGCTCTGCTCTCACCTCAGCAGGACCCCAAGAGTGCAACCTACTCGGTTGCATTGTGGCTAACTGACAGGCAGGACCTGACGATAAGAAACTTTAATCGGCTGCATTGGAACACGTTTTTGGGTCCATTATTTAACTTACCATGGTCAAATGAGGAAGAAAATACTCTGGCAACGTGGATGGGCCAAGTTAATTGGAAGCACAGTGGTGCTTTCAAGTGTCGTGAAAGGGGGAAGAGCTTTTCTGGTTTCCGCAGTGGCAGGAAGACTGGAAAGGCGATAGCTGTCATATGCAATGCAATGGTTGCCACTGATCCACTACAAAGGGGAATCCTCTATCCACCTATTCACCAACGTAAACAAGCAAACCGGACCTGAAAAATGTGATCAAAGCTGAACCTACCTGAAACTTTTTAATTAGAATGGTAGGTAGCAGAAAAAACAACTCTGCGATTATGCTTTCTCAGATGCGCTTGAGCACATAACTGTTAGTAAAGTGTAAACATCCACATCATTTTCCACACCCAAAGCTGTTACGGCAGAGAGATGTACACCTCATCGACGACACTTTTAGTGGACACTGGTTACTGCTTCCTACAAGAAATGCAAACGTTGTGGTGCCATCTAGTAACGAAAGCTCGAAGCACTCCACTGACAATACAAAGGAGCATTGCTTTTCCTTGAAGGGCACATCAAAGAGAGCGTAACTTATAATAAAACATGACCAATGCTTCTGAAAGAAAAAGCACCATTATATATTTATTTTATTTATTTGTACATATTGGGAGCCACAGCTTTGGCCTAAGCAGGAGAGGCTTTGTAATTAAGTGAGCAAAAAGAATAAAACGAGAGTGCAAAATATATATCACAACAATCTTTTAGCTGCTTCTCAAAGTGCTTCAATTGAAATATATTTGAAAGAATTAAGAGAGGTCCAGTTACGATAGTCCTCGGGATGGTTTCACCATGCCCAGAGTGTTGCTTCACTTGTTTTATGTGCAATTTTCAATGACAAACAAAATTTAGAGATCCTGGTTTCTTCAGTATTACAGTGCTTGATCTTTACAATATGAGGAAAGATATATAATTGTTTTCTTCATAATCTCATGTGGCATTTCACTCAGTCGTTGGTTCCTTTATGGTGCTGTTACATTACACATAAACAATACCTGCAAGCCATTCCAATGAAAATATGGTCAAGGCATGATGGCCATGTAATTTTTTAAAGTTAGGATATAGTTCTTCGACTGATACTAAAAATAAATAACATTACAAGACAACAACAATAAATAGAATGCGTATCTGAAATAATAAAGTTTTCATTCCCTGGGCATGAAAAGTGAGTTGACTTATGTTGAGGCACACTACACAATATGTTGATGCGATGTACAAGAAAAAACTCAACAAAACAGGAGAGGCATACAGGACTCATGAGACAGCTGGGGCTTGAAACAAAACACCACATTGCGCATCACAGTGAAAAACCTGCAGTAGCAGCAAGTGCAACTGCGGGCAGGCAACAGTGGCAGAAATGTAGGGGTTTAATAAAACAAATGTACATAGTGTGCAGGGTATTGTCGATCCTCAGTGCTGGACAAATAAATGTAGTACATTTTCACGTGCAAATACATGTTAAAAAATAGAATAGAACTGCTTGGCAGCTGCATGAACAAAGTCCAACGTTTGCTGCTATGAGCCAACAGCGTAGAAAAGTTTGAAGTGTGTTCCCCGTGACACGGCTCTGAAGTCTGTGTGAGTTAGCTATCCCAAGAGGCAGTCGAAAAGCAGAAAACATGGTACGTTAAAGTAGCTCGCTGAATGCTGAGAGACTGCATGAATGATGGCACTGTATAAGCTAGCATTTTGGATCAGTGCAGCACTACATTCCTTTTTGCATTGACAGCTGTAAGCGATGCTTTCTTCCAAGTAAGCAGAGTTATGGTTTTAGCACCTGGCCTGCCAAATTATGCTCACTGCATAGAAAAAAGCCTTTCTGAAAGCTTTCCAAATATCCCAGGTCTGCACGAGCTGCACTCCATGGTGGAGAGTATTGCGAATGCAATTGCAAACCTGATTCTTTGGGACGTTAAACCCCATAAACCAACCAACCAACCAGATTAAATAATGTGGTGTAACAGCTGATTAATGTTCAAATTTCATTCAAATCAGACTGTAATTAGCACCTTCCATCGTGGCAGCAGTACGAAGTATTAGTGCACTTATGTCCTTGTGTCCCTTTCATAAGAAAGTTCATGCGACTGCAAAAAAAAAAAAAAAAAAACAAGAATGGCAGCACTGGAGACATTAACAACGCAACTTGTTCACAGGACACAAAAATTTGGAACATGTCATGAAGCTTGGCACTGACATAAGTTTTTTTCTTTCAATAATGGCTTAATAGACAGACTGAAAGACTGTGCAAGTAAAGCGCATGCAATTACTATTACTACTTCTGTCAAAAGCCTTACATTTACAACAAAGGTTGAGTTAAGGTGATGATGTCACAACTTCTTTTACACACCTTCCCGACATTCGAATGTGCAGCTTTCAAAAAAGTACCAATTTTTTTTCATAACTGACTGCACAGGCGGCACACTAGAGTCATTTAGTGCATGTACCGAACAGGTAAACTGGCCAACGTGTTTCCTAAACTAATGCCAGTAAACACTGACAATACATGCTTTGTAGTTAAGGTGCTTTCCTTCTTTCTTTATTTCTTTTTACAGAGAAAGTGCAGCAGGAGCTAACGACTCAACAACGGACAGAGGCTGCTGCTGCAGCTAGCACACTCAACATACAGTGCACAACGTTCATGACAAAAGTAGTATTCAGCACAAATGTTCTGGTCACTTATAGCACAGACTTATACAGGCAGAAGCAATACAAGAGGGAACATGGCAGCACGTGGCCTACGCGCTTCGCAAAGCACCGCCGCCAACAGAGGACGAGAGTGGGAGGCATCAGGGGCACGTGCGGAAAGAACAGCCGGCCTTTGCTGCCGATTCTCGCCGCCTCTCGACCCCGGCGAGCCGCGAAGTGCGGCAATCAAACGCTCTAGTGTTCCCTCTTATATTGTTTCTACCAGTGCATAATAACAAGAAATCTTAACTTTTTCAATAAATAACAGAATGCCTATATAAATAAATATAAAAACATAACTCATCCACATATATTATTTACATAATTCGAATGTACAATCGCCCAATTTTTTAACCTGAACGCGCGAGCGTCGACCGGCCAGTTGATAAGCGCCGTACAACGGAGCATAGCGGCGAAGTGTGCGAGAATACGCGCGTGCGCACAATGCCCAGTCCAATGCAGCTGCCCTCTGCCAGGCTGTTCCGGCAACCGGACCCCACCCCACCTGCTTTTTTGTCCGTTATCGCCTTTCCTTCTGTTTTCTCCACACCACTGACAAAGGATTAGAAAAGGCAACGTGGTACCGCCTTCTTTTCTGTAGGAGAGGGAAGTGTGAATTGATAAGTGAAATAATCCGATCAGATGTCATAGCTATCGCGCTTCACAGTATATAAGGCCTTGCATCCGCTTTCTGGAGTGTTTGCTTCACGCAGCATCAACAATGCCTCCTCGGGTGCCAGAGGAAAAGAGAGTAGCTGCAGTACGCATGTGTTTGAGCGGCACATCCCAAAGACAGATCGCGATGGCTTTGGATTTACATGTAGCGACAGTGAACAGGATAATTTGCGCGTTTAGAGACGAAGGGCGCATAGGTGATGCAGCAAGGAACTGCGTTCGGAAGACGACAGCAGAAGAGGATGCCGCCTTGGTTCTTGTCGCCGAGACTAATCCCTTCATGACGGCTGGCCAGGTTAGAGATGCGGTTGGCCTCGATGTCAGCGAAGAATTGGTGAGAAAACGGCTTTTGGAAGAAGGCCTGAAGAATCGAAGTGCTGCCCAAAAGCCGCTTCTTTCCGACACAGCGAAAGCAAAAAAGACTGGATTTTGCACAGGCCCATCTGCACTGGACAGCAGATGACTGGCACAATGTCGTCTTTACCGACGAGTCCACATTCTGCATGCAGTGGGACCAAAAACGCAAAGTATACAGACCAGACCTAACGAGGTTCGTTTCTTCCTATTATGAATATTTAGTTAGTTTGTGCCTGTTTCTATTTTCACAAATTTATTCCTGTGAGCCTTTTCTTGTTATTGTTAATTTAAGATACGTTTGTGGTGTAAATTGCCGCAATTTTAAATTGACTAATTGTTCTCCTCTCTTGTAGGTATGACCCCCGATACGTCCACCAAGTAAGAGCCAGTGGACGCAAAAGCATCAACATTTGGGGGATTGTAACCAAAGAGGGCCTTGGACCACTACACAGAATACAGGGCCGATTTTGTACCGCCTCCTACATTAATATCGTCGAACAGGTGCTCCTGCCTCATGTGCTCGACGGTCCTTTCAATGACGGCTGCTTCATCCTACAGCAGGACTTGTCCCCTGTGCACACGTCTCGCGCTGCCAAAGGCCGCCTGGAAGAACTCGGAATCATGACCATTGACTGGCCGCCACAAGGAGCGGACATGAATGTAATTGAAAACGTGTGGGGCCTAATGAAAAAGAACTTATCAAAAATGGGGCTTCACAACGTGAGCTGCGATGAACTATGGCGCAAAGTTGAAGCCGAATGGGAGCTGTTGAAAATCGACCACAACCTCGTACCAGCGCTGTACGACTCTCTTCCGCGACGCATCGCAACGGTTGTTCTGTCTGGTGGAGCCTTCTGCAAATACTGAAGGGCAACAAGCGAGTTGCGACACCCGGGACCCCACAATTTCTCAAGCAGCTGGAATTACCAAAATTTCTAATACCCCTTGGTAACCAGTGCGAGCAAAGGTATCATTATTGAGGCGTTGTTTTTCTTCTGGTTTTGCTCTCGAGAAAAGCAATAAATTTATTTCTGGTCAGACATAGGCAAGGCACGCTATTCCTTGCAACATCGAAGTTTCTAATCAGCAGGACTTCCAGCGGCAGATATCTTTTTGCCGCAGGAAATTGCCGCGTGAGCCGTAGGGAAAATAAAAATAAAAAGAAGTGCTGATTCGCACGTAGTGCAATCAGCCGGTGTATGTCGCATTCCATCGAGCCCAAGCGGTGCCACTTGACCCTTTATTTATAGCGTGATGGCAGCGTTCAGAAAAGAAAAGACGAAGACGATAACGGTGCTCGAAAGGGGGTGGGGTCCGGTTCCCGGAACAGCCTGGCAGAGGGCAGCTGCACTGGACTGGGCATTGTGCGCACGCGCGTATTCTCGCACATTTCGCCGCTATGCTCCGTTGTACGGCGCTTATCGACTGGCCGGTCGACGCTCGCGCGTTCAGGTTAAAAAATTGGGCGATTGTACATATAGGCATTTATTGAATATATATATATATATATATATATATATATATATATATATATATATATATATATATATATATATATATATATATATATATATATATATGTGTGTGTGTGTGTGTGTGTGTGTGTGTGTGTGTGTGTGTGTGTGTGTGTGCGTGTGTGTGTGCATACCTACACAAAAGCATGGCAATGTGTGTAGTGCGGCACACCTATAAACATTTGTTATGTTACAGTCATGATGCATAGCCACTATAAAGGCAAACAAATGGGGTTATTTAACTGAACTAATACAATTTCACCTATTACTTGAATGCGGGACACTGAAAGTCAACTTTGTCTCCTAATATATTTAACAAATGGGGAATCTGGAAATTTAGGTTCTATCTGCTTTGTCTTTGCTCTTTACGTGAGGTAACGTTGCACCATTTACCGTTGTTTACATGTTTTAATGAAAAAGCTGCCTGGTGGGAGATAGTGTGGTTTGCTGCAATAGTTCTCAAATATCCTGAACACTTTTCTTTGTAACAACTTTGTAACAATTGATCATAGTTATAACAGCACTTGTTACCTGTACTGGTACACCGTATGATAGCTTAGAGAAAAAAAGTCTTTGGTACAGTTCATAAGTTCCCTAATTCTGTATATACATCCTACACCTTTGCCTAATTCTCCAGCTAGTTTATGGACAGGTATTCCATAACAAGTCATTTTGGAACTAAACGCAAATAATTTTTGCACTTCTAACTCTTGCAACCTACTCCTGTGGAACAGAATTATAACATTAACACTTGGTGGTTTGTTTATTGGTTTAAATATAACATACTGTGTTTTATCGGCCTTTAGCTGTAACATATTTATCTGCAACTAGTCAGAGAGATAGTTTAGGTAATCGTTAATGCTTTCATTTAAGAAGGGCAGTGATGTATTTGAGAAAGATATGTCCATACTGTCTGCATACGCGATGACTTGGGGTGAAGTTGGTATACAAGGTAGATCACTGATATAAGGATAAAATAATAAAGACACCAATATTGATTCTTGTGGAACACCAATTAAAATTTTAAATCGTGGTGATGACTGATTACTGAAAGACACATACTGATAGTGATTAGTGAGGTAACTCTATAAGAGAAAGTGTGTATTGCCACGTATTCTGCTGCCATAAAGCTTAGATAGAAGGAAGTTATGATTAATGCAGTCAAAAGCTTACTGCAGACATGGGAATAACACTGTTGTGCATAAAAGCTTTTCAATGTGTTGTAATAGTTCACGTTTGATATTCCCAAGTGCTTGTTCGGATTTCTTCGGAAGAACCCCAGGCGGTTGATATTATCCGCAGCCCTCTGTTAAGGCTTCCCTCACAGCCCCAGTTGCTTTGGGAATTAAACCTCATAAACCAAATCCATCTTTTTCGAATCCATACTGAGCTGCACTCTTAATGTTATATTTCTCAATAAAACTTATTAACCATTCGTTCATGATAGTTTAACAGTTTTGAAAAAATTGGAAGCACAGATATGGGTTTGTAGTTATTTATGAAATTATCATTTCCTCCTTTATGGACAGGACAAATACTCTGGTTATTTTAAGGTTACCAGGAAATATTTCTGACTCAAGCATGCAACTTTTAATGTGGGCTAAACTAGTGAAATGACGTTGGATACATGTTTTACAGTGTCTGATGACAGTCTTAATGTCATCAAATTCAGTGGCAGAGTTTGTTCCAAGTTTATCTATTTTTACCTTTAGTTCGTATGGGTAGGTAGGGGAAAATATTAATGAGTTTGCGACGCTTGCACTCTGTAATACACGTGCATAGCTTCCACAAATGACGCTCATTCTGCAAATGCACATTTAGCGCAATAACCAATTCTTTAAGACCGTGACTGCAGTCATATGAAGCAACATTTAAGGTTTTAACATGCACATTTTTTTTCTAGTTGGGCTCCTAACTTTGCTCCAAATTTTTTTCAGGTTAAAAACCCTTGTATATAACTCCATTCATGGATAGAAGCTTTGCCCTTTCATTTCCGAATTAATCTGATTGCGATTATTTTTATCTAACAAGTTTGACAAATGACTGGTAAATTTTATTCCTGTGTTGCATTTTATTGTAGAGCATAGAATTTATCCGAGGTTTTCATATTTGTTTGCATGGCTGTCTAGCTTTATTCTTCGTAAAAAAACCTATGTCAGAGAAAGCAATAAAGTAACATAAAAATATATTGTGCGCATAATTTGAGTTAGGCTCCCAAATGCTCCCCCCCAAATAATGAATGTGAATGTTGAAACGCAGTGTATACACAGTCTTTAAATGTGGCAATGGTAGGAAACATGTGCACTAAATGCTTGCATCATAGATTTAGTGCCCAAACTGTACTAGTTTATAAAATTTCGTCATAGCCTCTCCTTCAGTTAATGAAACATGATCCAGGTGCCAGGCTAATAACCTCAGGACAATCTCAGTGGTAACCATTGCTAGCTAAGAAAAAATGTACTGAGTAATAAAAATCTACAAGGCTACATAGAATAAAAAAACTTCACTGCTCAACTTTTGCATTTATTTGTGCCTTCTGGAGTATCTTTGGTAGCTTGCAGAATAAGCTGAATATATACAATGCCTGCTATAACCAGAGGCCACCGCTATGGTACATACCCAATGTCCACTCATCAAAAAAAGGCTTCTCACTCATCTGAGTACAACAGAGTCCAGCAACCCCAGACGTGAACTATTAAAAAAGTCACTCTTCCTCATTTCCTCTCGGAATTCGCAACATCATTTGTATGCAGCTAAAAACTACATGCCACAAACTACTCTGCAAAACTACTAGAAAATTAGAGCTTGAATACTCCAGTTCTAGCTGCAATGACACGTGTGCGACATCTCTTTCTTTGCTCCCGAAGTTAAAGTGAATATCAATGATTTGCAGTCATCGGCTAAAATACTGGCGATCACTTCACACTGCCTATTGGCTTCCTGTAGTAATAAAGGTGTGAAGTTACTGCTTTCCTGACCTCCTGTGTGAATTAACAAGCGACTACACAAATGCATGGTTAAAAATACATCACAAGGCTAACTAGTCACAAGGCAAACCGGTGTGACCACAGATGAGAAAAATGTTGATGCAGTATGATCACAATGATGTTATCATGACTAATGTGAATTTTGGGACGGCATAACTGCTAAAAAGTGCCAGACAGAGCACACTTCATATATACACAAGTTGTTTTACATTTTGTGATGCAGTGAGCCCTTTCTTGGGCAACGATGGAAAGCAAACTAACAAGGGAGAGAAGTCTGTGATAAAAAGAGCAAAGAAGTCCACCGGGAAGATGGATATGTGGCCGACTACTCTGCACTGGGGAAGGGGATACAAGAGAGGATCGAGATGGGTGACGATACGGAAAGAAGAGAGATAGGAACATGTACACGTACATTTGATGGCATCACAACCTTGAGTCGAGGCCCGTGCTACTCAAAAAACATGAAAGCGTCTTCATTGCCTAGACTGCTTTCCAACTCTGCCGCCAAGCACCCAGCAGTAAGTCCTCTGAGAGTGGCCTGCTGCCTAAGCGCTTTAAGGAAACCACCAACGCTTGTCTTTCGCACTAGTACACACATTACTACATGCTCCACAGTCTCGGCTATGCCACAAGTGGAACCGTCAGGAGAGCACACAAGTCCAATTAAATATAAGTACTTTCACGTGAAAGCGACGTCTGAACGGAGTATATGCATCAAGCATGCATGAGGGCGTGGAATTTCATGCGGAACCGAAAATTTGGTTGCCGCGTCTAGTCTTTTAGGCCGAGTGCGCCGAGCGTCTGGCTGGGCCCAGTATTTCGCCGTTGCACTCTCCATAAAGTCCGAAAGAAGAGAAGTGGTGTCCAGTCTTGAGAAAGGCAAAACTGCGTGGAGACCATCGCTGAGAGCACTCTTTGCTTCGGCATCCGCCCTTTCATTTCCATCAACCCCCTCTGTGTCCAGGGATCCATTGAAATACTATGCGGTGACTTTTTTCTTCAGCAAATGAAAGGCGCCTGCACAAATACATAGGATGCATGGTGAAAAATGCACCAGAAAGTTCACTGGTCACAAAGCAAAGTGGGGCATTCACAGATGACAAAAATGCTGATGCAGTAAAGTCACGATGAAATCATCATGATCAATTTGAGTTTTAGAATGGCATGACTCATCAAAAAAAGATTCCCAGACAGAGCAAACTACATATGCAGATATGTTGTTTTACATTTTGTGATGCCGTGAATGCTTTCTTGGGCAACAATGGGCAGTAAAATTTGGTCAGCTACTACAGCTATCATAAATGAAGACTACGGTCTTTTCAACATTGTTGCGTCCACGTAAAGAAACCATCACAACAACAGCTACCATCTTGAACTACTCCTCAAGCTCCTAGTTCAGTCAATGACAATTACCCTGGGTTCAGGCATAGTGACACTACTCTGCGACAAGACACCTGATACTGGCAGATTTAAAACAGCTGAACATTTTTCCGATAATACAGAAGGAATCTGAAATGCATCAAAACGCTGTAATCCTTCAACTTTCCGCCAATACCTCAGGCAACATGAGCGGTGTCATGAGTACGTGCTTTCAAGTTTTCGGAAACAGCACGCTGACCGAAATTTGGAGGCAAAGGAGCAGCTGAGTATCTGGATCCGTTGCTAGAAAGAATTGCAGTTTAGTATCTGGATCCTTTGTTACAAAGTACTGAAGTCTAAATTTGCGCTCTTTCCACTCAATGGATTACCAACTTGCTCAAGCCTCTGTTTTGTACAAGAAACAAGCGGGCACATTCTTTACCTTGGAAGTGCACGAGTTGATTTCTTTTAGATGACATGAACTTAAATTTGTACAAATTGTATTGAGAGTTCCATGAAGTCTTCCACGAGATTCCATGAGAAAAAATTAAGCTTAACCTCTGTCTCAAACGACTGGGAGAGGGGACTGCTTCTACTGGCCGTGAAAAAGTCTCCTCCAGCCACTGTACCTTAACAGAAGCATAATGTATAACAGCAGCGCATTGTAGGTTTCATTCAGCAGCATTAAACTTGCCAAAAGCAGTGCAGTAAACAGCTTAGCCTGGCGGGGTTCTCAAACTGGTTTCCATGCGACCCTTGGGGTCCCAGCACCACTTTTTGGGTTCCCTCAGTATCTCAGATACATGCCTCAACCCCTGCTTTTCCTTTACACAATTTATTTTGAGACTGACCCTACTGTAATGCATCACAGCAGAATGGTTCACTATGCAACCAGTCATTACTACCGAGTATGGCCAATTTTTTTTTTGAGGTGCAGTATGTTCGCAAGGTCTTCTTTGCATGCATGTTAGGTCGGATGGGGCAGAGGCCAAGACATGCAACGTTCTTGAGCCCCTTTTGAAATAGATTAGGGTTCCCTGAGGCTCAAAAGGCTGAGAACTCCTGGCCTAGCCTATATGAATGGATATGTGCAGTTCTTACCCCCCAAATCTTTCACGTGTGCTAGCGTGATGCTGAGATTGTGACAGAAACAAGAGAGTACTGTTTTGCACATTTGCAATCTGTAGTGTCACTCAATGGATTCAGAGAACCTACTTTGTTTGATTGCTATACGGAAGTGGTGTAGACGGACACTGAATCCCCGTTGCACGGAACGGTTGCGTTGATGGTGCACTGTTGAGTTTGGTGTACCCTGGCTGGCTGTGGTGGATAAGGCGTAACCTCTCTCGAATTGAGAGGATTCACATTCCGATCTGCGTTTATGGCCGCACGAGATGCCACTGAGCCTGGAAATCGAGCTGCTGCTGACAGAACCGGAACATGGTGCAGTTTCTGTCGCTGCTTTGGCTGCAAAATGGCACATGATGAGTGACTCAGGCTAGGAAGTAGGGATTTATATTTAGAAGCCTGCAAGCAACAAAAAAATAAGTGAACTGATGCCTAGATGAATGAGTGCATGTATGAATGAAGCTAGGACGGTGTCATCAACAACGAAATCAAAAGGTAATGTCATTTCTCCTAGAGAAAATTCCTCACAAAGCTACTGAGCCAGTGCTACAACAATAACAGCCATGACTTGGAAGTCACATTTATGATAACTAGAAACTATACTGAAGGCTGTAAAGAAAATTGCTTCAGGAACTATAAAACAATATACCTAAATAATGGATTGGGAGGGTGCACCACAGTCCACTAGTCAATGTTTCCGCTAGAGGACTTGTATTTGTCCAAGCGAAAACCAAGTCCCCTTGTAGAAATGTTGGCTAGTGCAGTGAGGCTCCTCTCCTGTCTGTTGTTCATTTTGTTGATAATACATCAACGTCATTCAGCTTTAAGGCACAAGCTCCCACATTCTACATTTACACCATTCCCTCACAACCCTGCATTCTGTGTTAGAGTTACAGTGAACGTCATGAAAGGTATGCCACTATGTACTATAAAATATTCCTTTTTTTTCTACATCATAATAGTTGTATTTCTACTGTATGGCCCAATTTTGCATGCTGTAAACAAATCAGGGTAAATGTTTTGCTAGCAGAAAATCGAGCTTGCCATCCCACTTCATGGTAGCTCTAACTTAAAAGCAATGCTGAGCCCTAATACAATGCGGGCAACTCTATCCAAACACTGTTCATAGTAAAACCAATTGTACGGCTCTACTGACAACCCTTCCGCAGCAAGTGACATATTTATTACTGAGGAATGTGGACTTGAAAATAGAATGTTTTTTCTTTCCCGTCTGTTGATTCAAATTTATGGCATTGATGACAACAGTAAGAGAATTATGGACTCCGTGTTCACTGGTTGACAGCGCCAGATTACAGAAAGTATTCTGGGGCATGAAATGGGACAGCTGGGGATAAGAGTTAGCGGAGAACACCTAAGTAATCTGCGATCTGCTGATGACAGTGACATTTCCTTGCCAAGCCACTCAGGACATGAACTGCAAAGCATGATCAATGAGTTAGAAAGGCAGAGCAGATATGGTAGGGCTAAAAATTAACATGCACAAAACCAAAGTAATGTTCAACAGCCTAGCAAAGGAACAGCAGTTCGCAATTGGTAGCGAGGTGCTGGAAGTAGTAAGGGAATATGTCTACTTAGGGCAGGTAGTCACTGCTGATCCAGATCATGAGAGGGAAATAACTAGAAGAATAAGAACGGGGTGGAGCGCATATGGCAGGTTCTCTCAGATCATGAATGGCAGTTTACCAATATCCCTCAGGAGAAAAGTATACAACAGTTGCATCTTGCCGTTACTCACCTATGGGGCAGAAGCGTGGAGGCTAACGAAAAGGGTTCAGCTTAAGTTAAGGACAACACAGCAAGCTATGGAAAGAAAAATGATAGGTGTAACATTAAGAGACCAGAAGCGGGCGGAGTGGGTAAGGGAACAAACCCGGGTTAATGACATCCTAGTCGAAATCAAGAGGAAAAAATGGGCTTGGGAAGGGCATGTAATGCGAAGGCAAGATAACCGCTGGGCCTTAAGGGTGACGGAATGGATTCCAAAAGAACAAAAGAGCACCAGACGGTGGCAGAAAGTTAGGTGGGCGGATGAGATTAAGTTTGTGGGGATATGGTGGCCGCAATTGGCATAGGAAAAGGTTAATTGGAGAGACGTGGGAGAGGCCTTTGCCCTGCAATGGGTGTAGTCAGGCTGATGATGATGATGATGATTACGACAGACATTCACACTCAACAAATGAAGTGGTGATGTCGGTGTGTATGTGCCCTTTTATTTATTCTTTTTCTATGCTGGCTATTTGTTCTATCAACATGATCCACTTGTTCCTGTACCTATTCTCATCTGGATCCCCTTGTATCACTGCTGTGGGCCTCCAACCCGTGTGTGCCTTCAGAAACAAATTTAATAAATTAAATGCAAAAGAAAAAGAAGAAAGCAATGAAAGAAATATTCAGCTTCAAAAGGCTATTGAGCATCCCTGTAATGAAGGCAGTCCTGCCCACTCACCTGGAACTTCTTGCATTGCCAGATGCACCAAATGATGAAGCAGCCTCCAAGAAACAACACCAAGATGACCATTGGCACGTACATACGGGCAACGTCGGTGGGGCTCCAGACTTGTTTCCATGCAGTGAAAATTAAAAATAAAGAAATCTGTTCCATAGCCATGTCATTCATTACTTCCAGTGAGCTGAACTTCAATCCACAAGAAAAAAACTAGCAACAGTCACCTCTTGGAGCCTTGCTAGTTATAAATTAACTTTTCTCTAAAGCAAGCCCGCTGGACCGAAAAAAATTATAACTTCTGTTCTGAAAAAATTTCACTCCTCCCCTTTTTAGTCCTTGATCCACACAAACAAAAAAAATATCCTCAATGTCCAGACCGTGCGCAAGTTAACAGCTAGCTTGTTGTGAGAAGAACAGTAGAAAAAAAGAAAAAATATATTCCTTTTGTTGACAAGTGGCCGTTTTTACCAGAGCTTCTGACCTATTCACTTTTTTTGTGCTTGAATTTACTTTCATCTTCACTTATTTACTCTTGAGCTGCCATGCTGGCTCAGTGGTTATGCTGCCTGGCTGCTGACCCAAAAGACACGGGTTCGATCCTTGCTCCAGCAGTCGAATTTCCATGGAGGCAAAATTCTAGACGCATGTACTGTGCTATGTCAGAGCACGTTAAAGAGCCCCAGGTGGTCAAAATTTCCGAAGCCTTTCACTACGGCGTCCCTCACAGCATAAATCACGTTGGGACGTTAAACCAAACTTAGTTACTTTTACAGTTTTTAATTTCTTTCTTTGGTCTCACACACCTTCGTCTCTCCCCTACCTGGCCCCCAGCCCGTTGGAGAAAAAACTCTGCCATTGTGGATCACACAGCGATATGAGACTCCTGCTCAAAGTGATACTGAGGTCAAGTTTGCCGGTGTAGATTAATCACAGCGATCTAATGACAAAAGGACTAATTTCGCTGGAAATGGAGCTGCCATGGGCTAGAAAAGAGCAAAAAAATGAAAAAACAGTTATTGCTGCTACCAGCTGTTTTTACAAGCAAACTACGGTGATGCTAACTACTTTTTTTGCTTGTTCATCTCTCACGCAGGACTACACTGCTACAGCTAGCTATCCCGGACTCAAGGTTTTCTGAATGTTGTAATAATAATCATCAGAACTTTCAATCAAGTGGTAAGACAGAAAAATTTAATTTTAAGGATCAAATGTTTCAGCAGCAAATAGATCTTTTGCTTCTAGACCAACAACAGCGCAGCCACAAAAAGAGAAACAACTCAATTTCAATAAGGACAAAGGTTGCATGAATCTGTCCTCAGTGTTCATTCAAGGATCCTTTACGCTGCCAAACATGATCAGTGAGACTCTTTAACAAAACAATAAAGAACTGTTCTAACCAGGTTCACTATTGGGTGAACTGGAACAGTCATAACAGATGAAAAAAGAAAAAGCATGAAAGCCGGCTATGCACAAGAAACACAAGATGCACTGACATGTCAATTACAAATTGAAAGTGGTTGCCACATAAAGGATAGTCCATGGAAAAAGGCTCACTGGTGAGAACGCACGAGGCACAACCAGAGGATGGTTATAATGGTAAGCATCTGGAAGGTCGTTACTGTGGAAGGAGGATGGCTGAGAAATCCCCAACCGGAGGATGATTACCATGGAAGAATGAGGGTATGGGGAGAGCGTAAGAATGCGCAACAGGTAAGTGGTTGATATGGGAACCAACTGGAAGGTAGTTACCCTAGAAGGGGAAGGAGGGTATGGAAGAGAGTGTAGGAAGGCATACCACGGTAACCATCCGGAACGTGGTTACCGTGGAAAAAGGAGGAAGGGTATGACGAGAGCGGAAGAATGTAGCATGGTCCATCTGCGGCAGCTGCTGCAAAACGTGCTGCACGAAGAGAGAACCATCAGGAGTGCTGCGCTTCTAGAGCGCCGGACTGGAGAGCACACCCGGACAAAAGATTACTTTATGTGGAAAACTAAAAAGAGCACCCGAGAACTCTACAGACATGAGCTATCTCTCATATTCCCTACCACAACATATCGTAAAGTATAAATACCTCAATGGCTGTAGTTAAATCTCGCGTTAACCAGTAGTAAGCATCCTGACAATTCTTTTGATGTCTGTTCTTGTAGCTGATGTTGACTTCCCTGTCTTCCAATTTCTTATAATTGCATAGCCATGCGCCCCTCCCGCCCTGTGAACTGAGTTCGATGTCAAATAAATATCGATAAAGCATGAGTGCAGGTCTGCTATAGCAAAATTAAATAGGTGCAGTTGAAATGACAATAAGAAAGGATCTTACCTCTCTTGGGTCTGTAAATAGGAAAATATACTGCTTGAGCAACATTCCAAAGAATACTGCAGATGCAGACATCTCTTGCCGCATGCTGTACAAAGTGATCCATGCTGCCTGTGTCCACAACTTCAGGTGACCTGTTCCAGGTAGGCCTGTCCCAGAAAAGAAGCACGAAATTAAAGGAGCCTTGCTGGTTTAATTTAATAGTTGCTCAACAGCAACCAGCACCTGTAGAAAAATTGTTATTTTTTATCAGTTCTCTTTAAATAAATTGAAATTCTCACAAGCTGGCAATACTCTTCTACTCTAAGGGGCAGGAGAGGCCTTCCTTCCTTAGAGGAATGCTTCCGTTATACAGAGGCAATATAGACCTTTGCAATAAGGGCTCCCTGGGATATGTTATTTATTATTTTTTTCAGGTGGCAACGCCCACAGCACAGGCAATGGGTTTGTTTCTGTCTGCATTTCATTCACAAAGTGCGCTGACGCTTAAGCTTTTTGTTGGCGTAGACATTTTTGTTCACCAACTAAGTCCATTGCCAATGCAACTCGGGACGGGCAGGAAAGCGGTGAAGAAGTAAACATCACAGACGCGCTGAGACCTTCGCATAACATGGTGAGCGTGAAGACTGGCGGCGTTTTTTTTTTTTTCTACTTTCATCGACTATTTGAAGGCCTTTACAATATTCATGAAAAGGAAGCGCTTAGCTCCCATCCTGAAATACTGAAGAAATAAGAAACTGACCAACAGCCCAACAGCTCCTTGCAGAACAAAAGACAATGTATTTTTAATGTCAAATGAAATGAGGTTAGGATAACAGTGATGCAAAAACGAGAACTCGAAAACAGTAGCTTTTGAAGAAGAGAGACGGGCGAGGGCAGGGTCCATTAATACTTCCACGCAGCTACCTTCGCACTATTGAAGTGAAAGTCAAATTCGCCAGTGTGCCACTCAAACCTTCTCATTTTTTTATTGCTATTCCAGTTGTATTAATTGTTCATGTTTCATTGCTTACAGTAGTGTACGTCTAGTCTCAAGAAAAAGAACGAATATTTTAAGAATACTTCTGCAGCTGAAAGTAAATGTGGGATTGTTCGAGAAATATCTACTAGTTTCATTTAAGTACTCGCAAGAGTGAGAGAACTGCATGCGACTTTGAATAAACATGCCTGATGAATGCATGAAAAAAAAAAAAAAATCTGCGAATTTCTTAAATAAAGGGCTTTTGCAGCACAATACTATAGACATATGCAATATCAATTTTTGTTTCTTTAATGGTTTTAATGGAGAGCTAAAAGAGCACTGGTATGTGAACTGAGAGTTTTAACCTTACCAGAAAAAGTGTTTTTTCAATAGCGGTGAACATTTCTCTGAAAACATTTGCAAGATATGTTGGCATGTCTTCGCCTAAGGGTTATGAAAAATGAATATATTTTTTATCTTGATGCAGGTACAAACAAATATTTGCTGCAGACATATATCTAACGGAATGTCCGGCACGGACATTTATCGGTTGTTTGGCAGACATCTGCCGGGGGTTTCCCTCGTCTGACTGCCGCAATAAGCTATGCACATGTCAAGCAATGTCAGCTCCGAACACGTTCATCGATAGCAAGAAGACGAAACAGACCCTTTCGCGGGTAGGCTACCCGCGAGTGTAGCCCGCGAATCAACGGAAGTTGGTTACCTGTTGTTTGTTACGCCGTTCAGTCACGACTCACAAAACTCTGCCGAAAAATGCAGTCTTGCTTGGGAACTTCGAAAATCGCGCTACACACGTGACAAGCACACAGGACGGAAACCCGAGCAAAACCACGGCCAGAACACTCAGAGAATCGCCAAAGTTATTGCAACCGACTGGCGCCGATTGCCACATGATTGCCGATTGCCACGAAACGAAAACAACGCCTCGCCAAAAACCACTTAGCGAAGTTTTTCCTTGACAATTCTCTCTCTCCCTTCTCTCCTTTGCTGCTGCTGACACCTAGTGCCTAAACCACAAAGCGGAGGACACGGCCTCTAAGATACGTAACGAGCACTCTGTCGTGGATGCTTTGCCTCGTTATCTGACGCGTTAATGCCTGACACCCCGGGATTTACGCCAGTTTGCCTCACATGACGCAGCATGGACATAACGACTGTCGAAGAGATGCGTTAGCCAATATGGACGCCTACAAATTAATGCGTGACCGAAAGCGCGGCAAATTTGAAAATACAAAAAAAATGCAATCATATCCTAACCATTGGAAATTATGCGATCGCTGAAATTATTGAGTACCCTGTTCTCAAAATGTCCGACTGAGTCTGATGCTATAATTTTTGTTTTGTAAAATAGCAAGAATTGGTTTACTGTCGTTTTGCACGACCGTGGGCAGTGGTTAGGTGTCTGGGCCATCGGCTCTTGAACAACTGACGTTTGTGGCGGTAGCGAAATTCGGCTTCATTGGTCCGTAAACTCGGCAGTCTCACTCTAAAAAAGAACAGGGCAATGAGTTCAGGTGGTCCCGGTACTGGTGCAGGTAACGTTTCATACGGTTTTTTGCAATAATTGGCTTCGGAGCTCACGTGTACAGCACGCACAGACGTAGACAGTAGTACAGAAAAATGATGATGCGATACAGCGTTGAATAAAGGCTAGTTATTAATTTCTACCTGTTCCTAGATAAACACAGGGAACAGTCAAAATAACATAAAAGAAGGGAATATGGAAAAAGTTACAAGTCCCGTGCAATGTTTGTTGGGTTAAGCGGGTATAATACCGCTCTGTCGGTGGACGCCTACATGCCCGGGAAGCAATTGTACTAGAAAAGGCAAGTACCGAGAAGTCAGTGCATACGGCGTAGTGAATACGGTAATTCGTAAGTGGATTGGTCCAGTGATCCAAATGATTAGTCTAGATAAATGGGAAACTACCGCCTAAGGGACGACAGCCAGGAGAAAACTATTTAAGGAGCAGCGCCCTCTACTGTTTATAAAGTTCTATTCTGCAAATTGAAATCAATGAAGCCACACCAAGAAATGCTGCCTTTGCAAAGAAACTCAGCACAAAGAAGGCACTAGTTCACTAGTAAGTAGCATTTATTACTGGCTTCCGAAAGTTGACGTCATGTACACTGCATCGTTGTCTGTGGCTCCGTCGAACGCGTTGTAAAACTGTGGAGCTTAGAGCCAGCGCGGTGCTAAGATTTGTGTGAGCCGTCCGAAGTCATGGCACTGATCTCGTTCCTTAATGCTGGCGGGAACAGACCGGTGTCTATTCGTGACGGCAAGTAGGGACATGGTGACCAATGATGGGGAGAAGTCCAGTACGTACAAATCCAACCCAAACACTTGATCCACTGGAGTCCCGTCCCAGTCACTGTTGAATTCCGGGCCCGGAATCCCGAAGAAAAGCACCTTTTCGTCAATAACGAAGCATTCCGGCAACAGCAATTCCACAGGTGTGCCTGGCCGCCTTGGAGTCATCTGACTCTAACAAGAGTTCGCTGGGTTGTATTTGTGCAGGCCTCCTACGTAGGTCATCAGCTTGGAGTTGTAACAGGCGAGTATATTGTGACGACCCCACATAATGCGCAGGTCCACACGGGACGGAGAGGCAAGAAGACACCGTATGGCTCAGTTTAAACAAAATGATGTATTGAATAATTACACATTGTACATCAGAGGCTGGGGTGTCCGAGCTTACGTGGCGACGCCGTCATGGGGGCGATCGAGGGGCTCCGGAGTTGCGATCCGTCGCTTGCTGGCAGAAGCTGCGCGCCGTCGGGCTTCGGCGCTGAAGGACCCTTTTCTCTCCGATCTCGTCCTGAGCGTCCCTTTCGTCCGCACTCCCCAGCTATATGTGCTCTGCCGGCCACGCCCGATCTCCTCTCTCCCAGGCTGGAATGTCGTTTGTCTCCCGCCGGCAGCTTTCTTCTCTTGTCGGGTTGTCAGCCTCCCCTGCCGACCTGCCTCGTTGGGATGTCGTTTGTCTCCCGTCGGCAGCTTTCTTCTCTTGTCCGGTTGTCAGCCTCTCCTGTGTCCTTGTACGGCCAGGCAGCCTAATTGGGCTGGCTTTCCCTCCCGCCGGCGCCTTTGTACCATTGTACCCCTTCAGTGGCTTTGCCGCCGCTGGGGGCTCCGTCTACGCGGCGCCGCCGAACGCGGACCGTTTAAGGGGAGACAAGGGAGTAGGACGGTTGAGCACAGAGAAGATTCCGCCGAAGATATGGGCCCTGGTAGCTCACGCTACCAGCACATTCCGTCTCGCACATTCGCCTCGCACATTCCGTCCGACAAAACACTTTTCGCTGCACACAACACCACTGCACTGCACCATATGCCGCAGCTGTCATAACTGGCGTCTCCAGGGGCAGCACTGATCTTCTTTCACAGACAAACATGAAACTCAGCACCCAAGCCTCTCCTTGCTAGTCCAAACTGGACGAAATAAATTTACCACAGTTACAAAGGAGCTCCCACTTCCAGCACAATCACGGCACAGACAAAAAAATATATAGATAACGAAAGGAAGTCGGGCATGTTCTGCATCCTGTAAAAGTGTTACTTAATGGCAGAAAGGTTTAACTAGCAACTCCGATATTTTAACACATAAGCACATAGCAATGTTATGAGCTGCAGCATTACGCAGTCTTAACCAGTCCCCAACTCCGCTCTGTTTACGCCATTAGTCCGACTTAGCTTTCCGATTTCGAAGCGGATATCGGCGTTCATGAGTCGTACCAAGTAATTCTGTGACCCCTTGTCTGCTTTGAGACTCGCGAGGGCTCGTGGCAGGAGCCTCTCTTGGCGTTATCTGCGCGGCAACCTCGCGCGCTCCTTCCTCCAGCAATGCATGAAGTAAATCCGGTGGCATTCCTGCCGTAACCTCTGGCGCTTGCCGAACAAATGCAGGAGAGGGCGTTTCTTGCGAACAATCTGCGCGCTCCGCTTCACTTCGGTCCCCATCAAAATCTGCGCTTTCCCCCTCCTCATTTCGTGAATACTGAACCGGTGCCGACTTGAGGCGATTTGCGTGTATCCTTATCAAGCGGCGGTTCACGTCTCGGACCCTGAAGTTTACCGGAGAAAGCTTCTTGACAACCTCGCACGGTCCTCTCCACCTCGTCTGGAACTTACGAGCCAACCCAATCTGTCTTTGGCAGTTTTCGATGTACACGCTGTCCCCCACATCAAACGGCGCGTCTCTAGCACCGCAATCGTGCACCTCCTTCCTGCGCTTCGCCGCTTTCTTTAAGGCCTCCTTTGCGATGTCCCTCGCCACTTGCAAGCGCGATTCTAGCTCAACCTTATAGTCGTCCAGTGAAGCGTATGGGACACGACGGGGGCCCTCTGGCACTCCACTAGGCTGGTCCGGGTCTCGGCCGTAGAGAAGAAAGAATGGCGATTCGCCCGTGCTCTCGTGTGCTGCGGAATTCTAGGCAAACATTGCATACGGGAGCCACAAGTCCCAGTCCCGCTGGTCGCGCGAAACAAAATGCGACAGGAACCCGGCCACGGTTTGGTTCAGTCGCTCCACCGCGCCGTTGCAAGCCGGATGGTACGGTGTTGTCTGCTTCTTAGTGATCTTAAGCAGCTCGCAAACTCTCCTCATTAGCTGCGACACGAAGTTCGTTCCCCGATCTGTCAAGAGTTGCCTCGGAGATCCATGTCGGAGCACGATCTGTTCGACAAATGCTCTTGCAACCGTGTCTGCTTTCTGATCTGGGAGTGCTACCGCTTCCGCGTATTTTGAAAGGTGATCGACAAATACTAAAATGTACCTGTTTCCAGAAGTGGTCGTGGGCAATGGGCCCATTATATCCATACCTGTCCGCTCTAAAGGAGCCGAAACCTCAGGGAACGGCTGAATTGGTGCTGGCCTGCGTCCCTTGGGTGTTTTTCTTTCCAGACAGGAATGACACTTCGCACAGTAGTCTCTAACATCCTGTCGCATGCCACTCCAAAAGTACAAACGCTCGACGCGCCTGCGTGTCTTCGCTACGCCAAAATGACCGGCGCACGGCGCATCGTGGAACGCGCGAAGAACCCTTTCTGTCCACGACCGAGGTATGACGACTCTCTCCCAAGCGGTTTTCTCTGGTCTCCCTTTCCTGGTTGGCCTCGTGCGCCGACACAGGGTGCCGTCTTTGCCAATGAAATAACCTAGCTGTTCGGGGTGAGATGGTGCGCCCTCTAAGCTTTCGATTATTCGCTTCAGGTCAGGATCTTTGCACTGCTCTGTGCGTAATTCGGCGGGGTCGACTACGGGGACAAACTCATCTATAGCTGACACGGCAGCTGTACGGCTGAGCGCATCAGCATTCAGATGTGTCTTTCCTGACTTGTGCTCCACCTCAAAGCAGTATTCCTGCAGCTGTAGATTCCATCTAGCGAGTCGCGAGCTAGGGTCCCTGACACTCATCACCCATTTCAGAGGATGGCAGTCTGTGACTAGCTTGAATTGGCGGCCGTAAAGGTAGCATCTGAAGTGCTTTACTGCCCAGACAACGGCGAGGCACTCCCTTTCTGTAGCTCCGTACTTCTGCTCTGTGGGGCTCAGCTGTCGGCTAGCAAAAGCCACGGGATGTTCTTTGCCCTCGATAACCTGAGATAACACAGCACCAACTGCGAACTTTGACGCATCTGTGGCCAAAACGAAGGGCAAATTAAAATCCGGGTGGCGCAACAGCGGTGCACTCATTAGCTTCCTCTTCAGGGCCCCAAAAGCATCCTCCTCATTTTTGCAACAGCGAAAGGCGACATTTTTGGCTGTTAAGGCAGTGAGCGGCTTAGCGAGCTTGGCGAACTCCTCTATGTGCCTTCGATAGTAACCGATCAGGCCGAGAAACTGCCGGACCTGGCGGACACTAGTCGGGGATGGAAAATCCGAGACACACCTTAGTTTCTCAGGGTCCGGTCGCACGCCGTCAGCTGAAACAACGTGCCCGAGGTATTTCACCTCGTTTTTGAGGAATTGGCACTTAGAAGGCTTCAGCTTGAGACCAGCTCCTCTTAGTCGCACCAAAACCTGCTCAATATCGCGCAAGTGTTTCTCAAAACTGTCACTGTATATGATTATGTCATCCATATACACGAAGCACAGCTTCCCCAGAAGACCCGCCAGGATAACATCAGCGGTTCTCTGCCAGACAGCAGGGCTGTTGACCAGACCCATCGGCATTCTTTTCCATTCATAGTGCCCTGAGGGCGTGTTGAATGCCGTTTTCTCAGCATCTGCCGGATCCATTGCTATCTGCCAGAATCCCGCCGCCATGTCCACTACCGTGAAGTACCTGGCAGAGCCCAGCTGAGAAAGCGTCTCCTGTATATTGGGAATGGGGTATGGATCGATGCGAGTTACGGCATTTAGTTTGCGGTAGTCCACCACCAATACGAGCCATCTGGCTTTTCCACCAATAGTGCCGGTGCTCCCCATGGTGACTTTGAGTGTTCGACAATGCCGCGATCAATAAGGTCCTGCACCTGCCGCTCCATCTCCTCACGTTGGGAGTAAGGAATCCTGTACGCACGTTGGTAAACGGGCGATGAAGTGCCGGTTTCTATCCTGTGCTTTATAACGCCACAGCAGCCCAAATCCAGGTTGGACGCGGCGAATACCTCTGAGTAGTTGTTCAGCAAACCAGCCAGAGCCTCCCTCTCCCTGGATTTTACGTAGGAAAGATCGAACAACGCATTTAGAGGAGCCGAAGGACTAGCATGCTCCACAGTTGCGAGTACCGTATCGGTGGGCTCACGTTTCTCTATCGCAGAGGTGAAGAAAGCCAATGTTTTGTTCTTGGGAAGGCTCAGTGGCTGCTGGCTACAGTTAACCACCCGTAGGGGCACTCTGTGGGCGTCATTAACAGTCACGAGGCACGCGGCTGCCTTCAGGCCATTACTAAGAGAGTCGACCGGTTCAAGCACTCCCACGGCGCCGCTCTCTACATCTGCAGGCACATAAGCAAACAAAATGTGCTCCGACCACGGAAGGACGACAGCCTCATCGACCAGCTTTACGGCAACCCGCGAATATACCTTCTCTAATGATCCCACTGTTTGACGGGTGTCAATATCGGTACTGCGAACCTCAGCCCTGCTCCTGTTCAAAAACGGAACTTTTGAGCCCCCCGCATTAACTTCTTCTTCAGAGAATGAGACTACTACCTTCCCTTTTCTCAAAAAATCCTGCCCTAATATACCTGACACTCCGTTTGGCAGAGACACCGTGTCCGGGCATACGTAGCAGGGGTGCTCCAATGCAATTCCGCCGAGAGTGAAGTGTAACCGGTAGAGCCCACTTATGCCAAGAGGATCCCCCGTTATGCCTACAAATTTGGTTGCCATACCACCAGACGCTTCCAACACCTCGCGATCCCCTTTCCTTCGAAGCGTGTTAAAGCTGCTTTCCTTAAGCAAGGTCACCTTTGACCCCGTGTCTATCAACAATTCCATGCAACAACCATTTCACTTGCAACGCACAACAGGGCATGCCTCGTCGGCCACACAAACCACCACCACCTCATTACCCACTGCTCCCTCCCCACGCTCATCAGGATGGGGAGGACAACCTAGTTTTTTGTCCCTGTATCTGGAGCCTCGCTGTAGGCTTGCTTCGGGCGTGTCTCGCCTGCTTCTCTTTGTGGCTCCCCACGGCGCACGTTTGGGCAGAACCTTGCGATGTGTCCGCGACCCTGGCACGCAAAGCACACGATTTCTTCAAAATCTCGCATACCGCGCCTGTAGCTTTGTGGCGGTCTCCGGTTTCCAGCGAATGGGCGCCGTTGAGCGCCCGCTTCAACCTGGCGTTCCACCTGCTGAGATAGCAGCTGCTCTAAGCGATCTAACCGCTCTGTCAAGAGAGCAACCTCAGGGTTGGGCACCGCTCTCTCTATGACGCGAACTCTCGCTGCGGCCGCCGTTAGCGCCTCATTTCGTTCCTCATCCAATGCGGCCGCCACGGCTTGGTCGAAATTGCTCGGCTTGCGCGAGAGCACGAACCGGCGCACGGGGTCTTGCAGACCAGCCACAAACAAAGCGGTCATTTCCTCTTTAAGTAGATCCTCCGCGTATTTCTTCTTTAGCTGGTCTCCTTCCTCCTCCCTACTCAACGTATCGCGCTCTAGGCGCTGAAGCCGCGACGCAAACGTTCGCACGTCCTCCCCTACCATCTGTCCGGCGTCACGGAACCTCTGTACCCGCACATGACGTGGTTCAGTGTCGAAATGCTCGAACGCGAGCGTCTTAAATTCCGCAAATGATTTTGTGGACTTTACTTTTTCGTCTCGCCATGCAAAATCATGAGCAGCTCCTGCCATCTTACACCTCGCCATTCCCAGCATTTGAGCATCGGACCATCCTCCCATTTTCCCAATCTCTTCTAGCATGGAAAAGAAATCGCAGACTGGAACCCCTGTCTTATCTCCCGTAAACGTCGGAATGACGCTTCCTAATGCCAGCATGCTTGCTCCGAGCGACGGCTGTGGAGTGGGAGCTCCGTCAGTTACAGACATTTTTTTCCGCTCCAGCCTTCCGGTGCCTCAAGCCTCTCAAATGGGGGTCAAAGTCCCACAATCAGTCCCGTGATTCCCCTTTGATTACAATTTTGAAGTCATGAATGTCGCAGCATTCAGAGGACATTTGCTTTTGAGACCCCACTTCTGACACCAGTGTGACGACCCCACATAATGCGCAGGTCCACACGGGACGGAGAGGCAAGAAGACACCGTATGGCTCAGTTTAAACAAAATGATGTAATCAATAATTATACATGGTACATCAGAGGCTGGGGTGTCCGAGCTTACGTGGCGACGCCGTCATGGGGGCGATGGAGGGGCTCCGGAGTTGCGATCCGTCGGTTGCTGGCAGAAGCTGCGCGCCGTCGGGCTTCGGCGCTGAAGGACCCTTTTCTCTCCGATCTCGTCCTGAGCGTCCCTTTCGTCCGCACTCCCCACCTATATGTGCTCTGCCGGCCACGCCCGATCTCCTCTCTCCCAGGCTGGAATGTCGTTTGTCTCCCGCCGGCAGCTTTCTTCTCTTGTCGGGTTGTCAGCCTCCCCTGCCGACCTGCCTCTTTGGGATGTCGTTTGTCTCCCGTCGGCAGCTTTCTTCTCTTGTCCGGTTGTCAGCCTCTCCTGTGTCCTTGTACGGCCAGGCAGCCTAATTGGGCTGGCTTTCCCTCCCGCCGGCGCCTTTGTACCATTGTACCCCTTCAGTGGCTTGCCGCCGCTGGGGGCTCCGTCAACGCGGCGCCGCCGAACGCGGACCGTACCCCTTCAGTGGCTTTGCCGCCGCTGGGGGCTCCGTCTACGCGGCGCCGCCGAACGCGGACCGTTTAAGGGGAGACAAGGGAGTAGGACGGTTGAGCACAGAGAAGATTCCGCCGAAGATATGGGCCCTGGTAGCTCACGCACGGAACGTCACAATATAGAGCTCAACGTTGTGTACGAAGGAAGAGTAGGAATGGTTCGTCTGCGGGCCAACGCCTTCGACATGCGATCGCACCCAGGTCAAGGCGTCAGTTTCCAAAAAGAATAGCGCGTTGTCAATCGCAGCTTCCCAAGGAGGTGTAGACAGGCCGGACCATACGTAGTACATGCGTCTCCCGATGGACAATGCCAAGGGTCAGATGGTAGGCATTTGCAGAAGTTCACCTCTGGTGGGCACGCGATGCCACTGAAGGGTTTCCAGATCGAGGGCACGTCTTCCGGCCACCATCCACCGAAGATATAAACTCGATGCCCTATCGCGCACACCGTTTGGACGAAGCGTGCTTCTGGTATTTGTCCAGACATATCCATGCGGCTCCATGTCACGGTCGTGGTGTCGAGACGATAAATGGCGTTGCGGTCTGGAGGGTCTCTCCAGGCGTTCCAGAGATATGCGCAGTGACCATAGGCTACGACCGTGGAGAATGATTCCATCCATGGCCCCCCGTCGGCTAGGGTGTGCGTCTTCAGTCGATGCCACCTGTATAATAGAGGGTCGAAGACGTGCACGTCGATCGAGGTTAATTTGCGGTAATCATACGTCACCCCGCGTCCAAATGAGTAGACGTTCCCGTCGATGGAGGCCGCCGTGCACGGCAATTGCTCTGGCAAGCCTCTCTTCTTCACCGTCCACATCTTTCAGCGACAGCGAATTTCCCTCGGGACGTGTGTCGAGGCTTCTGTACGGCATGCGCTGAGAACGAACAAATGGAAACCTAACTTTCACGAAGGTTTCTTCAAAGCAAGAACCCTCGTCCACAGATCGCGTTTTCACTTCCTTCTCTACTGACTGGAGGGGCTAGCGCCAGGGGTGATGAGTCAGTCCCCCTCCACTGTATCCTTCTTCGAAAAGGTGACGGGGACTGTCCCCTAATCTGCGTGAGCCTGAAGCCCCACCGGTCAATACCAGCTTTCGAGATACGAAGGAAAGTTGTCGAAAGGTTACAATGATGCATTCACTCGACAACTTTCATACAGATAAAGGGGCATCTCCCCTTTCGAACAAGAATGCGAGGTTGCCATCTGCGAACGAGGATTTTCGGTTGGAAAATTGTAGAGGGTGCTCGACATTCTGCAATTCTTTAAGTCTGTAAGTCAGTTTCTCTGCAAGGCTTGTTTTCAGAGTAAAAGGTCTTGTTCCCAGACGACACTCGCATTATTCGTGGAAACGAAAACAGTCAAGTTCCCCTTTCTGAGTAAACTCGGGAATGGCATCAGTTTATAGATGGCCCCGAGAGGGCCGTCGACAGAGTATACTAGTACAGTATAGAAAAGAGAATTGCAGTCAACATTCTGCAGAACTGCTGTAGAGGCTAGGCAGGAAATAGCAGGAAATGGGCCTTTGTTCCTGTGCCTGCAATAGTGAGCTAGCTCACAGCAAACTTTCTAAAAATTTTCTGCTGAACAACACCGTCACTCCAAATTCCCAAAGAGGGCAAAAAAAGGTCATAGAAGTGCAGTTATATACCTCACGTGTTCAAAGACTTGCGTGTGGCATTGTCTTTACTGATAATACGGGACCGTTTACTTCGCGCCGTATCGACCACCGCTGCTGACAGTGTTGATCCCACTCAGCTCAGCGTGTTCTTATTACTCGTCTTCCCGGGCGTACATGTGTCGCCATAGGACACTGTATGCTTGAAACACTCGAAAGGTGCTTCAGTTAGATCGACTGATTTTTCTTACTTTTACGCTCGACACGCACACTTGGAAATGTTTTGTTGTTTCCTAGTACGTACAAGGAATTTTTGTGTGCATGTATCTCTGCACTACAGCAAGTGACGCCTAAGACCCAAAGCTGTTGCTTGCATGTATCCGTTTCACACGCCATCCTTATCGCCACTACTTTATCAGCACTGCATTATCATTTTTTTTCCCCAAGGAACCCAAAGTGTACCTTTATCTCTTTCCTTAGAGCAGTGGCCACCGCAGTCCCAACTTTTGGCCGCAAACTAAAGCCACTTTCTCGCACGATACACTAAGGGCACCGAAAACATTCCTTATCTCCCGGCGTCGCCGAAGCTACGTTTTCACGGATCAATGTTCTGAATCAATAGGTCGCTCATCCGTTTTTGACCGCACGCGACAATTTCATCTTTAGGAGCGGTCACGTGGAGTCGCCAGGTGACAGGAGTTGTACACAAGACAAGAAATAAGCAGATCCCTGCACGTACCACTTCGTCTGTATACACTGTCTAGTTATGTCTTCGATTTTTCCGCGCCTAACCTTGTGTTGTTCTCTTGATTGAAGTTCGCGGACACGCAGACCGCGCGCGAAGACCGGACAGTAATGGGGTAAAATTTTTAGGGCTCTTGTTCCAGGAATGAAGATCATTTTTTGCCCCACGTTATGTTCCAAAAAACTACCTGAAAGAGAAACAGTTTCGTTGCCGTGTAGTCAAGGAGTTTGTCGTGCGATATAGAGCCGT